>NC_080742.1:36100064-36720898 GCF_020826845.1 Diceros bicornis minor
CACAATTTTAATAATACACAACTGAAATTTCTTTGTTCCAAATTAAGCCTAATTTATTAGTATTACAGTACTTTTTAATTTAATGTACTTTACATCATCTCCCAAATTATATGCTGTAACACATCTGAACAGCAAGACGCTAACAGTCAAAAAATAACATGGTCAAATTTGTTGGGGAAATATTGAGTTAAAAATTAAGTTTTACAGATTTCCTCACTATGACTATGAGACTTCTTAAAATATTTAATATTTGAATATAGATTGTGAATCTCCTAGCATTTTCGAAACTTACTTGACTGCTGTCCTTTCTTTCGCAGACTATTTCATGGGACCAATTTTCTTTGCATCATGCTTTGGGAAATAGTGTTTTTCAACTTTTAAAATTCTTTAATACATGTTATTTTGTTTTCAAAGTTATCTTCTCAGGTTGGCCTAATATCAGAATATGAAAGATGAGGAAATCGAGGTGTTAGGTTACATCATTGGATCAAAGCACAGGTCTAGAGAAATGTGGGAGTTGAACTTGAGTCTTCTGACTTCCACTCCATTAGCCTTTCCACACCTTTCCACACTTAGTAAGAAATTATGTTATTTCTTACTAAGTAAAATACTAAGTCCATGTACACAGGTCAATAGAAAAGTGAAAAGAAAAAAATTAACTAAAGCATTTTAATAATAATATGAGGAAATTTACCTTATTCAGAATAAATGTTTTAGACATATTTTCTCTTACTGGATTGATGAGTTAGCTTGGAGTAATGCAAAAAAGATTGAATTACAGTGTTTTGTGCCAAATGGTTTCCTTGAACCTGAATCCAGTTCGTTTCTTTGACTTTGAGATAAGGTGCTGAGGTGGTATCAATGTTCTAGAAAACTCTGGCATTATATGAATAGAAGAATATCTCTCTCTCATAAATATGAGAAAATTTTCTCTTTCACTTGATATTTGAAGATGAAGTGTTTGTTGATATATTTTTTCCATTAACCAGTAGATTACAAACTACTATATAAGAGGTTCTTTATTAAAGATTGCAAAGAAAATAAACATGAACCTGATTCTGATTTCTGAAGAGCTATTTCTTGTGAAACAGGAATGGGATCTCTTGATAATGCAACCTCTCTAAAAGTGATTTTGTAACTTCGCTGCTAAGGGCTTTACTCATAGGAGCTTCATCTTCTACTCATTTGCATGACATTTGACAAGTCAAACATCCCCTTTAGCTGAAGCTAGGTTGGTAAAACATTTAACCTGGAGGGAAGACTTTTATTTTTGAACAAATTTTGTGTATCAGCTGATAGCAAAGGATTCTACAGTTTGGGGTCCTTTCATTTTCCTTTTTTTAACAATGTTTTTACTCAGGGTTGCTGTTTACTAGTAGCTGAAAACTGGATGGAAATGCATGGGACTTAAGTATGTTTCTGAGATGATTTATTTGCAAGTCGATCCTGTAAACCATCACTCCAAAGCATATTTATGGCTTCAAATATCTGTTTTCACTGCTCCTCGGCAGGCAGGAAGCATCTCATTTTGGATTCAAGTCCTTCAAGAGGGAGAGAAAGTAGTTAATACGAGTTTTTGAGGATAATTTCTTAAAGTTTGCTCCCATCATTGGAATCTTTTTGAACCCAAAATATAGACAACTGTGTCAGCATGCAATTCTTTATATTAATTAGTTGAGGAAGACAGTTCCCATGCTCTGTAAAGTGTCAACTCCATGGTGAGTAGATATACAGCCAGATTAGTTTTTGTTTGAGAAATTGGAGGTAGAATTGGAAAGCAGAGGGAGGTTGGAAAAGATGCTCTATATGGATTTGCTTTTTAAGCTGTTTTTGCGTCACTTAGTGCAAATCATTTTACCTCTCTCGAGTCTCAGATTCCTAATCTGTGAAATGGATGTAATAATACTTACTTCCGAGGGTTATAAGGATTAAACAAGATAAAGTTTATAAAGTAAACTAGCATGGTACTTTACGTATAGTAGACACTCCATGAATGCTGGCTGCTATTACTGATTTTGTTCCTGAATATCTTTTTACCTGAGAATCCAAATGTAATGTCAATGACAGACAATACAATGTTGTTTATTTTAAGCGTACCGCAGAAGCAAGCAAGTAGGCTTCTGAACATCTTGAGCCAAAGGTATTTACAAATGACTATTCTTTTCACTACCTAAGTTTCTATGTTCATAAACGCACCTTTAGTCTAAACTAATAGTTCTCAACCACCTGCCTATTAAATTTGGCAAGGGAGCTAGGGAACTTTAAAAAAAATACGGATACTCAGACCCCCACTTTATACCACTTAAATCTGTATCTTGAGAGTGGAGACCGTGTAGCAATAGTTTTTAAAAGCTGCCCAAGTAAGGAGCAGACATAGATGAGAGTCTTTGGCCTGCTGTCCATCTGGCTCAAAGACTGATGCATTATTTGCATAAACTGTCTGCAGTAAGACAATCAATTTAGGTTAAGGATACGAGTGGCATCTTAGGCTGTGATGCCTACCCACACTCCTGAAAGCCTTACTGCCTGTGTTATGAGCAAGATTAGAAACTTGCAATAAAGTCAAGTTTAGAAGTATCTGCTTAATAGGCTGTTGGGAAGTGCAAAAACTGTAAACAGACAAGGGAATTTCATTTGGAGAAACATTAAAAATGGTAGGTTATTGATTACTGATAATCCCTCTAATTTACCATTATTGGAAAAAAAAGGAAAAAAAACCATGATCAACTTTTAACTAAGGCTGACCTCAGACAATTTTAATAGGTGAGAATGAGCAAGCCCTGGGGCTTTTATATAGCCAGATACTTTCTTTTGTAGCCGGAGGCTGATTTGGGATTTAGTCTACTTAGCCAGAGTGAAAAAAGGAATAGGCATATTCCATTATCAGATGAATTTGGAATTGACTAGCTGCCCCACTTGGATGACGCAGCCAAAGTTTGCTTTGACTCTGAAGCCCTGGATTTCATCAGTGTGTGTGATCCTAGTTCATATTAACATCCCCCAGGCAGTCAGCAGTAGTGGCGTTCATTTAGGGCATCAATCTTTCTGCCCATGTTGGAGTTGTAAATCTGGATGTTCATAGGACTCTTGCAACAATAATTTCAATGTGGGTAATAAGTGATTTTTTATTCCATGATTTAGATAGCTGTCATTTTATATAAAACTGGTATATCCTTGATGACTAGAAGAACATATTTCTCTTTGAAGGTACATGTGTATTGTAGTGAATGTAATACACAGACACGTCTAGATAGCATGTGTAGGGAGTATGCATCTCTGTTTCTAAAATGCATAAAGCTATGGTTAATATATATCACTCCACCTTCTTATTCCTTCTGCAAAGACTACACATTGATTGGTCACAATATTAGTAGAGATATACTATGCTATAAATTGCACGTGAACTGAGTAAGAAAATTGCATCTATTTGCTTTGCTGGAATGGATCCCACAATTAATTATTTTAATCCATAATGTTTTGTCCAGTGAGAAATGAAGGTGTTAGTCCTAAAGGAAGGACATGCCATCCTCTGGGATACCAGATAGATTGATATGTGGACTATTCTGAAAGAATGATAAACATAAATATGAAAATACTTTCCCAGAGTATGAAATAGATTATTAAAAAAAAAACTCTTCATTCTGGGACAACTTAGATTGACTATCTACCTTGAACTAAAAAATATGCAAATTACCTGGTTTCTTCTTTCCTTGTTCTTTATATCTGAGTGAACTATTTTTCTTGACATGTGGTTTTACATTGTTGGACCCCTGTTGTTTGTGCAGCCTTGTCTCAGCAGACTGCATCGCCTCTGATGCCTTACTGTAACCCAGTAGAATCTACTACAATATTGAAAATATGTCTCATGTGCTTAATGAATTTGGATTGAATCAAATTATGCCATTCACTGTTGCTCTGGATAAATAGTAGTTTCCTTGCTGTCAATTTCTTTTAAAAAAAAAGGATTGTTTTCTTGTTAAAATATATGTTCTTATATATAATTGTATCCTAGAGATGTTAAAAATATTTCATACATTTTGAAGGTATATTCACTTTGATTATTTTAATGGATTGTATTAAGCAGCATAATTTTGTCCATGGAGATCAAGGTAGCTTAATTTTATTATATGAACTTTTTTGTGACTAATTTTATGAAAAAATGTTAAATACTACTTGGAAGAAAAGTAGTGCACCCTGTAACTTTCCTCTGTCCTTAATGAATTTCAAAACAAAACAAAAAAATTTGTGTACTTTTTGAAGCATCTTTTGATCTGGTTTGTTTTTGAAAATTAAATTCTTTTTGCTTTTTTAAAAATTGTTGTTGCAAATTACCTTATGTGCAGTCAGTAAAAATTATTCAGACTCAATGCATTTTGTATATTTGCTTGTTTTTTTCTATAAATTACTTCCCAAATGCTCATAATGGGGTATTAATAAATATTAGTTAAATTGCTGTAATATTTTACTCACTCTTTCCATCTTTGCTGTCTGTTGTCCCACTTACAACAGAACAAGGAGGATAAATTGGTATAAAACTTTTGAAGGACAGTTTGGAAGTCTGTACCGAAAGCCTTTAAAGATGCTTATAGGGGGCCAGCCCGGTGGTGTAGTGGTTAACTTTGTGCGCTTGTCTTCAGTGGCCTAGGGTTCGAGGGTTTGGATCCCAGGCACGGATGTACACACAGCCATGCTGTGGCAGCGACCCACATACAAAACAGAGGAGGATTGGCACAGATGTTAGCTCAGTGACAATCTTCCTCAAGCAAAAAGAGGAAAATTGGCAACAAAAGTTAGCTCAGAGACAATCTTAATCACAAAAAAAAGAAAGAAAAATGCAGATAAATTTTGACTCAGAAATTCTTCATCGAAGAATTTATCCTTAGGTGATAATCAAAATTCTATCAAAAGATTAATGTACAAGGGCCTTTATCACATCTTTTAACATGCAAAAAGACCATGTAAAATGAAAAAGGAAAAATGTTAAATGTCTAATAACAGAACTGTTAAATATATAATGGTATATCCATACTGTGGGATATTATATGTTTTTTAAATTTATATTTTCAAAGGGTATTTAACGGCATGAGAAAGCCTCATAGCATAATGTTACCTGAAAACCTCAGGATCACAGGCTCTTTGTATAATAGGGCCCTGGTTGTTGTGATGTGGTGGTAGTGGTGTTGTGAGTGTGGCATTGTGTGTTTCAATACATTCAGAAAGAAATGTACTGAATGTTGAAAGAGATTATTGCTAGCTGGTGGCACTACAAGTAATTAAGAATTTCTCCCTTATACGTTTCCACATCTTTTCTGATTTTTTTAAAGTAAATATGTATATTTTTGCTATTAGATAGATGTTACAAAAGAAAACTGCGTCACTCTATAGCTCAGCAAAGATAACAACGGAACCCAAAGCCCATCATTTAAAAGCACAGTTTTTTGTTAGTAACTGAGGAAACAGAGCCTGCAAGGTGACTGCTCCCTAACGGAGACAGCAGATCATCCCAGTCAAACAGAGGAAGATGAAAGGTATTCAGAAGCCTCCACTGACCTCATGCCAAACTCATAGGCTTTGTGTCAGCTCTGTTATTCTCAAGTTCAACAGCCTTGGTAGCAGCAAATATTTGGTTCAGATCAAAGAGTGAAAAAGCTGATGTAGTAAAGTTTTAAACACCAGAACGTGAAAAATAATATGATCATTTCACAAGCAGTTGGCAATAAATATCACAAGGCTTAAAAAGGTTCATATTTTGGACTTCATTTCAATTCTGAATGAATCCTAAGGAAACAATCTTAAATATAGAACAAATTTTATGTACAAATATGTTTAGTGAGGTGTTATTCTCAGTGGAAAATATTAGATGGGAGCTAAATATCTACTAGGAGAATCACTACATTGATTATAGCATGTTTACTTGATGGACTATTGTGTAGTTATTAAAAATACGACAATTTTGAAAATGCTTAAGATATTTTAAGTGAAAAAGCAGAATCTATCAATGAATCTACATAAAAGGTTTTAACAACTTTGTCTAAAGGAGCCTTTTGTAGAAAAATGAATGGAATAACACATGCCAAAATGATTAGTGGTTCTATTTGAAGGTAGGACATTAGGGTAATTTTTTCTTTTACTTTTCTCTATATTCCAAATTTTCTTTTTCTGGGTATCCTTCTATAAGACAACACAGGAATCTGCAGAGAGAATGTTTAATTACACATTCCTTGTAGTGGAGTAGCCAAAGGAATTTTAAGAGCTGAGATACAGAGTATTCAATTCTTGTTGGTTTATTCTGCTGTGATGTAAATCTCATCCATTGACTCTAATCTCCAGTAAAAGTCAATTTCAGACATAACCTTCTATCAGTGACCGTTTTGTGGAATAAAGGAATTAGGGTGCTTTGCAGCATGGAGTGATTCAGTGAAGGAAAGGGACAATATGTATGGGACAGCCAGACAAGCTGAACTAATTAAGAGGAAAGAAGGACTTGGAGCCAGTAACGACTATGCAGGATGTAAGCCCCCAAGAATTCCAAGAGAGATTGAGAGAGATACTCATTCACATTTGGTTGGCAAAAGCAAATTTCATTTGTATTTCAAAGCGCAAGGTGATATCAGTTGGCATATAATTTACAGTTGTAAAGGGCAGAATTTATTATATAAGCCTGGGAACTCAATAACAATCCAATTGATGTTGAATAAAATCAGAATGGCCAATCTCCCTTGCCTCTGCCAATTTTTTGTTTACTTCTAATAGTTAGAAGAGGGTTCTAACATCACAGAGATAAGGGAATTTATATTCTAAAGTTAATTCATTCACTCAACAATACTTTATACTGTCTAATATATGCCAGGCACTGTTACAGGCACTGGGGATATGTCCATTAGCACAACAACGTTGTGCCCCACCCTCTGAGGACTTACATTTATTATAAAGTTAAAACCTTAAAGAAAAAAAAATTGGCAACAGAACCAGTGAAATACAGACAAGTTCATTGCATTTAAGTGCCCATTCAGTCACATTCTAGAAGAGAGTAGTTATTTTGCAATGACATTACAGGGACTTTACCAAGTCTGGAAAGATGAAAACATTATCTTTATGCAGCTTTGTGTTATGTTGTGTTCTTGCCACCAACTGGGTAGTTTAAGATAGAAAATTCTAGAGTTTTAGGGCCAAAATAGAGCCCTCTCAATTCTTCCAGCTCACATAATCTACAGAGTGGCTGGATTGAGAATAACTATCTAGAAAGAATTTACTCCACTCTCTGGTTGGAAAAAATAGAAGTAGATGTGGGTAAGAGATGAGCTATGGAGCTGAACAGTGAAAATGCTGGTCAGAATGGATCTCATGATAATTTGATATTTTCCTGTAACATTACTGATTTTATTTATTTCCAAGGCAAATGGTCAGACCATATGGTTAGATGTCTCTTGGCATCATGTTGAGAATTGGTTCTCCCTGAATCACTGCAATATACTCACAAAGCAACTAAAGTGAAACAAAAGACAGAAGCAAAATCCAATGAAGTACCATAGAGATTGTGTGTTTTTTGTTACTGTTTGGTCACAAAGACTTACTATGGCTTTTATTAGAATAGTATTCTCCTGTGATACTTCTGGAAAAAAGATTCAATGGTCAAATGAGTTTGGAAAATCATTTTTTTCACGGAGGTTCATAGTGCATATTGGTCCAATAAATCTCTAAAAGATCCAACAGAATCTCCAAAGAATTTCCAAAGAAATCTCTTTACCTTTGTTTACTCAGAACTTTCTGAAATTTTTTGATTATGAAATCTAGTTTCTTTGTTTGATATTTTATTGTTTTGAGAAACATCAATTATCATCCCAAGAATATACTTTGAAATGTTACTTTAAAATGATTTGTTTTATACTAAAAGGGTAATTATGTTAAGAAGAGAATTTGTTTAAAGTTCATGAATAGTGCATAAAACAATATTTGGTAGGCATTGACAAAACTGAAAAAATATTTTTGAAGTCTTTGTTATTATTTTTTTCTACTGAAAGTCAAAATGATTTGAAAATAGCAAATAGGTTCCTAGACCATATGTGGCGGATAGCAATTTGTTGCACAAATTTGCACTGGTAGATAATCAAATTTTTATCACTCGTTTCAAACTGATTACACTCTTCGAAGATGTTCCACTTTCTCCCGACTTTGCATCCGAGGCACACATTAGCTGGGCAATTGCTTGCAGTTTTTGTTTTCCATTCTCGAGCTTTTAATGCCATTTGAAGATCCAAAAACTTTCAAGAAGCAGCAAAGCAAGAAAGTACTATCCTGCTTGCTAAGAGAAAATAAAACCATTTTCAAGGTATGCTTATTCCTCCAATTTCATGGATGCTAAAATCCATGAATGGGCTCCATCTCAAGGCCATCTTGAGCAGAATTACACTGCTTTGCATCTAATGTTGGATTTCTCCACCTGGGAGAGCATTTCTTATTAAGATGAGCAGCAGCATTTCCCATGATTAGCAAAACTCTGTAATGACTTGGGTTTTCAACACCTGACAGGATATGCTAATACCATCAAAACTGCTCCTCTGAAAGACTAACAGCATCCTATGGGTAAAATAAAACCAGACTCTGCCTTTTTACTTTTGCTGCTAATTAAAATGTTATAATTATAAAGCCAATGAGTAGATTTCTTATCCTGTATAGAATTGTTATCTTTCCTTATTAAAATGTCTTTAACATTTAAAAACTATTTATATTTCATTTGTGCAGAGAGACCACTTGTTCTAGACTAAAGTTCAGATGAATAGCTGAATCGTGAAGGAAATTAATATCAATAATATACTTTGTTATCTCTAAAAATAATCCAATAAAAGAAGTCAGCTTCAAAGTAAGACCCACACAGCTTTTAGTTAAATTTTAATCCTATTAAATAGAAGACCCAAAGTAAACCTGTTAGATGTATCAGCTATCAAAACCAAACAAAAATTAATTAAATTAATATCTGTCAAACTGACATGTATTAATCTTATGGGCTAGGCATTATGATAGATGTTGGGAAGATGTAAAGCAAAGTCATAGCCTTTCTCCTAAACAGGTTACAGTCAAGTAGAGGAGAAAGTACAGTAAACAGGCAATTATGCCTTGTCTAGTCTCCGAGAGTAGGGAGGGAATGGCAATTCACGAATGTTTCCAAGGAAGTGAATCCGAATTGAACTTTTAAAGATGACTGACAGTCAGGTATGGTGAGCTGAAGGGGTAGGACATTCCAAGTAGAATGTACACTATCTGCAAAACGGCAGGGTGAGAGGCGGCATGTTGAGTTCTGACAACTGAGATTAGTTAGAAAATACCAGAGTGTAAGGGGCTGGCAGGGAATGAGGCTGGAGAAGTGGGCAGGAGCCAGATCACAAGGAACCTTGTATGCCATGGTAAGGATTTGAGATTTTATCCTGTAGGCAATGAGGGTCATCATTAAATCTTATTCAGGGATCTTATAGTTTGGGCCCTATCAGGCACATGGTTATGTTTAGAGTGGGTGGCATTCAACATACCAGATGGTGGTGGTGGTGGTGGTGGTGGTGGTTGTGTGTGTGTGAGAGAGAGAGTGAGAGAGAGAGAGAGATTGAGAGAGGGAAACCGGTTATAGAACTCAGCAATGGAGGGATTTATGGGGTGTGGAAGTTGAGCAGTGGTAGTGGTTGAGAGTGGATGTTGGAATATGATGGGACTTCTACAATGCTAGTAGATGCAGGGAATATTCCTTTTTGTTATTAAGAATAATTCACCATTTGTAGTCAAAGGTCAGAGATTTTTTTCTGCTTGTTCAAGGAAACAGTGGTGATTCTGCTTGTGGTGAGGCAAGAAGGTAGATGCCTCTGGGATCCAGGTCTTAGTCTGGGTGTCTGGGTGGTAAAGATGCCTCCTCTCCTGCTGCTGTCACTCTTTCCTCCTTGATAGACTTGTATTACTTTTTCAATCACTTATCTCTTTTATGTCTTTCAATTTTTCTTCTTTCCTTAATGTAATTTAAATTTTTCCCAAAGTGAAATGTGCAGCTGATTATGAAATAAAAACTAAAACTACCTTGTGCTGAGAGTATATCTACTTTATTAATCAAATATTCAGACATTTCACCCCAATTCATCCTTCATAGAGCTGTCAGATTATTTCCCCTTAAAATACTTTTTTCAATCTTCCATATATATAGAATAAAACCTTTAGTGACCATTTAATTCCTATATGATGCAATATTATTTCCTGACACATGGCAATAGTTTATTTTTTAAAAAATCATTAATACTGATTGGGCCTCAAGTTTTCTTACTCTCATCATGATTTTTTGGATATACATTGTTCTTTAGAAATAAGGAACAGAACTCAACTTACTTAAAAAGTAAAGAGATGAGGTGAGGGGATTTTTGGAAAGGTTCAGGAGTCAGAGTTCAAACTCAGGGTCAGGAAGTATTGGCTAGACACCATGACCCATAAGATCCAGGAATTGGAAAGTCAGTTGTTGCGCTGTTTCTTCCTCCAAGACTGCATGGTCTGTTAGCCCTGTTCCTCTCCATGTGCCTGTTTCAATTCTTCTGTTTTTAAAGACTGGCTTTGTTTAGGTGTGAATGGAGTTCCTAATCTGGACTGGATACAATCTTTTCAGTCAAGACCTCAATAAAAAATAGCTAGTGTCTCTGTGATACAATTCCAAAACCACAGGAAAGAAATCCTAATTGGTTCATCTCAAGTCAGCTATTAGCCCACTCCCATCATTTACGACCAGGGGCCTGTGTCACATGGGCCGGTGCCCACTCCATGGGGGTGTAGAGCACACCATCTAAGAAGAGAGAATGGAGAGGTTCTCCAAGGAGGAAATGTGGGGGCAGGAAGAAAATAATTGGCGCCTCTGAATCACCAGCTAAGCTTTGTACTTGAACCTGCTGCTACTGTTCCACCTTTTTTTCCTTAGAGCATCTAACAAACCTCAACTTAACCTAAGTTCCAACTCTTTAATTTAGATTATAATGAGCAGTGAAATGACCAAACCGTGGACATGAATAAGGAAAAGGTAGAGAACAAAGGTCTAAGGGGAAACTCATGAAGAAGATAATGAACCCTTAATACAGCATTGCCTGGCATATCTGTGACCTGCTGTCTGTAGGGCAAGAGAACTCACTCTTCCCAAACTATTGGCGTGGTTACAGGGACCTGAATTTTCACCTGCCAAAGTAGAACAAGCTGAATTAGTTCTATGAATCTTTCCTGGAAACTGCTTGGTACTTAACCTCTCCTCACCCTCTGCTAGCAATTCAGAAGTGGTTACTTGTCTTGTTTCTATTTGTGCTGTTTTATTCTTCTCTTTTCACAAACTGCACCCTTAGTATATTGCTTTGCTTCCTTAGTAATGAGAATATGAATGTTCCTAGAAGCAAATCATGTAAAATTTAACCCCCTCCATGCCTTTTCATGTGGACAAAAGCTGTCTGGAGTTTCTTTCCTCCCTTTAGTAGGTGTGTAAGAATGAGGATTTATAGGTACAGGAACATTTTCTTTCCCCTGTGGGTGATCCAGGATTATAACTAGGGGTGAAGGATAGTGGCTTACTAGTCATGCCACTTTAGCTTTGGGTGAAGTAGCAGTAGAGCTGCTGGGCAGGCAATGCCATTTTGATGCTAAAATAGTGGCTAAACAATGAAAATATGCAAACTAGTTTTCAGTAGATTTAGACAATTGTGGTTTGACATACGGTATCTTTTCAGGAGCTACCTTCCCTAAATGATACCCTCTCCGTTGAACAATTGCCTACTTTGACATTGGCAGAAAAATAAGGGAAAAGAATTTAATTTGTTTCAAAAGATGATTCACTAACTTAAACCAATGTTTTCTCAAATCCTGGATGCTAGGGGTCCCACAGAGGTATGTCTGAAGCATTTAGAGAACACAGGAATGAGGTTGAGTGGCCAATTCCCTTTGAACTAAAGGAGCCCCATAATCTCAAGTGTTTTATAATCTGTATGGAAGGTAGATCACTATCTTTCACTTGTCAATTCATTGACCTCCTCATTTCTAGTTACCTCCTTTTCCTCATCACCTCACAACCTATTTCTATAAACATATCTTGCCCTATAAGTGTTCCATCCTATAATTGCTAATTCAAGAATACAACTTTCTGATCCAAATCTCTCTTTCCAGTGTATTTGTTCAATAACTCTCATGATGCCTATTCTTAGATCTTTTCAGCTCCTTTCATCCCCTGACTCATTTTCCTGTTCATCAGCTGCCTCCTTTCTTCACCACCCTCATACTCAGTTTAAATCCCAAGGCCTATCACATCAAAAAACTCTCACTAATATCATAATTTCCTGGATGAACTCAACTATCTGCTTTATTTGTACCTATGCCTACGTAGCACAAAAGTTCTAGAGAAAATATTACAATAAAACAGATAATTGCTTCTATAAATTCATGATTTTCAACTTTAGATCGACTCAATAATGTTCAGCAATCCTCGATATTTCTCTGGCCAAGTCTCCCACTCTCCATATTGATATCTCAAAGTTTCTCTGCTCTTCTCAAATCTCTGATGTTCACTGTCCTACTTCCAATTGACTTCCTCAGTGTCAGCATATTATTTTACTTTCTATTTATACAGACAAAAAGAGACAGGAATAGACAAAAGAGAACTCATTCTCAAACTTACTTGTACTTCTACTCTCTTCCTATTACAGTGGAAGAACTGGCTATCTAAGTCCTCCTCGCTAAGACTAAAATAACTCCGTCTGTCTTCTCAGAAACTGTATGCTATTGCTTATTTCCTTATTCTTCTTTTTAAATTGCTTCCAATTTCCTCCTCTCTACTGGATTATTCCCAGTGACAATTAAGTATGTTCAGATCACCATTATTAAAAACAAACAAAAAAACCTCCAAAAAACAACAAATAAACAACCTTTTGTAGCATATCTTCTCAAAGGAATTGTCCATACCCACTGCCCAATACTCAATAAGTAGTTTTGAATAAATGAAGAAATTATTTGAAAATATTTGGTAACTTAGCAAAATATTTTATTTTGAGAAAGACTGTCACTGCATAAAAGTTTTAAAACCACTGAATAAATATTCATGGAGGTCCTACTGTACTAAATGTTGGGGATATAGAATATGTAGCAGAATCTTCTCTCTATTCTGATGGGCTTACAGTCTAGTAAGGAAGATTGGCAAGTAAACAAACATTAACAACACAATTTGATATACACTATATGAAGGTGTATGTCTGGGACTATGGAAGCATGTCCATAAGTAATTGAAAATTTAAAATGGAAGCACAACATAGTTTTCACGGAGGAAGGATAAAATTGAGACAAACGTGTTTTTAAGTTAAAATAGAAAAAAGATCTAAAGAAACTCTAACATTGTGTGTTCTGTCCACAAATTTTATATAAATTCCATTTTGTGATATCTTTTAATTTGGGCCAGAAGTTGCACAGGGATTTTAATTGCTTGCAAAACTCTACTTTAAAATCCTCTGCTTGACCATCAATGTTTCCAATATTTAAAGGAGGTCTATTTTTTCCTTCCCTAGTGAGTCCTTGGTGTTGACTCACAGTTCATAAATTCCTTTTGAGTTTACCAGCTTTAGTAAACTTTCTTGTATTAGAACAAACTTCTCAGGAAGAATAATTAGTAACACTGTATTCAGAAATAATCTGAAGCTCTTGTGAGATTTGCCAAATCACATAGGATTTATGATCTGAAAGAGTAAATATATGGGTAAAGTCAAGTAAATACTGAATGATCAAAATAAAAATAGTATCTTGTGGAGGTTACACATGTATACGTATAGATGTGTTTGTGTGTATGAGTGTGTGCATTTGTCTGTGAAGTAGTAATATTTAAATCTTAAATTATCAATAATTGCATTAAATGTAAATGGATTAAATACTATAATTAAAAAAGATATTGCCAGAATAAATGAAAAGATTAAAATCATTTGTATATTGCTTATAAGGGGTAGCTTAAATTTAAAGTCATGGAAAGGTTGGAAGTAAAATATAAAAATACTAACCAGAAAAGGCTAATACAACTATCCAATATCATAAAAAGTAGATTTTAAGCTAAGACACATTCTAGAGATAGAGGGATAATTTATAGTAAAAGAGGGATAATATATCAGGAAGACATATTTTATAATTGTAGGTACCTAATAACATATCTTCAAAGCATATGAAGCAATAATACATAGAGAGAACTAACCAAATCCATAATCATAGTCTGAGATTTGAACATATTTCTCTCAATAAATGATAGAACAAGCAGGCAAAAGACAAGTATGTAGAAGATTCAAAGAATGTACTGAGAAAGTATATAATTATATTAATACAAGTTTATATAATATACAAGTTTACTTGTATATACTATATATAAGTATATAATTATATAAATATATACAAAAAATATATACACACACAAAAATATATGGGTGTGTATGTATGCATGTTATATAACCAACTATGGCAAAACACACAATCTTTTCAAGGGTATTTGGAAAATTTGTTTAAATTGAACACTCAATGCTGCATATAGCAAGCTGTAACAATTCCCTAGGAATTGAAACATTACAGACTATGATTTCTGACATTGAATTAAGCTAGAAATTAACAATAAAAAGATAATGATAAATTAAGAATTTTAAGCAGTACTCTTCCAAAAATTTTTTTGGTTAAAGAAATAAATCATAGTGAAATTTACAAAATATTTTAATTGAAAGATAATGAAAAGATACAGTTTCAAGATTACAAAAGATACCATTGCATTGTGGGATGCAGCAAATCAAGGCTGAGAGAGAGATTTATAGCCTTCAATAAGTATGTTAAAAATAAGATTAAAAACGAGTATTGATTCCAGTAAGAACAGCAAATTAAATATAAAGAAATTAGAAGGAAAAAAATAATATAGTGGCAAAGATCAATGAAATGGTAAGTAGACTTAGAGAGGATCAACAAAGCCAAAAATTAATTCTTTATAAAGATTAATACAATTAATAAAGTTCTAGCAAGCTAGGTCGAGAGAGAGAGAAGAAAGAGGTATAAAATTTCAGTATCAGTATCAGTAATGTGAACAAATACATAATTAGAGATTCTACAGACTTTCTAAAGATTATAAGGGAATATTATGAACAACCTTGTGTTATTTAAATTGAAAATGTATGAGTAAAGAGAAAACTCTTAGAAAAATAATTAATCAAAACTAACAAAATAATAAATAGGTGTGGATAGCTATTTAGAAGCTATTAAAGAAACTATGGATAATTTTAAAACTTCCCACAAAGAAAACTTTTAAGCTCAGATGGCTTTACTGTTGAAATATTTCTTCCAGGAACTTTTAGGAAGAAATAATATCAGTTCCATACAATCTCTTCCAAAAATAGAAAAAGAGGAAACACCAACATATCAACATAACCTTGATAACAAAATCTGACAAGGACCTTACAAGAAAGTAAAATTATAGACTAAACTCTTCCTGAACATATATGCAAAAATCTTTAAGACAATCTTAGCAAACTGAGCACTGGTGGCATATGAAAGGATATTATATCAAGGAATGAAAACTTTTGATAATTAATTCATTTGATAGATTCAATATATCAAGAGAGTAACACATGCAGAATAGTCATTTGATGATTTCTTTATCCAATCTTGATAATAACTCTTGGAAAGTTAGGAATAGAATGGAACTTCCTTAATCTGATAGAGTATACACAAAATAAAAGCTAAAGAAAAATCATATTGAATTGTGAAATCTTGACATTAAATCAAACTTATAAAATGGAGGGATATAGTTTATTCTTGGATTGGAAGTCTCCTTATCGTACAAATGTCAGTTCTCCTTAAATTAAGTCATAGATTTAATGCAATCATAATCAAAATCTCAGAACGTCAACATTTTTTTTTGAAAAATTGGCAAGATTAGTCTAAAATTCATATGGTAGTACATGTGAGCCATGGCAAACTTGAAGACAAAGATCAAAGCCATAAGACTTATACCACAAGATATCAAGACTAATTATAAGTTATATTAATTAAAAAGTCTATTATTCATGCGAGGAGAAAAAAATAGACCAATTTCCCAGAAAAGCTACCAGGAATAAAGAACCACAGAATTTGCAATCTCTTGATTTATAACAAAGGCAGAATTTCAGGGAAGCAGGCAGAGGACAGGCTTTTCAATAAATGCTGCGGAGTCCCTTGAATATCCACATAAAAAATAAATTTTAGGGGCAGGCTGGGTGGTGCAGCGGTTAAGTTCGCAAGTTTCACTTCAGCCGCCCAGGGTTCACCAGTTCGGATCCTGGGCGTGGACGTACTCACCGCTCATCAAGCCATGCTGAAGTGGCGCTCCACATAGAACAACCGGAAAAACCTACAACTAGGATGCACGACTATGTACTGGGGGCTTTGGGGAGAAAAAAGAAAAAGAAAATTTTAAATTCTATCTCACACCGTAATTATATTAATACAAGTTTATTGTATTGTATCGACAAAAGTCAATTCCAAGAAGATTATAGATTTAAATGTGAGAGGTAAAAAAAATCCTCTAAGAATAATCATAAGAGAGCATATTCATGGCCTTTGGGTATACAAAGATTTCTTAAATAGGATAAAAAAATACTCCACTAAACATTAAGAAAAAGAAAGCTATATCACACTTTTATAAAACTAAACTATTTTTTTTCACCAAAGTCACCATTATGTGGTAAAAAGTAAATCCATAGAGTTCAAGAAGATCATTACAATATTATGATTGAAAAAGGGAGCTCTTATCCAGAATATATAACAGGCCCCTATAAGTTAATAAGAAAAACATGGAAAACGAACAGAAAATTAGGAAAAAGCCTTGAATAGATATATTACAAAAGAGAACATCCAAATGGCTAAAATAACATATGAAAAGGGGCTCAACCTCATTAGGCCTCAGTTGAAAGTCAATTAAATCCATGAGCTCCAACTGCGCATTTCCCAGAATGGCTAAAACTAAATGACTGATATTACGCGGATTGGCCAGGTTGTAGGGTAACTGAAACTCTCATACACTGTGGTGGGAGTGCAAATAGGTATAACCACTTTGGAGAACTGTTTGATAACATCTTCTAAAGCTGAACCTTGCCGAACCCTGTGACTCAGTTCTAACATATCTGGGTATGTAACCATCAGAAATACATACATTGTTCATTAAAATAATAAAAAAGGAATGTTCACAGCATTAATAGTAATAGACAAAAACTGGAATCTACCCCAATGTTCACCAAAGGCAGAATGGATAAAAACACTGTGATATATTAATATATGGAATACTATATAGCAATGAATATGAATGAATGATTTCTACACCCAATAGCAAGGACAAATCCCACGAACAAAATGTTTAGTGAAAGAAACCTGACACAAAAGTGTACAAACTGTACTATTCCATTTAGGTAAAATCCAAACCCTGGTAGGATAAATCTCTTGCATTAGGAGTCAGGACATGATTGCTGTTGGGAGGAGAGGTAGCATCTGAGAGAGGCACAAAGGAGTTTCTGAATTGCTAGTTGTGCTCCACCTCTTGGCTGGGTAGAGTTGGATGGATGTATTTACCCTCCTCCATACGTTCATTGAGCAGTACAATTACGATGTGTGTGCTTTTCTATATAAATATTATACTGGAATATAAACCTTTATTAGAAAGTTTGGAGATATGTATAATTTGGAATATTTAGAGTTACAGGGAGTTAATGTAAAAAAACCCTGTTATTGTTTTAAGCAAGGGAAAATTTTCCATCAAAAAGCAAGGTAGTATAATAAAAGAGCATGTATTTTGGGACCAGGCAGGTTTGACTCCAAATCCTAAATTTACTGCTTGCCAGCTTTTTCACCTTGAATACATTACTTAATTTATCTAATCTTCAGCTTCTAAAAAAATGCCTTTAAGGAATATTTCATATGTATCAATAGACTTGAAGCCTTTTCTTTTCTTAGAACTTTTTGTGTATAGCACTGCTTAAAGAGTAAAGCCATCACGCTCCCAGGATGGCCTACAGCCCATAGATGCAGCTTTGGTGGTTACTATATTTCTGCCTTTACTCGTTTGGAAAAAGCCAATTTAGAAAAATACAAGGCACTTCTTATACACAAGCCATAATTACTTTGCTTGTGACCCTCGCTCTTTCCCAGTTAGCTCCTAGGTATGCTAAAACATAGCAGCAATAAACAGACTAATCATTTTCTTATACTTAGGCCTCAGTCAGGAAACTCATTTATCTCGTCTGTGCCAAAAGCAAATATCTTCACGGTCCTCCTTGCTTTGCCTTTTAGGTGACTCAGAACACCTGGTTGCCAATTGCGAGCTGACGATAATTAGCTTTCAATTATCACCAGTTACATTTTCACGTGTTCGATTTGCAAATTCCTCGATCTTTTGGCTTGTCCTATTAACAAGTTCTGATCTCTTCCGTCTTGGGTACACCTGCTCTGTGAGAGTGGGGAAACAGATCTCGCACTGGGGAATTCCCGCTTCATCTGCCACCCTGTCCAGGTTTATCCATCTGGTGTGAGATGGGGGCATGCTCCATGAAGAGACATTTGGAGAGACTCAGGTTATTAGTCTCAATCTCTTCCATTTCCAGGGCTGTCCTGCTTTCCTGGAAGTGTTCCAAAACAATAGCCAGACAATATAAGGAACGAGTGAATTTTTAACAATGGGGGGTTTCTCACATTCCTTGATGGATTAAGATTCAGTTAACCAGGAAATGAGATGAAGTTAAAGGAGATAACGCAGTTAAGATTTTGAGAGTTAACAGGAAAAATATCCTAGTGAGATTTGTTGGTGGTTATACTTGAAGACATTTATGTCAATTAAATAGATTATGGTCAGTAAGTGTCTGACAGGTGGTCTTGGAATAAACATAAATTAAAATGGAATCCTTTAAATATTATGATAACACCATGAACAAGGCAATATTACAAAGCAGGATATTAAACCTAGTATTAAGTGAACACATGACATTGATCTATGCATTAAATAACATGAACATGGCTCATAGATAAGGAATTTAAAAATAACATTGAAAACAAAACACATAACAGAAAATAATTTACTTGCATCATACAGTTTCCTTCACTTTCTATTTAAAATCGTTTGAATTATAAAACAATAACAACAAAACCGTGACATAAAAGAAAAGTTTTAAAGAGAGAAAGAACACAGTGCCTTTCTGTGACTTGATGAATATTTAATTTTGCATATTTTCTTATCCTTACCAAGATATATTTTATATTACTGTAGCCATAGTTTACAATAAATGCTGTTTGTAATGTAACCATGTGTTTAATGTTTTTCTAGGTTTCCATAGTTTTTATTTCTTCAACGAATGCAGATTAGTTCATCCAAATGATATATTATGATCTAAATCATTCGCTTATTTCAGGGCATTTGTCTTGCATCTGTTTCTTAAATTATTGTGAGTAATGCTGCAGTGGAGATTCTTCTGTTTTTATCATTTTTAGTATATTTGTGGGGAATTATGTGACAAAGGGTATGATCCAATTCTTATGAGCTTTGCTATATTGCCGAATTGCCTTTCCAAATATTGTTTATCAATTCATGTTTTCCAATTCCAAATCTGCATTTTTAAAATGGTAATGTGTTAACTTCTTTTACATTTTTTGTCAGAAAGATATATTTTTATCTTTTTAATAATACAAAATAATTCATGCTTAATGAAAAAACATCTAAAGTTAGAAAATTACAGAGAAAAGCAAAACGAAAGTTACCATGATTCTACGACCCAGAAAATCCCTTAATATTTTAGAATATATTGTTTTAGACTTTTATAGGCAAATGCTTTAAAACCCCATTATAATGTTGATATTTTGGAATAATTAACAACCCACTTCACAGTCTAGTCTCCTCAATTGCATTTTGAATTTTTTAGGCATAAGCATCATGCCCTATGTTTATTTTGAATCTACACAGTGCAAATCATAGTTCTATCATTTGAAAGAAATTCAAATTCTTGAAAAATTTTTGAGGTTCACTGTTTTCTTGGAAGCAGGCATTCACATTTTTAAAAGTCCAAATTATTGGGACTACAGACAATTTAATATTTTAAGTTTGTGCTATCACCCAAATATGATTTATTTCTATATTTATTCATTCACTCAAGGGACATTTATTAAGTGGTAAGAAAAACACAAAGAAGGACATGTCATTCTATTGAGATGGGCCATAGGCTAACCAGAGAAGGCTTCACTGCAAAAGCAAAACTTCACCCGAATACTTCGAGTCAAATAGGTCTTCACAAAACTCAGGCGAGCAAGAGGAGGAAGAATATTTCAGTAAGAAGATGCAATATAATCAAAGACTCAAACATATAAGAGAACCATGATACTGACAGTAGCTTGATGAGAGGAAGAAGTGTTAACAAATCAGCCTGAAGAGGGGCCCGCCTGGTGGCGTACTGGTTAAGTTCATGCGCTCTGCATCAGAGGCGTGGGGTCAGCGGGCCCGGATCCCGGGTGCGGACCTACGCACCGCTCATCAAGCCGTGCAGTGGCTGCGTCCCATATAAAGTGGAGGAAGATGGGCACGGATGTTAGCCCAGGGCCAGTCTTCCCCAGCAGAAAGAGAAGGATTGTCAAGGGATGTTAGCTCATGGCTAATCTTCCTCACAAAAACACCAAAAAAAGCCAGTTGTCCTTTAAAAAAAAAATGAAATGAGCCTAGAGAAATAAGCAAGGGCCAGATCAGAGCAGACATGATGTGTTATGCTAAGGATGTTACCAAAGGCATTACAAAGCAGGTATTGACTTAGTAGTAGGAAAATACCAAACTATATTGCAATTAAATAGGTTAGACATTTATTACGTCAAACCCAAAATTTCCTACATTCCAGAAAATGTTTTGTCTAACTAGTCAGTATAAACAAGTGTTTATGGAAATTGCTTCTTAACTTCTAAATCACATAGTCATTGTTTCACATGTATGCTCACAATCTAAGCAATGAAAACAACATGTTTCATGAATAATTCCCTCTATGGTAAATGCATGAAAAGGCAGTTTTCGGCTTCATCTCAACTAAAATTTAGCCCTCGAATCTCTAAACACCATTAAATACCACCACAACTCTTAAAACCGCAGATTCTAACTTCGCAATTGTATATACTAGATGATGACCTACCCCCACGTAGATCTTTTTACCTTGAAACTAGCACTCTGATTTTTAAAAAAATGGCAATAAAAAAAAAAGGACTATGTTACTCAGGGATGATAGCTAAACTGAGCTGCCATGAATGGTCAGAGACCAAAAATATACTCAATGCATGGTCAGCAATTTTAAGTGAAGTAGGTTTGTCAGAACAAAGGACGTGGCTCCGAGCATACATCAAAATGTACACAAGTGATGTCATTTGACCCACAGCAAGCATTAATGCTGAGTCTGAATGTGCTAGAGCAAGTATAATGGAAATCAGTGTATTCTATCTGTATTTAAACATTTCATGAATATTACAAATAGCATGTCTGAAGCCTCTATAGGGTCCCCCACTCATGATTTGACTGATTTTATTTCAGCTGCCAGGAGATGTGTTGTATCAGGCACTATAAGGTAATACTGCAACTTTCTCACCCCTCAGACTTTTGCAGGAAATCTGTGCGAGAGAGAGAAGAATTTTACAGTACTTACTAAATTCTCTCAACTGGTTTTGATTTCTGAGCCTCAGATAAGAAAAGCTGAGTTTGTAATTGATTCCATTACTTAATTCCCACTCTATTTTTTCCTGATTTTAGGATGTTCATCTTCATTGCATAATAGTAGTCTCTGGATTTTTATGCACTTGTACACTACTGAAGTTTTTCATTACAAATACTGAAAAATGTAGTCAACAAGAAAGAAATTATGACACCTTTAAAGATCCGACATATACCAGTGAGTTTGCTATCTCCGTTTATTTGGATAGTCGGTAACTGCTTACATTGATAAGCCACTTGTAAATGAACTGCTGGCTTTATTGGTTCACTGATTCTGTGATTTATATTGGTGCAATTTGGCACATATCAAGTAGAAAATATACTCTCTTGTATTTGTCTGGGACTTTTAAAGTAATATGATTTTTTTATATCTTCATTCACCTGATGTGACTTACGTGTGTTGATTATTTTCCATTCTTGGTTATCGTGAATGGGTATCATATCCTTATGGTTATCATACTCCTTTCAAAATGAAATCATTAGGAAAGATAGATAATTTCTGTCATTTACCTGAGGAGACAAGGAGTGAGGAAAAACTTCAGAAAATCTAGATCTTTTTCTCACTTCCACTATGGCTTCTCATTTCCTGGTAATTGATGAATTTATGCAAACCACTTGTACTTGTTATTCTCTTAAAAAAAAGAAAGATTCTAGAGCTGAGATGGCATCCAAATGTTGAATAAAAGGGAATCAATTAATAAAATTATAGTATGTCCATACTACAGAATACAAACTACCTATTGTAAATGTTGTAGAATATTTAACGAAGTGTGGCTTCCAGATGTTTCCTTTTGATATGGGAATATTGACAGTGTACCAGATTTCAACAAATCTATATCTCCCAGCTTTCCCTTATCCCAAGGGGTAGACATGTGAAATAATTTTGGTCAATGAGATGTGAGAAGAAGTTTCCAGGTGGGAGCAAATTCAGCTGGCACTCACCATCTATATTTGCCCTTCATTTCCGGGAACATAGGTACAAAGATGAAGGTAGAGCAACCATTTTGCCTTCACAAGACAACAATAATGAAGGTGATGTCACTTTCTAAGGAGACCATATTTGTGTTGGCATCGTGGATCTATCATAAGGAATTGCATTACTTATCTCTGAACTCCTTGTGTGAAAAAAGAATCCCTTCTTAGTTAAGCCATTATAGATTAGGTTTTCTGTTATTTGTAGTCAAGTTAATTCCTAACTCATGCAACAGATACCAATATTTACTATACAGTGCTGAATTAAAAAAAAAAAAGAAATGTGATCTTTTTCTTCTGGCCCTAAAGGAATAACTGGTATGGAATTACCCTCTCCACAGAAAAAGCAGAAAAATGGAAACAAAGTGAAACCACTGTTTCAGACACCAACCAGCATAGAACTGAGATCCCTGAGAGAAGAGAAACAAGTATTCTGGCCCTGCTTTTGACCAGGCTTACTGTCTGCAGGCAATTTCTGGATGGCAGCACAAAAAAAGGAGAATCTATGCAGAATCTGTGAGTCTTGCTGATTTGTGAAGACAGGGGAGTTCTCCAATCAAAAGTTAATAGATAGGGCCGGCCCCGTGGCTTAGCAGTTAAGTGCGCGTGCTCCGCTATTGGCGGCCTGGGTTGGGATCCTGGGCACGCACCAACACACCGCTTCTCCAGCTATGCTGAGGCCACGTCCCACATACAGCAACTAGAAGGATGTGCAACTACGGCATACAACTATCTACTGGGGCTTTGGAGAGAAAAAGGAGGAGGATTGGCAATAGATGTTAGCTCAGAGCCAGTCTTCCTCAGCAAAAAGAGGAGGATCAGCATGGATGTTAGCTCAGGGCTGATCTTCCTCACAAAGAAAGAAATGTGATGAAAAATCAAGAGAAAAATCAATCAGTAGAAACAGTTTAAGGAATGACTAAGAGGATGGAATTTTTCAAACAAACACATTCAAAAGCTGTTATACTCAATATGCACAAAGATTTAAAAAAAAAAGATGATGTAAAAGGAGTAAGTTGGAACTTCTAGAGATGAAAAATACAATGTCCAAAATTAAAATTTCACTGGATGGGATTAACAGCAGATTACACCTTGCAGAATAAAAGACCAGTGAACATTAAGACACTGAGCCTTGTACATTTTTTCTTTCCAGAATATCATATAGTTGGAAGCATAGAGTATGTAAACTTTTCAGATTGGCTTCTTTCACTTAGTAATATGCATGTAAGACTCCTCTCTGTCTTTCAGTGGCTTGATAGCTCATTTCGTTAGAAACCATCCAACATGAAACATAGAGAATAAAGACTGAAAAAAACAAAACAGAGCCTCAGTGACCTGTGGGACACTGTAATGTTTCTTAACATATGTGAAATTGGAGCTACAGAAAGAGGGTAGCCAAAACAAAGTATTTGAATAAATAAGGGCCCACAACATTCCAAATTTGATGAAAACAGTATCACAGGCCCAAGAAGCTCAAGGAAGCCAGACAGGATACACATATACACGCACACAGAATGGTATACCAAAATAGAATAGATTAAAACTAGTAATCAAGATAAAATGGTAAAAGGCAGCCAGAGAAAAGAGATACACATCTCACAAAGGAATAAGTGTAAGGAAAATCAGAGATTTCTCATCAGAAACTATGCAATACCTCAGACAATGGAATGACATGTTTAAAGTGTTCAAAGGAAAAAATAACTGTCAATTTAGAATCTGTCAAAAAAAATGCTTCAAAATAAAGAATAAAGACTTTTAAAAATCTTTTTTAAAAATTAAGACTTTATTTTTTAGAGCAGTTTTAGGTTCACAGCAAAATTGAGGGAAGAGATACAGAGATTTCCCATATACTCCCACCCCTGCCCCCAGCTACCCCATATCAACATCCCCCCCAGAGTCCTACATTTGTTACAATTAATGAGCCTACAATAACAAATTATATTCACCCAAAGACCACAGTCTACATTATGGTTTTCTTTTGGTGTTGTATATTCTATGGGTTTGGACAAATACATAATGACATGTGTCCATTATTATGGTATCATACACAGTATTTTCACTGATCTAAAAATCCTCTTTGCTTTGCCTATTCATACCTACCTCCACCCCAACCTCTGGAAACCACTGA
The DNA here is from genome assembly GCF_020826845.1 of Diceros bicornis minor. Taxonomy (NCBI): domain Eukaryota; kingdom Metazoa; phylum Chordata; class Mammalia; order Perissodactyla; family Rhinocerotidae; genus Diceros; species Diceros bicornis. The sequence continues at coordinate 36,124,913 of NC_080742.1, forward strand.
TCTTTTTATGTCTCTATGGTTTTTCTCTTCCAGAATGTCACATAGTTGGAAGCATTTAGTATGTAACCTTTTCAGATTGGCTTCTTTCACTTAGTAATATGCATTTAAGATTCCTTCCTGTCTTTTCATGGCTTGGTAGCTCATTTCTTTTTAGTACTGAATAATAGCCCATTGTCTGAATGTACCACAGTTTACTTATCCATTCACCTACTGAGGAACATCTTGGTTGATTCCACATTTTGGCAATTATGGATAAAGCTGCTATAAACATCTGTGTGCAGGTTGTTGTGTAGACAAAAGTTTTCAACTCCTTGGGATAAACACCAAGAAGAGTGATTGCTGAATTGTGTGGCAAGAGTAGGTTTATGTTAGAAACCACCAAACTATCTTCCAGAGTGTATGATTTTGCATTCCCACTAGAAATGAATGGGAGTTCCTGTTGTTCCACATTCTCACCAGCACTTGGTGTTGTCAGTGTTCCAGATTTTGACCATTCTAACAGATGTGTAGTGGTATCTTGTTGTTGTTTTAATTTGTATTTCCCTGATGACACATGATGTAGAGCATCTTTTCAGATATTTATTTGCCATCTGTATATCTTCTTAGTAAGGTATCTGTTAACTTCTTGGCCCATTTTTTAACTGAGTTGTTTGTTTTCATATCGTTGAGTTATAAGAGTTCTTTGTATATTTTGGATAACAGTCTTTTATCACAAGAGTCTTTTGCAAATATTTTATTTTTAATATTTACCATGTTTTCTTCTCAACATTATTCTTTATTTTATATATTTTTCAAATGAACTCATGTTGACTTTATAAATAGAAAAAAATTAAAATGGCAGGTTTATCACCATGAATCTAAGCTATTTCCTCTGGTCTTTTATACAGACACCATAATCACTTACAAAAAATAAAACTGTGTTCCCTTAGCCTTGAGCAATCTGTTAAAACTATCAACTTTTATAATGTCTAAATGACAGCATTAATTTTCAACTGAAATATAAATAAGCCTTGATTCAATTTAACAGAATGATAGACTGTTTACAAAAATCTTACATTTATATATCTTACACCCGGTATCTAGTGTTTCCAGAAAATCATCTATAGAGAACATATTTTAGTTCATTTCACACTGTGTTAATTGTGTAACACACTGTAACCATTACCTTTTACCAACTACAATTACTCTTCTAATGAAAACTGATGAATTTAACAAGAAATTGTTAGATCTGTTTGATCTAAGCATGAACAAGTGGTTGATGGGAAATGCTTCCTAATGAATATTTCATTCCCTTTACCACTCCATCCTTCAATTTTATAATTGAATTACATGCCTCAATTTAGTTAAATAAAGAAATAATAACATAAAACATTTAGTGTACAAAATACCATAATATGTAACATTAGCTATAAGGAATTGTCTCTCTATTTCAGACCAGAGAAGATATTGCCCTCCTGACTGCTTCTGCCATTTGCTTTTAATTCATCCAGTATATAAAGGAAAATATTTGGAAGTTATTTTTTTCTTTAAAAATTTTTCTTCTTCCTTAGTTTTCTGCCTTCCAAGTATCTTTGAAATATAGTCATATACTCTCTTATCTTTTTGTCATTGTCTATGCAAACCACTATTATTTCTGGGATCTTAATTTGCAGTCTCCATTTTTTCCTTCCTCTTTTTGTGATAGGAAATCAGAAGAAACCTCTTTAAAAATGCTTAAATTCTGACTTAAATCTTTCAGTGGTCTCCCTATACCTTTAGAGTGAGGTGCTAATACCTTAGAATAGTGTAAGAAGTCCTGTGGGATCTGTTTGCTGTTTACTTCTCAGTGTCATCTTCCCTGTGTCATCCAGTGCTCCAGTAATATTGGACAATTTGCTGCTCTTCAAACATTTCCTGATGTTCTTGTAAGCTTGCCTCTTAATTTTCAATTTTCTCTACTTGAATGGTCATCCCCAGAGTTTCTCAGCCCCCTATCCCACTTAGTAAATTTCCATTTATCATTCAAGAAGCAAATTTAAACATTTTTTCTCAGTAGGAGGGGAAGATGTCAAAGTATTTCATAAGCATAAACTTCATCCTAAGAATGCTGTAAATGATCTATTTTTGAACCCATCCTCCATATCAATTTCCCATTACTCTATTTCTACCATGTTTACAAACAGAGCCTTCAAAGAATTTATAGTGAAGAGGAGTGGAGGTCAATACTCCACCCATATTCCTTTCTTCTTATCTCTTCAGTGGACACCAGAAATGCAGAGAATTAATAAAACTCTGGGAGCAGTCCTCAACCCATTATGGAGGAAAATTGATGTATAGATACCACAGCTTCTTCACCCCTAAACTATGGTATATGTGAGGTGTTCCTCAAAGAGAAGATCCTGTTACTCACAGTGGTAACTTGCCAGATAATTCACCCTTTATTGGTTCTCTTCCCTTCCCTCTCACACTGCCTCAAGTCATTTCTTGGGATCATCTCCAAAGTAAACTACTTGCACTAAAATCTTTGTCTAACAGTCTACTTCTGGGAGAACACAAACTAAGAAAGATATTGATATAATACCACTTCTGCATTAAATTGTTTTTGTATGTTGTAATCTATTAATATTAAGCTTTGCTAATCAGAATATCTTAGGAGTTTAAAAGTAAATAGTGCTAGCCTCTATATAAGCAGATAAACTTATGTATAGTTCATAAATAAAGATACAAACTTAGAGTATATAAATTCCATTCAAAATCAAATAAATGAAAGTAGTTTGAAGGTTAAAGAATAGCACAAAATAAGTCAAAGATAGTGATGTAAAACCAGTCACAATCTATGGATATCTTGGCATTATTTGACCTACAAGATTCTTCTGTTAGTATTGGAAAAAAAATCCCTGAGTCAACCTTAGCACCAAAATATTACTTAGATCTATATGTGTTTTTACAATCTCGTAAAATAATGTGAGGCTTTGGCTAAATTTTAGGTTTTGTTTGTTTTTAATTTCTGCCATTTATTCTACAATAGAAATTAAGAGCCAACCCTGATTGCCTAGTGGTTCAAGTTCGACACACTTCACTTTGGCGGCCCAGGTTTTGTTCCTGGCCGTGGAACCACATCACTTGTCTGTAAGTAGCCATGCTATGGTGGTGGCTCACACAGAAGAACTAGAAAGACTTACAACTAGGATATACAACTATGTACTGGGGTTTGGGGAGGAAAAAAAAAGAGGAAAACTGGCAACAGATGCTGGCTCAGAGCGAATCTCTCCCAGCAAAAAAAAACGTAGAAACCAATCAAAAAAATTTATAATTTTTTAGAATATAGTGAATCAAAAAAGCAAAAGAAAATAAAAACTATAGCACTCATCATTTATCCCTAAAAGATATCACTATTAAAAGTCTGATATAGATTTCCATGCAATTTTCCATATGTATAGGTTCATATAAATGTAGGCTAACACTGTTCATACCATTTTGTGAGCTCTCTTTCCCACTAAATAGACTCTGAATTTTTCCATATCATTAAATATTATTCTGCAAAATTATTTTTGATGGCTATAGGATACTCTATTTAAGATGTTTTGTTTTGGTTTGGTTTGCTATTATATGTGACACATTTATAAATCCTTAAGGTTAAATTTTGTAAGCTGAGACTGGTTACAGGGCCTACTCATGATAATCATATTTTCGTTCACAGAATCTTGGGAAATTTTACCCCTTGCATCAGAAAATCAAGTAATTCAATATCTTAAACCTACTTTAAATGTCTCTACTCAAATTTTATTTTATTAGAGAAACATTTCCTGTATAAGATGTCTTCCTAACTTTCACTCTCATTTCAAAACTAACCATCCCTCTTATTCTGTTTCCCCTCATAACACATATTACTACCTCACTTATTGCATAGTTATTCATTTTTTTTTTTTTTTTTTTTTGTGAGGAGATCAGCCCTGTGCTAACATCCGCCAATCCTCCTCTCTTTTTTTGCTGAGGAAGACGGCCCTGGGCTAACATCTGTGCCCATCTTCCTCCACTTTATATGGGACGCCGCCACAGCATGGCTTGCCAAGCAGTGCGTCGGTGCGCGCCCAGGATCCGAACCAGCGAACCCCGGGCCGCCGCAGCGGAGCGCGCGCACTTAACCGCTTGCGCCACCGGGCCGGCCCCTAGTTATTCATTTTTTATGTTTATTGTCCATCTCCCCAGTAGACTTTAAGAATAACGAATATGAGTGCAGTGCCTGGCATGTGGTGGGTGTTAAACAAAATTTTGAGAAATAAATAAGTACAACTTGAAAAAGTTCTTTTTCACATTGTATAATCTCTAATTCTAGCTATTGCCTCTCGTTAGCATAAGAAACAACATTCCAAAATAATTAGTAGGTTATATCTTTTCCTTATTTTGGAAATTTTTATCCACAGGTTTCTCAGTCGCTGATTTTTCTGTGGGTTCTTAGACTATATTGATATATATCATCTGTTCATTTGCGCTGGAAAAATCGCAATATGAAACTGGATGCTCTCAACACCGAGGAGGAAAGGACTGACCTTCAAATGTGGGTCTCAAGTCTGGGATCTACGTGAGTTATCTCAAAGCCCAGTATCAAAGTAAGGTTATACATGGAACCATTACAACAATTACAAAAGTAAATGTAAATTATCACTTGACAGGTATCTAGTATCTACTTTATGTTAAAGTCTCTACTAAATGGGATATCTTTCTAGTAGAAATGAGTGCTTACACATTTTAAGGCTGTTACACATTCTTTATTTTCATTTAAATTTTGGTATGTTAAAGATGTTCATATGATTTGGAGTAAGAGAGTAAAAATAATTTTTCATTTACTTACATTTTGGTTGCTTTAAAAAACTTATTTCCCCTTGCTTGCTGCTTGTGGGGGAAATGCTAGGTGAGAGGAGGAACTTTCCCTTTCCGCTGTGAAGCTCAGGCAGCAGAGTACCACGAGACAGGGAATCCCATCGTGACGTTGCCGCTGATCAGAACGGGTCTTGATACATGAGATTTTGATTATTATTTTAGCTCTGTAATTACAAATATTATTTAGCAAGAAATTATTCATCTCTCTTTAGAATCAGCTTTGGAATTTGACTCTACAACCTCTAGAGTGGAGTCAATACACCCAGCAGATTTATTAGATTCTATAGAAAAAGGAAGAGGTCCCTTGATTAAAATTAGTTTGTCATTGAGGCAACCAAATCTCTTTCTTTTTCGAGGAAAAAAAAAGTGATTTTCAAAGATTATATAACATCCAGAAAGAAAAATAAAGCATATATACATTTAGATTACAAAAACTGAGAAAAATAATTACTTTGTTGTGCTTGTTACACTGTGGAAATTATTTTTGGTAACTTTTTGATGCTAGGATGACTGAAATCCTATGCTTGCATTTGGAGGATTAATGCTTCAGATTATCCAACCTCAGTAAATACACAGCAACAAACAAACAAGTAGAAAACAAAGAAAAACATTGATAATTTATTACAAATTCAATAATTTACATTAGAGCCAAAAAAAAAAGGCATATACACAAATTTAAAAGATAAACCAGAGGATGGAAAAGGAATTTGCAATGCATGGGACCCTCAAAACACTGAGACCCAGAATTTATAAAAATTCTTAGATTCAGCAAGAGACAACCCCAAAGAAAAATAGGCAAAAGATATAAAGAGACAATCCAAAGAATAGAAAACTAGTATGTCCAATAAACATATAAAAAAGTGAGTATTCTCAATAGTAAACAGGAAAATGAAAATAAGACATCAGCGAGATACTTTTTCAACTCCAATAAAAAAGTCTGACGGTTTCAAATGTTGAAGAGCATGTGAAAAAATAGTAGCTCTTGTGAGCTATGCCAATATAAATTAGTACAACCTCAATGGAAAGCAATTTGGTAATATCTAATATAATTACTATGCAATCCAGTAATTCTACCCCTAGTCATACAGTCTAGAGAAAATCTTTCAAACACAGCCTGCCAACCACCAATACATGAATAGGGTCAACCTATGGGTCCACTCATATCTGTCTGATATCTGAGTGCAGCTATCACACAAATCAACTCAGACCAGAAGAACTGTGAAAATTAATCAATATGGTTTCAAGCCACTAAAGTATGGAGTAATTTGTTTCACATAAAAAAGGCTAGCACATCCACTCATATATTTGCTATATATGAATATAAATACAAATATAGTGAAAAAATAGGATCATATTACTATTATGAAACAATAACGTAGAATAATATTTTTCCCATATGGGGCAAGACATTTGTTTTTGTTATTCTCTCTATTGCTAGAGAAAACCAGAAAAACAGGAGAGAAGTGTATTCCCTTCCCATTCCAAAAAAGTAGCCGAGCCTTTTGTGTCCTGAATCCGGACTCTTGTGCATCAGACCATCTTTGGGGACCTTGGTGTTTTGTGATCACAAAGAGAATTTGCTTTGTCTTCATCCACTGAGGAAGCTAGCTCTTCAAGTTGAAGTGGCTGAGTGCCCAGATATAGAAGGAAAAGAAAATTGTGCTAGTTTAGGTTATCCCAGAAGCAGACACTGAGAAAAAAGATTTGAGTGCCAGAAATTCATTTGGGAAGTGCAGAAAATAACAATAAGGGAGAGGAGAAGTGATGCAGGGAAGAGAAGGAGACAAATAAAAGGTACATTATTCACCTGCTCCCACTGGGGCGACTGGAGCTCAATCCTGTAAGGACACCATGAAGTGGCGTAAAACACTTGACTCAAAATCATCTCCACACTCCCTCTCACCTCTCACAGAGGGGTAACGGAGCTGCAGTATTTACACACCAACTCCAATGAGTCGAGACCTGTTCTGTGGGAGAGCAGCGTTGATTCCCTGGAATTTCCAGACTGCTACATGGGAGAAAGGCCTTTCCTAGCTCTGGGGAAAAAAACCCCCAAATCCCTCAGGCACAGAGAAGTTCTTCAGAGAAAAATGAAAGGTCCAAGAGATATGGCAGGAGCCGATGATGTCTTCTCCTGGGACCTTCCTGTAACTGGGCAAAGGAGAAGGGTAATTGATGTGGAAATTTCAGAGACTGGCCTAGTTGCCCAGAGGTTGGGAAGGGGGGACTGGGATGGCTCAGGTTATTCTGAATGGAGACTTAAGGACAGAATAGAGGCTGATTCTGGGTTTGCTCTGCCGGCCTTGGACCACCACGCTCTCAAGGGTTCACATGCTGCAGAGAGTAGGCCTTAAGGAAGCCAGGTATAGCAAAAGGAGGAACAGCAATTTCAACCTTGTAAGCCCTTGGAGACTTGTGTATTGCACGGAGTGGAATGCCTCACTGCCAAATATAATTAAGATAAGGTTTTTGTATCATTGGTAAGTGAGGCCTAGAGGATGAGTGATTTAGAAAAATAAAACCATATAAGTTTTCCTGCACCTAAGTAATATGGAACAAATTAATACATGCAATGCATAATATTAATATATTTTATATTATTGTATTGTATTGTAACCAGTCTCCTATTGTTGGACATCAATGTATTTTGCATAAAATCAAGATAATCATCCTTGAATTTGATCTATGTGAGGCTGTTTGAGAATTTCCTCAGGAGAAACCCCTAAATGTGTAATTCTGGATCAAAAGATGTCCACAGTTTGAGTTTTAAAATATATTGCAAAATTTTCTTTCAGAATGGATATATTGATTTGTACATAGTTCTACAATGTACTTGGGTTTCAATGATGCATAAGCGGCATTTCAAAGCATATCTTTTAACTACATACAACTATTCCTAGCTTCCCTGTCTTAATTTCTTATTTCACAAAACAATAGAAAATCATGAGTTATCAGAGCAAGTGTATCAACTGGTGCCAAATTGTTCTTAATTAGACTAGTTGATAGTCTTCCCACTTTTGAGATATTTCTGGAAACTTTGAAAGAAATGTTTTTCTTTGATATTTAAGTTATCCAAACCCATTTGCTAAATTTGTTTGCTTTTGTCTAATTTTAAATTTAGGTTTGATTTAATGTCAGGGAGTTACTAGAATTCTGGTTCTGTGACTCATTTTTTCCAGTTTTTTTCTTTATTATCTTATTATTTATTTAGTTTGCATGATAGAGAACTGATAAACAGAATTCCATGTATATTATAAATACCACTTGGTTGATTTACAACACTTTGAAACTCCCAATAAGTAAGAGGAAAATGAGATAGATTGCATCTTTGATAAGATTAGAGACTCATCGAGAAGTAATATTAAAATTGGCTTTCAGAATATACTCAAGCATTTGTCCAGTTATCTTTAATTGATCTGCTATGAAAATGAGAGTGCAAATTGTAGATGAAATTGCAATGCATTACAAATCAAAGAGGATACAATAAAGCAATAAAATAGGATGGAAATATTTTTTTCATTTGGGCACTCATGGGGTACTTAGTATTTTTCAATATTGCCAGTGAGGGAAAAAAAAATCCAACTGCTTAAAATGAACTTAGACTTTAAAATGAAATAAAAATGTTCTCACAATTTTGGTTACTTTTCATTCAAAATGGGAGCTCGATGACAGGCTGCTTGTTACTGCCTTGTCTGACAGCCTGGAGAAACTATTCACTCAGGCAGCATGGGTGAAGGGTTAATTATGGCAAGGAGAGGAGAGGGGATAGAAATTAATGAGGCTGAATCTCCCCATTGCTGGTACTCTCTACTCCCTGTTACTGAGTTAGGCTTATAAATGCACCCATTTCTTTTACAGCCAGAAATGCTGAGAAAGCGGGTAAGACTATGGCCTTGGACCTCACAGAGATTGAACCTCACCCATCTCTTACTCGTTAAATTGCAAGTTCTTTAATCTCCTTAAGCCTCAGTCTTCTTGTTTACAAAATTGGAAAAATAACAGCAATCTCACTGGGTAACTGTGAGGATTTACAAAGATGAAAATGTGTGCAATGTCTAGGTTTGTTTGTGGCATATATTAAGTCTTGAAGGATAGTTATATTATTTTAATCTGCTGTTTTTGCTACTATTCCTATTACTACTATTATTATCATTATTGTAATGCTTTACTTTGGTTGGAGATTAAGTCATTTACTAGAAATGAAGGTAGCATTCCAGAGGATTCAACTTTCCTACAAATCACACTTAAAAATGAATTCCAAATGATTCTTTTTACTATTGTCAGTAGAATGGGCTTTCTCTTAGGTCTGTTGAAGGGGGATTGTCACTAAGAATTCTTACTAAGATTCTTATAAGTCTGTGCCATTGTCCAGAAATTTAGCACACAAATGTGAGCATTTATGTAATTCATTCTTGAGAATAGCTGCAATATAAAATAGTTCAGCGGTTACCAAAATTCGGTGATGCTCAAAATCACCTGGGGGGATTTTAAGGCATACAGAAACTGAGGTCCCATCCCAAAGCTTCTGAATCAGAGTTCCCAGGGGGGTTATCTGTATGAGAGGGAGCACTTCTGATGGTCAGACTCATGTGGCAACGGATACTGTATTTGAAGATTAATTAGAAAAATTACACCTTTAATAAAATGAAATAAATGCACTCTCCCCCCTCTTATGGCACTTAACATTGCGCTAGATTTGAGGATTAATTTTCTGAAATACTATGAGGAGTAAATGTGTTCTCCCCCTTCCCTTTCACTTTTCTAACCATGTGGACCTTAGAGTGATTCTAGTCTCGTTCCCTCCGCACGCAAGGATCCTGGCACTCGACTTATTCAGCGAACGGAGTATATATCACTCCATGGATGCATCTCATTTAGTTAGAAATCCCCCCTCTTGGAGCTAAAAAACACCTCTTTGCAACGTTCACGGAAATTTAGGGAGATAATCCTTTGATGTGCTTCTGTGTTTACATTTGGGATTGTCTATTATTTAAAAGCCAACAATTTACACAAAATGCTGGGAAATAAAATGCAATTGTGGTTTGTGGGAGAGGGATGTGAGAGAAGTTCAATGACTTTTCTATCCATTGGCTTTTTTTATCCAAACCACCACAGGTCTCTCCTCAGACGAGGTTTGCAAAAGTAAATGTCTACAAGGACCAAGCAGGTAGCATACATGAGTGAAGCAGGTAGGGACTCTTACAAAATGATGTCCCTAATTGACTCAGTTCAATTCTTGCTGTATCATTTTATTTGCAGGTTATATGTGTAGTGATAGTCTTTACTTCTCAGAAGGTGTATATATTCTTCCAGTTTTCTTGAAATCCATGGTCCTCTTGGTAGAGTTTTCTTTCATGTTAAAATTTTGACAGAGAGATGAGTCCAACAAACATTTCATTTTTCTTTTAACTCTGCTTTAAGATAACTGACTGTGCAGGTGAGATGATAAATGGCAGCTGCCACTGGGCTTCAGCATCTGGAGACAACAGGGAGTAGTAAGGATGATGATGAATGGAAGAATTCATTTACTGTCTCATCAGAACAGCCATTTCTTAGCTTACCATCGCAATGTAGGCATAAAGACCCAGGGTTTCTGGATATTTTTTTCAAGAGGTCTCTATATTTTTAAAATTTAAAAACATATTGTTGGTCTACATGGTTCAGGCCAATCAATACATATCTGTGGGGTAAGATATGGCCCATCTTGTACCCTCCAATAACCTTCATTCTAGGCTTTGAATTATTTCAAACATAAAAAATAACCATGGAGACTCGGCGTTAACTCACAGTGACGATATGCATTATTTTTCCATGTAAACATGGAAAATCAAAAATAAGAGTTTAAATTTTGAATTCCGTGCAGCTTTTAAATTATACTTTTATAACATTTGGATAAAATACTCACTCTAACATATAGGCACAGGAATGTCAGTTGGAAGTGTTCCTAGAGAAATTTTTATCTATTTATTTTGCAGATGAAGAAACTGTGAAGCAAATGGAATTGCTAAAAATCATGCATCTAGTTAGTGGTAGACTTAGGATTTGAACACAGAATTCCTGATATCACTGCAGTACTTGCTCTACCATTTTATCATCGTGCCATCGATTTGTGTATTAGTTTGTTTAATAAGGCATGGGAAATAAGATTCAATAGACAACTGATTTATGCAAATTTCCTCACTGATCTATTCCATAAGACGAGTCGCACATGCATTTGACACTTCAGATTTGGCAAAATTAAAAAGTGACCTTCTAAATATATTCTTTGCCATGATACTTCAACATAACTTAGATTAAGTGATAGCAGAAGTAAAATTGGCAAACTGGTGCCTTATTCTATACATTACTAAAGAACTAGTTTTCTACTTAACTGATTGTACTGGCCATATTTTCAGCATTGGATAGTAAAGCCTCATAAACTGGGCATACACTGTACTACTTTTATTATTCTTAATTTTCTCCTGGAATTCATAAAGAGTGAGTTTTCCTTCAGTCTTGTTTTGGTGTCTTTTTTTGACCTTGTTCAGCACATTTATTATAACTAGTAAATTTCAGACAATTTTCCCATAGAATTCAGATCTTCTAACTCAACCATATTTAGGAAATAGAAGGTGATAAGCGGCTATTTAGTTTCTGTTCAGAATCCACTATTTCTTGGTGCTGAAAGATGCAGCCCAAATTCCATTTGCAGTGTTTATTACCTCTCAGAATCTGTGAGCAAGCATCTTTCCTGGTCCTTTTACTTGTCTGTCTTGTCTATTGGCTATCCATTTTCCATTGTTGTCCCAGGTTGGCTGCCAATGGTACATTTCTCAGCCACTTAATAACTTTACTGAGACAGATTTATAAGAGGCCAAGTGCTGTCAAGTCCCTGAGATGTATAGATTGAGGCTTTCTTCCTCTCCTCTAGCCCTTCCAACTTTACAGTATAAGTCTGTCTCCTTAATAGCACTTTGGTCTTAATAGAGTGTGTCTCTCAGGGTCCGGCATCAGCTGCATTGTTGGAGCATGGCTTGTGCTCATCTCTTCTGAGCTGGACTGCAGTTAAATAGGAGCAATTTATTTCTGCTGTTGTCAATATCACATTTCATGAACCTAAAACTCATTACATTTTTTTTTCAAATTACCTTGCTTGGCTTTGTAAGGGCATTTTGTATTTGCCACAGATCATTCTTTTAGATTTGAAAAGAACTGAAACTTTTTGTTACACTTCTGTTTGGCACAATAGGGTGCCATATAGGCTAAGGGTGGGCAGGAGAAGAAAAGTACACCTTTTGACCATAGAAACTGCACTTGCCACGCTCAATGACAAGGATATTGGTTGTGGAGCTTCTAGCTCATGGTGCAAAGGCTGGAAAAAGAAGAGCCTCTTGCATTAAGAAGTTTATAGTAATATATCATAGAAACTGGAAAAGTTTTTTCAAAAGGAATTTAAGAAAAATATCTGGGGGCCGGCCCGGTGGTACAAGCAGTTAGGTGCGCGCGCTCCGCTGCTGCGGCCTGGGGTTCGCCCGTTCGGTCCCGGGTGCGCACCTTGGCAAGTCATGCTGTGGCAGCGTCCCATATAAAGTGGAGGAAGATGGGGATGGATGTCAGTTCAGGGCCAGTCTTCCTCAGCAAAAAGAGGAGGATTGGCAGATGTTAGCTCAGGGCTGATCCTCCTCACAAAAAAAAAGAAAATAAAAAATCTGAGGGGCAGCATTGAATATTATAAAGGACAGTCGCAGCAGACATGGCAATACTGCACCTAAATCTATAAATATTTACCCAGTGTCCGTAAATAAAGGTTTATTGGAGCACAGCCACGCCCTTGTTTACATATTAGGTTTGTGGTAGATTTCGTGCTACAACAGCGGTGTTGAGTAGTTGCAACAGAGACTGTTTAGCCCCAAAATCATAAAATACACACTTTCTGGTTTTTCGTGGAAGAAGTTTGCCAATCCCTGTTCTAGAGCACAATGCTAGGCAACCAGGCATATTTTTTCTTTTCTTCTCCATACTGCCACTTAGAGGAAACTGATAACAGTAGCTACAAAGTCAGGGCTGGCTCTCTGCCCAGATAGAGTTGCATAAATGAAGTGATCTAAGAGTACAGCAAAGTTTCCTCTACCCACCAATATCTCACTCAGTGTTCTGTCAAGATACAACTCTTCTAGTCTTGTCTGATTTGAGTCATTACTTGAGTTCTATGATCCAAAGGTGATGGAGAGGGTCATTATTTATAGAAAAGCACGGAAAAATATTTTAGAGTGACAAAAGTCCTAGACTGAGACTCAAGAAACCTGGGATTTAATTGGGATTTACCAATGAATGACTCAGCTACATGCACTTGAGCAAGGCTTTGAGCTTTCTGCAGTTTTCTCATCTTGTACAGATGATGACCCATGTGCTCTCTAAAGTCTGTTTTAGCTTGGAAGTTCTGATTCTGTACTTCCTGATGTATGAAAGGGAAGCCTACCACATTATTTGGACTTCTCTCATTACTATGATTGAATTTACTACCTAAAAGAATTGTTACTATGGAAAGATGTATATATTTTGTCCCTTAGTGCACATTATTCACCACCCTATCACCAACACCTTGCACAAAGGAGATGATTAATCATCAGTTGTGAATTAATGGATAAATGAATGCATGAACAAAATAATCTAATCATAACATGCTTAGCCTATCTAGCTTCGTGTCCCTTAGAGCTTTAGAGCTCCCTTTTTTATTGGATTCTATCTTTGTGATTTGTCTTCTTATTTATAACCTTACCTTATACACTTCTGAACTGGGAATGAACTCACCCTTTTGCTATCCTTCTCACAACCATGGCCTAGATTCTCAGATGGCCTTTTGCAGGCTTTGCTTACCCAGAACAAACTAATCAGTCAATTCAGCTGGTCCACTAGACTCTTAGCAGAACTCCCCCTGCCAGGAAGGCTGAATCCCCACAAGTGGGAACTAGAAACATTAGGGGCCTGAGAAGTAACCATAGAACTCTTTTCAGAGGAGAAAGTGTCTAGTTTTTTGGATTAGCCCAACAATTAGACTACTGTCAGTAATAAACTTTTATACTTCTCAAATTTGCCCAGAACCAATGATCCACGAAATGTCAAAGTACTTATGAATACATGTTGGCTTCATAGGTTTTTGCACTTAGAAGCTCCTATAGCTCTAGTTTTTTCTAATATCAGAGGGCTCCTTATTTCTAAACAGCAGCTAAGAATGTTTAAGGAAACAAAATACACAGTCTATGTCATTAAGAAGTTCATAATTTTGTTTTAAACCTTAAGAAATAGGAAATATTTATAAATGGACTTTGCATTGAGAATGTTTATCTTGGGAATGGAGCTTTTGTAAAGGAGCCTCCCTTTTTTTATTTTTTTTTGTCACTTCTGTAGAGGCAATACCTTCAAATATCAGCTTTCCAAGATCTAGATAGATAGAAAAATTTATTAATATGTGTTGATCCAACACCTAACTTCACTGAATTATGGGAATTTAGTAAAGATGCTTCTTAGCCAAGCAAACGTAGCATCTTATAAATACAATGAAGTAAATAAAAGTGTTTGCAAAAGAAATTCTTATTTACCCTCATTGCCCTGTGGTTTAAGAGGCAATGGCTATGAGAAAATGGCAGTTATTACAAGAGCAGAATGGACAAAAAAACAAAACAAAATTTAGAAAACACCTATAATTATTCTGTCTTCCAAGCTGAATGATATCAATAAAATCTATAAGTGTCATACTACTCTGTGCTATTTGATTTCTGATCAAAATAAATATCTAACCATTTGTTTATTGTCATTGTGTACCTAACATTGGTGTGAAATTCAATGATTGTAAAATATGTAGAACAACTTTGGGTCTCCCTGTAACTAAAAATCGCAGTTTCTAAAGTGCATTTGGGAGGGTTGAGGTGCGAATAAAGAGAGAAAGACGGTATCTCATCCAGATGGCTATTTCTTACTCTGGTTTTCTCTGCCCAAATTGAAATAGCTGCTGTGTGTGCCCTCACACATGTAAGAGCCAGGATAAGAAGACCTAGTTGCATTTCTCAGTCAGTCTTTGATTGGTCTCATTTTAAAGACGTCTATAGGAGAAATTTCTTAATTTTCTCCACAAAATTTCTCTGTTAGCAATCTTTAAGTAACTTTTTCTCTTCTTACTGTTGAAGGCTCTGGTTCTTCACCTAATTCAAATGTTTGTAGCAAAGGTGGAGTGAACAAGTATGATGTTGTCTTTCATTTTCATATCATCATATTGATACCAACATAATTATGTTTATTATGGACGCATTGATGCCATAGTGAATGATAAATAAAAACACTTGCCAAAGAACAACAGATTATAATAAAGGGTAGTGTTTATTCAGAACTTCAATATGCCAGGAATAGTTCTAATGATTTGTAAATTCTAACACTTATTTTCAAAATAATCCTGTGAAATAGGTACTCATCTTCCTTTCCATTTGCAGATGAGGAAACTGAGTATATAGGCAACTTGCCCAAAGTGACAGAGCCAATAAATGACAGAGCCAGAATTTGACCCCAGGGAGTCTGGTGTCAAAGCCCATGTGCCGCTGGATTAGTCTCTTTTTAGACATATTTCTGAACTTACTACATTTGTCCCAAAAATATTATTAATTTTTTAGATTCAACTTCCATAGTTGCATTTTCCAAAACCTGTTCCCTGCAACAAAAGTTCCACAAGGTAAAAACTCATACATGGGGGCTCCTTGGCTGAATATGTTTGGAAAGTGATGGGTTAATCAATCAAACCAGTTTCTCTTATATAGGCCTTCTCAGGGCTGTTCCTATGCCAGCGCACGTTGTAGTTCCTCAAGACCAGGAGAGAGCTTGCAGTATTTTCTTCTCCCAATCACACTTTGGAAAAAATTTACTTTCATACTGATTTTAGTCTATAAACCTGCACTATCTAATATGATAGCCACTAGCCAAATGTGGCTATTTAAATTTAAATTAATTAAAATTAAATTACTTAGTTGCATGAGTCACATGTTAGGTGTTAGATAACCACAAGTGGCTAATGGCTGCTAAGTTGGACAGTGCAGATATAGAACATTTTCATCCTCACAGATATTTCTACTGGACAGCCCTGCTGCTGACTTTTGCACCTGCATTTCTGACTAGACGGAAATAATGCTTTGTTAGGTTACTAAAGTACACAGGCAGACACTTGTGGCGCTTAAAGTGAATCCAGAGATTAAAACAATGCCTTTTGACTGACTTCATTTAGTTTTTCTACTGAAAATGGATATTTTGATTAAAATAGAATTGCAGTATTTATAAATCACTAATTTGTTACATCTATCGCAAAATTCAAAAGATTTATAGGACTTGGAGTTCAGAATTTAAATAGATATAAACAGCAAAACAGAATAGGGGAAAGCATTGAAGAAAGGATAGATTAATTGATCTTGAGAGCAAGAAGCTGGTTGCAAGGATTCCCCTTTCTGTGTGCTGGATACATAAGTCAGATCTCACTGTAAGGGACCACTGGCATAGTTATGCCTCATACTCCAGAGAAACAACAAGTGTGATCCAGCTTGATAAAGCTAGTGATATGAGACACATTCTCCCACCAAAGTAGCATCAATGGGGGGAAAGTAATAGACTAGACCTAGGGTTACTTTTCAATACTTAGCCAGAAATTCTGAAAGCAATGATCTTTAGGGATAGGGCAGGAGGAGTAAATACATGAAGGGAGAGCGAATGGAGGTAGGACAGGGATTGCGAGCGTGGGTATAACACAGCAGGGACTTTTCCCCAAATCAGTACTTCTGATGCTGACTGCCAGTGGGTGACATCTGAATCCTAACTGCTCTATAGTAAATGGAAATCAAAATCCTGTGTTCACTAAAGTGAATAGGGAAACTATTTTAAGTGAGGGGACAAGGTATACATTTATATTGCCATGCCTGGATAACCAGAAAGCAAGACATTGCCACGGTCTGGAGGTAGCTGCTCTGAATTGCAAGTACACCATCTCAGAGACAAAACCAGTTTCAGAAGTTTCTTAAGTGAATACCTGGAAAAGTCCATAATGTTTGGTGGTGTTAAATATTGTCCACATTAATGAGATTTAAAAAAGTTGCAAAGACAGAAGTTTCAGAGATACGAGCAAAATTGTGATCTACTTGAGAGCAGGGACAATGTCTTGTTTTTAAATTATTCTTATTTGTATCAAAGTGATGCATGTATATTATATTTTATAATATACATATATAATTATAAATCTATATACATAAAAATATACATATATAATATGTATAATTATAATATATATTATATCTTCCTATAAAGGAAAATAGATATTTGCTCCAGTCATCAATATTTCCAAGACCACTTCCCAAATTTGCAACCTTATATGGCTAAATAATGTCCTTCTGCTCGTACTTCTTAGTCATCAATTGTAAGTGTAAAATTGACTTCCTAGTAGAGAAGATAAAGATTGCCCTCTTCCCTCTGGTTGCTTAAATCAATAGTCAACATTCACGTTATTATAGCTGTGTAAGTATAGTTTCCTGCTCAAATACATATTATAGATTGCATTTCTGTTTATTGTTCAGTTTTTCTTATGATTAATAGTTGCTTTTTGTCTCTTTGTTTAGGTTTCTATGTCATTATCACTTATTTTTACCAAATTTTTCATTAAAATTATAAGATATTTTATGCAAATTCAAATATATTAAAACTGTCCCCCTTCCCACTTTTTCTTGGAGACGTCTCTCTGGAGTTCCACCATCTTTCTACTCTAGTCTGAACTGGATGTTCTCTAGTTCTGAGAAGTTGTCATTCTGGGACTCCCCTGTCCTGTTACCCTGGTTGGAGCTCCTGTGTTCCGTGCCCGGTATTCAGAGTTTTCCTCTTTGCTATTAGCTGCACATCTTTCTGCAGTTTACAGAGAAAGAGGATATGAGATTTTGTATGTCTAAAATATCTTTATTTTATTCCTCTCTTAATAATTTTGACTGGGTGAACATTTCTAAGTGAGATATGACAATGGATTGCTATTGAAAAGCACAATACTATTTTGCCTCTTACATCTTTGTATGACTCATTTTCTTTCCCATGAAGTCCTTTACAATTTTCTCTTTATTATTTATCCTCTGAAATTTTACAGTAATGTGACCCAGAGTAGGTTTATTTTCACTTATTGTTCTAAATGCCAGGTCAAAATTCTTAAATTTTTTTCCTTTACTTCTGGGAAAATTTCTTTCATTATTTTAAACATGCATTCGTTCTCTCTTCAGGAAAACCTGAACCTTCTGGATTGCTGTTTTTATTTTCTTATCTATTCTTATCTGGTCTCCATTTCTTTTTCTTTTCAATTTTCTGGAAGATTTTCTCAATTTTATTTCTAGCACTTTCATTATTTAATTTTTATTTCTGCTATTGTTTTGGAACTTTTGAAAATTTTTGCTGAAGTACAAAAGTGCACAAATCATTAGTGTACAGCTCAAAGAATCATCACAAAGTGAAGACAGCATGTTACTATCACCCAAGTCAAGAAATGAAATGCCCCTCATGACATTTCATGCCCCCTTTTAATTATTACCCCTTCCCTCATTCCCGAAGGTAATCACCAGCCTTACTTCTAATACCATAGATTAGCTTTAACAAAAAAACAAAACAAAAAACTTCATATTAGATTTCAGATGCTCTCACCACACACACACACACACACACACACACACACACACACACACCCCCCTAATGTGAGGAGAATTAGCTTGATGGTAGTAATCATTTTAGTATGTATATGTATATCAAAACATCATATTGTACACTTTAAATATGTACATTTTTATTTAAAAAACAAGAAATAAAAATGTTTATACCAAAAAACCGACTTCATAATAATGAAATCATGTAGTTTGTACTTTTTTGAGTCTGGTTTCTTTCATCTCAAAATTATATTTGTGAGATATATTCATTGTTGCTTCATCCAGTGGTAGTTGGTTCATTTTCATTGCTGTATGATATTAAATTGCACATTGTACAGATATACCATAATTTATATATCCATTCTACAGTTGATGAACTCTTGGGTTGTTTTCAGTGTTTGATATGGATAATGCTGCTATAAATATTCTTGTTTATATTTTTGTGCATGTGTGATACATTTCTTAGAGTGGAATTGCTGAGTCCAAATGTTTATGTTTATAGTTTGTTAACACTAACAAAGAGTTTTCCAAAATGGTTGCACAACTTTCCACTCCCACCAGTAGTGTATGATAGTTCCAGAGGCTCCACATCCTTTCAAACACATGGTATGGGCAGTGCCTTAAGTTTTAGCCTCTAGTAAGTGTGTAGTGCTATCTTATACTGTTTAAAATTTTTCATTTCCCAGATGACTGATGAAGTTGAAAACCTATTCATATTTATTGGTCGTTTGGATATCTTTCCTCTTGACATGGCCATTCATTTTTTCATTCTTATGTCATTTTTCTATTGAATTAATTATCTTTTTCTTATTGATATACTAGAATTTTAATATATTCTCAGTATGAGTCTTTTATGCACCAAATATATTGTAATTATCTTCTCTCACTCTCTGATTTGCCTTTTTTTTTCTCCTTAATGGAGTCTTTGGTTGAACAGCGCTCTTAATTTTAATGTAGTCCATTTTAAGTCCAGTGCTATTTTGTCTTCATTAAAAAAATTTGACTACACCAAATTCATGAAGGTATTTTTTCAGTAAACTTGAAGGTTTTACATTTCCTATTTCGAGCAACAATCCACTTGGAATTGATTTTTGTATAAGGTGTGAGGTAGCAGCCAAGTTTTATTATTTTTCTTTCATATGGATTTACAGTTAACCTATCTCATTTTTTTAAAATTTTATTTAGTTATTTATTTTTTCCCCCAAAGCCCCAGTAGACAGTTGTATGTCATAGCTGCACATCCTTCTAGTTGCTGTATGTGGGACACGGCCTCAGCATGGCCAGAGAAGCGGTGCGTGCCTGGATTCCGAACCCAGGCTGCCAGCAGCGGAGCGCGCGCACTTAACCACTAAGCCACAGGGCCGGCCCAAACCTATCTCATTTATTAACAAGAATATCCATTCTCCACTGTGCTACAGTGCCAGTTCATAATAAATCGTATGTCTCCATTTGTGTAGGACTGTTTTGGACTCTGTTGTATTTTTTTCACCTACGCATCCATCCTTGCATCAGTACTTCAATATTTTAATTAGTGTAGACTATTTCAAGTCTCGGTGTCTAATTGTGTAAATTCTCCACTTTTCTTCTTTTGAGAGTTTGCATTTCTACATAAATTTTAGAATTGACTTTTTATTTCTAAAAACCTGAGATTTTGATTGGGATTATTTTGAATCTATACATTAATTTGAGGAGAGTTAAAATATATAACCTTCTAAACCATAAATATCTGTATTCCCCCATTTACTGAGAATTTCTTTAGTTTCTTTCATTCATGTTTTTGCTGTTTTACTCTGTTGATATCTTGAATATCCATTATCAGATTTATTGCTTTTTTAAATGATATATTTTAAATGATATAGTTATTAAAATTTCTTTTTCTAAATGTTGCTTGCCAGTATTTAGAAATACAATTGATTTAAAAAAATTGATTTTGAATTCAATAACCTTTTAAAATTCACTTATTAATGCTAATAATTCATATAGAACTTCTTTGGAGTTTAAAAATATATTTTATAAAAGCTGTGGATAGTAACAATTTTATTTCTTCCTTTCCAATTCTCTGAAATTATGTTTCTCTATTCTTGCCTTACTATATCAGTTTGGAGTTACAAGATAAAATGGCATAGAACTGGTGACAATGGATATATTGTCTCATCCCTGATCTCAAAGAGAAAGCTTTTCATGAGTCACTAATAGCATTATGTTTGCTATAGGTTTATTTGTGGACTTAACCCAATGTGATCATGATGTTATCTTTTCTATCACTGAATTTGATTTAATAATTATTTATTTAGAATATTTTTAAACTTTGTTTATGAGTGAGTTGGCCTGCTAATTATAATGAGTAACCTAGAGATGATAATACACAACTTTGCTTTATTAAAGTCTGATATAAATGATACTTAAATGTAAGGAAATAAGAATACTTTAATGTCACTTATCTCCATCCTGACTTATATGCCATTGTTATCTTGCATTGTAATTCAATTTATAGTTTAGACACCACAATACATTATTGTTATTGAATACATAGTCAAGAGTCATTTTGATTTACCCACATATTTTGTCTTTTATTTGCTTTTTATTACATCCTGCATTTTGGTGGTAATTTTCCTTATGCATAAAAACATATTTTAAGCATCTCTAAGTTGATGGTGATAAATTATGTCAGTTTTTGCTTGTCTGAAAATAATTTTATTTTTGTCTTCATTTTAAAAAGCTATTTTGACTAGCTATAGAATTATAGATTGATAGTTTTTTGTTTGTTTGTTGTTTACCTCATAGTACATTGAAATATCAATCGATTGTCTTCTGGCTTCTATTGCTTCTATTAACAAATAGTTTTTACTGTATTTTTGCTCCTTTGAAGATTTTTTCTTCTTTTTCTCTGATTCTCTTTATGGTTTTCTTCTATATCTTTGTTTTTTACTAGTTTTAATGTGAGATCCCTAGGTGTTTTAATTTTATTTTTAAAAGATTACTTGATTTAAAAAAATAAATATTTTTTATTATTTAAAAATTTTGTTTATATTTATCTCACATAAGCCTCATAGTAAGTCTTGAATCTATTGGCTTTATATTTATATAAGTTTTGAACTATTTTATGCTCTTTTCTCTTCAAATATTGTTTCTCCCCTATTCTCTTTTCCTTCTGGGATTCCAATGGCACATATATTGGAACTTTTAACTCCATTCACACACCTTTTAAGTTCTTTTATGTATTTTATATTCTTTTACCTGAGATGGATTTTTTTTCAGACCTACTTTCCAATTTTAAAATTTTCTCTTAAATTGTCAGTCTGCTAAATCTATATATTGAGTTATGTGCTTTTCAGTTGTAGAATTTCCATTTGATTCTTTTATAGTTTATGGTTTTCTCAAAATTCTTCATATTTTCTTCTAATTCTCTGTATGAATCATGGCTATATTTAAAGTATGTGTCCTAAAATTCCATTATGTGGCTTTATTTTGTTTTTATCAGTAATTATTCTCTTGGTTTCAGTCAAGTCTTTATACTCCATGTTCATTTTTTTAATTGATGTCTTAATAGTTTATAACATTGTGAAATTTTAGTTGTACGTTATTGTTTGTCAGTCACCATATAAATGCCTCCTTTCACCTCTTGTGCCTGCCCCCTAACCCCCTTACCCCTGGTAACCACCAAACACTTCTCTCTGTCTGTGTGTTAGTTTATCTTCCACATAGGAGTGAAATCATGCAGTGATTGTTCTTTCTCTCTCTGGCTTATTTCGCTTAACAGAATACCCTCCAGGTCCATCCACGTTGTTGCAAATGGGTCAATTTTCTCTTTTTTTATGGCTGAGTAACATTCCATTATATATATATATATATATATATATATATATATATATATATATATATACCACATCTTCTTTGTCCAATCATCAGTCAAGGGACACTTGGGTTGCTTCCACTTCTTGGCTATAGTGAATAATGCTGCAATGAACATGGGGTGCATAAGCCTCTTTGGATTGTTGATTTCAGGTTTGTTGTATAGACACCCAGTAGTGGGATAGCTGGATCATAAGATATTTCCATTTTTAAGTTTTTGAGGAATCTCCATACTGTTTTCCATAGAGGCTGCACCAGCTTGCATTCCCACCAGCAGTGAATTAGAGTTCCCGTTTCTCCACAACCTCTCCAACATTTGTTGTTTTCTGTCTTGGTGATCATAGCCATTCTAATGTGTGTAAGGTGATATCTTAGTGTAGTTTTGATTTGCATTTCCCTGATGATTAGTGATGCTGAACATCTTTCCATGTGCTTGTTGGCCATCTGTATATCTTCTTTGGGAAAGTATCTGTTCATATCCTCTGCTCAATTTTTGATTGGGTTGTCTGTTTTATTGTCGTTCAGTTGTTTGAGTTCTTTATATATTATGGAGATTAACCCCTTGTTGGATATATGATTTGCAAATATTATCTCCCAGCTGGTGGGTTGTCTATTCATTTTGATCCCGGTTTCCTTTGCCTTGTAGAAGCTCTTTAATCTGATGAAGTCCCACTTGTTTATTTTTTCTCTTGTTTCCCTTGTCCAGGTAGACATGGAATTCAAAAAGATCCCTTTATGACATATGCCAAATAGTGTACTGCCTATATTTTCTTCCAGGAGTTTTATAGTTTCAGGTCTCACCTTCAGGTCTTGGATCCATTTTGAGTTAATTTTTGTGTATGGTGAAAGAAGATGATCTATTTCCATTCTTTTGCAAGTGGTTGTCCAGTTTTTCCAGCACTATTTATTGAAGAGATTTTCCTTTCTCCATTGTATGTCCTTAGCTCATTTGTCAAAGATTAGCTGTCCGTAGATGTGTGGATTTATTTCTGGGTTTTCAATTCTGTTCCATTGATCTGTGTGTCTGTTTTTGTACCAGTACCATGCTATTTTGATTACTGTAGCTTTGTAGTATATTTTGAAGTCAGGGATTGTGATGCCTCCAGCTTTGTTCTTTTTTCTCAGGATTGCTTTAACTACTTGGGGTCTTTTGTTGCCCCATATGAATTTTAGTGTTCTTTGTTCTATTTCCGTGAAGAATGTCACTGGGATTGCATTGAATATGTAGATTGCTTTAGGTAATATGGACATTTTAACTATGTTTATTCTTCCAATTCATGTGTATGGGATATTTTTCCATTTCTTTATGTCGTCATCGATTTCTTTCAATAATGTCTTATAGTTATCGTTGTATAGGTCTTTCACCTCCTTGGTTAAATTTATTCCTAAATATTTTATTCTTTTTGTTGCCATTGTAAATGGGATTGTATTCTTGAGTTCTCTTGTTAGCTCGTTATTAGCTTATAGAAATGCACTGATTTTTGTAAGTTGATTTTGTACGCTGCAACTTTGCTCCAGTTGTTGATTATTTCTAAGAGTTTTCCAATGGATTCCTTAGGGTTTTGTACATATAAAATCATGTCATCTGCAAATAGTGAGAGTTTCACTTCTTCGTTGCCTCTTTGGATTCCTTTTATTCCTTTTTCTTGCCTGATTGCTCTGGCCAAAACCTCCAGTACTATGTTGAATAAGAGTGGTGAGAGTGGACATTCTTTTCTTGTTCCTGTTCTCAGAGGAATGGCTTTCAGTTTTTTCCCTTTGAGTATGATGTTGGCTGTGGGTTTGTCATATATGCCTTTATTATGTTGAGGTAGTTTCCTTCTATACCCATTTTGTTGAGAATTTTTATCATAAATGGATGTTGGATCTTGTCAAATGCCTTCTCTGCATCTAATGAGATGATCATGTGGTTTTTGCCATGTTCATTTTTTTTGTGGCATGTCAGAAATTGTTCATGAAAATCGTAGAGATATTTAGAAGCTCTTGACAAAACTATATTCATCCAGAGAGGATTTACTTTTGTTTCTGGAGGACAACCAGTTTATGGACTCATGTAATCACAGATTACTTCAGTGCAATCAGGGGGTTGGGATAATGCTGGATTTTAGTCTCTGATAGTGCTCAGTATATTTCTGGTTCACATTTATTCTTAGACTGTACCCTTCATGGTCAAAATTTAAAGTGTGGTATGTTTACCAGACTCCTCTTTGGCAGATGCTGAATCTCATTTTCCCTCCTACTCTTGGAAGCCTGATGAAAACAGGGCTTAGATTCTCAGAATCTCAGCTGCCACTTTGATTTGGCAAATGCCTGAAAGTGAAAAGAATTGCCACGCTCACCAAGGCTTTCTTGCTTCTTGGTCCTGCAAATTCTCGCTATGTTGAGAGCCTTCTGATGCTTATAAAGTGAAGTTAAAAAAAAAAATTGTCCCATTTTTTTTTCTAGTTATTCAGGTGAGATAGTCCAAAGCAATGGGGTCTGCCACTGTCAAAAGTGGAGATCCTCCACTGTATTTCTTTTAGCGTCTTTCTTATTTTTTGTTTATATTTTATAGCCTCTCCCGTTTCATTCTTGGCCTCAATATCTTCTCCATATATGTAAAAATATCAATTACTTTTAAATTTATTTTGGAGTTTTCTTCTATTTCTTGCATTGTTTCTGTTTCATCCTAATTGTGAGTCCCCACATCTTTTTTTTCTGTTGGTCCCTGTCTTTCATAGTGGAGGCGTTTTTCAAGTATATGGTGATTTGTGGTGACCACTCATATTTGAAAGTGATATAATTTATTCTTATTAAAACTCTGTTTGTGGGGTTGAGGATTTAAAACTGGTATGCTTTAATAAAGGGATATCAGCTGCTTTGCTGGATGACTCCCATGTGTCAGTGTGTATAGTGCTTTCCTGTGGGGTCTGGGGAGAATCCTCAGATATACTGCCTCTTGTGTATCTGGTGGGTTGCTCATGTTATGGAACCACACAGTGCCAGTGGGTTTGAGGTTTCACCACTCAGCATATTGATTTTCACTTATCTCCCTATTTATTTTTTCTTTTTGCTGAGGAAGATTCACCCTAATCTAACCTCTGTTGCCAAACTTCCTCCTTTTTGCTGAGGAAGATTTGCCCTGAGCTAACATCTGCTGCCAATCTTCCTTTATTTTGTGTGTGAGTCACCGCCCCAGAATGGCCACAAGTGGCATAGGTCCATGCCTGGAAACTGAACCCAGGCCACGGGAACCGAACTTAACCACTATGCCACTGGGGCTGGCCTACCTTATTTTTAGAACAGCTGTTCCCTACCCCTCCCCACCTTCAAGTGTGCTCAGTATTCCCAGATCTTGAAAATCTTTGATTAAATTTCGAAAAGACAGCCTACGTTTTACTGGTGGTGTAAGGGAGGGGTATTAGCATAGCTTCTTGATAAAAGGAGACCAGGAAGTCCAATATTGTCCTTATATAAATTCTCAACCAATCTTTTCATTTTGCAATTCTATGCCTAACCAATCCACTGGGCTATTAGCGTTTCCAAGATGAATTAACTGCTTTTTACACTGGGTGTGTGGGAAAAGACAGAGACTGATTAATGTGTTTAGTACAACAAATTTCTCTAGAATTCAACTGTGTCTTTTTTATTTTTGTGTACACTACCTAGCCCAGTGCTTGCTATGGGCTGGGTAGTTATTTTGTTGACTAAATGACTCTTTGGAAAACTTGAGGATTTTTTTTTTTAATTTTGAGTATTTTAAATAAGAATAATGTTAAGAATTAAAATCCCATATTTGCATAAGCACTTGTGTATCATCCTACATAACAAGTACTCTAAGGTTAATTTTAGGGACTATTTAAGTTATAATTATTTCGCTGGGTACAATATGAGTCCTCACTACCATGAACAAAAAATTCATTGAGAATACCAAATAAAAGTTCTGAACTCTGTGAAAAAATTAATATAGGCAAATCATAAAAAGCTTTAATGTAGCCAAATATTTGGCAGTATTAATGAATCAAAAATACACTCTATTAGGGGCCAGCCCAGTGGTGTAATGGTTAAGTTCAGTGCACTCTGCTTTGGTGGCCCATGTTCATGGGTTTGGATCCTGGGTGCGGACCTACACCACTCATGAAGCCATGTTGTGGCAGCGACCTGCGTACAAAATAGAGGAAGACTGGCACAGATGTTAGCTCAGGTCTAATATTCCTCACCAAAAAAAAAAAAAAAAAAATACACTCTACCAACCAGTCACATGAACACTACCTAGTAGAATCATCAGAGGGACTTTACATGGAAGAAGTAGAGCCAGGAATATAAAAGATTGGAACTCCGAGAACAGGACAGCAGCAATATTACTTCACAGTCCAAGGGCAGAGTTCATTGAGGCTCCCTGTTTTAGTTTATCTGCTATAATTTTTGTAACTGAGATTATTGACATTATTCTTTTTATTTAATTACTTCCTTAGATGTCATTGAAACAAAGCTATTCCACTGCTGGGTATTTATCCAAAGAACTTGAAAACACCAATGTGTAAAGATACATGCACCCCTGTGTTCATTGCAGCGTTATTCACAATAGCCAAGACTTGGAAGCAACCTAAGTGCCCATCAAGGGATGAATGGATAAAGAAGATGTGGTATATATACACAATGGAATACTACTCAGCCATAAGAAACGATGAAATCCAGCCATTATGACAACATGGATGGACATTGAGGGTATTATGCAAAGTGAAATAAGTCAGAGGGAGAAGGTCAAATACCGTATGATTTCCTTCATTAAGTAGTAGATAATAACAACAATAAACAAACACAAAAAGACAGAGATTGGATTGATGGTTACCAGAGGGGAAGGGGGGAGGGAGGAGGGTGAGAGGGATAACTCGGCACATGTGTGTGGTGATGGGTTGTAATTAGTATTTGGGTGGTGAACATGATGTAATCTATGCAGAAATAGAAGTATAATGATGTACACCTGAAATTTATACAATGTTATAAACCAATATTACTGCAATAAACAAAAAATTTAAAAAAAATTTTAAAAAGATGCTAAAATATCCTCAGTCCTGGAAGAGAGTAAAATTCCATCTGGTGTGAAATCGTATCCTACCCTGAAACCATATGTCGGTGAGACTGGGGTAAAGGATTAGAATTTGAACACTAGCTAACCAATACTTCCCAAGCTGGGCATTGGTGAGACATTGCATTGAGGTAGAAGGCACAGGGGTTCTGAAATCAAGCTGACGTGGGTTCAAACACTGATTGGACCACTTACTAGTTCTATGATCCTAACCATTTTAGTCTTAGCATTGAAGTGGAATAAAAATATCCACTCCAGAACAAGAGATACTGTTTGCAAAATCAACTTAGCACATACTTAATGCTTAGCAAAAGTTAGCAGCTGTGATTTTAACCTGGTCCCTGCTTTTCACTTTAGCTTTCTGTCTTGCTACTCTGTTTACCACAAACATACTCTCCCGCCATACGGAATTCTAAAATTTCATCAATACTCAAAGTACTTTTTTGCCTGTGGGTTGCTTTCCCACTTCTCTGCATGTGACCTTGCCTGGTTAAATCCTGCTATTCCTTGAGGTCTCAGTTTAGACATCACTTTCTCCGAGAGCCTTCCCTAAACCTCCAGGTTAGGTTCAGTGCCCCTTCTCTGGATGTTCTCACAGAACCCAATCAAGCACTTATCACACTGCGTTAAAACTGCCAATTTACTTGTCTATCTTTCTTACTATACCGTAAGAGGGTAGAGACTATGTCTTTTTTGTTGTTAAATCCCCAGTGCCTGCTACTATGTGGGGACTCCATAAAACTTATTGAGTAAATGGCAAAAGATTTACTAGGTATTCATCTATAAACATGACACAACTGATTAGTCGGGTTTTTGGTTTAATGGACATGGCATTCCAGAGATGGGAGAACACATTGCACAAGTGATTACGCAAGGGGTCATTGAGTTATAATTATTATAGGTGCTACAAAGAAAAATAATGACAGGAATAGAAGCTTGTAATGGAATCTTCGCTAAATTGTGATTGGAGAATTGTCATTCTGTGACAGTTAATGTTATGTGTCAACTTGACTAGGCCGTGGTACCTGATAGTTGGTCAAACCCTAGTCTAGATATCGCTCTTAAGGTATTCTTTAGGTGAGATTAACATTTAAATCGGTAGACTTTGAGTAAAGCAGATTAACCTCCATATGTGACAGAGCCCCATCCAATCAATTGAAGACTTTAAGAGAAAAAGACTGTAGTCCCCAAGGAAGAAATAAAGCCTCCAGCCTGCCTTTGAACTCAAGATCACAACATCAACGCTTCCCTGGGTCTCCAGCCTGCTAGCCTGCCTTACAAATTTTGGACTTGGCACTCCTCACTACTAGGGGAGCCAATTCCTTATAATAAATTTCTTTCTCTCTCTCTACACACATCCTCTAGGCCCTGTTTCCCTGGAGAACTAATATACAGCCGTTGAAAGACAACATTGAGGAAGTCATGTTTGGTTTGAGCTTTGAAAGATAAAGATATAATAGATGAAAGACAAGGGAGTAGAAACAACATTCTAGCAGAAGAAAAAACATGTCCAAGGGCCTTTGGGTGGGAAGACACACTGCATCTACAAAACATGAATGCAGAGAGAACTGGAGGAAGCGCCATGAGATAAGTTGGGTAGATAAAGTTGGATTATGCAGAATCTGGTCATTTTATCTGAGAAAATTCACAGAAGACCATCTTTATTTGTATTTGACTATAATTATTAAACTTCTTTATAAAATTAGATCTACATAGCATTAGTATCAGCCATAATTTAAATTGTCTGTGCCCTTTTCTTCTCCCCATTAATAAGATAATCAAGAGTGAATAACTACCTACTTTTTACTACCCAAACTCAGGCACATTCTGGGAAAAGTAATGGAAACAAATCCCATGCAGCTCAAATAGATGTTTGAAAATGTGAGAAAAGATCAAATATCTGCCACACGGAATCAAAACATCAGTAAAACATTAGCAGAGCTTGAGTGAGCCTGACAAAAGTTCACAAAACAATTCACTTGAGATAATGAAAAGGAAGTTCAAGTGAGATGCAGGCAGAATGATTCAGATTATTTAATATTCCTTAGTTATTGTACTTTAAAAAAATACAACGTGGCCTTCTCTTAAAATGTCAGTGCACATTTTTGTAAATTTCACTGCACATCTATTCATTGTATAGTTTCTTTTAGACCTCTTAATGTTGTTGTGCATTTTCTCAGGATTGTCAAATATTTCTGAAACCATACGTGCAGTGGGGTTAAAGAGTTAGGAAAAAGCATAAGCGTAAAAGAAAAAATAAACAAAGCAAAAAAAATTGAAATAGTTTCATTATAGATACTTTTACAATAATCATAATTTTAAAAAATCAGAATAGATTTTAAAGGAAGGGATATGATAGCAAATGAACACATCAGGTGTTTCCTATTCTTTCCTAAATAAGTGTTTCATAATTAAAAAATTCGTGTGATGGTGGGGGAATGAATTCTTTAGGATATAAGCTGAACATAAGCTACTTTTTTTCTAAGAACTTAGTAAATAACCACTAAGAGAAGGCCATATTGTATTTTTTTTAAGTTATAGGAAGTGCATTAATTTGTGCATGTTGTGGAGGAGCCTGAATAGGCTGATGTGACAGTAATGAGGACAGGGTGGTGATAGCAAGGACCCGCCATCGATCGAGTGGCCTATGCTTTAGGGAGCAGGTGTGGCTGACCAAATCTGGGTGGTAAACGAACTGAGTCTGTAACAAATGGAGTGTCAATTTTTAGTCAATAGTACTTTGGAGTTAATTTAACAAGGAGTTAATTTAATTAAAAGACTTATTGTGCATTTTTTCTCCAAATTTATTGAGGTATAATTGACAGATAACATTGTATAAATCTAAGGTGTTCAACTTGATGATTTTATATAAATATATGTAAATATATAGATACATAGAAATGACTACCACAATAAAGTTAGGTACCACATCCATCACCTGACAGTTACTTTTGTGTGTGTGTGTGTGTGTGTGTGTGTGGTGGCCACACTTAAAATCTACTCTCTGCAAATTTAAAGCATACAATAAAGTATTGTTAATTGTAGAGACCATTCTGTACCTGAGAGCCCCAGAACTTACTAATTTTATAATTGAAAGTTTATGCCCTTTGACTCATATCTCCCCATCTCCCATACCCCATAGCCCCTGGAAACCACCAATCTATTCCCCGCTTCTAGGAGTCCAACTATTTTAGATTCCACATATATGTGAGATAATATGGTATTTGTCTTTTCCTGTCTGACATTTCACTTACTATAATGCCCTCAAGTTCATCCCTGTTGTCTCAAATGGCAGGATTTCCTTCTTTTATATATATAAATATCACATTGTCTTTATTCATTCATCTGTTGATGGCCACTTCGGTTATTTCCATGTCTTGGCTATGCGAATAATGCTACAATGAACACGCAGATGCAGATATCTCTTTGAGATAGTGATTTGGTCTTCTTTGGAATATATACCCAGAAGTAAGATTGCTGAATTATATGGTAGATCTATTTTTAATTTTTTGAGGAACTTCCATACTGTTTTCTATAGTGGCTGTAACAATTTACATTTCTCTCAATAAGGCACAAGGATTCCCTTTTCTCTGCATCCTTATCAATGCTTATTATCTCATCTTTTTGATAATAGTCATTCTAAAATGTATGAGGTGATATCTCATTGTGGTTTTGATTTGCATTTTCCTGATGATTAGTGACATTGAGCGTGTTTTTATGTACCTGTTATCCATTGGTATGTCTTCTTTGGAAAATTTCTATTATGTCCTTAGCCCATTTTTCAATCAGATTATCTGTTTTTCTGCTATTAAGTTGTATGAGTTCCTTATATATTTTGGATATTAACTACTTATCACAAAATATGGTTTGCCAATATTTTCTCCCATTCCATTGGTTGCCTTTTCATTTTGTTTATTGTCTCTTTTGCTGTGCAGAAGCTTTTTAGTTTGATGTACTCCTGCTTTTTGATTTTAGCTTTTACTGCGTGTGCTTTTGGTGTCATATACAAAAAAAAAAAACATTGCTGAGACTGATCTTAAGAAGATTTTTCCCTATGTTTTTTTCTAGGACTTTTACAGTTTCAGATCTTACATTTAAGTCTTTAATCTATTTTGAGTTGATTTTGTGAGTGGTGTAAGATAGGGGTCCAGTTTCATTCTTTTGCATGTAGATATCCAGTTTTCTCAGCATCATTTATTGAAGAGACTATCATTTCCCCATTGTGTACTCTTGCTCCCTTGTCAAATATTGGTTGAATATATACATGTGGGTTTATTTCTGGGCACCTTATTCTGTTCCACATGTCTGTGTATCTGTTTTTATGCCAGTACTATACTGTTTGATTACTATAGCTTTATAGTATAGTTTGAAATCAGAAAGTGTGATGCCTCCAGCTTTATTCTTCTTTCTCATGCTTGCTTTGAATATTTGGAATCTTGTGGCTCTGTGCAAATTTTAGGATTGTTTTTTTCTATTTCTGTGAAAAATGCCATTAGAATTTTGATAGAGATTGCACTGAATCTATAGATTGCTTTGGGTAGTATGAACATTTTAACAACGTTAATTCTTCAGATTCATGAACACAGAAAATATTTCCATTTATTTGTGTCTTCTTCAATTTCTTGCATCAATGTCTTATAGTTTTCGGTGTGCTGGTCTTGCACCTCTTTGGTTAAATTTATTTCTAAGTATGTTATTGTTTTTGATGCTATTATAAATGGAATTGTTTTCTTTATTTCTTTTTCAGATAGTTTGTTGTTGGTGTATAAAAATACAACAGATTTTTGTGTCCTGCAACATTACTGAATTAATTTATTGGTTCTAACAGTTGTTTGGTCGTCTTTACCATTTTCTATATGTAAGATCATGTCATCTGCACACAGAGACAATTTTACTTCTTCCTTTCCGATTTGGATGCTTTTTATTTCCTTTTCTTGCCTAATTACTCTGGCTAGGACTTCTAGTACTATGATGAATAGAAGTGGTGAGAGTGAGCACCTTTGTCTTGCTCCTGATCTTAGAGGAAAAGACTTCAGCTTTTCACTGTTAAATATGATGTTAGATATGGCTTGTCATATATCGCCTTTATTATGTTGACATACGTTCCTCCTCTACCTAATTTGTTAAGAATTTTTGTCATGAAAGGATGCTAAATTTTGTCAAATGCTTTTTTTCTTCTATTGAGAAGAACATATGATTTTTATCCTTCATTCTATTAATGTAGTGTATCACATTTGTTGATTTGCATATGTTAAACCATCCTACATTCCAGGGGTAAATCCCACTTGATCATGGTATATGATCTTTTTAATATGTTGTTTAATTCAATTTGCTGGTATTTTGTTGAGAATTTTTGCATCTATATTCATTAGGGGTATTGATCTGTAATTTTCTTTTCTTGTAGTATTCTTATGTGGCTTTGGTATCAGGGAAATGCTGGCCTAGTGAAATAAGTTTGGGAGTGTTCCCTCTTCTTGTTTTTTTTTGTTTTTGATTTTTTAAAGAGTTTGGGAAGGATTAGTGTTAATTTGTCTTTAAATATTTGGTAGAATTCACCAGTGAAGCCATTTGGTCTTGGGCTTTTCTTGCTTGGGTGGTTTTTGATTAGTAATTCAATCTCTTCACTCATTAATGCTCTGTTCAGATTTTCTATTTCCTCATGATTCAGTCTTGGTAGGTGGTATGTTTATAGGAATTTATCCATTTCTTCTAGGCTATCCAATTTGTTGGCATATAATTGCACATAGTAGTCTGTTATGATACTTTGTATTTTTGTAGTATCACTTATAATGTCTTTTTTTTTTCATTTATAATTTCATTTATTTGAGTCCCTTCTCTTTTTTTCTTGGTTAGTCTAGCTAAAGGTTTGTCAATTTGTTTTATCTTTTCAAAACCCAACTCTTAGTGTTGTTGATCTTTTCTATTGTTTTTCTGGTCTCTGTTTTATTTATCTCTGCTCTAATCTTTTTTATTTCCTTCCTTCTGCTGACTTCGTGCTTAGTTTGTTCTTCCTTTTCTAGTTTGTTGAGGTCTAAAGTTAGGTTGTTTGTTAGAGAGATTTTTCTTGTATTATACATTTTGGAGCTAAACTGTACCATGAAGAAGGTACACAAAGGTGCAGTGGTTAGCTTTAGGGAGTGCCTTAATAAAATTGAGAGTAGGCTTGCCCTTATAGATACTGGCCCCCATCTTTTAGGATGGACAGTCATAGGTTTTCTTATGATACCTACTTTTCATTAAAAGCCAAGATTCTAGGAAATATTGGGGTGCAAGTTCAAATATTGCTATCCTTGGCATTATCATGTTAATATTCATTTTAAATTGTGGAAGCAGAATATAGACTATTGAAAAACTACTCAAAATTTAACACAAATGAACTCATTTAATTGTCATAAACAACTCCATGAAGTGGACATTAAATACTTCATTTCATAGATTAAAAAAATGGCTTAAGGAGAGAAAATAATTTGTTCAAGAAAATGGATACAAAGGAGAAGAAATTTAAATTAAAACTTATTCTGTTCACCTCCCAAACCTGTTTACTTTCCAGTATACTCATTTGAGGTAATATAAAATGAAGATAATACTTAGCCCAGAAGTACCCCATTGCCAATGTTGCACTCCAGAGCAAATCCAAATTAATATATAGATGTTATTTATTCTAAGAAATTAAAAGTAATCCATATGCTCCTGACACCATGTAGTTCTTTGGAAATTCAGCTTCACCTGGATAATCTTTCTCATATTCCTCTTACCCAGGTCAACAACTAGTTTATGTTGATGCTGACGCTTTTGCTCCCTGAATTCTCGTGTCTTTACGTTTTCAAATGGCTATGTGCATCCTTTTTGTTTTGGATAATATTTGTATAATCAACTGTCTTTTTATCTTCTTCTTTTTCCTTTTTTCAGTTAGTCTGTTGTTGCTCTGGATGATTGAGAAGAGGATAAATTAGGTAGATTAGGAGATGCTGAATGTCCATTATACAGTTAATTGCTACACCTTTAAAATCCTGTTTGGAGCCACTTGAACGAGAGATAGGGAAAAGAGAACCACTGAAGCTTTGACTTTCAACAACTGGCCACTTCCTTCCAGGACAATATAAAAGCTATTTAAGGCCTTCTTGTTCTCAGAGAGAATATTGCTGTGATGCTGTTGATATACTAACTTTTAAACTCAGATATAAGATGATTTATAAGTTAAAGTAAACAAGTCTCACCAGAAGTACTAAAAATGACCAAAAGATCACTTATAGGAATAAAAGTTGTGTAACTTTTGGGCCAGTGACCAGAGATATTGTATAAGGTCCAAGGGATTGACTTATTTTGGTAAGGACTCTGTTGTTCTGGATCCCTTCTATTTAACATTGTTCATTGATCCTTTATTTTCATAGCTACTTCCAGGTTGCATTTCAGAAGAATTTCGTTTAGTAGAATGCATCCTTATAGGTACTGAGGAATTGTGAAATTAGATCACCAGGGACATGACTAAATCAAGTATTAGGGCAAGATCCCTGAGTTAGAGACTTAAATCCTTAGGAAATAAAGGATCTCTTGTTTCCTCAACTCTGAGAGTGTTACCAATTTTGCTTTTCTCTGGTGGGACTTGAACCCATGACCAGAGGGGACCCAAGGAAGAACCCAGGGCCAGTGGGCCTCGAACTCACAGTCAGCCCTTTTCTTCCTTGGAGGGTTATTTTCTGTTTGGTGTCATGGATTTGAAACGAAACTACAGCTGAGTGTTCAACAGCCCAAGCTTTATGCAGCGGCTAAAGAATGGAGAAGTGGGAACTATATTCACAAATCAACCTCTCAGCTCCTGGGGTGATTAAGCAGCTGTTATAAGGGGTCTAGCTAATGAAAGGGAGGAATATTCATAGTTATTCAGGGAAATGGGCAGGGTTTTGTGGGGAACAAGGGCGCCACCTCTTTTCTTTTCTTATTTGGTTATACCCTGTCATTGCCATGGCAGTTGTAAACAGTCATGGCGTTGGTGGGTGTGTTCTATAATATGGTAATATATTACAATGAGTGTATAATGAGCTGTGGGGTCAATGTCAGGTCAAGTCAGACTGCCGTGTTGCCTTCAACTGGTTTTGACTGGTTTTGTTCAGCCGTTTTCTTCTTCCTTTCTTTGTGGTTACCTGCAAGCTAAAGACAACATGTTAGGCTTATTCTGAGCAGGGCTGTGGTTAATGTCTTATGGGGTCAGGGGCCAGGGTAACAAGATCACGTCTGGGTTTTTGTCTATTTTAGTCTATCTGCTGTATACACCCACATCACCAATGTCATCTTGATGTTTAGTAACCACATATAAAATTTCAATTAAAGTGAAAATTCTTAGTCCTGGCCCAGCCTGATACTCCTACTATTTCACACTGTCTCTCCTGCCCTCAAGGAGAGAACAAGGGAACAAGGAATAATTTGACTAGATCTCACCAACGTAAATCATTACCACTTTTTTTCACTTCCTTTTGTGCTCCACACCTGATGGCTTGGGAAATTAACAACGTGAGTTTTAGTGGTGGGTTTTCTTGCCAGCAGTGTTTGCCATGCTACTACATAAAAGTATTGAACTCTTACTTTCTTACTAAAATTATCTTTCTTCATTGAGAAATAGATAAGATGCAACTACTGATTAATTGTATTAAAGAACAACAAATTACTGGGAAGCAATTCAGTTTTAAAGATTAAGCTATTGGGGGGGCTGGCCCTGTGGTGTAGTGATTAAGT
The DNA here is from genome assembly GCF_020826845.1 of Diceros bicornis minor. NCBI lineage: Eukaryota > Metazoa > Chordata > Mammalia > Perissodactyla > Rhinocerotidae > Diceros > Diceros bicornis. The sequence goes on from NC_080742.1 coordinate 36,161,099, forward strand.
TCATACACTCCACTTTGGCTGCCCGGGGTTCGCAGGTTTGGATCCCTACCTACTGCTTATCAAGCCATGCTGTGGCCGGCGTCCCACATATAAAGTAGAGGAACATGGGCACAGATGTTAGTCCAGAGCCAATCTTCCTCAGCAAAAAAGTAAATAAATTAATTAAAATAAATTAAGCTATAGGGGTGGGGTAGGGACTTTGATTAAACTTCATGTAGTAATAAATCAGCTACAACGTCCAGGGAGAACAGGGCTGATTTTTATTTGTCTTGGGTGGCCAGCCTTTGGTACTAGATATAAGATATTATACCTACAGAAGATTAGTGAATGGCAATTTTAAAATTATAGTAGTTCTTTGCCGCATGAACAACGTTTTAAAAAATGTTTCTTTTTGTTCAAATAACATTGCTTTCAGAAAATGACAAAAATAAGAGGACTAGCTACCCCTTAATTTCAAGCAGTGTTATCTCAAGCAACAATAGTTCAATGATTTTTTTTCTTCTTTTTAATGACCTTCTTTTTAAAGCCCAGGGTAAGTGATTGATAATGTTTGCTTCGCAGTCACACCAGTAAAATCTTATCATGAAATGATCTTTTCATTTTTCATGATAGATTACTTTGAGTAATATCCAATATTTACCAAACTTTTCCAGATATATTTAAATTACAACAAACAGTAGGCTCCTCTAGCTGCAAATTGCTGTTATTTCCGCAACAGAAATTTATTTTCTTTCTTTCTCATAGCCCCTAATCACATGGTAAGGGTAATTTATTCTATGGATAGTGATGTCATCATAAAATCCTGTGGATTATTTTTGCAGAAACCCAATCAATATATAGAAAGCAGGTATGAAATAGACTTTTGCTGTAGGGATATCATAATAACTTTATTAATTTAGCCAAATATATTTATATACACATATTTATTACACATAAATGTATACTCAGTTGAAAGTGATTTTGAAACTCTATCTTATAGACCTAGAATACTATAGTTTCTCTTAGTATTTAAATTTTAAATATAGCTTTATGAATTAAAATGAAATAAAATAAAATCTTATTGAAGCCTTTGTAACTGAAATCCAGAATTCATTTACTCTATAGTATGATTTGGAGGATTTGAACTGTGCTATGTTAATAAAAATTAATACCAACCTAATTTTAAATGTTTTGTGTTCTATTAATCCTAAATCATTTTCAAAAAGAATACAATGTATAAAATAAGATTTTTATAGACTGAGCTTCTGTGACAGTTCCTTAACAAAGTGATTTTTGAGAAACTTTGTTAATAACTGCAATTTATTGTAAAATAAGTTATTTTCAGGGATTTTATTTCTAGTATTAATATTCTATAAATAAGTTTTATGGAAACAGGCCTTTGTTTTGTTTCTGAACACATGTTGCTTGGGAGGGAACCTTATCAAATCTAGCAGCATTGACCTGTTGAGCACTTTGTATGGTGAACTTAGCTACAGATAGAATTTATATCAGATATAGATTTACAATTACAAGAAATCATTTTGAAATACTTTATAAGCAGAATGTAAAATTCTTTTCTGCCAAAAGAAAAAAAAAGAAAAAAGTAGAAAACTAGAGAGGACCATAAACAAGAACTGAGAGAACATTAAAAAAATTGAGATCATGAGGTCAAGCCCCTCTGTCACTCTTGGTTCCAATCCAGACTGATGTGTTACAGAAGACCATTATTACTACTCTGTAATCATGCTTTACACCTGAGAATCTCTCGACACCTCAAAACTGCGGGCTGTTTTGTGTGATTTACACGCCGACCAATGATATGGGGTGGGAGGGGTCATCTGCACGTAAGCATCCGAGCACACAATTTTGACATACACGTGTTTGTTTTTCTTTTCTTTGGGCTAATCTCTTTTTACAGAGGTGTCACCAAGCATGGAATGAGAAGGAGAAGAAGAAAAAACCATGTAGACAGAGCAAATATGCATAAGCAAATTGAATTAATTAGGAAAAAAACAAACTTTATCCCTTGCTCTAGGATTTAATATGACTTTGAGAGTACATAATCTCTTTGAGAACAATTTGGAACATAAAAGAATGGTATTCTAGTTTGAATGTATAAAAAAGATTAAGTGTTCTGAACATAATAATAATAAACTCAGAAAAATAATGAAATTCACTCTGATGTTAATATGCAAGCACCAGGGGGGCTCTAGGAAAAATATAACAATAAAATCTAGTTTCGTATTAATTATGTCATTTGACAAACTGAACATTGAATTGCTTATGTCCAACAGCCCTTATATAGACGAGATCACAGACATAGTCTGAGATGTTAAAATGCTGGAAATCCGTCTTCCCGGGAGGATTTTTGCCAATTAGTTTGGGACTAAAGAATCCTGCCAGGCATGAGGCTGCCCAGCAAGGTAGAGGATCAGAAACAGGAAAAAAGAAATATTTTATAAGAGAGAGCTGAAAAATCAGCAACTCAGCTGGCAGCATAAAACTATGCTTGAAAGCAACTTTAGGATTTGGAGGCTTTCAGAGTGGATTGCATTATAATTTTAGAGGTTTGTTTGGGGAGATTTGCTGTATTTCTGGCATTAGAAAATTGTATAAAGATTATATGATGTGCTTACTTATTATGATAGCCTACACCTATTGAAGAATCTTATCAAGTGCTGTTCATATATAACGGAGCAATTCATGGGACCAGGATGGGCCATTTTATCACTTTACAATCAAGGAAATATTCCTAGATATTTAGACACCTGTAACAATTGATTAAATGAATCTTTACTTTCTAAGTCTTTATTTGGAGATCAAGACGTGGATAGCATTTTACAATGTCATAAACCAATGTTACTGCAATAAACAAAAAATTAAAAAAAAAAAACGTGGAAAAAAAATCCTCTACACACTAAACACGAAACCTAAAATATAAATATAACCTTCAAATAATTGAGCAGCTCTAACACATGGCAAGAACTAGGGTATGACCTTTATTTATGGGCCTGAGTTACTACATGATTTCTAAAGAAAAATGGGAAATACATTTTCTGTTCATTCTTTTTTCATTCCCTTATTTCTAAGCTCTTTAGCCATGATTTTATTCTGAGATTTCAGAATCCCATGCTTGTTAGGTAGAGAATGGCATTCTAGCTGCCCTTTGAAAACCTGCACGAGTTTGCTTGCCTTCATTAGGCCTTTTGTCAATTTCCAATTTGTGTGTCATGATACAATTAAGAATTATTAAATGGCAGGAGGAGTAACTGAGTGACAAAGCTAGGAGAATTTAGGAATCATGAATTTACTCTGCAATCATAAATGAACTGAATATTCTGGCTGTACTTGATACTTTTCACTATTACTAAAACTCTCTACTCCCTTGGCCTGGGTGATACCACACACTTCTAGTTTTCCTATTTCTTTTTGGGGTAAGAAGCAGATGAGATCCTCAATATAGTCCAAAAACATTCAGGATACTGCTAAAGATCCTGTAAATATGCAAATAGTACCTGTTGGGTGATTAGCAAACTGTAGAGAGGTGACCAGTTACTGGGGACCAGACCAACACTGATCAAGCAAAAAATCACCTCTAGAAAGAAATTTTTCCAGTACAGAGACCAACTTTATGAAACTAAGGTCCAGAACTTGTAAATTTTTGGGTATGTATCAGTTAAGTTCCAAGCAGAGAAACAGAATCAGTAGGAGATATATATTAACAGATTTATAGCAAAGAATTGCCTTGCAGGATTGTGAGTGCTGGATAATCAAGTCCAAACTCCATAGGGCAGGCTGTCAAGATGGGCAGGCTGGAACACTCAGGCATGGGCTGAAGCTGCTGCCCATTGGTAGAATTTCTACTTATTCAGGAAGCCTCAGTTCTGCTCTTAATGCATTTCTACTTATTGAATCAGGCCCACACAAAGTATCTGGGATAATATCCTTACTTAAAGTCAACTAAGTATAGACTTCAATCACATCTATAAAATACCTTCAGAGAAACACCTAGATTAGTGTTTGGTTGAATAACTGAAGACTATAACCTAGCCAAGCTGACACATGAAACTGACACACAGGTAATTCTGAGAGGACTTGCTGTCACAGGAAAAGAGGAAAACTTTGGATTTAGTAAGGTTTGGGCATTAACTCAAACTTCACTTGTTATTACTTGTGGAATCCTGAGTAAATTATAAAACCTTTCTGTGCTTCTTTATTTCTAAGATTTGACATGTTCCTGTTAATGATTTTTATCATTACCCAAATGGAGATAGTATTTAACACACTTCTTGGCACATAGTCAGTACTCATTGAGTATTAGTTCCTCCTCCTCTTAGAAATCACATATTATGGTAAGTACAATGATATTTCTAAATACCAGTGCTTTATACAATTAAAAAAATGGTAGCAAAAGCAATGACACAAAGGTGGCAAAATAGATTTAAGTTTCTATAAGGTATATTCTCAAAGTTGTTGGAGTGAGACCTAAAACTGAGTATTGCTTTCATCGGTGAACAATTGTGACACTTTGGCACATCACTTAATTATTTTGAACCTTAGCTTACTCACTTATCAAATGGGAAGATAAATACTTGATGTACTTACTTTATAGGATAATTATGAAAAACAAATAAACATGCATAGGAATGGACTCTGTACACTACAAAAAAATATTATATTGGTCATTGATTCTTATCCTCCCTCTATTGAGTGGGTGTTAGGAAACATTTTCATGCTTCCTTAAAAGATTTAGAAGATCACAGAGTTGTTTTTTTAAATCACTAAAAGCAAAGGGGAAAAAAACCAAAACCTCTCAGCTATTTATTATTATAAAAACTAATTTCTTAGGGCTAAGAGAAAAAATAACAAGTAATTAACTAAGATATTATGGTGTTTTGCCAGGCTTTACAAAAATTATTTTAAAACAATTTATCTTAGGAAATGGTGCAGCTGAGTAAGTTTAAAATTCTATTATGACACAGAACTTAGTCTGTACAGGTTACGAAATTTTCAAGTTATCAGTAATTTACTTCTGTGTTAGTATAATTAAAGAGCAATCTCCCTGTGCTTTATGAATAATAAATTTATATATATATGATGTTTGTACATGTATATATCCCAGTTATCTATAGCTGGATGACAAACCATTTCAAAACCTAATGGCATCAGAAATAACCAATTTTTTATGCTCATGGATTCCGTGGGACAGGAAATCAGACAAGGAATAGTGACGATATCATGACTCTTCTCCACAATATTTGGGGCCTTAGCTGGGAAGAATAAAATGTCTGGAGGGTGACTTGAACAACTAGGGACTGGAAACATATGGAGGCTTGGCACCAGGCCTAAGACACTTCAAAGGCTAGGCTCAGCTGGAATTGTAACATGTGACTTCTCCATGTGGCTTTGGCTTCCTTGCAATATGATGGCCATTAAATAGTTGGGTGTCTTCTATAATGGCTCAGAGCTCCAAGAGTGATCCAGGCAGTAGCTGCATCACCTTTTATGACCTGCTCTCAGAAGTCACAAATTATCAGCCACCTCTATTAGTCAGAGAAGTCACAGCCCTACCCAGACAGAAGGAGAAGGGACACAGAACACAAATCTTAATGGGTCAAAGAATCAATTTGAGTTTTTAAATTTAGTTCTATGATATATTTCAAATCAGTTTTTGCATATGGGATGAGATATTGTTTGAGGTTCATTTTTTTTTAGTACGGGCATCTAATTTTTCCAGCTCTATTTGTTGAACAGATTACCATTTCCCACAGTATTAAATATATACATACTATATAAATATGTATTGAATATATTATGCATACATACATAGTTTTCTACATGAATAAGATAATTAGAAAATAAAAAAATGGTAATATTTAAGATTGTTGCTGCCTCATAATATATAATCAGAAGGTTAAAGGAAATATATCGTAGAGTCAGAATCTGATGTGTTTTCTCTCATAATGTGACATATTTTCCAGGAAGCTTCCACGTATCCCTGGTGGTCTGGAAGATTCAGCAAATGTGAAGAGCCATGCACACACTCAGGAAAGACTAGAGAGAGTCTTAGCCATCTACTTGTCCCTGACTAAATGTGCAACTTTGTATACCAGAAAGCAAAAGCCAGAGTGGACTTGTAAACTTTTTAAAGTTGGAGTGCATTTCCCAGCCTACACACAGCTCTGTTAGCAAAGGGTCAACACTTAACTGCCTCAAGGAATTTAAGCACATCTTCTCACCAGTTATTGGCTGACCACTAAGCTATGTTGATCCAGGTGTAACGCCTAAGAAATCAGGTTTTAAAATAAAAACAATACAGCACCACAGAAGAGACAGCTTTTCCGTATTACTCCTGGCAAGTAAGTAAACATACAACCACAAAACAAAACAGCAACAACAGAACAGAATCCAGAGTTGCCACTATATAGTATCTAATATGTCCAGTTTTCAACATAATTATGAGACATAAAAAGAAAGTGGTCTAGAGATTCAATGCAATCCTGAGCAGAATCCCAATGACATTCTTCACAGAAATAGAACAAAGAACCCTAATATTTATATGGAATAACAAAAGACCCTGAATAGCCAAAGCAATCTTGAGAAAAAAGAACAAAGCTGGAGGTATCACAATCCCTGACTTCAAAATATACTACTAAGCTAGAGTAATGAAAACAGCATGGTACTGGTGCAAAAACAGACACATAGATCAATGGAACAGAATTGAAATCCCAGAAATAAAACCAACCATCTATGGACAACTAGTCTTCTACAATGGAGTAAAGAACATAAAATGGAGAAAGGAAATTCTCTTCAATAAATGGTGCTGGGAAAACTGGACAGCCACATGCAAAAGAATGAAAGTAAACCATTATCTTACACTATACACAATAATTAACTCAAAAAGGGTTAAACGCTTGAATGTAAGTCCTGAAACCATAAAACTTCCAGAAGAAAATATAGGCAGTACACTCTTTGACATTAGTCTTAGCAGCATCTTTTCGAATACCATGTCTACTCTGGCAAGGGAAACAAGAGAAAAAAATAAACAAATGGGACTACATCAGACTAAAGAGCTTCTGTAAGGCAAAGGAAACCATGAACAAAATGAAAAGACAACACATCAACTGGGAGAAAATATTTGCAAATCATATATCCGACAAGGGTTAATTTCCAAATACATAAAGAACTCATACAACTCAACAACCAAAAAACAAACAACCTGATCAAAAAATGGGCAGAATATTTGAACAGACATTTTTCCAAAGAAGATATACAAATGGTCAAGAGACACATGAAAAGATGTTCAACATCACTAAGCATTAGCGAAATGCAAATCAAAACTACAATGAGATATCACCTTACACCTGTCAGAATGGCTATAATTAACAAGATAAAAAAATAACAAATGTTGGAGAGGATGTGGAGAAAAGGTAACCCTCATACACTGCTGGTAGAAATGCAAACTGGTGCAGCCACAGTGGAAAACAATATGGAGCTTTCTCAAAAAATTAAAAATAGAAATACCATATGATCCAGCTATTCCACTGCTGGGTATTTATCCAAAGAACATGAAATCAACAATTCAAAGAGACTTAGGCAGCCCTATGTTCATTGCAGCATTATTCACAATAAGCAAGGAGTGGAAGCAACCCAAGTGCCCATCAACTGGTGAATGGATAAAGAAGATGTGGTATATATATACAACGGAATATTACTCAACCATAAACAAAGATAAAATCATCCCATTTGCAGCAACATGGATGGACCTTGAGGGTATTATGTTAAGCAAAATAAGCCAGACAGAGAAAGACAAATAGCATATGATTTCACTCACATGTGAAAGATAAATAAACACATGGATGAAGAGAACAGATTAGTGGTTACCAGAGGGGACAGGGGTGGAGGGTGGGCAAAAGGAGTAAAGGGGCAAATACGTATGGTGACGGATAAAAACTAGACTATTGGTGGTGAGCACGATGTAGTCTACACAGAAACTGATATATAATAGTGTACACCTGAAATTACACAGTGTTATAAACCATTATAACCTCAATAAAATAATTTAAAAAAGAAATAGGAAAGTGTAACCAACATACAGGAAAAAGGCAGGAAACCATGTTTAAAGAATTTAAAGAAGGTATGCAATAATGACTCATCAAATCCAATAAATTTCTGAATTAATGAAATATTGCTGAATCAAAATTACTGAATTACAACTACTGAAACAAAAATTCAGTATAGAGATCCAACAGCAGATTTGATCAGAAAGAAATTTAAAAAATGAAAATAAATCAATAGAAGAAAAGAAAGACAAAAGAATAAATAAAAATTAATAGGCCCTCAGAGACCTGTGGTACACTACCAAGGATACTAACATATTCATAATAGGTGCTCCAGAAAGAGATGAGAGAGAGAGAGAAAGTGCAGGAAAAATATTTGAGGAAATAATAGCTGACATCTCAAATTTGAGGAAAAACATTAATTTACACATCCAAAAGCTCAATGAGATCCAAATAGGAAAACACAATGAGATCCACACCTAAATATATCATAATCAAACCAGTGAATGCCAAAGACAATGAGAAAATCTTGACAGCAACAAGAGAAAATCAACTTATCACATATGGAAAAACCACATTAAGATTAACTACATTATGATTAACTTCTCATTAGAAACAAAGAAGGGTAGAAGAAAGTGGTGTGACATATTTGAAGTCCTGAAATTCTATATTCAGGAAAACTATCATTCAAAAATGTAGGTTAAAAAAAGACATTTCCAGATAAACAAAAACTGAGATTTTGCTGTTAGTAGAACTACCTATAAGAAGTATCAAGGGAGTCCTTTAATCCAAATGAAAATGATACCAGAATGTAACTTGACTCTACAGAAAAAGTATGTAGCACTGGTAAAAGTAATTATGTACGTTAATATCATATAATACAAATATGTGTTCTCTTCTTTAACTGATTTTAAATAAAAAATTGCAGAAAACAGTACTTATAAAACAGTATTGTTGGGTTTATAACCTATAAAGCTATATTAACACAAAAGGAGAAATGTAGCTATAACAGAGCAAAACTTCCATATTTTATTTTATTTTTAATTTTTATTTATTTATTTTTTTCCCCCAAAGCCCCAGTAGATAGTTGTATGTCATAGTTGCACATCCTTCTAGTTGCTGTATGTGGGACGTGGCCTCAGCATGGCTGGAGAAGCGGTGGGTCGGTGTGCGCCCGGGATCCGAACCCGGGCTGCCAGCAGCGGAGCACGCGCACTTAACCACTAAGCCACGGGGCCAGCCCTAAACGTCCATATTTTAAATCAATAGTAATCTCAGGTAGTTTTTCAAATTAAAGCTCATATTGTAATCCCTAGAGCAATCATTAAGAAAATAACTAAAAAAATATAAAAAATCCCAGAAAACAAAAAAAGAGAGAAAATTGTAGGTAGGTACATCTAGGTAATCTAGGTAATATCTATTACACGCGCAAAAGAAGGCAGTAAAAAAGAAACAGATGAAAAAGAAAACACATAAGACACACCAAATAGCGAAATTCTTATAACTTCTCCTTCTTCTACTTTCTTCTTCCACTATCCTTCTTTTCCCTCTTCCTTTCCCCCCTCCCCCTTCATTTCCCCCTCTCATCCTCTTCTTCATTTTTCTTTGTTAGTACACTAGCTAGGACTCCCAGTACAGTATTGAATAGAAGTAGTGAGCGAGGGTGGACCGTTTTGCCATATTCTTGATCTTATCAAGCAAGCATTCAGTATTTCACCAATAAGTGTAATTCTAGCTGTAGTTTTTTCATAGATGCCTTTTTATAAATAAGGTTTCATAAAGAAACCTTTATTTATAAAGAAGTTTCATTGTACTCCTAGTTTTCTGAGAGTTTCTGTCATGAATGAGTTTTGAATATTATTACATGTTATTTTCATTTCTTTTATTCTGATAATGTGGTTATTTACATTGATTGATTTTCAGATGTTCTACACTTGCAATCTGGGGACAAACCTACTGGCTATGATATATTATTCTTTTTATATACACTGCAAATTTTTGGCTGAAGATTTTTAGATCCATGTTTATGAGAGATATTAGTCTATGTTTTTCTTATCTTGTAAACTTTTTGTCAATTTTTGTTATCAGTTGTATTCTGATTTCAAATAATGATTTATGAAGTGTTCTTTCATACTTTATTTTCTAAAAAAGTTTGTGTAAATTGGTATTAATTCTTCCTTTGATGTTTAACAGAACTCACTGGTAAAACCTTTTGGGCATGGAGTTTTCTTTGTAGGAATTTTAAAAACTTTTAATTTTGAAATAAGTTTAGATTTATAGAAAAGTTGCAAAGGTATAACAGACAGTTCTTGGCTGTCTTTCACCCAGCTCCCCTAATATTAACATATTACATACTCAGGGTACCTTTATCAAATCTAAGAAATTAACATTGGTAAAATACTTGCAATTAAATTGCAAAGTTTATTCAGATTTCACCAGTTTTTCAGCAACGTCTTATTTCTTTTCAAGGATCCAATTCTGGATACCACGTTGCATTTAGACATCATGGCTCCCTAGTCTCTTTCAATCTGCGACACAATCTCAGTCCTTCCGTTTTTTAAAATAATCTTGACACTTTCAAATAAACAAACTGGTCAGGTGTTTTGTTGAATGTCCCACATTTTGGGTTTGTCAGATGTTTACGAATGATTAGACTTGGGTTGTGAGTTTTGGGGAAGAATATCACAGAGGTGAATTACCCTTCTGATGATTACCCTTCTGATAAATCATATCAGGAGATTCATGATATCAACATGCCTCATTATTGATGATGCTAACCTTGGTCAGTTGATTAAGGTCATATTTTCCAGATTTACGCACTCTAAAGTTACTAACACTCTCCTTGTAGGGACTTTTAAAAATTACAAATTGAATATCTTTAATAGATACAGAACTGTTTATATTTTCTATTTTTGTCATGAATTAGTTTTGGTAAGTTGTATTTTACAAAGAATTTGTGCATTTTTCTGTTGTCAAATTTATTGGCATAAATTTGTTTTTAATAATCCCTTATTATCTTTTTAATGTCTGTAGGGTCTATAGTAATATCAGAACTTTCTTTCCTTATAGTGATAACTGGTGCTTTTTCCCCCTTGAGTAGTTTTGCCAGTGGTTTATCATTTTTATTTGTTTTCCAAAAAGCCAACTTTTCGCTTCATAATTTTCTCCATTGTGCGTTTCTATTTCATTAATTTCTTATCTTTTTATTTTTTCTATCTACTTTGATTTAATTTGCTCTGGCTCTTCTAGCTTCTTAAAGTGGAAATGTAGATAATTAATTTCAAGCATTTATACTATAAATTTCTGTCTACATGCTGCTGTAGTTCATCCCACAAATTTTTATATATTGTGCTTTTATTATCATTCAGTTTGAAAAATTTTAAATTTCTCTTGGGATTTTTTTCTTTAACCCATGAGTTATTTAGAAGTATCTTTTTAATTATCTAAACATTTTGGGATTTTCTAGATATCTAATATTTATTGATTTCTGCTTAATTTCATTGTGATCAGAGAATACATCTTGTAAGGTATCAATTTTATGACATTTTTTGAGACCTATTTTATGGACTAGCATGTGGTCTATCTTGGCGAATGGTACATGTGCACAGAAAAAAAATGGACTTTTGCAACTGGGTTAGTTAGCAGTTGTTTGGTGGTGTGTTCTTTTAGTTTTTGCTTCATGAATTTTTATGCTTTGTTAATAAATGCATACACATTTAAGATGTATGTTTTCCTCGTGATTGTTCTTTTTAACATTATATACTCCCTCTTACTCTTTTGTGACATTATTTGTTTTGAAATCTACTTTGTCTGATATTAATTTCGACATGCCCGTTTTCTTATGCTTACATTTCATACATTGTAACTTTTCCCATTATTTACTTTTAGCCTATTTTTGTCTTTATATTTAAAATTCATTTCTTGTAGATAGCATACAGCTTTGCAATAACCTGATTTTCTAGAATCCAGGCTATAAGTTGAAGGGCTTGCTCCAAACCCATGAAAAGTGAACTTGTTTTTCAAGGATTGTTCCAAGGTTTCTTTTCATTCTTGAAATGAGTCAGAATTGTTTCAGCAGTATATTTAATAGAAGACTGGGAAGAAGACTAGTGTCAGAACAGCACTATGAAATTTACTGGAAGTAGTGATAAGAGTTCATGGCCAGAGATGTGGAATTTTTGGACTCTCATAATTGTCCCAACTCCACGAAAGTATCCACAGTAGTTTGGGGTGTTGGAAGTAGTTCAAGAGGCTTTATTAATTAATTAGAATACATTTTATTTAAGTAGATATAGTATGTAGCATTTTTTATGCTCTAATTTACTACACAAGCAGTTATGTTTATTTTTATTCATCTAAAAATCAATAGTGTTTTCATTTTGAAAGTAGTAAGAATGCATAGCTGTCATATTCACAAGCTTTTGATCTTGGGAATTGAGGATTATTCTAAAGTAAATTATTTTATTTACTATTTCTTTTCTCCAAGTGCTCTTGATAAACTAAGAATCTTTCAAATATTCTAGTTTATTTTTTAAAAGACACCTTTATTAGACAAATAAATATCAAAAGTGGTATGGTTTCTGATTTATTATTCTCATTTCATTTGTCATTGATTTTCTCACTGTGAAAGACATACACAACTCTAATTTTGTTAAAAATATAGGAGGGGGAAGCAATAGTTAAAAAAGGCATGTCTTAAGGATCATTCTACTTAACATTAAGTAATTCTGAGGTGTTGTATAAAAACTCTTGTTCATTTGACCAAGTTTAATATTAATTAAATGAAATGAAAAGTTTTAGTTCTTTTACACATAGAGGTTTTTTTAAACGGTAAACACCATTTGTGCCTTATTTAGTCAGAGTTTTTCAGATCTAAAACATTGCTTGTTACATACTAACTTGTCATTTATTTGCAATCTGGGACCACTTATATGCAGCTGCACCTGTGAAGTTGTCTTGCACATAGTAGATATTTGGGTTTTCATAGATCAATACATACAAACAAACGCACATACTCACATTTCTAACCAGCTCCCTTTGTTGCCATTAGCTGATAAGTGAATAACACTTGAGAGCAAAATAACGGCTGTTGAGGTGACAGAAAGCACTTTGGATGGCAGGACAAATTTTAGAGCTATTTACCTAGGTTGGATTGAAAGATTAGTGAATTGGACCACTTGATTTCTCAACCAAAGACATTAAACAACTAAACAAAGAAAATCCTTGACCTAGTCTACAGTAGGAGAAATTCAATGATGTTTCAAAGAGTGTGATCCATCTATTTATTTGCAATATTTGTGTTATTATTTTTAATAGATTCACAAACACATTTGGATCACAGATTTGGCTGAATTACCTTAACCATGTGTGAATGTTGTCCTAATATAACTACTTAAAATGTGAATTTGAGAAAATTTTACATCAAGAAGAGTTTTTCAGTTTTCAACAACTCGGTTAATTAGTGAGTTGTCTAGACCCTTACCTATTCAGGACCAATCAGTCTGGGGTAAGAATCCCTCACTATAATGTACGGGTGCTTAGATATGTAACAAAGCAAGTATAAAGATGTTATTTGTAAAATCTATTTGGGAGATATATAGGTGTACAGTGCACAATTCTTTTAACTTCTCTGAACATTCAAAATTTTTCATGAAAATATTAGTAAAAAAGAACTGTCTCATTTCTTGCAAATCCCATAAGTATTACAACAATAGACAAACTCTTCACAAAACCTCATTTTTCTGCATCCTAATACCTCTAGAAATCTTATTTCAAAAGTATAGCTATTTAATTCTTATGTCTAGTTTTTGTCATTTTATCCAATGAGTATATGTTGCCAGAAATAATTCTCTTTACCAGTTCCAAAATGGAACATCCTTGAATACACATTAGCCAATATATAATCATTGGGGGAATGATATACTTTTGGAAGAGGTATATACTTTATATTACCAATTATTACTTGGTTAATCTTCAAGCAGGGTGTGTCACTCACAATTAGGAAAATAAGATGGGTCTCCGCTTCCCTTCCATTTAGTTGCATTCTGGATGACATTTCAGTTGAGTCCAACATTTATGTTCCTTTTTTATTTTAATTTTTTTTACCATATCATATTTTAAGTCTAATCAAAAGTCAACTTAGAAAGGCCATTCTACCTAAGGGGTATTTTTCCATTAAGTATTATGACATATTGGTGGCCCTGAGGGATTATTGGTTTTTGAAGAAATATTAACAGCTGGAAATTTGCATTTTAATATAGTTCTCCTCAGCTACTCAAGCAATTTTATTTTTAAGACCTATGACAGGTTTCAAAGCTTTAGTTCTAAAGCAATCTAGTCAAGTAGAGCTAACATAATTTTATTACAAATAACTAAGTTTCTAATAGTTTTTTTTTTCACCTGAAAATTTTAGTTTGAGATGTTGAGAAAATCAACACCCAAATTTTATATCTGCACTAAAACCAGACTTGATAATTGGAACAAGTGAGGAAGAATTCTTTTTAAGCCTCTACTTTCAAAAATTGAAGAATAAGAAAATAGCACATCTAATTAGGTTTCTCTGATTAGTAGTTAAAAATAAAGTTGAGGCAAAGCGATCCTTCACAACAATTGTTTCAATCTGTCTAGATGGTTGCCTCTGGGGGAAATGATTCCTGGGATTGCAGAAGAAGATGCTGTGAAATGAGAACAGAGTCCATCCCCCTTGATCCTGGTATTAAATACATACTCAGAATTGCTATTGAAGTTAATTGAGGATTTTGAATCAGGATCAAGCAACTTATCATCATTTAAAATGGTGCCACTGAATAGAACTGAATGGTAGCCTTAGCAATTACAAATGGATTTTTCTTCTAAAAATGACTAGGTGGCTAAATAACTTAAGATGACATAATAAGGAACAATGACTTCCTCCTTTCATTTTTAGGTTGAAATGAAAATTTATTAGTCAAATCTAGACATCTGAAATGATGGTACCACAGCATGGACAATTTCTCATTTGCTAAGGACCAAATCAAATCCCCATGGCTTTGTGTCCTCAGCACATTGTGGTGTATACAATGCCCTTCTGAGAGAGTGGAAGGCTGGGGAAGGAAAAGCAAGAAAAGAGTGCCTGAATTTCCAGCAAATGGATGTGTGCAGTTACACAATGTTAAATTAGTGGTATCACTATTATAAATGTTTTTCAAGAAATTCCTACTTTGCAAATGTTGTCACCTAATAAATGACTAAATTCTAATCCTACAACATTTTTTATTTAAGTTCACCCATATTTAGTCATTTTCTTTAATATTGAACTCAGTTTCAAGACAGGGAAAAATACATAAACATAAATTAGCCTTGGTAAACTGAGAGGTTTTCTTCTTGGTTCATCTTGTTTTTTTTTTTTTTTTAACTTTTGTGCATATTTTGTTTGTGTATGTATTAAAATCTTAAGTCAAATGGGTAGGAATAGTTTCTAGCTATGTTTTGAGCAGCGCCTACAGTGTTGCTTTTGCTAGGTGATATTAAAAAATAACATAACAGAGCTATACTCTTACTCAAAAACACAAGGTGATTGAAATAGACCACTGTTTCCTGGATATAGAGAAATACTTTTCCAACATAATTCAAGTTAGAGTGGGTTTTTAAGTCTAAATTATATGACTATCTAGCTCTATCACCTGCATCCTATTGCTTAGAGGATCTGACCAGTGACGTCTATTGGTGACAGAAATTTCATGAACAATGTCAAGCATAAAAACAAAAACTAATTTAAGACAAAATTTTTATTTGTGCATGGGATATTTACTTACAACACTTGACTTTTACAACACTACATAATCTATGATGTTTTGCATTGTACTATGATTTTGAGTACCTTACCAGAATTTTGGTGTATTAGAAAAGGCATGTGCCTTGGAATTATGTATAAATGGGTTTATATACTTCTAACACTGTGATATGGGTAAGTAATTTGATTTCTGAGCCTCAGTTTACTCATCTCTGAAATGGTGATTACACCTGCTCTTCTCTCAAGGGAAGAAAAAGATAGAAGATTGAGCAAGATAAAGACAATATAACACTTTGCAATTTGGCACAGAAAATGTGCTCAGTAAATACTGGCTGTCCTTCTCCCTTGCTTCCAGGAAATATTTCTTTATTTTTTTCACAGTTCCCCAAAGACAAAAAGTATTTGCACAGTACTGATTTACTCATGAAAACACTTGGGCAAAAGATCTGAGTCTCTGACTGTTAGGAGATAAGTATTGTTTGCTCTAAGGAAATTGCAGGGGTAAGAAAAACCAGAACTCTAACAGTGCTTTTTAATTTAAACTCCTGCAACTGTTCTGGCTTCCTCCTGCCCCAAGTCAAAGTCATACCAGCACAAAAATGTCCCTTCAGCCCCTGGGTTTCTCACAAGTTTTCTTTACTTGATGTTTCCCCTCTTTTGTTCCTCCGTGGTTGATCTTGAGGAGAAAGGGAGCCAGAAGTCTTGATAGCGCTGGTTCAGCATTTGATAATAAATGAAACAAGAACCAAACCATGGGGCTACCAGGTGCTGGGTGCTGTGTATAAATCAGTGAACAAAACAGATAAGACTTTTGCACTTCAGGGTTTTACATCTCAGTGGAGAGAGAGATTTTAAACAAATAAACATGCAAATAAGTATGTAATTCTCATGACCAAAAAAACCCATATTCTTTGGGCTAGGAAGTGGCATTTAAGTTTAATATTGAGAGATAAATAAGAGCTAGCCAGGTAAAGGGGTTTTGTAGTTGGGGCTTGAACAGGTGGTATGGGAGAACATTCCAGGTGGAGGGCAAAAGCATGTATGAAGAATTAGTCGTGGGAAAGATCTTGGCTTACTCAAAGATCAGAATGAGAGCATGTGGCTAAAGCACAAAACACACGTATAGCCCGTGGGAACAAGGAGTCAGTTGTCTTTTTCACTATTGGACCCAAATGCCTAGAACAACACCTAACACATAAAAGGCCTCCAGAATGATTTGTTGAATAAATGAATTCATATTTAGTGGCCTTCTAACAGATGACAGAACCTTTAGCAAGTTCTTGTTTCAGGTTTTACTATTTGATTCTAAGCCCTAAATCCTTGAAGTACCTAACAATATCTTTAAGATATTTTAACAGATATTGTGCTTGGTGTTCTTTCCTCTTTGGATGTATGAGTGTGAATGTGTATATACTTCTTTTGACAATTTGGGGAATTGTATCCCCTAGTATTAGTGTTAGGACAAGCATATTATCCATGTGCATATGTCCAGAAGTTCTAATATAAAGTATTTTAAAGACTCATAAATAGCTTTTTAAAAAATATGTCCAAGTAAAAATATCTGATTAGTAGTAAGGTGGAACAATGACTTTCATCCATTGAGCCTTATTGAGGAGAACACGAGGTTGGGAGTCAGGTAGAGTTGGGGCTGACCTCTGCTTTGCCAGTAGTAGTTGTGAAAGCCTAGGCAAATTACTTAACCCTTTCTGTGGCTCGGGTTCCTCACCTATGAAGTAAGTCTAAACATAACAAGTATTTAATGAAAAGTTGAATGAATTCAATCTGAGACATGTCAAGAGTGGCCGGTAAGGAAGACCACCGAGAAGCCCAGATAGACGTGGAAAAATCCTTCCCCAAGAGTCATAGCCAGGCAGATGCTTAGGAGGTGACTACACAGTCTTATTTTAATCCAGGGAGTACCTGTGTGGTTTCCATGTGCATATTAAACTAGACACAAGAATAATAAGTGTTGTTGAAGGCACATAGAATGTGACAACAGAGATAGGAGAGAAAAAATTTCTACAAACAAATATAAGGCCTCAGAGAATAAAATAGTCTGGGGGTACATGAAGGAGTGAGGGAAAATGACCCATATATCTGCCTAGGCTCCAAGGATAGTCACGTATAACAACATAATAAAATGTGTATTATGGAAACTCTAGTCATTCAATAACCATTCAACCTAAAAATATAAAAACTTTCTGCCTTCTAGGAGTTCTCAGTTTAGTGGGGGAAAGAAATATTTAAGAAATTTTCTTAGGAAGGTGAGAGATTTTTGTGTTCATATGAAGCAAGGAAAAGAGGAAAAAGTGCTTCGCTTTGTTTAGAGAGGTCAGCTAAGGCTTCCGGGGCAGGTGACATCTGTACCAGATTGGATGTGTCTTGATCTGAGAGACTGCTGAGAGATCATCCTTGATATACTTGACAAACCCCTCAACTGTGATTGTTTATCTAGCTAAGCCACTTAAGTATTGCCTAAAATTTTCTCAATCTTCATATATCCTTTTGAATCCTTTCAATCTCTAAAATCCCATGGGGCAGTAAAGCGTTTGCAAAACATGCGTGGGATCTCTGGGTTAAAACTAATTTCTAAGAGCAAAATATGCCATCACAAACTTCTTCTTTTGTGTTTTTTATATCCTTTTTACTCTTTTTTCAATGACCTGAACCAAATTATTTTATTATTGAGAAAGATGAAGTTGCTATCAACATGAAAATCAAAGGGAAAACTCTGTCATACGCATTCTTGTTTTCTCTTTAAATTTTTAGGTTAAAAATAAAATGAAATAGAGTTGGCATCAAAGTACTAGCCCTTTTGCAAATTGATGTAAAAGTATTAGAGCTGATTGCAGATGCAATGTCATTTTAAGTGTCAAAACCCTTTCTGTAAAATGAGCCAATAGGATTTGCCCTAGCCAGATGCAACACTAGTTCATTATTTATTAAACAGCAGTGTCCAAGATAGCAGATTAATGGGAATGGAATCAAGGATAACTTGAGACATGGGACAGGGTTTATGGGGGGAAGTAAAAGAAAAAAAAAAAAACCCTGAAGTTCATAATATAGCCCTTACATTGTACTTTGTGAGCCAAGAACTCAGAGGTATTAACCAGATAGTTTCATACTGGTTCTAGGTACTATTTAGTAAATGTAAAGACTGTTCAAGTTTCATTTCATATATAACTATAGGATCAATGTGCATTTGCAGTTTGAATTTATATGTGAAGAATTTTTCCATGTATAAAATGCTTTTGCACATTTTATTTCCATTTTAACTCCCAACAATCTTGTAGAGTAGGATTTAGACTCACTTTCTAGATAAGGACAATGACTCTTAGAAAGAGTTAAGTGGTTCTGTGTAGTACAGTGCTCTAGGTATATGTCACACATGCATAGATGTAGGGAATGGCTGTCATTGCCATAGTGACGAAGGTAGACAATGTCTGTGTTCTTGTGGAGTTTATATGTCAGTGTGTTCCTATGGCAGAGGGAGAAAAAAACCCACAAATTAATAAACAGAGTAATTTCATGTAGTGATAAATGCTATGGGAGGGAGAAGGTCTATGCCTGATTAAGTGGTCAGGGAAGTACTCTCTGAGGAGGTGACATTTGAGCTGGGAACTGCATAATGAAGAAGGGTCAGCCAAGATCTTGGTGGAAATGTTCGAGGTGGAAATTTTTATGAGGAGACATGCAGTATTATTTTTATACCAAGTAGATCACGACATAGAGACAAGGCTCTGTTTGAGGTCTCCTTGGCACATAGCTGCTTTTAAATGTTTGGTGTAGGCACTGCCTTCTAAAAATGTGTTTATACAGTTATTTCCTATATACATGCTCTTTAGTATTCAAGAGTGTCATTGCAACTCTGGCAATAATTCTAAGGATAAGTTTAGGTCCAGGCTGGGCTTTCTTTCTTTAAAAAAATTCTTATATTCTCTGGCAGCTGTAATACACCATGAATATTAAATTAAAATCAATTGCACACTTACTTATCCTACTCCAGGGATAAAAAGCATAAGCTAACTCAGAATTAACTTCCACTTCAAAAACATGACTTCATTTCAAATGCTTAGGGATTTGAAATCTGAGAAAGTTTGATATCCTCATACCTCTTCATTAGAAGTCTTGGGGGCCGGCCCCGTGGCTTAGCAGTTAAGTGCACATGCTCTACTGCTGGCGGCCCCGGTTTGGATCTCCGGGGCGCACCGACGCACCGCTTGTCAGACCATGCTGTGGTGGCCTCCCACACAAAGTGGAGGAAGAGCTGCTCGGATGTTAGCTCAGGGCCAGTCATCCTCAGCAAAAAGAGGAGGACTGGCATGGATGTTAGCTCAGGGCTGATCTTCCTCACACACACACACATACACACACACAAAACGAAGTCTTATGCAGCTAGCTTGGGTAGAAATAGGAAAAAGGAACAGCATTAAAATGTGCATCAAGCAGACACGAGATCAACTCAGCTTTTTTTCCTAGACACTTTCGTACCTTCAGAGTGTGTAGTAGATGAGAATTGGATCTTGTCCAAACACGTGTGTTCTCCCACTCCCACTGATTAAGCAACTGTGTTCTAAGCTAGGGAGAATCTTAATACTCAAGTAATAATCACTTCAAGGACTCACTGCTACAAAGAGGGTGCACTTATGAAGTTCCAGAGGAGCCACATGTTTGAATAAGAAGATTTCAAGGCTCTGGCTAATGCTGAGGCCCAGGAGCTTGGCCTGACCATGGAGCAACACTGTGAAGGTTTTCCAGGCATTACAAATTGGGTCAATTGTAAAAATGTGAAGGAAAAAACCGTACCATGTATTGAACACCATCTATAGGTCAGCCACTTTCCTCTAATTTTCTGAGAAGGGAGGATTCTACTTTATCTTAGGAAATTGAGACATTAAGAAACTAACTAAAAGTCATATAGTCAGTAAACAGCAGAGTAGGATCTCCCTTCTTTTCCTTCAGGAGAAGGATGATGATGTAAATCAACCAAAGTGGCTTCTTCTCCCAAGTTATAGCAAATTGCACAATACTTCATAGCTTTGAAAATGTTTCTGTTAGATTTATTTAAAACATTATTTTTGTTGACAAATGATTTAAAAGTGCCTTGATGCAGAGGTTTGTGCTCATATTTAGAACTTCTCCATCGTAATAATACACGTCCTTTCTTTACAAAATAAATTCTTAAACATCTAAGCACTAACAAGCATAAATGAATAATAGATGAATGACAGATGAATCATGTCACTATATCAATATTCAGAGAATTATGTTTTAAAAACAATCTTATCCAAAATTATTAAGAAACAATGACCAAATCTCTGCTCTTTCTCAAAATACTCCTAACTACCTTTCAACACCCACTTCAAATGACTGAACTGTCTAAAGAAGGTACTATTGAATGTATTTTTTTACACATAGAACTGAACTGTTTTGCCTGGCATTTAGTAAACAAGTAGTTGATATTGGCTGGTTGAATAAATGAACAAATGGAAATAAAATGTAGTGCTTCAGTGACTGTTACTGTTAAATAATACCCATGACATCTCTGGAAATGATGCTCGGTTAGTGAGAAGTGTACTATTAAAGATTAGCTTAATCCATGCTGGCTCATCATTTGATCATGACTCTGTCACTTATTCAACTTCTGTAGAATTTAAGGACATAATAAAGTTACTGTGGTTACAACTTAAATCTAAAAGTCTTCCAAAATGGCAAAGGAAAATCTATAAATGACTACCATTTTTCACCTTTTACTTGAAGTCAAGTATGAATGATTCATAGCACTTCCATATCTGTGACATTTTCATTATTAAAAGTTTAATTATCAGTATTGTGCCCCTTTCTATTAAGAAAATCATATTTTACATTGACCATTCCTTGTGAATTGAGTTTTCAATGTCATTCAATCCACTTGGAAACCTGAACATCAGTTCCATTAGGGTGATGGGGTTTGCTATTGACAGGTTAAATAGAATACATTTTCCCAGGGCTCTGGCAACTTTTCGACATATTCAATTGAACTCTTTTGTGCTAGTAATAGAATATATATAAAATGAATTTCTTGTTATTTCCCATTTATTTCTTTTAGGTTCTGGAGTTCTGATAAATTCAACAAAGCGCCCACTCCTTACTGTTTTTTAGATTAATTTATTTTGCTGCTATTTCATTATAAATGCATGACAAGAAGTACAATAATCACTGCTTGTAAATTAACAACTGGACACATAGATGAGCCACATTTGTATTTCTCTGTTACTGCTGGTTGTTTCCAGTTTGTCAAAGTACATTAAAAACATATTATGATATTATGTGAACACTAAAATTAACATATTTTAATACATGCACTTATTTTTGCCTTCCATCCCAGATTGAAATCCATTACTAAGACAGATGTTTTATTTCTCTTGTGCTTGAAATTGAATTCTTCATCAGAATAGATAGTAACTATTTATGTGAGAAAATTAGAATTCCTCCAAACAGAAGAGAATTCCCCCCTCCTAGTTAAGTTGGTTGTCATGCTCAAATAGTATATTTTGCTTTGTCTGTATTTCCAATTGTTTTTGACTTAGACAACACTTACCATGTCATTGAATTATTGTAAATAACATAACAAAATGAATCCTAAGATTTCTTTGCTTTGGTAACTGCTTGCCAGAAAGAATTTTTTTCTTTGCGACATTTTCATCCTTGCTCCATTCTCTGGTAACTGGTAACCTGGCACAGGATTCTATTACCAGGGAGTAGTTTTCTTAGTATCCCTCGGAGCTTATATCAGGTTTCTATTTAGAAATTACCAAGACAACATATATTCTAATTATACTCTATAAGCCTCAGTAAAACTTATTATATTTCTACATACTTTCAAGGGAGATGCTGGTATATCCTTCCATGTGTGGAAAGATTTGACAGAATGAAAATCAGATAGCAACACTAGACTATAAATATTAATTTATTTTCTAAGACACTTAAAAAAAATTTAAATTTTCCCAAGAGATTTTTTAAAAGGCATATCTGATTCTCTATAATAGAAGAACAGAGCTTCTTTCTTTTTCATTTTAAAATTTTATTATAGATAATTTTGTACACACACACACACACACAAGTAGAGAGAATAGGACGATGAAGCTCTGTGTATACCTTCTTCAGAAACTCAACTTTCTGATTTTGTGTAAGTGGCTAATCTAAGTGAATTAGTGATTGTGGGTTCACAAGTAACTAAAAAGTTACTTCATGGCCCTCATGCCTGAAAAAGTCAAAGGTCTTTCTCCAGCTTTTTTCTCCTCAACTAATACAGCACCTGATAAGAAAGTCTGAGATTTTATCATATTTAAACAATTTCACAATTATATTAGTACAATCACATTTTTATTGAATAGCACAGTTTCTTCTATGAAAAACAGTGTGGAATATAGATTAGACTTTGTTCCTACCCTCAGGAATTTTACTTATTTGTTGGAGAAGAGAATATAAGATATTGTATATGTATTAGTCCAAGCTAGACTGGGGTTAATATCTATAGAGAAGAGCTATTAGCATATTAATTAATTAGGATTATATTTGCATTTCTACTGTTATGAAAAAAATATCTGTGTTCTAATTTAGGTCTTCCTCTTATATTACTCTCATTACTGCTTCTTAGTAACAGATAATAGCTTGAAATTTATATGAATATGTGGATAATACCGGTTTACATTTGGCAGAAAGGATTCATTCTGGTCAATCTTTTACAGCATGACACTTCTCCAATATAATAGGTTTGCACTTGGATTATTAGAGAATTATGCTTTACCATATAGCTATTAATAAAAGAAACAACAATGATGAAATTTGCTTATAGCTCTTTCATGTATTTGGACATTAACCCATGTTTGTTATTTATCTAAGAAAATGACATGCAGATATACTCATGTATAAAATATATGTGTGTACTCACACTGCGAAAACAAAGATAGTCTTAAAAGTAAGTGTATGGTTCGGTGCCTGCCTTGTGTTAACTGAAGAATATCTCACAACATAAATTTTACAATGCAGAATAAGGAGTAGAATGAGCATATCTCATGATTGTAAAGATGGGGTAAGACTACTACACATGGGGGACAAAAGGAAAAAGTGCTCAGAAATGGGAAAGTAATGGACATCAAGACTACAAAGAAGCCGGGAACTGAAGTATCCTGAGATGTTTTGAGGAGTTGTATCTAGAAAGCACTAGAAATCTA
This sequence comes from Diceros bicornis minor, assembly GCF_020826845.1. NCBI lineage: Eukaryota > Metazoa > Chordata > Mammalia > Perissodactyla > Rhinocerotidae > Diceros > Diceros bicornis. The sequence goes on from NC_080742.1 coordinate 36,185,125, forward strand.
GAATTAGGCTTTCATATTTTAACCATGAAACATTTGAAAGCCTTGAAATACTAGTATAGATAAAGTCCTCAAATATTAGTAAAAATCAAATGAGTAATCAGTTATAGTACAATAGCTAATTTCCCCCATGCTCAATATAGCTGAACATGCCTATCTATGTGGAACTTGGAAATAAAACAATAGCATACATGGGCCATGTTTTCATCTGATCAATGTATTTAATAATTATACCATCATAATTTTCCCAATAAAAATGTGTCCTTTTCACAGTGACTAATCAACAATAACAAATTTTGGCCATTTGATAATGAATTCAGGAAACATGACTGGTTTACTTTACAATATTAAAAGCAAGAATTTTATTGGTCTGATCTTTTTATCATCTAGAGAAAAAAGAAAGAAATTGAGTTCAGCATATCATCCAGCACATAAATACTTGTTGAATTGAAATATTCAGCAGAAAAGCAAGGCTGATTTGATGGTGAAACTTAGCTCCCAGAAGGTATTAGAGTTCATCATTTTGAGGAAGATTCTCTTTATCACAGCAAATGTAAAGATGGGTGCTCATTCAGCAGAGTATACAGTGTTAACCAACTGTTTTGCTTCAATACACTTATTCTTATTAAAGTTCCAATTATGGTGGAGAGCTGTTTTTTGATTAATGTTGCTATTTCTATTTGATGGCTTTGCCTCAAGGTTATAACTGTTTTGTGGAACATAATGCAGTTTAAGCTTATTTGGTCAATCAATTCCCATATCAGATACTCATAAACATTTACAAACACTTTTAATCTAAAAGTTACATAATAATATATTTCAGAGGCTCTTTAGTGTAACTCATACTAACCAGCCATCCATGTATCTTAAACTGTTTATGTTTACAAAAATATTTCAATATGAAAAATGATACAGCAGCATAGAGGATGTTGAAAAATTATATGGTGGATGGATTAATGTATTATTGAATTCTATGTGAGGCCTTTCATGACTTTTAAAAAGACAAAAGCTATCGCATAGTAAACCTCCTCAAGACATTATTATTTTGTGGTACAATACATTGTATATAAAACATGACTTTGGGGTTCAAAGATAAATATCAACACAATCAAATGCAGACAACTAAAGGTGATTTGCAATCGATACCTATTTACGCAGTTAGTGCTTCTTTGAACCCAAAGCGGGGCTAATGTTTGGAGAGATACATTTTGGTGTCCACGCAGCTAGACTTTTCAGATGGATGATTTCATTTGGCTCATGGCTGAGAAAGATGTCAGAAATCCAAAGGGGAGCTTTGAGAACTATTGATACTGGCTTATATAAATCAGTATAAATACCTTGTAATTAATGCAAAAATTGACTGATAAAAACAAAAACATAGCCAAATACGAATGATCAGCTACTCTTGCCTAGAAACTTTGTCACTATATGCAGTATTTATTGTAGCATATTAATCAAATGAGTCAGATTGCCAATAAATAAAGCATTACAATATTTCACAAAGAATATAAATTGATTGATTTAAGATTTCACATCATCCAGAAAGGAAAAGCAAGACAAAAGTTTAACATGCTCTCTGGGTGCGGAGCACTCTGTGGACTTGGGGAACTCAGTATCATTATTAGTCTCTGTCAGTGTCCCATGGTGTAATTGGTAGTTTATGTTAGATAGCAAAGAGAAGGAGACTCTTTTGGAAGATCTGCATGACTTGATAGAACAATATTCATGTCGATTCTAAGTACTTCTGGCTATTTCCTTACACAATGGTTATTTTGAAAATATGAGGATTGAACAACACAGAAGAACTCAGTAGGGGCTCCATGGTGATTGTGGCTTGGGTCAATCAGAACTCCATGATCCTTTGTCCATAATACACAAAATAATGCTCTACAGAGAAGGAGAAGTGGCTATTCTGTGTAGCTGGGCTGGCGTGAGGAGAATCCTGGAGCTCCATATTTGATGATTATGCCTCTGAGTGAAATGAAAGGAAGTACCCTAGTCAGGAAAAAATTGTTTATTTTCATAATGTCCACTAAAAGAAAATATAACAAAGTACTAGACGTGTTAGTTTTCTTAATTCTTACACCACTTGAACTATCTATGGCTCTTTCCTTGAGAAAATTCATGTGTAATAAGTATAGTGTGATTAAAGGTAAGGAAACACAGACTACATTAAATATAGGTATTTTTATCACTCATAACTCATATGTTTACATAGATACACTAAATTATGCATATTTCTTTTCACACTTGTGAGCACATATAATATACATAGTTAAATGACCTTAAAGTTAATGATCCTTAAATTCTGACAATGTTTAAAGCAATGATAAAAAAATTCATAAATTCTTTTGAAATAATTTTGTGTTTATAACTATTTCCAAAATGAAGTACTATTTTAAGTAGAATGTTATAATTTTAAGTCCATACATATATATATAAATACACACATTAAGTCCTACGTATATATTAATTTGTCTTATATATGTGTGTGTGTGTATATATATATATATATATATACACATTTGTATTCAAATATATTTATATTTGAATTTGTATCACTGTCACATCAGAATGTCTGACTTATTTTTTTGTAGTAGTCAGGGCTTTGGCCTGAATCTTGAGTTCTAATCCTGAATACACCATTAACTTATTGGATTACCATTACAAAGGATTTCAAATCTTAACTATATTGTTTTCGGAAACAATAATTCTTGCCTCCCTCTCCTGCCTCATTAATTTTTTCATCAAAATGATTATTCACATTAATAATGAAACATGCTACTTCTCCCATGGTAGACAATAACAGTTGCCACAATCTTCTTTAGATTGTACTTTTCCTTCCACCTAATACTCCATTACCACACATCCCTTCCTTGAAAAAGTCCTCTAAAAATTTATCTGTGTTTGCAATCTTCAATTCTTTTCTTCCTATTAAACTCCTAAACCTGTGCATATCTGCCTTTCTCTCCAAGCAGTCACGGAAATTACTACTGTCAAGGTCACAATGATTCACACTGTGAAATGGAATAGTTAATTCTGAGCTTGTATCTTACTTGATCTATCAGATACATTTGACATAACTGATCATTCCTTTGCCCTGAAAACAGTTTCTTCACTTGAATTTCCATCTCCTTTTGGTCTTTCTCCTATCTTGCTTTCACGTTTTTCTCAGATTCCATCGCTTGGTCTTGTTTTTTCTCTTCAATCCCTGCATGTCGGAGCACACAGGGCTCAATCATTGGACCTCTTCCTTCAGCACACTCTATTTCTTTTATATTCATGGTCTTAAATACCACGGTATCAGTCAAAATCAAATCAGGATTTAGAACCACATAGTAATTTGAACAGGGAAAGTTTAATATAAATAATTATTATGCATAACAGAGGATTGCCTACTAAGGAGAAAAGAGAACTCTAAAGAACACAAGGAATGCAAATATAAGGATTAGCCACTATCTCTAGGGCTAAGACAGAGCACCCAAGACAGAAACAAATACGGAAAAGGATTTCTTTCCCCCAGGGATGAGGTCCAGATTTTATTGGAGAAGGAGTGGCCATGGCCAACTGGATGGTGGACAAGTCATTGAGATACCGCCCCATGGAATTCTCCAGGAAGCTGCCTGTGGGGATAGTGCTCTGGGAAGCCAACTTCTGGTGTTCCAGAGAAAGCTGCCCATGGGGAGATGCTCCAAGCTCCTGATTACCTCACAGCAGAAGCCTGCCAAGAGGAGCACATTCCCAGGAAGAAGAGCCACTCCTCTTCCAGAACCTTCTTCTTGGGTAGCATTTCCTGGTACCACCAGGCAAGGGACAGATAATGCTATTATCACAAGCAGGATAAAGAAAAGTGGATGTGAAGCTGAGAGGGAATAGATTCAAGAACTGATACAACTATCTCTTAAGCTGTTGAGTCACATACATACACACACACACACGTATATTTGTCCATTTAAGTAACAAATATATAGATACTTATAGATATCTATATTTTTTTACATTTATTCTATATTTATATGTCCATATATCTACATATCTATGAAATAAATAAATGTGTATATACATCCCTGTCTTCTCCCTAAGCTCCAAGCTACTATATCCAATTGCCTGTTTGACATCTTCACTAGAATGTCTAATTGACATCTCAAATGTAATATATCTGAAACTGAACTTTTGATCTTTCCCTTAAACTTGCTTTATCCATAGTCTTCCTTATCTTATTAAATGACAAATCCATCTTCCCAATTACTGAGTTCAAAAACTTTAGAATTACCCTTAAATACTCCATTTCTTACTTTTAAAATCCAATGTGTTAATGTACCCTATTAACTCTACATTTAAAACGTCTCCAAAATTTCACCACATCTCACCATAATCAGCATTGCTACAAGCATGGAGACAACAAGCGTCATCTTTTGTCCATTTATTTCAATGCCATCTTACCTCGTTTCTCTGCCTTCTGTCCTTGCTTCTCTAACATCTATTCTCAACACAATAGCTACACTGAATCCTTAAAAATAAGTCAGGCCATGCCTGACTAAAAAAAAGTCAGAACACTTTCCCGTTTAAAACCCTTCAATATCTTCCTGTCTTAGAGAAAGAGATAATGTCCTTAAAATGGCCCATAAGACCCAACAAAATGATTCCATTAGAGGAACAATCATTTCCTTGCTATTCCTTGAACACTCCAAATATGCATCCACCTCAAGACGTTTGCACTTGCTCTTCTTCCAGTACTTGAATAAATACCACCATCTCTGGCCATCTTAAATAAAGTCTCCATCTCCCCTACTGTCCCTGCACCCTCCTCCCCTTTTCCATCTTAGGTTTTGTCATATGAATCATTAATATCTAAAATACTATAATTTCTTTATTTATTTTACTTATTTTCTACCTCTGACACTAGGATTTACATCTATGAAGGCAAAGTTTTTTTGTTTGTACTCTTCACTGTTGTGTGACCAATGCCTGTCCCAAAGGAAACATTCAATAATGTTTGTTGAATTAATAAATGGGTGATCATTTGATAAAAAGTTATGAACAAAATGATATCATTTATGTTAAACTCAGAGAAATATTTGTTTCAGAAAAAATGTCCATTAAATATAATTAAAAAATTATTTTCCATGAAATGATGCTAACATTTTATTATGCTTAACTATATTATCTTTTTCTTCCTTCTTCCACCCAATATAAGTACATATAGAGATAATTCCTCTTTTTTGATGTTGTGTATTATTGTAATATGTGACACTTTTATCCAGAATAAAACCATTTTTCTTTCTTTCTGTGTTTCTGGCCAGGCTTAATGTCAAATAAATCATAGTCATGGATAAATAGATGTTTGAAAGTAGAGAAACAACTATTTTTTAACTATTATTTAATAATTTAAAGAAATAGCACTGTGCTGTAGGTATAAATATACCACGCTCATTGCATTTATTAAAGGAGGTGATTAAATATACTTGTTATGAAGTATGCATAAAGAATGTAAATATAATATTATTGTTTCATATATTATACAATGAATATTAAACTGTAAATTTATCATAATTTTGTTCACCTTTATTTTAGAATAACTTTTTATCATATAATTTAGATGGCACAGATCTTTTTAAATGCCACAAAAATTAAAACCATTCCCTCTTTTTCCTCTTGAGATGCTTCTTCAAGAAAGCTAAGGAATTCAAGTCATTCCCCTTACCACACATCAACTTTAATTGCAGCACACTCAAAAATTGTAATCGATGATGATGTTACTTTTTCCCCTGTGAGTAATTTAAAAAAGTAAGATCTAAAGCATCATTTAGCTCTACCGTCTTCTATCTCCTGAGGCGATGCCATACTGCAAGTGTGTCTATTTACTAGCAATGCTGCAAAGAACCCATAGTTCTGTTAAATAACTCTCTCAGCTTTTACTGAGTTGTTACAACAGGAGCATTTCACACATCATTGGAAAACCAAGGAAACTATTTCCAGATCATTATCACGAACTCTGAAGGATTGCTCACAGGATTGCTTGCTTAGCATTAATGCTATTTTCTTTGATAGGGATTCACTGATCAGCTTATTATCAACCATATCGAAGCATACTTGATCAATCACCCTTCTGTGTTAGCATAACACTGTAGGTAGTCCTCTATTAACACTTTTCATTTTTTATATTAATTACAGCATAGTCTCTGGCTTATAGACACACAAAAATTCTCATTGAATATATGTGAATATGAATATATGTACGACTATACATAAACACCAATGGGAATATTATCATAGAAACAAGACAAATTTTGTTTTTATATTTTCAAATATCTTCCTAAAACACCTTAAAACATTTCATGTTTAGGTAATTTTTGGTATTCAACAAAATTAAGTAGGATTCTATCCTTTGTGTTACACCCAACACAAGTATTTATGTTGTATAAAAGTGAGAGTAAAATGAATCTAAAAAGTGACTATAAATCTTGTGCATCTTTCTTGTCTATGTTTTATCATTTAATAGTTTAATTTAATAAAATGATAATTTAATTCATTCAAAAAATAGTTTATTTGGAGTTTGAAATGGAAAAGTGGATTTTTATCAGACTATAAACAATTATAATCTCTGGTAAAAATATTAAAGTGTATATTTGAAGACATTAAAAATTTACTAAAGCAAGCAGAAACTGGAGTGCGTCTAACCTTTTAAGTAAGGGAACACCATTGGGTAATATACAGGTTTACATGACTTTCCTCCAGAGAGCTTTCCCAATATTGTGTGCATGGCAGCTAGAGCTCAATAAGAAAGCTTGAGGTCTCAGAATGTGGAGTTCAGGACTACAAAAGCAGCTATCAAGTAAGAGAGAAAATTAGGAAAGGGAAGGATTCACATAGGGAGAGACTAAACATCTGTGATATCTTCTCCTCAAATCCTACATACATTCAGAGGGGATGCCAAAAGTCTAAGGAAAAACAACTGTTGAATTCTGAAAAGTTGAGTATGAATTTGACCATCTTCCTACTGTAAGGTATATGGAATCTGCAGCTTGAATTCTCCCATATATGAGGTATTTGGTAATAAATACTGTGGATTTTACATTGAAATCCAAGAATGGCCATTAAATGGCCAGGACTCAAAGTTTTGCCCCAGAATGAGACCAAAACCAAAACCAAAAGAGACTTTTTCTAAAAAAGTATAAAGTCAAGATGAGTCATTAATTGAACTGGTTGCTAGGAGAAAAATTCACATAGTTTAGAGGAAGATAAGAATCCAAAGCCCCTATAATATTTTATCTACAGAGTCTAGCATACAATGAAAAAATTGAAATAAACCAATGACTCAAGCAAAAACATGAGAAATAGTGACTCAAGGTCAAGAGAAAAAGTAGGCAATAGAATCAGACGACAAGATGACTCACACGTTGGAACTAGCATACAAGAATTCCAAAGCAGATATATATAACTATGCTAAAGGACTTAAAGGAAATGAGAGTCATAATGAGTAAATATATGAGTCATATCAGAAGAATAGAAACTATAAACATGGAAACTCTAAAACAAAAAACTACAATTTCTGAAACAGAATGTTCAATAGATAGCTTAACAATGAATTTAAGAATACAAAACAATGGGTCAGCGAATATGAAGACAGATTGATATAAATTATCCAATCTGAAGAATGTAAAGATAAAAGGATAAAATTTTTTAAAAAAGCATAGTACCAGTGACCTATGAGATATTATCAAGCAGTATAAAATATGTGTAAGTGGAGTCTCAGAAAGATAGACGGGGAGAAAATAAGGCACAAAATTCTTGGAAGAAATAATGGTTGAAAATTTCCAAATTTTGATGAAAAACTTTTAGATATAGATCCAAGGATATTAACAAGGAGCAAGCATGATAAATACAAATAAAAGTACACCTAGATTAGGGTACTATATTTAGCAAAAATAATCTTTAAACATGAAAGTAAAATAAAAACTATTTCAGACAAACAAAAGCCAAGAGAATTTTTCATCGGCAGACCTGCTATATAAAAAATGTTGAAAGAGGTCTTTTAGGTTAAAGGGAAATGACACCAGATGAAAATTTAGATTTACAGAAAGATGTGAGGGCACCATAATTGGTAAATATATGAACAAATATGACAGGCTATCTTTTTTTACCTTTCTCTTAACTTTTTAAAAAGACAACAGACTATTTAAGTAAAAATGATGACTTTTTATGTTTATAATGTATGTATAGTTAAAATATATGATTCAATAGCACAAGGAATAGATTTAAGCAGTGTAAATAAAATTGCATTGCTTCAAAGTTCTTATCTTTTGTGTGAAATGATACAACAATAATTTCAAGTAGCTATGATAACTTGAAGATGCACATTTAACACTTAGTTCTAGATGATACAAAAAGGTATGGAGAAAAAGCTGATAGAGCAATTTAAATAGAATATTAAAAGAGACTCAGTTAACTGAAAAGAAATCAGGACAGAATAAACAAAGAAACAAGTTGAAAAAAAGAAGCAAGAAAATTTATACAGGTAGTATAAGCGGAATAAAAATAACAAAATAGTGAATCTAAACATAACCACATTAATAATCACCTGAAATGTCAATGGACCAAATTCTTTAATTAAAAGACAGAGATTGTTGGACTAGATCAGAAGTTGGCACACTGTGACCCATGGGCAGGCCATCTGTTTTGGTAAATAAAGTTTTATTAGACCAGCATTACATCCATTAACTTACCTATTGCCTATGGTTATATTTGTGCTGTAATAGCAGAATTGAGTTTTTGCAACGTATGACTCCAAAAACCCCTAAAATATTAGATATGTTGCTCTTTAGGAAGATATTTGGCAACCCACTGGCTAGATAAAATACTGTTTGGCTGGTTCCTATAATTTTGAACATACACTACTCCATGGATCCAAATTATTTACTCAAGAGAAGTAGAAACATATATCCACAAAAGATTTGTATACAAATGTCCACAGCAGTGTGATTCATAGTGGTCTCAAACTGCAAAAGCATCAAATGTCCATCAACTAGAGAATGGAGAAGCAAATTATGTTATATTCATATAACAAAATGTTACTCACTGATGAAAAGAATGATATAACCACATGGATGAATCTCAGAAACATTGTTTTGAGTAAGAGAAGCCAGAAGGGGAAAAAATGCATACCGAATGAGTCCATTTATATGAAGTTCAAAAACAGGCAAGATTAATTTATGTTTAATAGAATCAGAGCAGTGGTTATCTCTTTGTGATTAGGGATTGATCCAAAGGGAGTGCACAAGAACTTTCTATGGTGATGGAAATAATATGCATTTTGGTTGGGTGTTTGTAGCAGTGAATACACACACCAAACTCAGAGTTCTATACTTAAGATCTATCCATTTGAGCTTAAGTAAATTTTTCTCAGAAAAAAAAAGTAGAAAAACACAAAAATAAAAAAGCAATGGGAGAATATTCCTGGAATTCTGAATATGTATTACTTTTGACAATGTAATAATTTTTTTTGGTCCAGTAACAATATTAATTATATTTTGAAGACTGTTCTAAAAAAAGGATGATGAATTGTCCTTCAGCAAATGACCTAAATTATTGTTCTTATTTTATTTTTTAGAAAATATTTTGCTGTTAATATTTTTATTTACTGACTTCCTAATAATATAAATGGAATGAGTGGAGCTGGTATATCCCACTCACCTGTTGGACTGTTGCACTGAATCCAACATTTTTGTTTTGTTTTTTAATATACACAAACTATTAAGCTTTCAGAGGAGACTTTCAGGGTATACACTGATTTCATTACCAAGCATGTATTTGATCTTTGTCTCTAAATTTCTACAATAGCGATGGAAAATGTTTTTTTAACTTTTGAACATGTAAATCGTAAATTTGTAGGATGCTATGAACTTTATAGAATTTAATGATATCTATAACAAGTTACTAATAGGACAACAAAAAATTATAACAGTGATGTACTGTAAAAAAACAATAATTATTATTATAATAGAGAGTTTGGAAATGATTTGAATTAAATCAATGAGGAAAGGGAAAAAATCTCTAAAAGTATCTGTGAGTGAGTGAAAGAAAAAGACATCATATATCTGAATATCAGGACTGAAGGTAATTTCCTTGTATTAAGGACTTCCAAAAAGCTAGGATTGGCAAAACTGGCAAATAAAATAAAGAACAATACCATAAAAGAAGGATTTGTGAAACACCAGGATTATGTAAAAAAGACATATAAAACTCACTATTTCTATCCAATTTAAACTATACCTCACTTCTCTTTCTACCAGAGCTAATGACTTTGAGTAACTATGGACCAGGTGTACAAGAGTGGGTATATGTGAATATTTATTTGCCTACTTCACCTTCACGTTGTACTGCTGATCACTCTAGTTCTAGTTCTAAGACAAACACGTCAGGAAAGAAGTAGGGCTGGCAGGTAGGGGAATGTGGACCTGGCATGTTCCCTGCATAACTGGCTCAGCGTATACATTTGCCGTTCTCCTTTATGATTACATGCAGCTCTACACTATAAAAAGAAAAGCAACCTACTGTTTAAAATGCATTTAGGGGGCTATGAAGGTCACAATTGAAGTGTGAATTTATTTTAGTTGGTTTGAGTTTCAATTCTAAATGCTTTTAGTATACTGTGTAAAATCTGTCTCTCTTGCTGTTTTGAAAATTGCACCTGTACAGAGAAAGGTCTCATTTAATTCAATATTACTTTACTTTTATATATAGTCTTTCTTTAAAATCATGCTCCAAAAGGCTGAGTTAAATAATACTGCTTCAAAGTGAAAATTAAAAAGAAAAGTCAGAGAGAGAAAAAAGCAAGTGTCCACCAAAATGGTGAAACACTAAGATGAATAATTTTAATATCGTTTTCTACAAAGCCATCTTTTTGGAAGAATCTTTCTTATTGTTGAGCCAGCACAGGAAGAGCCATAGCTAAAGAAGTGCCTGCAGTCTTGGTATAGATTGTTCCCTCTATTCTTTTCTCCAAACCTTCAGACTCTTTCTCGAGAGTTGCTGTATTTAGCAAATAAAAATACATAATACCAAGTTAAATTTAAATTTCAGATACACAATAGATGCTTTTCAGATACACAACAGATGCTTTGTTTTGTATAAAGTATGTCCCATACAAAATTTGAGACATACCTATCCTTAAAAATATATCCATTTAATTTAACCTGATGTCCTATATTTTATTGGCATCCTGTTTTTCTCACACTCAAATACCCCGGAGGAAACAAAGGGGTGGCATTTCTGATGATCAATGGCTAGAAGAGAGACCAATGCAAAGTTTTGCTTAAGACCTTGTCATGCTATCATTATGATTTGGCAAGGGGACAATGAGTATATATTAGATGGCAATGATGGGTATACATTCTAGAACTATCTCTACATGGCAAATTTTCTAGAGGGCGGTTGCAATGACAACCACGTATGTGCAAATTTGTCTTTAACTTTCTCTCAAGATTCTAGGTACTTCCAAGATCCATAGCTCCCTGGTCCTGGCTCTGATCTCATTGTACAGACACTTGCTTCCATTCTGCAGATTCTAAACTCTTCATCCAACCACAAGCTCCAGTCTCCAGAACCGTTAATCACCATGAAACCCCATCTATTTGCCCTTTCATGAAATACAATAACATCAACAACAGTATTGTTTTTTTTCTATAAATCTACCTTTTCAGATATTTTTTTTTAATAAAAAGAGTCTCATTGCCAATACATTTCACTGTTTTCTTTTAACTATTCTCTTTAACCACTCTTTAGACTAAAATTAATGATAAGGTATCGTAGCTTTTCAGGCTGATGATACTTTTCGCTTTCATATGGGGTGATTAATTCAATAGAGAATGTACTTCCCTTAACAAGTAGGCTTATCATCCAAGACAGATTTATCCATCCTATTAGAGGATTAATGATACAGGAACTCAAAATGCAGACCTTTCTCTAGAATATTTTATCTACTCTGCATAAACCCTACTTACTTCTACCATACCCCATACACTTTATTTACTTTATAACAGAATTTAATCTCTAAATATATTACAACATTTTATCTTGTGAATTTATTTACCATTGAGAAGGATCAAAACAATATGTATGGTAACGACATTTAGAAAAGCTAATATTTCTCAAAACCTAGTGTCAGCTCACAGAGAGCTGTGGAGGAAAAAAACTCTGAACCCCACTGAATACAATTAATACAATCAGAAGCTTTATAATTAAGAATAAGAGAATGAATACACGTGTAATCATCCTTAATATTGGTGTCTGGCAAGCAAGCTTTTCAGGATTCATTAAAGAGTTTCACTGATACTCTGTAATGCGAATAATAGAATTAATATAGCTATGGACAGTGTTAGGTCAGCTGGCAATAGATCAACAAAAGCAGAGCACATTAAAAGGATTATAGATTAGCAATTAGATGGCTTCGCAAACAAGAAATAGTTCCCTGAGCATCTCTAAAGGTTAACAGAGATAGAATGTCAATTTTGTCAGTTTTTAATCCAGTAGTGCCTGAAGATGAAAGAAGAGATGGGATTTAGGCTGTGATCACGATTGACATAATCAAACCAAACCATCCTTTAGTATCAGCATCTGGACTTCAAACGGAAGAGATCTTAGTGTAAGGTGAAGTGAACACTTATGATGTAATAATGAAGTAGTTTGAAGGACAAAGATTTAGGTGTTAAAATTCTGAGAGACACGCCATAGTCAGTTACTCAGATCTTATATTTAGCATTCAGCTTCCAAGCCTTTGTGAGATCCAATGGTATGTGTAAGTGAATTCTCAATTTCTATGGATGAAAATCAATGCTGTGCATTATGACTACCATATTCTATTGGAATTTCAGCATGAAACATGCTTTAAATTTATCAATAATATATAGCTATCTGAGTTTCTGTCTGCTTTATTGTTTTCTACTGAGATATTTCGAAGTGGTGGTATTATACTGCTTTTGATTATACTGTATACAAAGAAAGTCTGGTGTAAGAACCTGCTCATATTTAGGATTTTATTGTTGATGATTTACAAGTTCATGACTGAGGAATTTGTAACAAGGAGCTACTGTAACCAAACTGTTTCCAGGAAACGTTTTTTTTTTTTATTGCCTTCATAAAATGATATAAAATTACTAATATTCAGGAGTGTAGAGTATATGCCACTATTTATTTGGTTTAACAATCAGTGTGAAAGCCTGGGAAATATGCCTGCTGTATCACATTAAACAAGAGTGTGGGGAATTGGCCTCATGTCTCTGACATGTTAACCCCATTATTCTGACCTTCAGCTCCTCTGCAGGATTTAACCTTCTTGATTAGGCAATTTGGCACTGTAAAGAGAGAAGTTTAGTGTTTGGGAGCCAAATTTATATAGGGTGTTTTCTTCATGTGCAAACTTCTCAATGGCTTTTGAGCTGTACTCATCGATTTCAGTTGGTTTTGAGCTCACAAGTTACCACACACAGTTGACTGACATATTCAGGTGCATAGTTCTCAAGTCTGATGTACTCCATATAATTGGTAAAGGAATACCTGTGGGTCAGTCAGGACAACATGAGAGCTTGTAGTCTTAGAGTCCTATTTCAAGTTCATTCACCAATTAATAAATATATGTTGAGTGAACTTTTGTCAAAATTGACATATTTTGTCTTGGTGTTCAATGATGCTACCACAAACCTTATGTTAGGCAATTATCTGACAATCTAAAATTGTCTGAGAATTATCTACTCATTTCGAAAGAATGGATTTTCAGAGTTCTGAGTAATCTTTTTTACTAAGAAGATGTTTGGATTTCCAAAAAGAAAGAAGGCAGCTGTGGGCTTGTTTGACTCAAAAAGTTCAGAACTCATTCCCTTACAGCTGCTGTTAGATATCTGCTATCTAGGGACTTTTCTGACACTTTATCCTTTACAAACATTAACATGGGGCTCTATAATGCTATAATGCCTGGAAATAATAAGTAAATGAATGAATGAATGAATAAATAAACAAACACCAATATATGTTTATAACTGTCTCATACTATCACACAGTGATTGAGTGGTTGGGTATTTTAAAGTTTGGAAACTATTATGGGGAAGATATGGCTTAAATAATAGTCATATTTGCAGATGTGGAATTCATATTTTGGACCCTAAAAGACACCTAAAGACTCAGGCAGTCACGCTCCAGGGCAGCTGGGAGTGAGAGAGGAAGTTGCCTGTGGGACGGTTGGTAAGGAGAGCCAGGCCACACGTGGACAGTCCCAAAAATTGAAAGTCAGATGTTCAAATGGCAGGCATGGGTTTGCTATTGAGCTGCTTTTATCTAGACAAAAATTTTTTACGTATAAAAATATCAAACAAGGTAATCTTGTCTATATTTAGCTACAGGATAGGGCTTGTCATTAATAATCTTATTTTTTTCAGAAAGAGTTTATGAAATATGAAAATAATCTGTTCCTTTCTATAATCCTGGAACTTTTTAGGATAACTTTCTCGATCACTTTGTAAGTTCTTCATATTTTCAGATATACTTTGCCTGGGTTAATTTTCTGTTAATTTTTTATATGAACGGTGTTGATTTCATAGATATTTTCAGGTTTAGAGTACAATTACATTTGATAGTTTGATGATTTTTAAAACAATTCACTTTATTGTTATTTTTGTTTTACAATTTCTAATTTTATGAATGATTTATAACTTACCTGATTTCATTTTATCTAGTATTTTTTATGTTTGATATTATGTTTATGATTTATTTGTTAGAAAGAATGCACTTAAAATTAATATTTTTGCTCAGTACTACTTAAAATGTAGATTCTAAATTTCAATTTTTATATTTCTATGTGATTTAACATTTTATTCTAGGTTTTATCTTTGAATTATTTTCATTTAATATTTATTTAATATTTTAAAAATTTTAGTAGTTGGGTTTTTGTTCATATTGTGAAATTAATGCCTGCTTTTATGGTATTATGGTAGGAGAATATAGTTTACAAAATTATATTAATTTGATTTTTAAGATTTTCTTTAATAGGGTGATAAGCTGTTAATAATAAGAGGTTAATTATTTTTGCCTCTTGCATTTAATGTATCAGTTTTATTATCAGCTTAGAAATGTTTAAAGGTAGTTTGTACCCTAAACCAATGAGCACATTACAAAAGGAATTCCAGGGAAGTGATTTAAAATTCATCAAAGTTCCCACTTATCTAATATGACTGGAATGTCATAAAATGTTTCTCAGAGGAGAAGCTTCATAATTAAGTTGTACAGGATGAATTGATTTAGCACCAAGAGCAGGGGAATTGTAGGCCTGGCAATGGGAGAGCATGCAAAAAGGGCCTCAGGTAGAGAGCACCTAGGAAGGGAGGGATCTGGCATGACCCCAGGTTTCTGGATTGGGTGACTGTGTGAACGGGGATGCTGTTTATCAAGGTGCAGGCAGATTGGGAGAAGGAAGATATCAAGTCCAGTATTAGCCATATAACATGCAACCAGACCACTATTTGCCCTTATCAAAGCAATTTCAATCCAACATCCCATTTTATCCTCGCAACAAAATAGTGCAAGAAATAAGGCAGTTAATATTTCTATTTTACAGATGGGGGAGATTAATTATGCGATTTGCTGAAGGTCGCAGAGCAACACAAAAGTGGACTCGGGAATCAAGTTCTGGTTTCTAATTTACAAATCTGGGGCTTTTTCTGCTATACTGCTAGAGACCCACATTGTAAGCATTTAATATTCCCCTGTGCACATGGGTTGTTCACTATTTTGAACTGAAGTAAATGCTCATTCATGTCCTTTAATATATAGGCATATATCTATATCTGTATCTATCTACCTACCTACCTGAGAGAAAAGAGTTGACTTCCTGATATAATGATATTAATTATATAACTTCTTTTCATAGTTTTCATATTAAAAATTCCTCATTTTCAACTCCAGGTGAGACTGCAAATGATAGCAAAAAAAAAAGGTAAAGTTTTTACACCGTGACACTAGTTCTCGAGGAAAGTTATTTCTAAAGGCAAGAATTTAGCTTAACTGGTGAAACGAAAACCATTCCTTTCATTACAAATAGCTTAAACCCGTAGTCTCATAACTTCCCCCAGCCATGAACTTCAAAGCCCTCCCAGAGCAGTCCTGGAACAGGTTTCTTATTTGCCATTTGAACTTCTTAATCGATCTTCTTCACTACCTACTATTCATGCTTGGAAGCAGAAGGAAATATGAATCTGAATTTTAGCTGAATCAGACATAAACAAAAGCTAGGAGCTAGAGTGAAATCTGCCATTCTGTCCAGCTCTTTTTCAACTAACCCTGTCAGACTTTCTGAGATCTACCTTCTTTAAAATAAAACAGATTGAGTTAGTCAATTGCATTTGCTAAGAAGTTTGTACTTTAAAAAATGGATTTATTTGTGAAAATACAGTAGCAATTTAATAAAGAACACAAGAGAATAGGTAGTGGGCAGACACACTGGATACATTAACTCCGTTCTATTTAGTCTATATATGTATGATTTCAAGAAAATTCATACTTGTGATAGAGCCCAGTTTATTGCAATGGTTTGTGTTTATTTACTGCCATGAGGAGGAATGCATAGGGGCTAGGATCATCCAGAGGGCAGAAAGTGGCACAGGGTAAAATGAATTGCTAACTTGAGAGATGAGGCGGAGTGTATTTTTAAAAACTGGCTACAGTAACATTTCTGGTCTTATATATTTTTCTAGAACCTTGTCAAATCATAGAAGAAACAGAGTCAATTTTCCCTCCCCTTAACCCTGGGTGGGGCTTTGTGACTGCCTTGATAAATAGACTGTGGTGTAAGTGACACTACCTACCTTTTAAGCTCATGTCATAAAAGTGGGATTGGGCTTCCACCTGGCTTTCTCTAGCAGGAAATACATCTGGGGAGCTCTAAGATGATGTGTAAGAAGTCAGGATTCCTGAAACTTCCGTGTTAGAGAGATCACAATTAGAGGCCACATAGCGATAAAGAGAGATGCCTGAAGACCCACAGCTGTTAAAGCCCCCAGCTCTTTGAGACTTCCCAGCATCAGCTGCCAGATATATGTGTGAGCAAGCCTTAGAGGATTCCATCTCCAGGCTTCAAGCTGTCGCAGCTGACACTGAGTGGGACAGAGGCAAGCTGCCCATCCTAAGCCCTGCTCAAGGCTTAAGCCCTGTGTTAAGCCACTAAACTTTGGAGTGGTTTGTTACACAGCATTTGATAACAAGAAAAATATGTTATATATACTTTAAATTGCATGATATCAGTAAATACTGTCCTTGATTTTTTAGGAAATAGTACCAGTTTATGCTTTATTTATGCACTTTTATTCTTCATATGTCTTTTTCTGCCCATCTCATGGATACATTGCATCCCTATTAATGCTATTCTAGGAATGTGAAAAATTAAAGAGACACTAGGTAATTTGGTTGTGTTCGAGTCTTTTCAAAAGCAATAGTTGGAGAGAGAAGATGGGGAGAAAAATTTGCAATAGTAGGGTGAAATAAGTTATAGGCATGATATTATCGTGATTTTCTGTGGGAGTCAGTACTACTTCAGGCAACAAGATGTTTGCTGCATTACCGTTTGAAATCACTAAGTGATTTCCACTACGCATAATCTTCAGAGTTTCTGCCTCAAACTGTGGGATAATGATATTTTTTAAAAAGTCAGTGTCTCCCCATTTGGACTACAATTTTATGTTTTTCCTTTGTTAGATTGTTAATCTAATTAGCTTGAACAATTCTCCATTTTCCATAAAAGTCTTAAACACAAGTCCATGCAATGAAAAGAAGGGATTATTATTTAACAATAGGTACAAAGAATGAATTGGGCTTGGCATCCAGCGTGGATGCCACTAAAGACCACTCAGCCACAGAAATGCTTGTAGGTTCTCATTCCAATGGGACAAAGGCCTTGCCCTTTGCAGATACTTTGCTGCTATGTCCTTCCAATGTAGAGCAGTTTTCTCAAGGATGGAGTCTGCTGCCTTCGGAAACCATTAGCTCTTTCCATGCCTTTGCTAGTTAACAGGAATTGGGCTTCAGAACACAGATTCATTCCCTTAAAAACAAAGCCTACATTTTCTCCCTGCTAGGGCAATTATTGTATAATTATAGTTATCGGGTACCTCCACCAACTTTCAGTCATACATTTCCCTGTCAGGGCTGTCTCTGTTGTTACTTGCTGGCACTCTGGCACACACACATACACACACACACACAACTATTTCCTGACCCCTTGGAGAAAGCACAGACAACATTTATAGAAATGCAAAACTACCCTGCAGCAAGAATGTAAGGAAAAGGGTGGCTTGAGGAAGGAGATCAAGTTCAATGTTCTCAAGTAAGATTACAGCCTGAAAAGAAAAAAAAGACCATGATATTATATAATTAAGCACTTTTTTTTTATTCCACAGAGTCACTACGTCACTAAGAAATGCGTTGTTTAGAAAAACATAATGTTGAAATTTTATTTCTAAGGCATAGTTTATGCCAAGTTGCAAATTTTCTGAAAAGAAAATACAAATGGCTATTAAATATATGAAAAAGGCACTCATTCTTACTTAAAAGAGGAATAGAAGAATACTACAAGTTATGATTTTTTTCACCTTTCAAATTGGTGGAAGTCAAAAACTGGCAAGCAAGTGGAAAAACGGGTACACTCATACATGTTGCCAGTGGCCACGTACATTGGTACCACATTCATGGAGGATATATTAGTTTTCTACAACTGCTGTAACAAAATAGCAGTGAAAAATTTGGGTGGCTTTGAACAACAGAAATTGTTTCACAATTCTGGAGGCCAAAAGTCCAAAATCAAGGTATCCGTAGGGCCGTGTTGTCTCTGAAGGCACTAAAGAAGGATCTGTTGCAGGCCCTTCTAGCTTCTGGTAGTTCCTTGGCACTGTCAGACACTTGTGGCAGCGTAACTCCAGGCTTCACATGGTGTTTTGTGTGCGTGTGTGTCTGTTTCCAAATTTCCCCTTTTTCTAAGGACACTATTAATATTGGATTAGGAACCCACCCGACTCCAGTATGCCCTCATCTCAACTAATTACATATGCAATAACCCTATTACCAAATAACGTCACATTCTGAGGTGCTGGGGATACTTGATTTGCAGGGGGTAGGGGAGACAATTTAATCCATAACAGAGAGCAATTTACAAATATATGTCAAAATTTTAAATGCACATAGCCATCAAATCAAAACTAGGTATTTATTCTATACATAAGCTCGTACATGTGGAAATGCAACAAACATAAGAAATTAATTGCAGAATTGACTGTAATACTAAAAGGCTGGAAACAACATAAATGACCACTAATGGATGACTGAAGAATAAAGAAGATCTTCATGTATTCATAGAAATATTACTAAGTTACATTGTTAAGAAAAAAAAGAAAAGTGCACAACAGGTGCATGACATTTTACCATTGTATGAATATGTGTTTGTGTATGTATATACACACACACTTATGAAAACTTATCTACAATATTGTGTAGTTTCTCCCATGAAATGGTGGTGTCTATTCCTCATCCCTCCAGTCTGAGCTGGCTTTGTGCTAGCTTTGACCCACAGCATGCAGCTGAATTGATTTTGTAAGAGTTACATGTCTAGGGTTCAAAAGTCTTTGTGTCTTCTGCTCTTGCCCACTTGCTGTTCTGCGACCACCACATGAAGAAGCCAGGCTTGGCTCTTCTGGGATGAGAGATCATGTAGAAACAAAGGCCCTGCTGGATCGCCAGCAACAACTGCCAGAAATGGAAGTGAGGCCATATCCGACCCTGAGCCCCATTTGAGCCCCTGATGACTACAGCCATTTGAGTTACCCCAAAAGACATCAGCAGAAAAAGCCTCCAAGTGATTCCAGCTCAGCCCAAATTGCTCAAGAACAGAATTATGAGTAAAGAAAATGGTTATTATTTTAAGCCACTAATTTTTGGGCGTTGTATGGCATAGTAGTAGTTAACCAATGCACACAAATATATAAATGGACATGTATGTATGCATCTATGCACACACACATACTCACACACACATACATATATGTTTGTGAATGAATAGAAAATTTCTAGATGGAGATGCAGCAAATGAATAGTTGCCTCCAGGAATGGGCAATGGGTGTTTAGGGGACAGAGGAAGGAGGGAGACCAATTATATTACTTGTTTTAATGTATCCACGTTACAAATTTTTTGAATTTTTGAATTTTGTGTCATGTGTGTATATTATCTATTCAGAAATAACATAACTAAAATATCAAGCAATATGATATATTGGCGGGTTATTTGTTTGTTCTGGTACCTGCCACTGTTAAGAAAAAGAAAGTGGGGGAGGGAAGACTGTAGAACGGCTTTGCAGTGGAAATAGTAGGATTAGTTTCTGAAGTCTTTTAATCCTAAAAACTCACAAAATCTTATCAGAAAGTAAGTCAGCAGTGTGGCTTATTAACGAGGACCTAGGCAATTTCTGCAAAATAGTGATATTTTGAGGATGGACTGATAATCAAAGTGGATGAAAAATGTTAAAACATCCTACACAGTTTTGTAACAGCCTCTGTCAAAAACAGTAACAAGAATAAAAGCTGCACAATAATGTAAAACAATAACAACCGAACATTTATTCTGTTATTTAGTTTTTCTATATCACTTATTAGAGTAATATATACATATTTTTTAGCATAGAGTGAACAATTTCATACCAAAAGCACAAAGAATATGTGTGTGTGTGCCTGTTGGATTGTTCCATTTATCAAATTATTAATTAGGAAGAATGTCTATATCAAAGACTTGCATTGTGAGACTTTGCCTAATGGGGGTTGGAAAAAAGAGAAAATACCACCATTGGAAAAGTTCAAATTACTGGTGAATAGTGGAATGGGGATATAGAATAATTCCAAGTGCAAGGAGTGAAATATATCTATATAATTCGGCTAATTAGGTAAGTTCTATTGGAAATGACAAAAAGTGAGTTTTAAAAATTCTTCTCGAAAATTTTATTACAGGGGAAAAAATAAGTTGTTTTATCATCTTTCTCTCCTCCCCATTCTAACAAACACACACAAACTTGGTTTTGTTATGAAAATAGCAAATTGATCCCTGGGAGCAAAATGTTCCCAGGAAGGCATGCTTTATTATTTGAAATTCTATGCTTTTAACAGTCACAGATCTATAAACTGTGCTGGTCATTGAAAAACATCGTTTTAATAAGTGACGAGAATTACATTGTTGCAGTAGTTTTTTGTGTTAAAAAACTCACAGGGCCGGCCCCGTGGTTTAGCGGTTAAGTGCGCGAGCTCCACTGCTGGCGGCCCAGGTTCGGATCCCAGGCTCGCACCGGCGCACCGCTTCTCCGGCCATGCTGAGGCCGTGTCCCACGTACAGCAAGTGGAAGGATGTGCAGCTATGACATACCACTATCTACTGGGGCTTTGGGGGAAAAAATAAATAAATAAAATTAAAAAAAAACCTCATAAGAATTGCAATTATAATTATAAAAAATAACATATTAAAAAACAATGAAACTATAAAACCACTGTTTTAAGTATCTACTATGTACCAGGTATTTTATATTCATCGTCTTTAATCCTCAAGACTACCATCCCTACTGTTTTCCATAGTGGCTGCACCAGTTTGCACTCCCACCAGCAGTGTATGTGAGTTCCCTTCTCTCCACATTCTCTCCAACACATGTTGTTTCCTGTCTTGTTAATTATAGCCATTCTGATGGGCGTGAGGTGATATCTCATTGGAGATGCCTCAAAAAATCAAGGATAGAAGTACCATATGATCCAGCTATTCCACTGCTGGGTATTTATCCAAAGAACTTGAAAACACCAATGCATAAAAATACATGCACCCCTGTGTTCATTGCAGCGTTATTCACAATAGCCAAGACTTGAAAGCAACCTAAGTGCCCATCAAGGGACGAATGGATAAAGAAGATGTGGTATATATACACAATGGAATACTACTCAGCCATAAGAAACGATGAAATCCAGCCATTTGTGACAACATGGATGGACATTGAGGGTATAATGCAAAGTGAAATAAGTCAGAGGGAGAAGGTCAAATACTGTATGATTTCCTTCATTAAGTAGTAGATAATAACAACAATAAACAAATACATAGAGACAGAGATTGGATTGGTGGTTACCAGAGGGGAAGGGGGGAGGGAAGAGGGTGAAAGGGATAATTCTGCACATGTGTGTGGTGATGGGTTGTAATTAGTATTTGGGTGGTGAACACGATGTAATCTATGCAGAAATAGAAGTATAACGATGTACCCCTGAAATTTATACAATGTTATAAACCAATGTTACTGCAATAAACAAAAAAATAAAAAAAAAAAAAAAGACTACCATCCCTGCAATGGCTTTGATTCTTGCCTTTCCTGACTTCGGTAATGATTGATGCTTCTGCATTAGAAGTATACACAAATTTATTTCCATTTCTACTGCCTCCTCCCCTTCTAGGCCACCAAATCTACCACAGCCTCTAACTCCCTGTTTGTCAGTATCTTCCTTTACCGTTGATTCTCCACATCGCCGCAAGTTGATCTCAAATCACAACTAATTAAAACTCTTTAATGGCTAACCATGACCCTTAGACTAAAATACAAACTATTACTGTGGGATGTACAGTTTTGCATGACCTGGCCCTGCCTACCTCTCTCATCTCATGTCCATCCATCTCCTTCAGTGGCTAAGGGTCAGATGCCCCTGTGTTCTCATATTGCCCTAAAATGCCTAATCCAATCCCAGAGCCTTTGCAAGTGCTCTTTGCTTGCCTTGCAAACACATTTATGCTCCTCCACATTTTTAGCTCCTGAAATCTGCTTAGATCACCCCATAATGGAAGGTTGTTCCTCAAGCACATTATTTAAAGTAGATAGTACCTTATCCCTTAATTATTCTCTATCTTGGTCACCAGTAGGTAAAGTTCGTAGCAGTTCTTACAATATGCATGTTTTTTTTCATTTGTTTATTTATTTATATCTTTCTATACTCAAATAAACTATTCAAGTTTAGCACAAAATAAAGGCATTTTCAAATAAACAAAAATGAAGAGACTTTATTCTGAAGAAATACTTAAAAATATACTAAAAAAGAGATAGTATACCCAGAATACAGAAGTGGAATAAAAATAAAATTAGGAAAAGTCACTTTATTTCTACAGTAATGATCAATTACATCTAGTATTTAGAAATAATTTAAAAGGTTACTAAATTTCAACTGTAAAATGAATAAGGTCTGTAAATGTAATGATAACACTGTACTGTATAATTGATAGTTGCTGTCAGAGTAGAACTTAAACGTTGTCACCAAAAAAAAAAAGATAAATATGTGAGGTAATGGATGTGTTAACTAACGACGAGAGGAATCCTTTCACAATGTATATGTATATCAATTCACCATGATGTACATTTTAAATGTCTTACAATTTTATTTGTCAATTATACCTCAAACCTGATATCTAAAAAAAAAGGGAAGGTGGCCTCTATATCTTTAAGTCGGTTTCTTGAAAAACCCAGATGGAGTGAACAATTTCCAAGGGAAAAAACAACTCAGTAAGTTATATAAATCTAAAGAGAACTTTTATAGTTATATAAGTTAAATTAATATTTAAAAATACTTCCTTCCGAAAAACTCCAAATCAGAGATTTTTATTTTCAAACATCAAAGGAAGACATGATACATATAATATATAAATTCCTTCAGAGAATAAGAGGGAAAAATTTCCCCCAACTCTTTTCACTGGATTATTATTACCTTGACAGGAAAACATTGCAAGACCTTGATAGACTCTAAAATTATAGCTTAGCTTCATAAAGGAACATAGACGCAAAATTTCTAAATAAACTCCTAGCAAATTGAAGTAGTATATAAAAATTAAAATATCCTGACCAAATCGAGCATTTTCCACAAATTAAGAGACGAGTCAATATTAGAAATATCTATTGATGCAAGCCACCACATTAATGTATAAAGGATAAAACCCAATAATAATTTTGATAAAAGACATTTAATAAAATTTAACCTTCATTCATAACAAAATATCAAACCAACTTGGAATGGAAAAGCATGCTTTTAATTGATAAAATGTATTTACCTATAGCAAATTAATTATGATTTTTAGAAGCATTTCAACAAAGTCAGAAACAAGACAAGGATGCCTGTTGTCACTCCTTCCATTCAATATTGTACCAGAGGTACTGAGAAAAATGAGAGGGAGAAAGAAAGGGAGAGAAGGGTTAAGATTATTGATTCTTATGGACATGATAACGTCTACATAGAAAATTCAGAAGAATCTAGACATGCAATTGGAATAAGATAATTAATAAATTGTGATGTATAAAAGGAATAACACAAAAAATCATATTTCATCACCTGCATTTCCAACCAGAAAATATAGAGTAAATTCTATTCACAGTAACCATAAAACTAATAATGTTTCCAGAAATAATTTTTCAAGATGTGCATAATAATCAGCAGGGAAAATGTTAACCTCCCCTTGAAGGATATATAAAACATCCTGAAAAATATTTAGGGATAGGAATGCTCAATTTTCTAAAGAGGTCAGTTCTTCCCAATTTATGCCAAATTTTCACTACAATTCCCATCAAAACTCCAAGATGGTTTTTGTATGGAACTTGATTAGCTGAATCTAAAGTTCGTATAGAATAGTAAATGTCTAAGAAGAAGCAAGATAATAAAAAAATAAGGAATAGAAAGGGAGAGGAGAGTTGTGGTGATGCACTCACTTAGTTATCAAGACATATACTCTGATGGATAATGCAGTACGGTACTGATGCAGGAGTGGAGAAATAGATCAATGGAAAAGAATAGAAATACCCAAGAAAGACCCGAGCATGCATGCATCTTAGAATATGATAAGAGATACCACAGGTCAGTGGAAAAATAGTTACCTATTAAATAAATAGTGTTGAGATAATTGGCTTTTCACCATAATCTATTATAAAATGCACTTCTCTGCATTTAAACATCTTTGAAACCACAGTGTGTCATAAGGGCAATGGCGCCTTAAAATCACCATCAACCAGATGACAGTTGTCATCTCAACATAGTAATGTCCTTTTTTATTTCGACTCATATTGATGGCATTCACCAAGCAATGCAACTCAGGCAAGAGAAATTGGCTCATCCTTTGCAGTAGATAAAAACGTAATGAGTGCATAGAGTGACTGATTTAAATAGAACTATTGTTAAAGCATCAGGCATTACCAGCAATTTCTTGTTTTCTTTGAAGAGAAGCTGCTTAATTTCTAGCAATGTGTGACTCGATCAAAGAAAAATCAAAACTAGAGTCTAGTCGAAAAGTAAAATGAATTGAAATTTGCAGAATAGGCTTCAATTAATTGAAAGAAAATTCCAGATATGACATGTCGCACACTTTTAAGGAAAGATAAATGTTGGTAAGAATGAGGGGGGAATTCTCTTAGACATCTGCTAGAACTGAAAATTGGCTCAAACTCTTTAGAGGGCACTTGAGAAATATTTGGTAGAACTGAAAATGCACACATGCTGTACCTAGCAATCCTTTTTCTAGTTTTATGCGACCTTCGCAACTCACAGTGAGGTCCTTGGACCAGCAGCAGCAGCAGCAGCATCACCCGAGAGTTTGTTAGAAATGCCGCCTCCAAGGCTCCACCCTTGATCTTGAATCAGAACCTAGAGTTTGACAAGATCCCCTGGATTAAACATTAAAATTTAAGAAGCATTGCCCTAGAGAATCTCTCACATACCTTTCAAGGAAATATGTATAAAAACATTCAATTATTCTTAAAGAGATAAATAGAAAAACAACACAAATGTCAATTTGTAAGAAAACAGATGAATAAATGAGATGTACTCATATGATGAAATATATAGCAGTTAGAATACCTAAACTAGATCTACAGTCTCAATACTGACCATTTATAGTATTGAATAAAACACCAAGTGACAGAACAATAAGTACCGTATGACAACATTCATATAAATTAAAAATAAAACAAAAAAACTATGCTATATATAAGTAGAAATACATAGATACAAAATATACACTCAAACGTGTCAGTGGTTTTACGTCTGGGAAGGGAGAAGAAAAGGGGGGCGAAAACTTGGAGGAGAAGGTAAGGAACTTCAACCTTATCAGTGTTGTTTTCTTTTCTGAAAAATAAGGAAATACTGACAGATATCACCATTAATTCTTTTTGTTTACTGGAAGCAGTATTAATGTATTGTTTTCTGTGTGTGTGTGAGGAAGATCGGCCCTGAGCTAACATCTGCCAATCCTCCTGTTTTTTTTGCTGAGGATGATTGGCCCTGGGCTAACATCCGTGCCATCTTCCTCCACTTTATATGGGCCGCCGCCACAGCATGGCTTGCCAGGTGGTGCGCCGTGCGCGCCTGGGGATCCCACCCCGCGATCCCCAGGCCGCTGCAGCAGAGCGTGGGCGCCCAACCACTTGCGCCACCGGGCTGGCCCCAGTATTAATGTATTTTTTAGAGTATCTTTTTCATTTTTCTAATTATAGTCTTAATTAAAAAATAAAAATATAAAAAAATTGAAGAAAAAAGACAACAATTCACAGAAAAAGAAATATGAAAACTGCTAAGCATATAAAAAACTGCTCAGTTTTCCTCATTAAGTAAATGCAAAATAATAAAAGTTTTTTTCATTAAATAGGTTGGCAAAGAAAGAGAGAACTTCTGATAAACAGTTTTTAGTAAATTAAAATAAGAAAGAAAAACTCTCCTATACTGTTTGTGGCAATGTAAATTTGTGAAGTTTTAAGTTTCATTTATATCTATAGAGACTTCTTAATGTGCAACCCTCATTGACTCAGCAATTCCAATTCCAACGATTCAGTGTTTAGAAGCTAACAGTTGTGTGCAAAGATTTGTATTCAGTAATGTCGGTTACAACATTGCTAACAAGAAAATCTAAAAGAACATAAAATTAGAATAAAAAATAATGTACATCATAGGAGATTAGTTAAAATATGGTAGATAACATCAATTCTGTAAAGAGTAGGAGTGATCAACGATTACGGGAGACTTTAATTTTTGCTTTATGAATTTCTATTTTGTTTCATAAGAATAGTTTTATTGCTTTTGAATTCAGAAAAATTACCCTTTGTCAAAATATAATTCATTTCTTCTTTTATAGTATAAATAATGATATTTTCATAATACACTTCTTTTAAACCAGTACATCAGTCTCTCATTTCTCCTTATGTGGGTGAAGGCAGAATATCTCATTATTGCTATCATAGGAAGATACTACGAAAAAAGGAGGGTATTTTATTTGATATTTATTAGAGTCTGAGAACTTAGCTAGATAAAAATTCTGTCTTTGTAGTTCTTCTCCATTCAAAATAAAGTACATAAAATCATTATGGATACCACTAGGAGTTCTTCACTGTTGACAGTGATGGAAATGAGAACACGGCCAAGGGGCAGAGTTTCATGTAGGTTGTGGATTTTGGTATCGTTTTATGAGAAAGTATAGTCATTATATTAAAGAATTCAATAGATTATACATTTTCAATCTTCATTAATGTTTAAATTTTATGATTTATTTAACTTTCAAATACTTGTTAATAGCTAAGCATTATGATTTATTTAAATTCATAATATTTCATTAGATTTTAAAATTTAACATTAATCAAATTAAATCTAAATCATTAAATCCAGTGTTATTGGAGAAGGATCATGAAGTGTCAGGAAGATAAGCAGTGCATCCAGAAGTCATATATATATAGTATATATATTATATATTTTTTACAAAAAGAGCACTGACTATAGTCATTAATTGTTTCATATAAGTGTACTTGAAAGTATCAATTTCTAGAACGTAGAGGCCAGGTTTGCTTGCTTAAGTTTATCTGCAATTATCCTAAAATTTTATATCCAAGTGCTTAATAAATTATTTATTGATTACTACTAAATTTAGGTAAAGTATAATATACATATACACACATAGAGCTAGATATAAAATTGCCTTTTAAAAATTATGATGTAAAGATATGATCCTCATATTTATGTATCTATGTTATTTGTGGTCACTGCATTATTTTGTGTTCCTTAAATACTGCATAATTGCAGCTTGTTTATAGCCAGAACTCTTTCTTTTATAGGGTAGAGAATGAAGTGAAACACTATGGCGTCTTTTCCATCTTATTCTAGTTTCCTGACAAGTAAATAGAAAGTGTCATCAACTGCAGTTTCAGGTTCTCAGTTATGATGATTTCTCTTCACGTAATAAAATATCATTTTTGTGAGTTTATTTCCTTTATTCTGTAGTCACTGACCTGGACCCAAAAAACACAATTTCATAGAGCATTTTCTTAGAAAGTACTTCCAGAAATGTCATTACAGCACTAGAGCATTGGTATTTTCTGTGCCAAGATGTCATTCCTAATAATACTGTGTCTGAGGAAGTGAAGCTGGGAGAAATAGCTAGCTGGGTGGTGAAGGACGGGTTTGCCTCATCTGTAAATAACAGTGATTTGTGGGATGATGATCTCACCAACAAGGCTTTTCTCCTCCTCCTCATTAGCATATTCCACAGTGCGGGGCCAGGCTGTCAAAGACCCTGATGGGAACTGGGCATGGTCATGGCAAGCTCTCTGTTCTGTTTTGCATTTTAAAGTCATTTGTGAATACACCCTAGCTCTCTCCATTGCAGAAGGTAGAGATTGGGTTGTGATGGAACTCTTCTCATCTCTCTTTGTTGCTAAGTACAATTCTTCTCTATGACAGAGTTCTGTTTACTCTGGAATTCAACCTAAAACTCTTTAAGGGGGGCATGGTTAGGTAATGGTGGAGGAATCAGGGCCCATATTCAGGTGGGAATTTAGTAACTTACACTACGGTTGCAATTGCCAAGCTCTGGTGAGAGTTTCCTCAGCCATTGAACCAGTAAGAAATTAATGAGTTTATTTAAGTTTTCCCTAGGCAAAATTGTCAAAAGGGTAGTGTCCATGTTCCTTTGAATCCATTGCATAGAACCTGCAATAGCACCACACTCGTGATCATGTAACATTTGGTAAGAGATGGAACTATATATGAGACTATATTTTATTTTACTTTTTTTATTATTTTCTTTTTTCTGAGGAAGATTCTCCCTGCGCTAACATCTGTGCCAATCCTCCTCTACTTTGCATGTGGGTCGCTGCCACAGCATGGCTAATGAGTGGTATAGGTCTGCTCCAGGGATCCAAACCTGTGAACTTGGGCCGATGAAGCGGAGTACACGAACTCAACCACTACGCCACGGTGACAGCCCCAAGAATATATTTTATTTTATTTTTTTTAAAGATTTTATTTATTTATTTATTTTCCCCCCAAAGCCCCAGTAGATAGTTGTATGTCATAGCTGCACATCCTTCTAGTTGCTGTATGTGGGACGCGGCCTCAGCATGACCGGAGAAGCGGTGTGTTGGTGCGTGCCTGGGATCTGAACCCGTGCCACCAGCATCGGAGCGTGCGCACTTAACCGCTAAGCCATGGCGCCGGCCCAAGAATATATTTTAAAAGAGAGATTCACTATAGACCAAAGGGCAGGGGCCTGCTTCAATAATAGCAGCTGCCACCAGGGACCAAAATGTACAATTCCAGGAGATTTAGGGATGGATAGCAAAATAGGGCCACTACTAGTCATTTCTATAGTTCTGATTAGAAAGATTGTCAGTATTACATGCAAGCTGTTTGCCAAGGTAAATGTGGCCCCCCAAAAGGTAATTTTCTATATTTCTCTCTTTACCTATCACAATTCAGATATTTTCATCTTCTCCTTAGAAAAATAACGTCACTACATGTCTTCTATTTGGATCCAGTGACAATCCTTCCAAATTCTCTTGCCATTTTTTTTAGATGAAGAAATTAGGGAGGTTAAATAATTTGTCTCTTAAATGGCAGATCTAGGACTTCAGTTCCATTTGGCGTCAAATTCATGCTTTTTGTTAACACTGCTATATGGCTCCTCATCCCTTTTGAGTTGTAAGTACCAGAAAATCCAATTTAAACTAACTTCAACACAAGGGTTGTTTCCTAGTTAAAAAACTGAAAACTCCAGAGGCAATGTGTTAGCCGTTACTATAATTTCGGTATCCATTTTCCCCCTGCTTCTAGCTGTGTCTGAAACCTAGAGTGACCACAGACTGTTCTCTACGTAGAACTCTCACTCTGAGTCCAAACTGTTCCACAATTGGGTTGGTCTCAATGGTCCTTTTCAAAATTATCTTCCTTCCTCTCTTCAACTATTTGTCTTTCTGCTTCGAGTAGGCAGGCTAGATGCTGGTCAGAGCACACACCCTGTGTCCACAGTCCGCCACTTAAAAAGAACCTGGCATTGCTCTGTCTAAACTTAATTCTACTCTGCTTCAAGACCAACTTCTTCATCAAAGCTTTATGTTCTTACTCTTGGTCCATTCTGATGACTTCTTATAGATTTTGTGGGTTACTGTTATTTAAGAATCAAAAGTCAAATCAGAGCTTAGACTACATTAAAGAAGATTAATAAAGAATGAGTGTGACGATTGTCCTGTCTCACCCAACTCTTCTAAGAATGTATCAAGGATAGTGATGATGGTAGCTAACATTTAATGAGAACTATCTGCCAGCCACTGTTTAAATTCTTTGCATGTATGAAATATTTAATCCACATGAAAACCTGATGAGATACTTACATAACCAGTATTTCACAAAATGAGGCAATAAGAAATTGAGGCAATAAGAGGGTGAGATACTTGCAAAGGCCATCGAGTTAGTAAGTGCCAAAGTCAAGATCTGAATCCATACGTAATCATCAGACTATACTTACCACAGCATGCAGTTCCTTAAAAAGATTACAGTCTAATAATTGTTTACCCAACAGGTAAAAATCAGGATGGAAAAAGAACTTAAAATAACTTTAAAGCCATTTCAGAATGAAATGGGACAAGAAGACTCAGGGTAGACATGATAAAGGGAAAATTTAGGGTAGATATGTTTCCTGTCTTCAAGTATTATGCAGGCTGTCAGATAAGAGAGGGATTAACTTATCTTGAATAGCCCCAAAGACTAGAATTAGAAGCATTAGGCACATATTTTCACTTAAATGTAAAAAAGCTATTTCTACCTGTCAGAGCTGTCTAAAAATAATTTCAAAAAAGCTTTTGTGAGAGAGCAAATTTCCCATATCTGGAAGTTTCCCCACGTTAGGTTCATTGACATCTTCTGGCAAGAGTTTTGTCAGTGGGATTCAAATATCAGAAACTAGTTAAAACACACATGTGTTAAGGGCCTAAACATTCCATGAATTCTCAGAAGATTGTTCCTTCTGGTTGCTGGGACTGGGAGGTAATGTAATGCCATGAGTGTATCAGGGATGGAAAGCAAAGAAGAATTGAAGTAGGAAAATAGAAAATAAAAATGGAAATGGGAGTAGGTGGGTGATCCCTAAGAGATGAGTACAAAAGATAAACCATGTTATCTAGATCTGTGCCCAGTGAGGCCCCACTGGGCAGAGTAGCTTAGGCAGACAGAGTTGAGCCACCAGATGGCCTTTCTCTGACCTTTCAAATGTTCACACATTTAATGGTGGTTTAGGGTTGGCTTAGCTCGGTTGTTATTTTTTACTCTGAGACAGAGTAAAAAAATTTTCTTCTTTAGTTAGGAAGGCAGAGCTCTGACTCTGTTGTGGAGAAAAGGCTATTAAAAGGAAATTGTGGTATATAAAATGGAGACACTTTTTTGATCGTATTTCAAAGGATTTGAAGGGAAAGACAAGAAAATCAATAAACTCATGGATTCCTTTACACTTAAAAAAGACAATTTTTTCTTTTCTAAAGTCTGTTTCTGGGTGTTCCTGCTGTGAAATCAGCCCATAACACCCAGATTTAATGGAAATTTACTTGGTAAAAGGATAAAATAGTAAACAGAACAGTGAAGAGTTCAGCTGCTTCTCTCCCCTTCTACCTTTTGACAAGTGATAATACCTGCAATGGAAACCATGTAATTTTCAATCTGATTATTTTTTTATTTACTTACTCATTTACTTATTCATTTTGTTAGAGGAAGTTTGGCATTCACTTTCAATTCTGAAGTGTAGAATCAAGTCCTTTTTACTTGTCATAATACCCAACAATATTTTTCAGATTTTTGTCTATGACAAAAAATTTGTCCATGGCACAGAACTTTCTTTCTCATTGCCATTTTGGATAACAAAACCATAAAGCAAGTGTTGTTATATGTAATACTTTAGCAAAGAGAAAATCACAGTAACAATAAAATCCCTGCCAGTTTGTGAGGGCAGATCTCCATTTTAGATGCTTGATGGGTTATTCTAAAAAGCAATCCATCTTGAAAATAAAGAATATTCTTTGCTTGAGGGGATTTTCTCCAAACCAAATCCCTTCCAAATCCTACTCTCTTCAGTAAGTATAGAAAGGAGGACTCTGTCTTCTGTAATTACTCTATGCAACAGGAAATTTTGTCCTGACTCGTCTACATTTTTTGGTTCTTGCTAGGAATACTAGAACTTAGTATTCTTTCTCTCTCTTTGAGATTCATAGTCAATTTTATTAAACTTTTTTTATTTTGAGATATTGTGGTTTCACATGTACTCATAAGACATAATATAGAGAGATCCTATATGCCCTTTACTCTGTTTATTTCAATAGCAGCATTTTGCAAAACTATAATACAATAACCAGGATATTGACATTGATAGAGTGAAGATACAAAACATTTTCCTTACCACAACAATCCCTCATGTTGTCATTTTTTTAACCATACTCACTTTTCTCCTGTCCCCACCCATTTCTCAACCCCTAGCAACCACTAAGCAGGTCTCCCTTTCCATAATTTTGTCATTTTAAGAATATTATATAAATGGAATCATATAGTATCTTAGTCTGCTTGTGCTGCAAAATACAATATATTCGGTGGCTTTAACAACATAAATTTATTTTCTTATACTTCTAGAGGCTGGGAAGTCCAAGATAAAGATATTGGCCAATTTGCTTCCTTGTGAGAGCTTTTTTCCTGGAGAAGACTGCCTTCTGTGTTCTCACATTGTGGGGAGAGAGTGCAAGCCAGCTCTCTAGCTTCTCTTCTTATACTATTCCCATCACGAAGTCCCCACCCTCATGATCTCATCTAACCCGAACCACTTCCTAAAGGCCCCATCTGCAAACACCATCACATTGGGGGTTACAGCTTCAACATATGCATTTTGGAGGGATATAAACATTTAGTCTAATATATAATATGTAACCTTTGGGGATTGTTTTTTTTCACTCATTGTAACTTTCTGATTCATTCAATTTGCTGTGTGTATCAATAGTTTGTTCTTTTTTATTGTTGAGTACTATTCTTTGATATGGATGTGCCATAGTTTGTTTAATCATTCACCTAAAGGACATCTGGGCTGATTCCAGTTATTAGTTATTACACATAAGCTGCTATAAACATTTGTGTACTATTTTATTGAGTGTGTAAATGTAACTATTCTTTCCTCTGGGATAAATGCCCAAGAGTGCAATTGCTGAGTCAATGATAGTTGCATATTTAGTTTTTAAAGAAACTATCAAACTGTTTTTCAGAGGGGCTCTACCTTTTCACATTCAGATCAAAGATTTTCCCATTTTCTGATTGGATTTTTTTTTAATTGTTGAGTTTTGAGAGTTAAACAATCTATATCCTCATGTTTTGTTGGATATGTGATTTGCAAATATTTTCTTCCAGTCTGTAGCTTGTGTTTTTATCCTTTTAACAGGGACTTTAGCAAAGCAAAAGTTGATAATGTTATTGATGTCCAATTTATCAAATATTAGTTTTATGGATCATGCTTTTGGTCTCAGGGCTAAGAACTCTTTGCCTAGCTCTAAATCCCAAAGATTTTTCTCTACATTTTTTTCCTAAAATTTTATAGTTTTACATTTAACATTTAGGTCTGTGGTCCATTTTGAGTGATGTTTGTATAAAATATGAGTCTTAGGTTGAGGTTCATTATTTTGCCTTTCAATATCCAACTGCTCCAACACCGTTTGTTGAAAAGTCTCTTCCACTGAATTACATAGTCTTTTTTCTTAAATGACAGAGAATTCCAAATGAAGCACAGAGTTTAGCTCCCCAGACCAAACTCAATGTAAATTTTTTTTGGTCAAACTCCTCCCACACCCCATATGCCAGCACATGCCTTTGTACCCAGTCAAAAACACAGGACACAAAATTGGTGACAGTTCTCTTATTTTTCTAATTTGTTACCTAAATTCTCACTTGTCTTGTTAATAGGGACATCAACAACTCTCCCCTTTAAATCTGCATGTATGTTGTATATTGTCAAAGAACCGGAATAACTTACACAGCTCAAATGGGGTCATTTGGGCTCTTCTAAGCCTATTGTCATGTGATTGGTTTATCATTATCGTTTCATCCTACCGCCAAACAAAATTACATTTGGAGACTGGCCTCACAGATGAACCCTACACCCTGCTGTAATGGCTTTTTGCAGGTTCAGATCCCTGCAGAGCCTATAGTGGTCTTTAAGAGAGAATGGCCTCCCTTCTTCAATGCCAACCTAGTCAACAGAGCTCCATGCGAGGGATCCTGAAGTTGAAGGTCCAACCATTAGCTCTTTTAGTTAATATACAAAATCACTCCCCTTGGTACAAGCTGAATCTGAGAGTGTGAAATCAGTCCTGGTTTGGACATCGCTACCTATCACTCTCAGAGACACTTTCTCCCCTACTCACTCAACTCAATCCTCCTCTGAGTTTGCCCTAGGAGTTGGTAAATTATCTTTTTTTTTTTTTTTTTTTTTTTTTTTTTGTGAGGAGATCAGCCCTGAGCTAACATCCGCCAATCCTCCTCTTTTTTTCGCTGAGGAAGACGGCCCTGGGCTAACGTCGGTGCCTATCTTCCTCCACTTTATATGGGACGCCGCCACAGCATGGCTTACCAAGCAGTGCGTCGGTGCGCGCCCGGGATCCGAACCAGCGAACCCCGGGCCGCCGCAGCGGAGCGCGCGCACTTAACCGCTTGCGCCACCGGGCCGGCCCCTAAATTATCTTTTTATTCTGAAAGCACAAAGGTCTTCTGAACTCCTTTCCTAGATAATTGAGCTGCTCACTCTCAATCTGTTCTTCCAAGGAAGGCTACTCTCTCAGATACCAAAATGACTTATTCCTAATCAATAAAATACAGTTCATGGCCCTGTTCTCATCAAATTAAAAAAAAAAAAAAAGAATCTTTGGCCGATACTTCAAATGAAA
Source organism: Diceros bicornis minor (assembly GCF_020826845.1). Taxonomy (NCBI): domain Eukaryota; kingdom Metazoa; phylum Chordata; class Mammalia; order Perissodactyla; family Rhinocerotidae; genus Diceros; species Diceros bicornis. Next base: position 36,220,410 of record NC_080742.1, read on the forward strand.
GCTGTTTTAATCTCTGGGAAGGGGATAAAATAGACATGGTTCCCATACTTATTTGACCTTAATGTCAGTTTTCATGACGTCTCTTGGTGCTAGTGTATTACTAATATCTGTATAATGTTTTCTTTTTCTAAAGCTTAAATTAAAGAAGAAGAAAAACAATAATTTCTAAAGGAAAAGAATGTGGAATTAAGAAGGTAAAATGGGGGCCAGCCCAGTGGCGTAGTGGTTAAGTTTGTGCACTCAGCTTTGGCGGCCCGGGGTTCACAGGTTCAGATCCCGGGCACGGACGTACACACCGCTCATCAAGCCATGCTGTGGCAGTGTCCCATATACAAAGTAGAGGAAGATGGGCATGAATGTTAGCTCAGCAACAATCTTCCTTAAGAAAAAAAGAGGATGATTGGCGATGGATGTTAGTTCAGGGCCAATTTTCCTCACCAAAACAAACAAACAAACAAAAAAGAAGGTAAAATGACCCTCTCAGGGTCATACCAAAAGTTCTGGTCCAGGTCTATGTACGATTTATCTTTAAACTGTTTTACAGACGGACCTGCAAAATGCCAACTCCATTCCAGGAATTGGTATTTTAATTGAAAGCTTTAAGGAATATTTATTTTTTCTTAGATATATTTTATTTATTTTCTCTTAGATTTCATGTTCAAAAACTTTTTATTTTCAGAATAGTAAAAGAAAACATGGACTTGTATCGCACAAATATACAAAATATGCAATCTCTGGTCTCTTGGATTTTTCTTTATTTGTCAGGTCACTTGCTTGCCTTGTGAGTTATCTATGCTTCCTCTTCTCAATCACTGAAATGAATGTCTTTGTAGAAACCCAATACTCTTCAGATCGAAAGGAGTAACATATTGTCCTAAGTATAGAAAAGTTATAAGAAATAAAATGCTACATTTTTTATGGCAGGCATTTGAGTTGGCATTTAGTGGGGAAAAAAAGGCCTTTTGCACCATAGAATGGCAAGTTAATATCATAATAGTATTACCAACTTTGTGAGTTGCTCCTTGCTCAAAGTCACATCTTCAAAAAAAATTTCAAGAAAGAGTAAAGCAAAACTATTTTTGGGGTGAAGATATATTAATTTTCTAGTCTGAATTTCTGGCTGTTATCTGTATAATTACTGGTTTGACTTAACATCAGTATACAGGAAATTCTTTAAAATAGTTTTTTTTATGTTAAATTGTGACAGCTGCTCTGATTTTGACAGACATCCAATGAAGTGTTTCCGATGCAATGTGACAGTGCCAGCCATGACGTTAATTGCATCTTTTGTTGGAAAATGCCACACATAATGTTTCAAAAAGAATCCAAACACCAGGATAACTATTCATTTATTTCACTTTGCAACAGAACTCTGAAATATTAGCCTTCATTTTGTCTTCCTCAGTTTCATAACTGACTCTTTCAACTATATGCACTGATCACATTAACCAGCACTATCAGTTAACTAGACAGTCTAATCAAGTATGTCTGTTATCAACGATATATTATACCCAATTCATTTAAGAAGAAGATGCTAGAGTTGTAAATTGTATTTTATTTTAAGGGTAAAATTAATTTGAGAAACAAACGTTTAAGTCAGTATCATTTTCCCTAGAAAGTCATAAAATGTGAAACATAACTTCAGGTTTGGAGACATTGATATGAATGTATATAAAAGAATATAAATTAATTACTTCAGCTGGAATTAGAGTTTCTTGAGTTCTCTGTTGCTTCCTTTTTTTTCTGATGGGAATATCTTTCTTAGCATGAGTCACAATAGTGTTATGTCTAAATTATTGCATTGTATGAATTCATATATTTATTTGTTCATATATTGATTTAATAAATATTACAAAATCTTTTCAGTGCCAGGCACACTGGTGAGCAAAACAATAACTGGTTGCTGCCTTCATGAGGGTTGCGTTACATCAAATATTGCTTTAAAATAATTCATAGTTAGTATCATCAAGTGACCCATGTTTTCTTGTGCTTGCAATCAGATTTACCATTTGGGGTATAATAAACCTTTATCTAGAATCAGGAAGTCCAAAGTTTACCTTGGATGTACTGTAATAATTTTTATCATAATTCCATTTCTCATAGCTTCAAGTTGCAATTCTCACCTACCTATTACTTGAGAGTTTTTTTTAAATCCATATCCATTTACAAGACCACAATGCCAACCTTAGGAAATTAAAATATCCTCATCCATTTTCTAATTTTTATTGTCATGGCAGTGCAGAGAAAATAAATAATGGCCATGGCAATAATTTAGACTGACCACAGGAAACACTTTCACTGAACCGTCTATTGTCTTTTGGGTTCAGTAGTGATGATCAGTTGCTATTTCATAATGGCTATTTCCACACTGATAGTGCATTTACCAGATTTGTATTCATACTATTGCAGTTTTTAAAAATTTGCTACCAGCAACGGATGCCCTCTGACGTCCTTGAAAGCATTAGCAAAAATATAAAAGTCCAGTCTCCATTATTGATGAGGCCACTGGAGAAAGAGACATTTAGAAATGATTAAGAGTCTATCGATTATCAGATGTTATTAAGATATTGAAGGGACTAAATGTCCTCAATTTGCTATTTAGAATCTTGGGACATTAATCAGCACTGAATCAAATGATGCATTATTCACTTGATTACATAAGATGTTATCATAGCTGTGCAGAGAGAACTGGAGCATGCTTTCAGCCTTGACCCATCACTTAAATATAAGTGATCTTCAAGGTTCTGTCTCTATCTCTCTTGTGTTTTATCTTTACACTTGCCTTGAGTGAATTTGTCTATTCTTATGACTTTATTTTATTGGCTCTCAAATCTAGACCTGTTTTCTAACCATAATTTTTAACAGTTTACTCTATATTTTTATATTCTCTCTCCTGAATTATAACATCTTTGAAATTTGACTGTGTTGCTCCCCCAAATTCTGTTCAATGTCTTATATTTCTCAAATTGTTGTCTCTTTCAGTTAGCTCGTATAAAATATTGGTAATGGCTTTATTTATCACCTCATCCTAACTTCCATCTCTAAGTTACCAGAATGGGCAAATTTTTTAATCTTCTCTCATATAGGTGTTCTATTTTTCATTCTCACTGCCATTTCTCTACTTCAGGCCATATTGTTGGCATGCACCCATATACACACAGATTTGCCTATTACAATAGCCTTCCAACATATACTTTCTTAGAATCCTCTTTAGAAAATACAGAATTGGTCCTATTCCTCTACTGCTAGAAAATCTTTATTATCTCATCAGTCCAGGCTCCTAAGCCTGACATTCAAGGCCCTCTGCACACCGCAATCTCCTCCTCATTTGTTTTCCTGCTTCTACTCATGTGCATTTCCAAACCGTTCTCCACAAACACCAGAGGGACATATTAAAGATGTAAATCAGAGCATCTCCTCACACTGTTTATAAAAACAATGTTAAAAGCTTCTCATTGCTCCTAGAATACAACCCAACATCCATTCCCCAGCCAAAGGGCAGTGCATCATCTGGTCCCTACTACCTGCCTACCTTCCCAGACTCAATCTTTGCCACTCAGTCCCTTGCATGCTATGTTCTGGAAACATTGTCTTTAATAATCAAGAACACATGGTTAATAAGGTATTTTTTGAGTACTAACTGGGATGGCAGAGAAAATATTGTGCCTCTTCAACTTATAAAAGAGGAAGAAGAGAATTACGTGGAGAATAATTACTATAATTCACTTCACATTACCACTAATAAAGAAACACAAAGTAGTCTTTACCACTAGGAATTTTCATCAATGTGCTTCTATTTTATCACAGAAGTCTGGAAATGATTGAGGTGTGATTTTTGGCATAATTCCTGAGTTTGTGTGGATGTACACATATAAATGTGCAACTTGACCTATAAGGATCAGGTCAGGCTGCAAACATAATAATCATACACATGTTGTCGCTCTACTCACAGTGAGTTATGTTTCTGGAAAAAAGACAGACTTTTCATAAATTTAGAAGATTTTAAAATAGTCATCCTAACTTTTTCACAATCTTAGTTGACCTGAAAATAGTTCCTCTACTCAAGTCATTTTCAGTATTTTTTTGTTGGTATTACTTTTGGTCCAGTTCACCATCATCAGGATACCAGTCTCATTACATTATATTCCTAGACACAATTCCTTGTTTCATGATTTAATATTTACTGAATACCTGTTCATGTGTGAATAACTGGGCATTATGTGCAAGACAGGAAGATGAGCAAAGAAGATCGAGTTGCTGCACCTGGTTGGGAGTCTGCAAGAACGCTAGTGGCTATCTTCTTTTGTGTGCTCGTGTTTCTCCCTTAACTTAAGTCTTTTATTTTTTCTCCTCTCCAAATGGGAAGACCATTATGAGGTCTTCTAGTGAGTTGAAATAGAATCAAAAACAGTAGATTCTGGAGTTATAATAAATTGGGAGCTTGAAGAAAATCTTTATGCAAGAAGTAGATTGACCCTTAAGAAGTTTTTGTTGCATTATTTCTTTGTGTGTTTGTTTTAGCTGTCAGCTGTTACAAGAACTCTGTGCATCTTAAATAGATTTAGTGAAGGGTTTATGACTTTTATGTGAGACAAAGACTGAAAGGCCTGGCTGGTTATGTCCTGATGTATTAATGAAGGTCATCCAGAACAGTATCCGCTTGTCCACAGATCCACGAGTTGTCATATCATGGTATGATATTATTTTTAGAACATATTTAAAAATTAACTGAACATCTCTTTTTGGATTATATCAATAATCAACATTTACTAAATTTTGTAAGCTGAGTTGTCAGATGACAATTTGTGTTAATTATGGGAAAATTGGCAATTTTATGTCAAAATTAAATTAGGGATTTGCCAGTGGGGAATTGTATTTGATTTGAAATAATTTTTTTAATTCATATTTTTGAAAAATTTCCTTCAAGAGAATATATAATCACTCCCTTAGTTTTTCTAGGATCTGTTCCTCTGACTTTCAAAATTCTATACTTCACCTGTTCATTCATTTTCATAATTAGAATACTAAAAATTTTACAGTAAGCTGTTTTTATACTCGCGTGAACTGTGTTTGTGGATGGTTTAGGGACAGAGAATTAAATCTGCATGAAATCATCACATTTCCATAGATGTCGCCATGAAATTGATACTTTCCCCTGAAAATTTCCATGAAATTACAAAAATTATTGCATCTTTGTCTCTAGATATCTTGCTTGGAAATATAAAGGAGATCGAGTCAATTTTTCTTGTACCTCAGTTCCCAGTATAGCTAATCATTCATGAATCTGTTAATTAAGCACTAGGAGAAAAATGTACATGATTTGTATAAGAAAATTTTAGAAGATAAGTCTTATTAAATGTCTAAATTCAATGATCAAAGAGCTCTACTTCTATTTCCAATGAATGAAAGACTGTGGCATACACAAATTGTCCATTTTTGCCAGTTTCAAAATTAATGGTAATCACTGTAGCCAAATAATTCATGTAATATTATGTATTATCATTATGATTGGCTAAATTAATGAGTTAACCATAATGAAGGCTACTCTTTTTTATTGTCTATGGAAATGGGCTTTCAAGTGTGATTTAAAATAGATGCTTGGATCACAGACACACGGACACACACACAGCCACCTCCTTCTTTTAAAATTGGTATTGGATGTCTTTAAATATAATTTTGCCTTCCCGGGTTGGGATTATACATCACACTTTTAATGTCATGTTTGGACATGTGACTTGTGTTGCCCCTTGTTACAAAATGATTATGGCTCCCTGCTGCACTGACACCACACTTGATATATGATTTGCCTGGGCCAATGTGAGTAAAGGGGCTTTGTGCCACTTCTAAGTACATATCTTAAGAGCCATCGTACGGTTCTGCCACAGTGTCTTTTCCTTCTGTCTTAAAACTGGCAATTCTCTAGATAAGGTTTCTCCTTTATTCTAGACTGCCAGAGTCCTGAAATAAAGACAAAAGAAGCTGAGTTGCAGCCAACCTACAATGAATATGTGATGTGAGTGAGAAATAATCCTTTATTCTTTTAAGGTAAATCCACTGAGAATGTGGATTTGTTTGTTACTGCAACAAATCTTACCCGAAATTGACTTAGAGTGAGCAAGTTAAATTTAAAATTATTTTAACTTGTTGAAATAAGAAGTCCATTTATTGATACTTATTTTCTCATTTTTTGAATAAAAATAAAAGAAATGTTATTATACTATTCACCCCACTTATTTCTGATTATCTGACAATTGCTCTTGACGTACAATATCAAAACATAATCTAATTGATCAAACGTAACATAGAATTAATGGTAAAAATGTGTTTTAGCATTTTTATTTTATTTTAAATATTTATAAAAGTCCCAGCTTATGATCCTGAAGTAAGCAGATCCATAGTTAATTCTTTTAATGATATATCCTCTTTTCGTAGTGCATTCTCATAGAGGAAAAGAAAATAGATCTAATACCATCTCTTCAATCTTAAAAACACCTAGTTTCTAAATTATTTATTTATTTCTTTCATAAATAATTCAACAAGCATGTATTTGCTGCCTACTACTATAATAGCATGTTAATATTTATTGAGTGTTAATTTTATGCCAGGAACAGCTCTGAGCACTTTTACCTCTATTGACTTAATTTAATCCTAAAGTGGATACTATCATTATCTCCATTTTACAGTTGAATAACATTTTACAGTGAGGTATGGGAAGATTTGGTAACGCTCATGATACACAGCAGAATGAGGATTTGAGCTCAGTCAGTCTGGCCCTGGAGTCCACACTGTTCTTAAACACTAGCTAAGCTGCCTTGCACACTGGTATGCTATTTTTACGTCAGTCATTGTTTTAGGTTCTGGGAATATAGCAACGAATAAGATGGTTAAGAGTCTAATGTAATGGAGCTACAATAAATAAGAAAAGAACTATTATAATTTCAATTTGTGATATATGCTCTAAAGAATAAAGGAAGGAGAGTGAAAGAGAGGACTGAGAAGGAGCAATGTGTGTGGAAAGAGGAGAACCAGGAAAGTGTGATTCCTGGCAAGCAATGAAATAATGTTTCAAAAAGAATGAAGTATACCAGTGTCATATGCTGATGAGAGCTGAATAATGAGTGTTGAATAGACTTTGGGTTTGGCAACATGGGAATCTCTAGTGAGGTAGAAAAGGGTGGTTTCAGTGGATTTACATGTATAAAATCCTGACAGAGAAAGATTAAGGAAAGAATGAGAACTTCTGTTTCTTCAGTGCAGAGTACTTGATGCCCTGAATAAGCATTCCCCTGAAAACAACAATCAGAGTAACATAAACAACAAAAGGCTAAATAAAATTAAAAATAAAGTTTGGAAAAAAAATTTAATAAACTGCCAAAAGAAGAAAACAAGGAATCCTCAAAAGGCAAAGACAGCATGAACGTTGGAATCCAGAAAGGTAAGAGTGTACTCAAGCCAGTTTTGAACCTGTAGACCCCTCCTTAACTCTGGTGATAATGGAGGCTTGAGAATGGTAAACAGGAGTCAGGGACCTAATCCTAGAGTCTGCCCAAGTTAAAAATCTAATTGGAAACACTGGAATAAAGCTGAAACCCCGGATGGATACAATCTCAATGTAAGAGGGAACTAAAAATAACCTTACACCTCAAATGAAAAGTGAAGAAAACTTGTCTATTCCAATATTTTTTTTTAATTTTTTGTTTATTGCAGTAACATTGGTTTATAACATTGTAAAAATTTCAGGTGTACATCATTATACTTCTATTTCTGCATAGATTACATCATGTTCACCACCAAAATACTAATTACAACCCATCACCACACACATGTACCAAATTATCCCTTTCACCCTCCTCCCTCCCCCCTTCCCCTCTGGTAACCACCAATCCAATCTTTGTCCCTATGTGTTTGTTTATTGTTGTTGTTATCTACTACTTAATGAAGGAAATCATACAGTATTTGACCTTCTCCCTCTGAGTTATTTCACTTTGCATAATACCCTCAATGTTCATCCATGTTGTCACAAATGGCTGGATTTCATCGTTTCTTATGGCTGAGTAGTATTCCATTGTGTATATATACCACAGCTTCTTTATCCATTCGTCCCTTGATGGGCACTTAGGTTGCTTCCAAGTCTTGGCTATTGTGAATAACGCTGCAATGAACACAGGGGTGCATGTAACTTTACAAATTGGTGTTTTCAAGTTCTTTGGGTAAATACCCAACAGTGGAATAGCTGGATCATATTGTAGTTCTATCCTTGATTTTTTGAGGAATCTCCATACTGTTTTCCATAGTGGCTGCACCAGTTTGCACTCCCACCAGTAGTGTATGAGAGTTCCCTTCTCTCCACATCCTCTCCAACACACGTTGTTTCCTGTCTTGTTAATTACAGCCATTCTGACGGGCGTGAGGTGATATCTCATTGTAGTTTTGATTTGCATTTCCCTGATAGTTAGTGATTTTGAACATCTTTTCATGTGTCTGTTGGCCATCTGTATATCTTCTTTGGAGAAATGTCTGTTCAGCTCTTTTGCCCATTTTTTAATTGGGTTGGTAGTTTTTTTGTTGGTGAGATGCCTGAGTTCTTTATATATTTTGGAGATTAAGCCCTTATCAGATGTTTGGTTTGCAAATATCTTCTCCCAATTGTTAGGTTGTCTTTTCGTTTTGTTGATGGTTTCCTTTGCTGTGCAGAAGCTTTTTAGTTTGATGTAGTCCCATTTGTTTATTTTTTCTATTGTTTCTCTTGCCCGGTCGGACATGGTGTTTGAAAAGATGTTGCTAAGACCGATGTTGAAGAGCGTACTGCCTATGTTTTCTTCTAGAAGTTTCACAGTTTCAGGTCTTACATTCAAGTCTTTAATCCATTTGGAGTTAATTTTTGTGTACTTTCATTTTTTTGCATGTGGCTATCCAGTTTTCCCAACACCATTTGTTGAAGAGACTTTCTTTTCCCCATTGTATGTTCTTGGCTCCTTTGTCAAAGATTAGCTGTCCATAGATGTGTGGGTTTATTTCTGGGCTTTCGATTCTATTCCATTGATCTGTGTGTCTGTTTTTGTGCCAGTACCATGCTGTTTTGGTTACTATAGCTTTGTAGTATATTTTGAAATCAGGGAGTGTGATACCTCCAGCTTTGTTCTTTTTTCTCAGGATTCCTTTAGCTATTTGGGGTCTTTTGTTGTTCCATATAAATTTTAGGATTCTTTGTTCTATTTCTGTGAAAAATGTTGTTGGAACTTTGATAGGGATTGCACTTAATCTATAGATGGCTTTAGGAAGTATGGACATCTTAACTATGTTAATTCTTCCAATCCAAGAGCACGGAATATCTTTCCATTTCTTTGTGTCTTCTTCAATTTCTTTCAGAAATGTTTTATAGTTTTCGGTGTACAGATCTTTCACCTCTTTGGTTAAGTTTATTCCTAGGTATTTTATTCTTTTTGTTGCAATTGTAAATGGGATGGTATTCTGAATTTCTCTTTCTGCTACTTCGTTGTTAGTGTACAGAAATGCAACTGATTTTTGTATGTTGATTTTGTATCCTGCAACTTTACCATATTCGTTTATTACTTATAAAAGTTTTCTGGTGGATTCTTTAGGGTTTTCTATATATAAAATCATGTCATCTGCAAATAGTGACAGTTTCGCTTCTTCCTTTCCAATTTGGATCCCTTTTATTTCTTTCTCTTGCCTGATTGCTCTGGCTAGGACTTCCAGTACTATGTTAAATAGGAGTGGTGAGAGTGGACATCCTTGTCTGGTTCCTGTTCTTAGAGGGATAGCTTTCAGTTTTTCACCATTGAGGATGATATTAGCTGTGGGTTACTCATATATGGTCTTTATTATGTTGAGGTACTTTCCTTCTATACCCATTTTATTCAGAGTTTTTATCATAAATGGATGCTGTATCTTGTCAAATGCTTTCTCTGCATCTATTGAGATGATCATGTGATTTTTATTCTTCATTTTATTAATGTGGTGTATTATGTTGATTGATTTGCGAATGTTAAACCATCCTTGCATCCCTGGAATAAATCCCACTTGATCATGGTGTATAATCTTTTTAACGTATTGTTGTATGTGATTTGCTAGTATTTTGTTGAGGATTTTTGCATCGATGTTCATCAGTGATATTGGCTTGTAATTTTCTTTTTTTGTGTTGTCCTTGTCTGGTTTTGGTATCAGGGTAATGTCAGCTTCGTAGAATGAGTTAGGGAGCTTCCCCCCCTCCTCAATTATTTGGAAGAGTTTGAGAAGGATAGGTATTAAGTCTTCTTGGAATGTTTGGTAGAATTCACCAGGGAAGCCGTCTGGTCCTGGACTTTTATTTTTGGGGAGGTTTGTGATTACTGTTTCGATCTCCTTACTGGTGATTGGTCTATTCAAATTCTCTACTTCTTCTTGATCCAGTTTTGGAAGGTTGTATGCTTCTAAAAATTTATCCATTTCTTCCAGATTGTCGAATTGGTTGGCATATAGCTTTTCATAGTATTCTCTTATAATCTTTTGTATTTCTGAGGTGTCTGTTGTAAGTTCTCCTCTTTCATTTCTGATTTTACTTATTTGTGCCTTCTCTCTTTTTTTGTTGGTGTGTCTAGCTAAAGGTTTGTCAATTTTGTTGATCTTTTCAAAGAACCGGCTCTTGGTTTTATTAATTTTTTCTATTGTTTTTTTGGTCTCTATTTCATTTATTTCTGCTCTGATTTTTATGATTTCCCTTCTTCTACTGATTTTGGGCTTTGTTTGTTCTTCTTTTGCCAGTTCCTTTAGGTGCATTGTTAGATTGTTTATTTGAAATTTTTCTTGTTTGTTGAGATAGGCCTGTATCGCTATAAACTTCCCTGTTAGAACTGCTTTTGCTGTTTCCCATAAATTCTGGCGTGTCGTATTTTCATTTTCATTTGTCTCCAGGTATTTTTTGATTTCTTCTTTGATTTCTTCATTAACCCAGTCGTTGTTCAGTAGCATTTTGTTTAATCTCCACGTATTTGTGGCTTTTCTGATTTTCTTCCTATAGTTGATTTCTAGTTTCATACCGTTGTGGTCAGAAAGGTGCTTGGTATTATTTCAATCTTCTTAAATTTATGGAGACTTGTTTTGTGACCTAATATGTGATCAATCCTAGAGAATGTTCCATGTGCATTTGAAAAGAATGTGTATTCTTCGGTTTTTGGATGGAATGCTCTGTATATATCTACTAGGTCCATCTGTTCTAGTGTGCCGTTTAAGGCCAATGTTTCCTTATTGATCTTCTGTTTGGATGATCTATCCATTAGTGTAAGTGGAGTGTTAAAGTCCCCTACTATTATTGTGTTACTGTCTATTTCTGTTTTTATGTCTGTTAATAATTGCTTTATATATTTAGTTGCACCTACATTGAGTGCGTAGATATTTAAAAGTGTTATATCCTCTTGTTGGATTGTTCCCTTGATCATGATGTAATGCCCTTCTTTGTCTCTTGTTACAGTTTTTGTTTTAAAGTCTATTCTGTCTGATATGAGTACTGCTACCCCAGCTTTCTTTTCATTGCCATTTGCGTTGAGTATCTTTTTCCATCCCTTCACTTTCAGTTTGTGAGTGTCTTTAAGTCTGAAGTGTGTCTCTTGTATGCAGCATATATATGGGTCTTGTTTTTTTATCCAGTCAGCCACCCTATGCTTTTTTTTTTTTTTTTTATTGATGTTTTAATGGTTTCTAACATTGTGAAATTTTGGGTTGTACATTTTTGTTTGTCCATCACCCCATATATGACTCCCTTCACCCCTTGTGCCCACCCCCCACCCCCACTTCCCGGGTAACCACAGTCCAGTTTTCTCTGTCCATGTGTTGGTTTATATTCCACATATGAGTGAGATCATACAGTGTTTGTCTTTCTCTTTCTGGCTTATTTCACTTAACATAATACGCTCCAGGCCCATCCATGTTGTTGCAAATGGGACGATTTTGTCTTTTTTTATGGCTGAGTAGTATTCCATTGTATATATATACCACATTTTCTTAATCCAATCGTCAGTCGAGGGACACTTAGGTTGCTTCCACTTCTTGGCTATGGTGAATAATGCTGCAATGAACATAGGGGTGCATAAGCCTCTTTGGATTGTTGATTTCAGGTGCGTTGGATAGATTCCCAGTAGTGGGATGGCTGGATCATAGGGCATCTCTATTTTTAATTCTTTGAGGAATCTCCATACCGTTTTCCATAGAGGCTGCACCAATTTGCATTCCCACCAGCTGTGTATGAGGGTTCCTGTTTCTCCACATCCTCTCCAACATTTGTTGTTTTTTGTCTTGGTGATTATAGCCATTCTAACGGGCGTGAGGTGGTATCTTAGTGTTGTTTTGATTTGCATTTCCCTGATGATTAGTGATGTTGAGCATCTTTTCATGTGCCTATTGGCCATCTGTATATCTTCCTTGGAGAAGTGTCTGTTCATTTCCTCTGCCCATTTTTTGATTGGGTTGTTTGTTTTTTTGTTGTTCAATTGTGTGAGTTCTTTATATATTATGGAGATCAACCCCTTGTCAGATGTATGTTTTGCAAATATTCTCTCCCAGCTGGTTGGTTGTTTGTTCATCTTGATTCTGGTTTCATTTGTCTTATAAAAGCTCTTTAGTCTGATAAAGTCCCACTTGTTTATTTTTTCTTTAGTTTCCCTAGTCTGGGTAGGCATGTCATCCGAAAAGATTCCTTTAAACCCAATGTCAAATAGTGTGTTGCCTATATTTTCTTCTATGAGTTTTATAGTTTCAGGTCTCACCTTCAGGTCTTTGATCCATTTTGAGTTAATTTTTGTGAATGGCGATAGCACATGGTCCACTTTCATTCTTTTGCATGTGGCTGTCCAGTTTTCAGTTTTCCCAACACCATTTATTGTTTTCCCAACACCATTTATTGAAGAGACTTTCCTTTCTCCATTGTATGTTCTTAGCACCTTTGTCGAAAATTAGCTGTCCGTATATGTGTGGTTTTATTTCTGGGCTTTCAATTCTGTTCCATTGATCTGTGTGTCTGTTTTTGTACCAGTACCATGCTGTTTTGATTACTATTGCTTTGTAGTATGTTTTGAAGTCAGGAATTGTGATGCCTCCTGCTTTGTTCTTTTTCTTTAGGATTTCTTTAGCTATTCGGGGTCTTTTGTTGCCCCATATAAATTTTAGTATTCTTTTTTCTATTTCTGTGAAGAATGTCATTGGGATTCTGATTGGGATTGCATTGAATCTGTAGATTGCTTTAGGTAATATAGACATTTTAACTATGTTTATTCTTCCAATCCACCCTATGCCTTTTAACTGGAGCATTTAGTCCATTGACATTTAAAGTAGCTATTGATAAGTATGTACTTACTGCCATTTTTTAACTTTTTTTTTTTCTCAGTGTTTTAGTAGTCCTTCTCTGTTCCCTTCTTCTTCTATACAGAATTGATGGTCTCTTTAGTTTGACCTCTGTCTGAAAGCTCTACTCTTTAACTCCCCTCCTCCCTCCTTTTATGTTTTTGATATCATATCTAACCTCTTTTTTGTGCATTTGTATCCATTACATTCTTATCATGGAAATAGATAATTTTTCCTATTTGTGGTCTTCTCTTTTCCCCTTAAATCAGTCCCTTTAACATTTCTTGTAGCACTAGTTTCTTGGTGACAAACTCCTTTAATTTTTGCTTGTCTGGGAAAATTTTGATCTCTCCTTCCATTTTGAATGATAACCTTGCTGGGTAGAGTATTCCTGGCTGTAAGTTTTTTCCTTTTAGCACTTTAAATATATCATGCCATTCTCTTCTAGCCTGTAAGGTTTCTGCTGAGAAGTCAGCTGATCGCCTTATGGGGTTTCCTTTGTATGTAACTTGACCTTCTCTTGCGGCTTTTAGGATTCTCTCTTTATCTTTAATTCTGGACATTTTGATTATGATGCGTCTTGGTGTGGGCCTCTTTGGATTTATCTTGTTTGGGGCTCTCTGTGCTTCCTGTACCTGGATGTCTGTTTCCTTCCTTAGGTTAGGGAAGTTTTCATCTATTATTTCTTGAAATAGATTCTCTGCCCCCTGGTCTCACTCTGCTCCTTCCGGGACACCTATAACATGGATGTTAGTGCGCTTGATGTTGTCCCAGAGGTCCTTTAGACTGTCCTCAGTCTTTTTAATTCTTTTCTCTTTTACCTGTTCACCTTGGGTAATTTCTTCTAGTCTTTTGTCCAACTCACAGATCCGTTCTTCTGTATCCTCTACTCTGCTTTTGAGTCCCTCTAATGAATTTTTCATTTCCAGTATTATATTCGTCATTTCTGATTGGTTCTTTTTCATATCTTCCATTTCCTTGTTGACATTCTCACTGAGTTCATCTATTCTTTTCCCCAGATCAGTGAGCATCCTTAACACTCTTAGTTTGAACTCTCTGCCAGGTAGGTTGCTCATTTCTGTTTCACTTAGTTCCTTTTCTGGGGTTTTGTCCTGTTCTCTTACTTGGAATGTATTCTTTTGTCTCCTCATTTTGCCTCTTTCCCTGTGCTTGTGTCTATGTATTAGGTAGGTCAGCTACGTCTCCTGCTCTTGGATAGGTGACCTTATGTAAGTGATGCCTTAGGAGGCTTCCAGTGTGCTTCCCTCAGTTCTCAATGTTCCAGGGGTGACCCCTATGTGGGCTATGTGTGTCCTTCTGTTGTGGCCTGTTTGCTCTCCCTGTAGGCACCCAGGGAGGCCAAGTTATGCTCCTGGTAAGCTGTTGTAGTGCTCAGCTGCTTGTAGTTGTTTTGGGCCCTTCAGTCTCTTTATCAGGTGTGGGGAGCCCCAGCACAGTTGGCTGCAAGTTCTAATACCACATTTGTGTTGCAGTATTTCTTTTAAGTGAGTAGGCCCCCAGCGTGGCAGGTTGTTAGGCTCAGGGCCTTACAATTGCAGTAAGCCTCTAGCCTATTAGGTCTCTTGTCAGCTCTCTGAGGATTGCAGCTGGGTGGGGCTGGCCTCAGGCACAGGAGCACCCAATTGTTTCAGGCTTTGGAAGGTGGGGCAAACCCCCTATGTGGGTCTTTGAGAAGCACAAGTCTTCTGCAGCTGACAAGCCGTGCCGCCCACAGGTCCACACACACAGTCAACACAGTTCTGCCCCGTGTGTGCGCCCCGACCTCCACAAGTGGACCCAGTCTCTCCACGGCGGGAGCCCCACACACTCCACCACCGCCCCACACTCTCCGCCCGCTCCTTGTGCACACCCTGCCCCGCTAAAGTTGGCTCAGTTGCCAGGCTGCAGAGACTCCAGTCACCAATGTTGTTGGGTGGGGCCAGTCTCTAGGGTGGGCTGCCTGCCCTGGCTGAGCTGGATTAAATTGGTGCTCTAGCGGGTAGGGCATATCCTGGGCCAGCAGGCCTCAGGGAGAACTCCAATGGCGTCTGTGTTAGCACGCCCACACCAGGCCACAACAATGGCCACTGCCAATTTCCCAGTCCCTGGAGAGGTCTCACCCCTCACCGAGATGCCCTCAGGGCCTATTAGGTGAGTCTCTTTTCACCACAGCACTGTGCACCTTTCTTTCTGGTGATTTTAGGTTGCTTTCTGAAACGGGTGAGTTTGAGCGCGGGCCCTTTAAGAGCCGGTTTCGTTTCTTTGTGAACCGGGTTTTCTGGGGGTACTCAACAATGTTTTAGTAGCAAGCAAAGTCAGATATTATGCCGCTGGTCTCGATTGTGCTGGGTCCACAAAATGCCCACAGTGGGGGCACTCCCCGGCTCAGGGCCCGACGCCTCCAGCGAGGCTGTGTACCTGTGCGCTGCTCCCGGCGGCCGTGAAGCTGGCGGCTTGTGAAGGCGGCGTTTTTCCTCTCCAGAAGGGAATCTCTGCCTCTTCCACCTCAGTTAGGATTGTCCGTTGTTGCAGGAGTTCCTCTTATCCAGTTTTCAGTTCTGTCTCAGGGGTAATTTTTCCACGAGTAGTTGTAAATTGGCTGTGTCCACGGGAAGAGGTGAGTTCAGAGTCTGCTTACACCGCCATCTTGACTCGAGATCCTGCCTATTCAAATTTGATGCTAGATAGAGGGGATAAACTTTGCCTTGAGTATTCAGAGTGCATACGGATCTCACTCTAAATTTGTGCCTATCTAGTGAAAACAAACAAAAACCTGTAATCCAAAATACTTTTTAAAATGATCCTGAGTTTGTTGTGCTCCCATAAGCCTGGCAAGCAAAAGCATATCATCTCTGAAGGAGGGCATTTCAATACAAAACTCAAATGTTAACATAAAGTACAAGAAAATGAAACCAGAGATAAGAATTACAAAATAATTGAGGAACCCAGGCTCCATGGATAGACCTGCCAGAAACAATTGACAACTGATACAAATCCATATGGTGTTCAAATGCTGCAATTATAAATTCAATATTTTAAAGAGAAAAACGTCAGAAACGAAAGCTATAAAAATGAAAATTAAAAACAGTATAGACGAGTTAAACAGCAAAATGACACAGGTGAGGAGGGAAGTCATAAGCTTGAAATATTGAGACTGAATGAAAATAAAAACACACCTTATCAAAATTTGTGGGATGCAGCAAAAGAAGTGCTTAGAGGGCGATTTATAGCATTGAATGCATATATTAGAAAAGAAGAAGGCTCTCAAATCAATAATCTAAGTTTCCACCTTAGGAAACTAGAAAAAGAATAGTGCATTAAATCTAAAGTAAGCAGAAGAAAAGAAATAATAAAAATTAGAGCAAAAAGGAATGAAATTGAAAATAGAAAATCAGTAAAGAAAATCAACAAAACCAAAAGCTAATTCTTTGAAAAGATCAATAAAATTTATAAGCCTCTAGTTAGGCTAACTAAGAAAAAGGAGAGAAAACACAAATAACTAATATTGGAAATAAAAAAGGGGACATTACTACAGGGTTGTCACTCTGCCCTAACAACAAGTAAAAAGCTGAACAAGCTGAAAAAACCAACAACTCTTCTTAGATCATTCAGAGAACTGAGGTCACAGGGCAGACAACTGCCACCAAACTGGAGAGACAGAGAGGGGACACAAAGCATCACAACTTACTGGAGCATAAGCTCTCAAGCGGAAATCTCCACAGGAACCAGCGCTGAGGTAGGAAAATCTGAACTGTAATTGACAAGTTGTTGGGGCTCAATGTAGACAACTCAGAGAAGCACAAACCAGAGTGGGGAGCAGTCATGGGGGTCGTGGGTTGGCTACACCTCTGTGAGTTTTACCTCCAGGAGCTATACTAGGGTCCCATGGTGACTATTAGAGAAAAAAAATCTCCTCATGCTTCTGGCAGGGGAAAAGAAACCATTTGGAAATATGTGAGGGCATTCTGTCCTTAAGAAAGCCTTTCCTCAGGAGAAACTATTTAAGAGCCTAAAATCCTCAGATTTTGTCAGAGCCTAACTAATCTGATAGAAAGGAACTACTCAACTCCTGCACACTCTAGCCTTTCATGTCGGGGAAGGGAAATACCTGACTCCAGTTCATTATAGCCACACTGTCCCACAAAATGACAGGGAAAACCTGAGAAGCAATTGTGAAGTTCATATTTCAGAAGCATAGGCTCATTAAAAAACTGAGACTTAATTACAGGACTATAGACTGCTTCCCCTCCCCCCACACTTACCACCACATTACTAAAGGCCTATTTCCCTCAGTTCCTTTTACCCAGTACATCATGTCTGGTTATCAAGAAAAAATTACAAGGCATACTAAAAGGCTAAAACAACAGTTTGAAGAGACAAAGCAGACATTAGAAGCAGACTTAGATATCTAAGACAGGGATATTAGAATTGTCAGAATATGAATTTAAAAAACTATGATTGATCTGCTAGAGGCTCTAATGGATAAAGTAGACAACATGCAAGAACAGATGGGCAAGGTAAGTAGAGAGATGGAAATCCAAAGAAAAAATAAAAAATAAATTCTAGAGATCAAAAATACTGTAATAGAGGCAAAGAATTCCTTTGATGGCTCATGAGTAGACTGGACATGGCTGAGGACAGAATCTCTGAACTTGAGGATACGTCAATAGAAATTTCCAGAATGGAAAGGCAAAGAGAAAAAAGACTGAAAAAATATATATAATAGAATACACAAGAACTGTGGGACAACTACAAAAGGTGTAACATACACATGATGGGAATGCCAGAAGGAGAAGAAAGAAAGGAAAAGAAGATAGGGGCATACCTTGTTTTATTGTGCTTTGCTTTACTGTGCTTCACAGATGTTGCATTTTTTACAAGACCCTCTACCAGTGAAAAGATTACAACTCATTGAAGGCTCAGATGATGGTTAGCACTTTTTAGCAATAAAGTATTTTTTAATTAAGGTATGTGTACTGATTTTTTTAGACACAGTGCTATTTCACACTTAATATAGACTGTAGTATAGTATATAAACATAACTTTTATATGCACTGGGAAACCAAAAAATTCGTGTGACTTGCTTTATTGAGATATTTGCTTTATTGCAGTGGTCTAGAACCAAACCTGCAATATCTCCAAGGTTTATGTTTGTATATTTGAAGAATGATGACTGAGAATTTCCCCCCAATTAATGTCAGACACCAAATCACAGATCCAGGAAATCCAGAGAACACCAAACAGGATAAATGCCAAAAAATTCTACATTTATGCCAAAAAAAAATCTACACCTAGGCATATCAAATTCAAACTACAGAAAATTAAAGATAAAGAAAAAATCTTGAAAGAAGCCAAAAGAGGTAAAAAACTTACCTAGAGGAGGAAAAATGAGAATTACATGTGAATCCTTTTCAGAAATTACACAAGCAAGAAGAAAGAGGAGAGAAGTATTTAAGGTGAAGAGAGATAAAAATCACCAACCTAAAATTCTTTACCCTGTGAAATTATCCTTCAAAAGTGAAGGAGAAACAATGACTTTAACAGACACACAAAACTTGAGGGAATTTGTCGTCAGTAGATCTGTCTTGCAAAAAATGTTGAAAGAAGTTCTTAAGAGAAAAGGAAAATGCTTTAAGCCAAAAACTTGGATTTACATAAAGAAAGGAAGAGGATTGGAGAAGAAATAAGTAAAAGCAAAATAAAAATTTTTATTTTCTTATTCTTAATTAAGATAGATTACAGTTTGTTCAAAATGATAATAGCAACAATATATTCAATTATCTGTACTTACGGATAATATAATAATAGCTTATATACGGCTATGTATATTTTGAAATGAATTACAACAGTGATATAAAGGACAGGAGGGAAGAATTAGGATTGTTTTGTTGTAAGGTACTCACACTACTTATGAAGTGGTATAGTGTTATCTGAAAGTAGAGCTTGATTCATTGTAAATGCATATTGCAAACTCTAGGACAACCAATAAAATAGGTTAAAAAAAAAAAGAAGTATAACTGATATACTAAGCAAGGAAAGAAATGGAATAATATGAAATGCTCAATTAAATTAACCACAAAATGTAGAAAAGAAGCAGAAGACAAAAAATAGGATTGAAGAACAAGGATGACAAGCAAAGGCAGTAAAAAATATGATAGATGTTAATCACTTTAAATGTCAATGGTCTAACTACACCAATTAAAAAACAGTGAATATTTGAGTGGATCAAAAACAAGACCCAACTATATGTTGTCCACAAAAAAACACATTTAAATATAGCTACACATATAGATTAAAATTAAGGGGATGGAGAAATATATGTCATGTTAACACTAGTCAAAAGAAGGCATGAGTAGCCTTATTAATTTCAGACAAAGCAGATTCAGAGCAAGAAAAGTTATCAGACTAAAAAGGGGCATTATATAATGGTAAAGGGTTCGATTCTCCAAGAAGACATAACAATCATTAATGTGTATGCTCCTGACAACAGAGGGTCAAAATATATGAGGCAAAAACTAACAGAATTGCAAGGAGAAATAGATGAATCCACTATTACAGTTGGAGATTTCAACACCTCTTTATCAGAAATAGATAGATTCAGCAGGCAGAGAATCAGTAAGGACATAGTTGAACTCAGCAGCACAATCAATCAACTGGATATAATTGACATCTATAGAGTACTTCATCCAACAACAGCAGAATATACATTCTTCTCAAGCTCACATGACACATTCACTAAGATAAATGACATTCTGGGACATAAAACACACCTTAACAAATTTAAGAGAATAGACATTATGCAATGTCTGCTCTCAGAGCACAATAGAATTAAACTAGAAACGAGTAGCAGAAAGATAGCTAGAAAATCCCAAAGTGTGTAGAGATTAAACAACATACTTCTGAATAATACAGGGATCAAAGAAGAAATCTGAAGAGAAATTTAAAAATATTGAGACTAAATGAAAATAAAAACACACCTTATCAAAATTTATGGAATGCAGCAAAAGAACTGCTTAGAGGGCAATTTATAGCCTTGAAAGCACATATTAGAAAAGAAGAAACATCTAAAATCAATAATCTAAGTTTCCACCATAGGAAACTAGAAAAAAAAATAGCTAATTACATTCAAAGTAAACAGAAGAAAAGAAATAATAAAAATTAGGGCAGAAATCATTGAAATTGAAAACAGGAAATCAATAGAGAAAATCAACAAAACTGAAAACTAGTTCTTTGAAAAGATCAATGAAATTGGTAAGCCTCTAGCCAGGAAACCAAGAAAAAAGAGAGAAAACACAAATTATTAATATCAAAATTACTACTGATCCCATGGACATTAAAAGATAATAATGGAATATTATGAACAACTCTATCATTACAAATTTATTACAAATTTGATAACCTAGATGAAATGAACCAACTTTTTGAAAGACACAATCTGCTGAAATTCACACAAGAAGAAATATACAATTTGAATAGACTTATATTTATTAAAGAAATCGAATCAATAATTAATAACCTTCCCAAACAGAAAGATTAGGCCCAGATGGGTTCATTGGTGAATTCTGCCACACATTTAAGGAAGAAATTATACCAATTCTCTACAATCTCTTCCAGGGGATAGAAGCAGAGGGAATACTTCCTAACTCATTCTGAGGCCAGCATTACCCTGATAAGCAGAACCAGAAAAAGACAGTACAAGACTAAGATATCTCATGAACATAGATGCAAAAATCATCAACAAAATGTTAACAATATTGATGAACAACTCTATGACCACAAATTTGATAACCTAGATGAAATAGACCAACTCCTTGAAAGACACAATATGCCAAAAGTCACAGAAGAAATAGATAGTTTGGATAGACTTATATCTATCTAAATAAATATATTTTGATTTAAACTCACTAAGTTAAAAAGGTTTCTTTAGCATACCATGTTGGAGGTTTATTTCAGCAAACCGCATTACTGTCTAATTCCATTTGGTTTAAGGTAATTGGGCAAGGTCATGAAACTGAAGCTCTGATGGGACACAATGATGAGCAGATAGAGAACAACTTGGGAGATCAGCTGTCCCAAGCATTAGCTCATCACCAGATAGATTTTATAAAGTGCCCAAGTGGAACTTCTTTTCTCACCTTAGATGTACAAATGCTTTCATAAAAATAAAATCAAGGCAAGTTTCGCAGTTTTGCAGGCCTTCACAACTGTATAGGTTTGGTAACCTTTGTTATTCGTAAGGGAAAGAACAAAAACCTCAAGAACCGTGGCTACACTGGACTTTTGTCCTTAGTATTGGGGTATGCACAAATAGAGCTGAAAGGGACCTTGCACATCAACTAACCCAATTGTCTATTAACAGGAAAGAAATAAGGGTCAGCCTACCCTAACTTCCCAAATTCTATGTGACGTGCCCACTTACACATGTTCATAGCATTTTGTGTATCTCTTATCAAAATAGTATATTAAAATTGTTTTTTACTTGTCTGCTATCCATTAGAAAGAAAACTCACTGAGAGCAGTAATTACGATGTTAGCATTGAATCTCCAGAATGAACAGGGCATTTTCTTATCTAGAACTATAATGATAAAATATCATGTGATATAGGATATATGACATATGAGAGATATATATATCCTCTCATATCAATCCTTTCAATCCTGTAAGGAGTATGCTATCGTTTATTATTCCTTTTTTACAGAAGAGGAAATTAAGATAGCAAAGTGAACCAACTTGCCCGAGGTCACTACACACTTAGTAAGTAGTAGATTCAGGATCCAAATGTAGCACTTTAATTACAGAGCCTGCACTCTTAATCATTTCATTAAACGGCCTATCATAGAGTAGATTCTCCTTAAATATTGTTGAAAGCAGATTAAATAAATCTAATTGAGAGAATAGACATGTAAAACACAATTATAATTCAACACGCTAAGTTATATAAAATCAGTAAATACAAGGAACACTGTATATTGTTATACTATTTTATACTATATACACTTGTAGTCAGAGAAGCTTCACAGAACAGGAACATTTTGAACTGAAATTTATACTACTATTTTTATGCAACATTTTTAGTTCAAGTGAAATATAAGGAATTTTATTTTATCTTTTTCAGAGTAATACCCTCTTTGGTTCTTATTCTGCCTTGCCAATTTGTTTAGTTAGGAATTAGTAAAATATACTGTAAATCATTCTTAATAAACATTCGACACTAATCCTATTTCCTTTTCTCTATAGATCTTCAGCTGTACTTTTGTTGCGAAAAATGAATGAAAACCAGAATGAATAATAACCTCCTCTGACTGCTGAGAGTGAAATATCCTGCTCTTTTTATCATTTGCTCAACTCTGCATTCTTGAATTAACAGCGTTTGGTCGAACAGACTGGGCTTTCAGAAAATAGTATTCTTTTTTGGATGAAACTAAGGAATTTGATGCCACTGATGTGCACTTTATATTTTCAAGATTTAAAATTATCTGATGGGATAATGGAATCTTCTATGTTTATCTATGAAATAATTAATTTTAAAGCAAAGCTTTCCAAATTATCTTTTTCTATAAAACTTAAGATCTTCATAATGCAAGTAAATTTACTGATTTTAATTTTAAAAAAGACATTATCAAGGTTCTTTAATTCAATTTTTAATTTCTCTGATAGTTGCTAATGTTCATCCTGCCTTACCCACTCCCCCCTACCTCTTCCACTAACATGGAATTCAAGTATGGAACAACTTTTAAACATTTCAATTAAGGGAACAGTCAAATGCTAAAATGAAACAATACCTCAAAAAGCATATTCTTTTGGGGCAGATATAGTAGTATTGTAGTGTTTAAGTGCTCTGCGACCAGGAGAAACATTTATACAGGTTTTGTGAGTTGTCACATCACTGAGATATAAGATTTAAGTTTTCCCTAAGGTTTCACACTGCTCCCCACTCCCAATTTATTTTAAGATGATATCATTTGAGACATACAAAATAATCGTTTGTTTCTTGTAATGGAGATTTCCAATTAAACCAAAATTTCTAATAGCCCTAGTACCCAAATCTTAGTTTCTAATACCAGTGTCCAAAAATGATACTAGGACTCCTTGGAGAAATGGCTGATTCTAGGAATGGGGTAAGAAATATACAAGAAGAGCCTGGAGTATGTTGTAGTACCCCAAAGTAAGGTAGTGCCCCTCTTCTGCCCCAAAATACCAAAATCCACAATGACAGAGGCATGTCAAAAGGACACAGGAATAAATTGCAAGATCTCCCAATGGCCAAAGCTGAAATAATTTGAGCAACAAACTATATAAAGTAGAATTAATTTATGACCCCAATTGTAAAATAAATATCAATGAGTCTATATTGACATAAATACATGATTGAACAAATAAATAAATGGAGACAACAGACAAATTTTCAAAGCTGAAAAACTGCAATAATTTATGTAGATACTTAGCTCTCTAGAAGGTGAAGCATAACTCCCCACTTCTTTAGTGTGGAATGTGCATTGCAACTTCCTTCCATAGAGTGCAGTGTAGAATAGGGGAAAAAAGAGTAACTTTTATAGTGGAGAAACCTAATAAACACTATCTCAAGCCAGGTGATCAAGGTTAATATCGACAGTGAACAGTCATATTGATAGTATACACTTTACCATTGTAGTCTTCCTTCCAAAAACAAATTACCCCAGTCTAGTTAGAAGAAAACATATCAGACAAACTGGGGGACATTCTACAAAATACCTGACCAGTACTACTCAAAATATCATGGTCATCAAAACAAAACATCTGTGAAACACTATCACAGCTAAGAGGATCCTAAGGAGATATGACAATTAAATATAATGTGGTATCATGGATGGTATCCTGGAAGAGGAAAATAACATTAGGTAAAACCTGAGAAAATTTGAGTGCATTAGTTAATAGTAATGTATCAATATTGGTTAATTATAATAAATGTATCATACTAATGTAAGATGTTAATAATACAGGTAACTGGGTGTGGGGAGTTCAGAAACTCTCTGTACTATCTTTGAAATAATTTTGTAAATCTACAACTATTCTAAAATAAAAGTTTGTTAAAAAATATCTAATGGTTTGTTTATTCAGGTTAGGGGTTCCATCAAGAAATCTTGAAAGATTGAGCATTCTTGGTTTTTGCCCATGAATGATAAAATTGGGACATAAATGTATTTACTGTAGTAGATTAGAGAGAGACTTTGATGAATCTATTTGAATACAGATATTGAACAAAGCCTACTACCAAATATTCACATGCATATTCACACTCAAAGGAATAACTCTACTTTTCCATATATTGATGTTTCAGTGCTGTAACTTATATGTGAGGGAAATATGCCTTCATCAGAAACTACCCAATGCAGGTGGTCTAGCTGACTTGGAGTCATGACCTTTCTTTTCACTAATCCACATGTGTCCCAGTGTTATTTGTTGCGTCATAGAGGAAAGGTCTATCTTTTATTAAAGAGACATAAATAATTGTGCTCCCTTCTGAAGCAATTGCAGTTTGAGACTATACGTACATTTTTTCATTACTTGGAAGGCACAGTACAAAGCTCCATATAAAAAAAAATAAATCATGCAATATTGGCAACTTAGAGTCTCTTGACATAGTGACATTCCATAATGGCAACCCTTTAACCATATCTGTCTCTAAAACTATTTAAGCCAAATCCTCATCACGGTATAAAGCAAATAGTATATTCATTGCCTCTGCTCATTATATGCACCACTAGACTAGGATTTGTCCAGACCTCCTTTCAGGACTAGGGTGACTATTCAGAGAAGCTGGCACTGTAAAGCTCCAAGGTCAGTTAATCTTCATGCCTCACAGTTGTAATTTTTGTCCCCAACCAAAATTTTAACCTTTTCTGTTCAGCTATTCTTGTTTTCCCAGTCAAAAAGCCATGTTCATCTTATTAATGCCCTTCCCTCATCCTTAAGCCTTTCATCTTCTCCCTGCAAAGCCTCTCTTCCACTCAAGAACAATTTACCAATTTCTTTAAGTTAATATGGGCAGTTTCCTCCATTCTCTTTTTGATTGAATTTGGGATGTCCCCAGGATACTACTTTCCATGCAGACCTCTAGGTAGTCACTTTATATATCTATATGGCATATGTCCCCAATGGTAAAAAATGAAGTCATTTACATTTTTGCCTAAAATTAAGCATGACCATTTTGAAAGTTGATAAGTAAAAAATATCAAATATTAATATTGATGTGTTTTTGAGTCATGCTAAACTACTTACAGACCTTTCCTTCCTTCCTTCGTTTCTTCTTTCCTTCCTTCCTTTCTTCCGTTAAAAAATATATCGAGCATTTTCTATATGTGAGGCACGTGGTTAAGTTCTAAGTACAGTGAATTTCCTGTTTTAATGAATTTTACCTTAGTATCAGTTATCTATTGCTGTGCAACAACTTACCCCAAAACTTATAGGCTTAGTACAACACACATATATTATCACACAAATTCTGTTAGCCAGGAATCTGGGCATAATTTAACTGGGTCCTCTGCCTCAGAGTCTCTCACAGATGTGTAATCAATGTGTCAGCCAGATCTGTCGTCTCATCTTAACGTCGTTGCTGACAGGATTCAGTTCCCGGTGGGCTGATTTCCTGAGGACCTGATTTCCTTGCTGGTGGTTGGTCAGAGGCCAGAGACAGAGACAGAAACAGAGATGAGAGAGAGAGAGAGACACTGCTAGCAAGACCAAAGTCAGAATCTTTTGTAACCTAATCATGGAAGAGACATCCCATCATTTTCTGTAGTCTTTTTGTTAGACCTGAGTCAATAAGCCCTGCTCTAACTCAAGAAAAGGGGATTACGAAAAGGTGTGAGTACCATGAAGTGGGGATAACTGAGGGCCATCTTTGAAATCTGCCTACCACAACATGCCAGCAGGGCACCTCTCACTCTGACTTTTCCTTTATGTACCACGTACTCTTTGCTTCTAGGTCTTTGCATGCATTTTTCTCTCTGCTTGAAATGTGCTTCCACAGCTGCCTCTTCACTCCCTTGTTGGCACATTTCCTCATCTTCAAGATATAGTTCAGGGTCATCTCTCTGGTAATGTTATCCTTAATTTTTATCTAAAGTTTTATCCCCAGATGGAAAGGTACAAGAGGTCATTTTTAAAAAATATTTTTATAATCATAGGATGCTGACACTTGAAGAGACCAAAGGTAACATCTAGTTTCTTTTTACAGACACTGAGTAGGTAAATTTACATTCCCAGTGTTGTATTATAATAATCCAGCTAAGAAACTTACTCTCTTGGTCCTGAGATCTTTCTGCCAATCTTATTGCTTCTCTAAAGCTAAGTGATATTCTATTTCTGATTAGTAAACTCATCAAATGACTATTTTAATTCATAGTAATGGCTTTGTTTTTCCCTGATGGTAGCCGTATCTGGATAAATGCTAGTGGATACTTCAACTTGAAGTTATAAGTTATTTTTCTATGAAGACAGGTATGTAAACAGAACCTTTTTCTCGTAGATGACCCAGAATATTTTTCTAGGGTAGGAGTAATTTTAAAAAGGGGAAATTAACTATTTTAGGTTCTTCATTGTAGAAAATGTGCTAGATTTACAGAATTAACCCTATAGACTATGAAACAAGTTAACAATCCTTATGAATAATCATGCATTAAAGAAAGAGGCCAGTTTCGATTTAGAGTATGTTGACCTTATCCACTCAATTGGTTAATGTAAAATAGTACTGATTTCTTTAAGATGCACATTGTTTTGGAGACTTCGTGCAAGTGTGTGTGTACACATATATGAAGTTGATGAACACACGCACAGCATTTAGAAGAGCATTCAGAAAAGAATTGTAGACAAGGAACTAAGCCTCTTATCCAATAACCCATTCTTAACTGATACAGAAATGGTACTGTTGAACAAGCAAGAATACATAGCTTCCAGAGTTTTAAGGTCCAAGTTACAAATCTAAATGGTGCACAAAGATGTTGAAGTCTGCATCTACAACTAAAGTGATAAACTTCAGTTGCTCTGCTTGATTTATGATAATGAAATGAACGCAGGGGCATAGTTGCCTGCATGATTGTAAGCCTTTTACCAAAAGAATGTAAATTTTAGCACCAAATTTTCTCTCTCACTGGAGCACTGATTCATAATTTGATCATATTCATGTTATCCAAATATGGTTGACAACAAAAAAAGGAAAGCTTTCCATTCTTTTCTTGAATTGCCCCAATGGCCAATTACTATGACAGGAAGAGATTATTTCAAAACTGATCCTTGACTGTTTCCAATCAGATTAATTTTTGAACTATCTTCTTACATTAAATTTCTTTTTCACTAACGTAGGAGAATGATGTGTGCCAACACTTAGCAATTAAGGTGGGTAAAGGGAACTTAAGTGGGTCTACCATAGTTAGAGCATGAATGCCGTGAAGCATAGCCCTTTCTCTATTGTGTCAGCCATTTCTGTGACTGCTTAATCTAAAAGTGGAACTATTTGAATTATGATGAAAAAATGTCATGGCTCATGGGAGACAGTAGATAATGATAATGAGTCAAGGCTTGTAGCCTATCCATGCTGGCTGTCTGATTTGTTCTGATGGGCTTGCTCTTCAGTGCCTGGAGGGTTAGCGTTAGCATTTGACAGCATCCCCATTAAAGCTCACTTTGCAAAGAGCTAGGGCCTGGAAACCAGGTCCACCTCTTGTGCTTCTGGGATGTGTGACAATAAGGAACTCCTACCCATCTTAGGAAATACCAGGGACCTACTTAAAGCTTGTGCTTCTGAAAAACAGTCACATGAGAAGGCATAAACTTCTCCGTTTGAAAAGAAGAATTTTTTTTTGAAAAAAAACGTGCTGTTATTAAACTCAGCATGGGAGGCAATCTGAACCAGGATCTTCATCAATCAGATTAACTACTTTCCAAGATGAAAACAGAAGAAGCACAGTGTGAGACTGAGCAGATATTTATCAAAAGCCATGTTAATAACCACTTTCAGCTTTTTTCCTGACAGTTTCATCTGAGGTTCCATGTTTAACATTTGAGTATCATATGTTTTTGTCAGGATGAGGCTGCTAAGAGCATCAATTAATTAATTCCTTTGAAGTATGATTCAGAAAGGTAATAAAGTAACCGTCCTTAAGGCCAAAACTAGTAATGGTAAGCAACATCCTGTAGCTAGACAATTTGTTACTTCAGAGAGAAATTAAAAGTAAAATGTCTTCTTGAGCCCATCTAAGAATAAATTGAGGTATATTTTTACAAAGTGGCAACAAGGTATATATGCATTTATATATGTATAGACACAAATGCATATTCAGTATGCATAATTGCCTACCTAGCTGAGATATTCCTCATTTACATTCTAGTGTACAGTCTAGCACAAAAAAAAACAAAAAAGAAGGAAAAAAAGAATGGCCTCTTTAATTTGCTTTATCTAAATGGGCTGTAAATAGGGCAAAATTAAACTTGGAAAAATAATGAGAATTTTATATTATTAAGATTATCAACCATGCTTTAGTGTTTGAGAAAATTAATTTGGTAGGTTAAAAAAAATTCTCAGCTCCTGAAAATTAACACTCCAAGAATGCAACTCAGAGTGTAGAAGAAATTTGTACCTTGTCACAGCCAGATGTAGGCTACATATATTCAGGGATGTATTCTGCCATCTCCACTTTATGCAGGGCACATCAAAGGCATGGCTAATGTAGTTCTCATTTCAATGATGTAATATCAGCAATTGGCAATCAACCAAACCACAGTAATCTCGGAGAGATTTTGTATATGTAAGGTGTCAAGTCAAAGTGGGAAATAAAAATAGGGCAGGTGTGTGCTGATGTGGGTTCATCTCACGTGGGATATTTCTTCAGTCTGGAGGCATATTTCCTATGAATAATTTAAAATGAGCTCTCTCTCTGTTACTTGAAGCTTCACATTACCCCGTCTGCTTACTGCGATCCAATCTTATGACAAAAATCTGTTTCATAAATTCCTGGATGAGATGGTCCACTCTGTAAAACACTCAGACTAACAAACGTGGGGGCTAACGGGAAGTGCATGACTTGGACTGGGAGCTAGTCTGGGAGTTAGGAGGCCAGCCTGGGCTATGTAGGTAAGGTGTCCTCTCCCTCTGATGGCCCACGAATGACAACTCTCAATTTCTGTGCTCCTGCAGCAGAGGCTTGGCTCATAATCTTCTTGCTATTGTGATGTGGGTCCATATATTTTGCTTCCCTTTCTTTTTCTTTCACTCTCTATTCCTGCTCCAAGGTAATTTATTTTTATTTCTAATTGATTGGACAAATAACATAGGAGACAGCAATGCTTCATCAATTTATACTCAATCTTCCAGTAGAGGAGTCTTAGCAGTTTTGTGGTCCCATTATCCTTTTTGGTCAGCTGGGATTCCAGAGGTCCTTGAACTGCTACTCTGTTTATGGAAGGCTGGCATCTCACTTCTTCAGATACGTGGAGTGTGCAAGTGGGACGATGATAATACATTGCTGTGGAACAAACTATGAAATTAAATGTTAGCGATAGTCATGGGAGTTTGAGTCATTAAACAGAATTCTTCCACACCTCAAAGGTCAGATATTTTTTGAATCACCCCTTCAAAATAGATATTTATAACGTTAAAATATTCTATTGCTTTGTACTTTTAAAGTGCATTCACATATGGCATCTAATTTCCTTCTCACAACAAACCAAGACAGGACAATTTTTGAACATCTGAAGGAGGAGGTTGTCATAGTGGAAGGTGAGCCTGGGGAGAGACTGGGCTGTCTGTACCATCTGCAAGGGACACAGTTGGCCCTATTTTAATTATAGAGCCATAGCACCTGTGATGACAATATGAGCTGAAAAGAGAATGAGTCATGGGAAAAGGTGAGTGAGGGTGGGAAAGGTGAGATTCTCCATCTTCTCTAGGAATGGCACTTTCCAAAACATGGCACGAAAAAATGAAACTACCTCATTCTAACTATATAGGTGATTGACTCCAACCAATTCTTCCTTTCCCCACCACCCTTCTCTTTCCTTGTGGTATGTTTTACTAAATTACCATTTTGAGTTTCTGTTATAAATATTTAGCTTATGGTAGCTTGGATTTGTCATAAGTCATTCTGCTGCCTTGATTTGTGCTCTTTTTTCAGAGTTCTTTTTAAATCCTGTCCTGTCATTTGCTTTGTGCATTTATTTCCTTTAAAATTATTTCTCTCTTAATCTTATTTATTCTTGTAGTTTATTTTTCTTAACTTCAAAACATTAATATGGCTTAAATTTATTACCTAATATTATTAAAATAAGAACAATTCATTTCATACTTATTTCTTGAATACTTATCATACGCTAGGCATTATCCATTAATAATGTATGAACTAGGTTCAATTTAGAACCGTGTCTAAGCCACTTGTACTGCCTGTTTGTTATTCTGAGCGTGAGGTTGAATATTGTTTCCGATGGTTTTCACTATTTGCACTTCTTTACTAGATTTTCTCTTCATGTCTGATGCCAATATTTCCTTGAGGTGTTTTTTTTTCATATTAATTTTAAGAAAGAACCTCATAAAAGTATGTATATTAATACATATATTAAGTCTTTGCCTTCTTAACCAATATGTATTGATTCATACTGTGTGCTAGTGTTTGTGCTAACTTTTTATAAATATTATTCTGTATAATTTGCTTCCTAACCCTATTAAAAAGTATTGTAATTCCCATTTTAGTGTTGAAGAAAAAACGAGAGAAATTTTCGCAATTTGTAGAAAGTCACATAGCTAGTAATAGATAGGCTAGTATTAAACTTACATATATATCTCATTTCAAACCCACGTGCTTAACTCCATTTTATGCTACCTCCCTATCTATGTTGTAATTATTTCCCCCAGGCTTTTTCTTTTAACTTTGTTAACAGTTTCTTTCTCCATAAAAATTGTTTAATATTTATGTAGTAAAATCCATCCATATTTTCCTTTAGGGTGTGTGCTTTTGCTGTTAATCTCAGGAATTCTTTACCTGCTTCAATGTTGTATAAATATCACTTATATGTTCCCCTACTTTAGTGTTATAAACTTAAAAAAATTTAATTACACATCCTTTCATAAAGCTCATGAAAGATAAAGTCTCTCACTCAGAAATATGCACAAATACATACAGAAAATTTTTCTTGCCACTTAAGGGAGTTCATAGAATCTCTGAAACCTGTGCATCAAAGTCAGAAGGGTCAAATTTTAGTTCTTTTTTTTTTTAATTCTTTAATTCTTTTGAAATGCATTTTATATGTGTGTTATGGAGTTAATTGTGTCCCCCCTAAAATTCATATGCTGAAATCCTAACCCCCAGTACCTCAGAATGTGACTACATTTGAAGATACGGCCTTTATAAAGATGCAATTAAGGTAAAATGAAGTCATATGGGTGGGCCCTAATCCAATGTACCTGGTGTCCTAATAAGAGGAGATTAGGACACAATTACACACAAAGGGAAGATTGTGTGAAGACACAGAGAGAACACAGCTATCTATAAGCCAAGGAAAGAGGCCTCAGAAGAAATCAACACTGTTGATACCCTGATCTTGTACTTCTAGCTTCCAGAATCGTGGGAAAATCTATTTCTGTTGTTTAAGCCACCCAGTCTGTGGTACTTTGCTATGAAAGCCCTAGCAAACTAATACAGTGAGACAGGGATCTAATTTTTTTGTTTGCTTGTGTTTTGCAGATGAATTTATCATCTCAACACTGCTTATTCAATAACACATTAAGTACTTATCAGAGAAGTCACTTGATTCCTATTCTAAATCCATACTCTGTGTGTGTGTATAATGTGTTATATACACATATTGACCTATGGGATGTATATACACACATACACACACACACACGAACTTCTTATTCCATTTTCATTCTTGTGCTAAAATCATGTCTTTAATTATCCTTGTTTTTAAATGTTACAGTTTAAAGACAAGTCCTCTCTTATTTCTTATTTTTTGCTCTTTTCATATCCTTTATATGTCAAAGTAGCTGTAGAATTGTTTTCCATATTCCAAGAAAATTCAGTATTTATTTGGAGGTGGATTGGATAAAATTCATTGTTTCATTTGAAGAAAATCAACATCTTTCCAATACTTAGTCTTTAAATTTAGGATAATGTGTATGGCGCTCTATTTATTGTGCTTATTTTTTGTCCCTCTGTCTGGCTTTCTAGTGTTCTTCCCTTGTTCTTGCATATTTCACTTTTGTTTATTCCTAGATATTTTATATTTTTGATGTTATTATGAATAGAATATTCTTCATAGTTTATTGTCTTCTAGGTTTTTGGCAGTATCAGTAAAGCTATTGATGATGATGATGATGATGATGATGATGATGATGATGTTGAAGATTAAGCATCTATCACAATCCCAGCTTTGTCGTTATCTCCCCTTCTTTTCTTTTCTTTAGAATCATTCTTCTTCTCCTTTTTCCTTGTCTCTTCCTTATAATATTTATTTTGGGATTCAAATATATCACAGAGTCATTAATAGACATTAGGATAGGTAGTCCCAAATGGTTTGGTTCTTAGGGTCTTAGAAGAATACCAATTCTGAAATTTTAAAGATCTTTTCTGAAGACTCTTTTATATTATCTATCTTCTTATCTGTGTTAAGAGGAAGAAATAGCTCTGCTCATAGATGGCCTTCAGATATTTCCCTGTAGGTCCTGCTGCTCAGTCTTTTTTCTTTTGAGCCAAATAACTGACAGGAAGGGAGAACGGCAAACCTCTTGTCTGCCTGTGACCCTTACTGTTACCTGGGAGTCTGCGGCATTGTCTGTGTCCATTTTATTCTATTCTCTTCTTCGCTGTTATGTCCTCTCTCCCTCCTCTACCCCTACCACATACATATGCCCTCACAAATTTTCTTACATTTTAAAAATTAAAACTATCACTCAAAAACGTAACTCTTTTACAAGCTATTCTTTCCCTACTTAGTGAAAAAAGACCTTTGCATTCTGTCTGTTGGAGCCTTTTACATGAGACCAAATGAGAGACCTAGTTGGGAACACTGTGGAGACAGTGGTCTTGGTTACAAGGCAGGAATGGGAAACAAAACATGTTGACTATTTATGTGGGTGGAAACTTGGAGAAAGAATTTAAAAATAAATATTTTGGAATGCTGAGACTGAATTGTCTGAGAGCCTTCAGAGAGTGGGTAGTTGGAAATATAAATTTAGAGCTTAGGAAAAAGATTTTCTATAGGGCAGTACTGGAGACTCATTCTTATTTTTGTGTTTTCCCTCTTTCTCTTAAAAGCCACATAGAGTCACAAAATTTACCTTTGTCATGTTTGTAATGTTTCTCCAATTTCTTTTTTAATTTACACCTCACTTAAACTGCCTTGCAATCATTTGAAAAAAAGTTGCATCTGTCTTCAAACTCTTCTTCCTTTTTCCCTTCTAGAAGGCCCTCTTCAGACTTGGATCTATATATTCACTTGCCAAAAAAACTTGCTATAAATTGTTTGCAGAATAAAATCTATGCTTTTGAGCACGAGATAGGAGCCTGCTTAGTTCTTTCCTTTCTGTACATGTTACCTGGGCTCCTATGAGGTACCAGGCTATTCTAGGTTTACAGCTATGAACGAGCGAGTCTTCTCTCTCATGTAGCTCACAGTACAATGGAGACGTCAGAAAAGTTAGTAAAGCTACCTTTGCAGTCAAATAAGCTGAGGCATCTTACTTTGAAGCTTGTGCAGCAGACACACTCTATCTGCAGCTGTTGCTCTTTCTAGAACACATATGTTCTTATCTTTGCAAATGGTCTTCTTTGTAGTGTCCTGCTTTCTTCCAGCTATAAAGTATCACATTGTGTTGGAAAATGTTTATCAAATAAACATTATTGAAACTTACAATGGACTTTCAACAGACTTCTTTTAAAAACCGTTTAGCCCAGAAATCTTCTTTGTAAGTTAAACAAAAATTTCTCCTTAGATCCTCCCAGAAGTGCTTATCCTCCACATCCCATCCCACACCAAGTTCTACCGTTTCCTAATTTCGATCTAAAGTGAATTACTACTTCTAAAATGATCTTTTCTGGTGGGTTTAGGCAAGCTCCAATTTTCACACAGGTTTTGTTTATAAATAAGAAAATAGTTTTTATTTGGCCAGCAAAGGGTGTACACAAATCTGTTTGCAAGAAAAGAAAATACGTCAAACATAGAGTTGGAATTGGTACATAGTTTCAAAGAAAGACTGATGAGGTTAAT
This sequence comes from Diceros bicornis minor, assembly GCF_020826845.1. Classification (NCBI taxonomy): domain Eukaryota; kingdom Metazoa; phylum Chordata; class Mammalia; order Perissodactyla; family Rhinocerotidae; genus Diceros; species Diceros bicornis. The sequence goes on from NC_080742.1 coordinate 36,254,980, forward strand.
TGTGACTCGTTGATAAATTACAGTAGAGAAGATTTGTATTAAGGTTATTATTTGTGTTTGCTTTTCCCTTATATTTTGTATTTTTTTAATCTCAGAATTACTCTGCGAACATCAATATTGCCTGTTTTCTGAAAGTTTCTTATTTTAAATCAAATTCTAATACTTTACTTCTCCGTTGCATAATTCTAGTGATCAAATAAACCCAAATGCATTTAAATCTGAGAATTTTTAAATAAATTGAGCATACTATAGTAAAAAATTGTGGTCAGTATAAAACATAAACTTTAAAGAGCACGCACAAAATAAAGTATAACATAAGCAAACAGATTATACCAAATAACATATCTTTTAATTTTAATTAATAGGATAATTTATTTGCTATCGTCCTTACTAACTGTATATATGTTCAACTTGTGACCAAACATTTAAAGGATACTTGGCTGTCTAACAAACCCCAGAGCCAATAAATGTTTTGTTTCCAATATTTACTAAAGTGCTTTTTTTCTTTAAAATTTCTGCTTGTCAATACACTTACATCAGGAAAATTGCTTATAGATATGGATGTAGAATACACAGAAACAATGAAATGTTGGACAAAGTTATATTGCCCAATTCTCATGCTGGCATCGTCTTTATTGAGAGAGATAAAAGTCAGTATCCAATATTTTGTTTGTGGGTGATCAGTGGAACATTTTAAAAAGACATCTTGTATTCTCTTTATTTGTTAAGAAACTACAATAACACAGTATGACAAGAGGCAATGAAAAGAAAGAGTCTTTAATGAAAGACTTACTGTGGTGAAAGAATTGTAAAAATGAGTCAAATACACACAATCCTCCATCAGCACGGTTAGCAGCTCTGGCTTTGGATTGTTGCCATGTGCTGACTAAGAGACCATCACTAAGTTTCTTATCTTTTTACATATCAGTTTCTCATTTGTAAAATGGACTTGATAGTATGGCCTGCATGTAGAATTATTAGGAAGAAGTAAGATAATGCGTGTAAAACATTTAGCTCGTAGTCTTTAAAAAAGTCAGCTCTTTTGCTATTTTTGTTCATAATGGGAATCATAGTGATATGTAACTCCCCAAACTAGGCTTTAATCCATCATCTTCATTACAATAATGCCTTTTGGGGTTGGCAGTGAACATTAGTGCTAGTGAGAAACAGTATGGTCCAGAGTAAGATAAGGAGCACTGGGTTCGGAGTTAGCAGATCAGTTTGAATCTGGGTTCTACATATAAAACATGTGACCTTGGATATGTTTCTTAAGTTTTTTGAGTGTGAATTTCTCAAGTGTATAATGTGGATAAAAATAATTACTTTTCAGGGTGTGAGTGAGAAGTAAATTACAACACAAATTGCCCAGCATAATGACAAACATGTAAGTTTCAAAAATTAGTGCTTCCTTTTTCTTTAAATCATAGGGGCTCATTTAGGTGAATGACCTAGGCTTGATTCTTTGTCCACATTGATGTGAATTTACTGAACTGATACTATTCATTTGGAAGATTTGAAACCATTATTAAGCAATTGGTTGAACTGCTCAGTCATTGCATATCAATTAGAAAGGCTAAGGTCGCCAGCCAGTCACCCATTTGGTGACCTGACCAGTCAGAAGCACCATTATGATAATATTTTGGTCTTTATACAACTGATATTTTACAGGTTTCTCATGTGAACCTTGTAAAATTTCTATGGGGGTGGGTAGAGCAAAAAAATGAGGAAAAAATACTGAAGTAAGTAAATAGCCTTACTTATGCCAGTGCCTTAGAATATATTTGAATTTCCATAGCTTTGGCTTAGAGAGCTCATTCTTTGACTCGTTAAATGTAGTTCCATCAAGAAGAAATGGACAAGGGCCGGCCCCGTGGCTTAACGGTTAAGTCGCGCACTCTGCTACGGCGGCCCCGGTCTGGATCCCGGGCGCACACCGACGTACGGCTTGTCCGACCATGCTGAGGCCGTGTCCCACATTCAGCAACTAGAAGGATGTGCAACTATGACATACAACTATCTACTGGGGCTTTGGGGAGAAAAAGGGAAAAAAAGGAGGAGGATTGGCAATAGATGTTAGCTCAGGGCCGGTCTTCCTCAGCAAAAAATGGACGATTGGCATGGATGTTAGCTCAGTGCTGATCTTCTTCACAAAAAAAAAAAAAAAAGAAGAAGAAATGGACAAATTTAGAACATCCAATGCTAACAGCACCAATTTTCACTACCATCTCTGTGTTGTCCCTTCAGGAACCCCTCCCCATGCCTGGACTGCATTTTCCTGGAGAAGTTAATAAAGTTAAAGCCATTCCTCCTCAGCCTTTGACTTGAGTACATGAAGAAGGCATGACCTTGTGTTAAGGCAGCGTGCCTTCAACTGGAAGGCAGGACTTCTATCAGTTTAGAGAGCTCACAGGAACCTCTGCAGACTTTGTAGAAGTGATAAACACGAGTGCTCATGTTTCCTAAAGGAAGGTCTGTTCATGGCAAATTCTCTGCCCTGTGTTGGTCCAGAATTAAAAACTAGCAGACCAGACAGTTGCTTAGTAGTGGCAGTATCTATCATACAAACTGAGAATTATTTTGTCTTTTGTTTATCACTTCAGATGTTGCTTTTTTCTTGTATTAATAGCAGCAGCAGTGGTAGCAGTAATAATAGTAGAAATATTTTTAATAGTATTTTCTTAGGGCTTGTAGATTAAAAAAATTTTTTTTAGAAGAAATTTGTTAGCAGAATAAGCCCAAAGTATTCCCGCAAGAAAATTCTCTAGGGTTTATGAATGTGGGAATGGCATCACTTAAATGGGTTCAGGTCTACATACCTAGGGAGAGTGCCTGGGAAGAAAGGGGGTGGAGCTGCTTTGGCAGAGTAGGATTGGTCAGACGATATGTCATTCTTATTTCTCTCTTCAAGGTGGAGGGTATGACCCCAGAGCCTTGTGGCTTGAGGCAGGAGTGGCACTGACTGATCATTGCAAGCTTGACTGGCATTGATGCAATCTAGACAGCAGAACATATTTTTGCATTTTTTAAAATATGTAACATAATTAGATAATTTTATGTTTCTATTTATTATAATTGTGCTACATTTCATTAGGCCCCAGGGCATAGTAAAATTTGAAAATGCCAACAACTAAGTATTTTAAATCATTTAAAAATCAGCAAAACCCAAAGTCACACTCTTTCTACTGATGCAATATGAACAATTTCAACTTAGACTATTCCTGAAGGAGTGAGTGAGGCTGGTCAAGTTTACAGGAAAATATGGGAAAGTACTGTTCTCCTAATTGCCGGATGTACAAAGTAGGGAAGCGTAAGCTAAAATAGACAATTCATAGTACCATGACTCACATCCAGGCCTATGAAAATTCAGTATTTTTCATTTGACTCAATTCTTTCCCCTAAACTAGAGAATTTGAAGTCTGATGTTTAGCTCATCTATAGTCCAGAATTTTCTCTGACAGTAAAACCAAGGAAAATCAAAGAGAAAAATCCATGTCCTGTAGCATCTTTCAAAACTTAAGGATGTCTTCATACTTTATACATTATTTTATATCCTTTTGAATTTTTTTTTATATTTTGAGGATTTCCATTTCAGAAAATATATTAAACATAATGTTACATTTTTGTTATCTGTATAATATTTCATCGCAAAGAGGTGTCATAGTTAGTATTATTTATTCCCTAATGTTAGAATTTAGATGATTTGTAAGTGTTGGCTATTATAAAGGATTCTGAAACAAACATCTTTTTTACTAAATGTATGCATTTCTGATGATTTCCCTAGGAATATTAAGGTAAAAATGTCAAATATTTTTATGTCACTGAGTGATAAAATACATTTTCCTTTTCTGTGAGGAAGATTAGCCTTGAGCTAACATCCCATGCCAATCTTCCTCTTTTTTTGCTGAGGAAGGTTGGCCCTGGGCTAACATTCCCGCCCATCTTCCTCTATTTTATATGGGATGCCGCCACAGCATGGCTTGACAAGCAGTACATCAGTCCGTGCTTGGGATCCGAACCTGCGAACTCTGGGCTGCCGAAGCGGAGCACGTGCACTTAACCGCTATGCCACCAGGCTGGCTCTGATAAAATATATTTTTTAATTGCATAAATATTTGCTGGAGGACAATATGAAATTGAGACATCATTAAATGTTTTTTCAAAAATTCTTGTGAGGGGACCGGCCTGGTGGCACGGTGGTTAAGTTTGTGTGCTCCTCTTTGGAGGGCCAGAGTTCGCAGGTTTGGATCCCAGGCACAGACTGATGCACCAATTGTCAGATCATGCTATGGTGGCATCCCATATAAAGTAGAGGAAGATGGGCACAGATGTTAGCCCAGGGCTCAGGGGTAATCTTCCTCATAAAAAAAAAAAAAAAAAAGAAAATTAAAAAAAAAATTATTGTGACATACAAATAACTAAAATCAGACGTGAAGGGGGAATATTACTACTGGCTTTCCAAAAATAAAAATGATTATAAGAGAATTCTATGATTATTGTATGTCAACAAATTAGATAACCTAGATGAAATGGACAAATTCTTAGAAACAAACAAATTAAATGGATAAATTAAATCTAAACTGACTCAAGAAACAAAAGAAAATCTCAACAGAGCTGTAAAAAGTAAAGAGATTGAATTAATAATCAAAAACCTCCCACAAAGAAAAGTCCAGGATCAGGTGGTTTTACTGGTGAATTCTACAACACATTCAATGGAAGAGGGAGGAACACTTCCTGATTCATTCTATGAGGCCAGCATTACCTTGATATCAAACCAGTTAAAGACATTATAAGAAAGAAAATTACAGACCAAGATCCCTTATGAATATAGATACGAAAATCCTTAACAAAATGCAGGTGTTCCTTGACTTATGATAGAGTTATGTCCCAGTAAACCCATTGTAATTTGAAAATATTCAAAGGCAAAAATGCATTCAATACACCTAACCTATGGAACATCATAGCTTAGCCTAGTCTACCTTAAACATTCTCAGAACACTTACATTAGCTTACATCAGGCAAAATCATCTAACACAAAACCTATTTTATAATAAAGTCTTGAATATCTCATGTAATTTATTGAACACTGTACTGAAAGTGAAAAACAGAATGGATGTATAGGTACAGAATGGTTGTGTATCTACTCTACTGAAAGTGAAAAACAGAATGGTTGCAAGCGTATAGAATGGCTGTAAGTGTATTGGTTGTTTACCCTTGTGATTGTGTGGCTGACTGGGAGCTTCAGCTCGCCACTGCTGCCCAGCGTCACTGGACAGTATCATACCCCATATTGCTAGCCCGTGAAAAGATCAAATTTCAAAATTCGAAGTATGGTTTCTACTTCAAATGTGGAAATGCATATTGCTTTCGCACCATTGTAAAGTCAAAAAATCGTAAGTTGAACCACGGTAAATCAGGGACCATCCGTACTAGCAAACCAAATTGAACACCCTATTAAAAGGGTTATATACCTTGGCAAAGTGAGATTTATCCCAGGAATACAAGAGTGGTTCAACATAAGAAAATCAGCCAATGTAATACACCACGTTACTAGTATGAAGAAGAAAAACATGATCATCTGAATTGATGCAGAAAAAGCACTGAAGATAGTCCAACATCCTTTTATGATAAAAACACTCAATAAACGAGGAATAAAAGGGAATTTCTTCAACATGGTAAAGAGCATTTATAGGGTGGAAAACCTACAGCTAACATCACATTTAATTATGAAAGAATGTAAACATTCATCTAAGATTAGGAACAAGCTTTTTTTCTGTAATTGGAAAAGCTAATTCTCAAATTCATATTAAATTGCAAGCAGCCTCAAATAAAAAAATATTTCAAAAGAAAAAAGCTGAAGGATTCACACTTCCCCATTTCAAAATTTACTACAAAGCTGCAATAACCAAAACAATGTGGTATGGGCATATGTCTATATATGTCTATAGATTGGTCTGTATAGATATATAGACCAATGAAACAGAATTGAAAGTCCAGAAATAAAGCCATATATCTATGGCTAATTTTTTTTTTGACAAGGGTACCAAGTCCATTGAATGAGGAAAGAACAGTGTCATCAACGAATGGTTCTGGGACAACTAGATTTCCACAAATAAAAGAATGGAGTTGACCCTTACCTTACATTATATACAAAATTAACTCAAAATAGATCAATGACCTATGTATAAGAGCTAAACTCTTAGAAGAACACATAGGAGTAAATCGTCACGTCCTTTTATTTGGCGATGATTCTTGGATATAATGCCAAGCATGAGCAACAACAAAAAAAAATAGATAAATTGGACTTTATTAAAATCAAAAACTTTTGTGCATTAAAGGACGCTATCAACAAAGTGAAAAGATAACCCATAAAATGAAAGAAAACTTTGCAAATCATATATTTGATAAGAGTTTAATATCCAGAATATATAAATAAATATATTTAAAAGAATTCCTACAACTCAACAAGGATTTAAAAAATGGGCAAATGATTTGAATAGATATTTCTCCAAAGAAGATACACAAATGGCCAATAAGCACATGAAAAGATGCTCAACATCACTAGTCATTAGGGAAATGAAAATCCAAACCACAGTGAGATATTGCTGCACACCCTACTAAAGATGGATGTAATAAAAAAACTGTAAAATAACACATATTGGTGAAGATGTGGAGATATTGGTACCCTCATACCTTGCTGGTTGGAATGTAAGACGATGCAACTGCTGTGTGAAACTGTTTGGTGATCCTTCCAAAAGCTAAACATAGAATTACCATATGAGCTACCAATGTATACCCAAAAGAACTGGAAAAGAGACTCAAAGAGATACTTGTACAACATGGTTTATAGTAGACGGAAGGTGGAAATAACTCAAGGGTCCATCAACAGAATAATGAATAAACAATATGTGGAATATATATAAAATGGAATATTATCCAGCCATAACAAGTAAAGAAGTTCTGATATATGCTACAACATAGATGGAGCTTGAAGACTTTATGATAAGTGAAATAAGCCAGACACAAAAAGACAAATATTATATGATCCCACTTATAGGAAATATCTAAACAGAAAGCATAATAGAGGTTACCAGAGCTGGGGGGAGAGGGCAATGAGAAGTTACTACCTAATGGTGACAGAGTTTCTGTTTGGGGTGACGTAAAAGTTTTGGAAATAATAGTGACAGTTGTGCAACAGTGTTAATGTAATCAATGACATTGAATTGTACACTTAAAAGTGGTTAAATAGCAAATTTTATGTTATATTTATTTTACCACAATAAAAAATATAAAAAAAAAGTTCTTGTGAGTCTTCACAAGACAATCTATACATAGATTATATATACAATCTACATATACATCCAGCAATAGCAAACCTTTATCTAGAGCTATGTTCCAGTTTCCGTTCTAAGCACCTTACAACAACTAACTCATTATACACTTACAATAACTTTATGAGGAAAGTCCTCTTGCTATATTTATATTACGGATAGGAAAAGTCAGACCTAAAGACGTTGAGTGATTTCCCCGAGATCACACAGCAGATTCGTGGCAGATTCAGGATTTGAACTCAGGCAGTTTGGTTCCAGAGGCCACACGTATCCATCTGCTGTGCTGCCTATATTCAAGCACCATATTCTCCAGTCATTGCTTTTCAGAATATACTTAGTGTAATGTTTCAAATATTTTACAAAAAAAAAATACACCTTAAGTCATGTATCGTTAGTGTGTGGGGTTAAATAGCGTCCCCCCCAAAATTCATGTCCCCTCAAACCTATGATTGTGACCTTATTTGTGAATTGGGTTTTACAGATGTAATCAAGCTAAGTTGAGGTTATATTGAGTTAGGTTGGCTCCTAAATTCATTACAACTTGTATCCTTCTAACAAAAAGGAAGTTTGGACACAGACAGGAGAGAAGGCCATATGGCAGATGAGGCGGGGACTGGAATGATGCAGCTGCAAGCCAAGAAGTGCCAGGATTTCCAGTAACACTAAGAGGCCAGAAGGATCCTTCCGCAGAACCTTCAGAGACAGCGTGCCTCTGCTGACACCTTGATTTCAGAATTGTGAGAAAATAAATTTCCCTCGGTTTAAGTCATTAAAGATTGTGGTAATTTGCTATGGCAGCCCAAGAAAACTAGTACAGATAGCGTAAAACTATTGTTTTTTAAATTTTACAGATATAATCCTGCAAAATATCTGCAGATGTGTTTCATTGAGATTCAGCCTCCTCTTGACTGATATTTCATTGTAATATATTTGTGGCTGTTTATAAGGAAAGAAAATCTGCTTGTAACTTTAAGTGAACAGCTATGTGTTACAAAAGCTGTGAAATTCTAGTGGTACTAATGCTGGCATAATATTTTGATGATAATAAACTTTTGTCTTACTAGGTGGTGGGTAACATAAAGAATAATATGCTAAATAGAGTTCTATTATTAAAATTCATTTGAAGAAAAAAAGGTCAGCCATGGAGAATTTATGATTATATATTGAAAACGAAAAAAGTAAGCAAACAAATTGCACAGCAATCTCTCTGAAGTATCCATGTTGAATACATTTTATAATCATCTGTTCTCCTTTCCCCCCCAATAGGCCTAAGTTCAGGCCCAGTTTATCTGAAAATGCTATCACATGCAGCATGGCACTTATTTCCATTGCTGGAATCCACAATTTAAAAAAAATAAAACCCCTGTGCACACAATTGAAGAAAATTTGAATATATATTTGAAAAGAAAAAGAAATTAAAGTTGTCTATGTAAATGGAATTTCGACAAGCATTAAGAGATAAATATAATCTTATGGATCTATTTTGGAGGAGCAAAGTAACTAAACATTTAAGGAAAATAATACCATAGATTGCACATTTTTTTGCTGACATTTCAAAACATGTTCTGAAAACATGTATAATATTTCTTTTTAAAATGGGGCTTCTCTCTGAATAATAAGCTCCCAGAGTAATTTGAGATGTTCATTTGTGACTATTAACCTTAAGATTGTTCTTCCTTACTAAAAATGAGACTCAAACCAGTTGCTTGGTCAGAAAATCTCATCAAGCCTTGACATTCTGTTTTAGGTGCTGGTCTCTATACTGGATATTGTGCTAATTTATAACAAAGAAACAAACAAAAAAAGTAAGAGGCAATTTACTGTCACCATTGCTTGAAGTGTTCCGTACAACAGATTTTGAAAAATGGCTTTCCAAGCATTTTAATGTTTATTGGAAATTGATTCAATCTTTGACTCATTTTGGCCATCTGCTGGGATGGGGGAAGAGCAGTAAATAAGGCAGAGATGATCCCTGCCTGCATGGAGTTTATAGTGACAAAAGCTGAGCAAATAATTATAAATTATAATTTTTATTAGATGAATAATAAATAATGAAATATTTATTTAGTTACAATTGTAAGAAATGTAATGAAAAATAGTGCACTGTATTAGTCAGATTTTTGGTTGTAAGTCATAGAAACCCAACTCAAATTATTTTTAACAACAATAGGAACTCACTGGCATGTCTACCTGAAGAGTCCAGGGGTTTTCTGACATCAGGCATAGCTGGATTTAGGTGTTCAATCAAGGTCCCTGGAAATCAATTTCTCTCCATGATTTGATTTTGCTTTCTTCAGCTTCTCTTTATTCTCAGGCTGAATGGAGTGGCTAAGCTCACCACCAGCAGTTCTAGGCTTACTTTCTCCTTGCTTAATAACGCTAACAGAGGGAGAGTGCCGCTTACCTAAACACCGCAGCAAAAGCCCAGGAGCTGACTCGTCGGCACAGTCTGTCCATCTGCGAATAGATCACAGTCAAGTTCATTGGCTGATTCTTGGTTTCCCTGTTAGGTAAACTCATATACCTGGGGTGACTAGGATCAACTTGTCTCAGACTACCTGGATTAAAAGGAGAAAATAGTTGATTTTCTAGAGGAAAACTAAGATGTTATCTAAAAAATAAACAAATAGGGCTGGCCCCGTGGCTTAGCAGTTAAGTGTGCGTGCTCCGTTACTGGCGGTCCAAGTTCGGATACCGAGCGCACACCAGCGCACCGCGTCTCCGGCCATGCTGAGGCCGCGTCCCACATACAGCAACTAGAAGGATGTGCAGCTATGACATACAACTATCTACTGGGGCTTTGGGAGGGAAAAAAAAAATTAAAAATAAATAAATAAATAAAAAATAAACAAATAAATGAACAAAACGGGAGAAAAAACACCGAGTAAGCAAAAAAGAAATAGGTCTGCATAGCAGGTGGCTATCTTTCAGTCTAGTGCTCATTTTGTAAGTATACACTAACTACATGTAAATGCAAATCTTGGGTCTAGTTTAAAATTTAGGAGAAAACTAAATAAATGACATTGCCTTTAGCTTTTCTAAGGTGGAATATTTCCATGAAATGCCAAGATCACCTATTTTCTGCATGGTTCCCAAGACTGCTTGGCACAAAATTCTTAGTGTTTAAGGTACCTTGATTTTATTGGCAAGTCAGGTATAATTTCGCTGTCTGAATGTTATTGAATGTTAAATGGTGGCCTTTAAATATTGTGTCCTCAATAAAAATGATACTATTACATCTTAATATTCTGAAAAGACTGTTTGAACGTTTTTAAGGACACATTATGCGCTGTATGGTATAAAATATAAAGGATTCAACAGCAAAATATGTCCCCCCTCCACGTTTGTTCCTAAGCCACAGTTTTTAATGCATGGATGCAACTAGTTTTACAACTCATAGATATACATGCATCTATCTTTTTAAAACATAAATGATATGTTTCAGGGCATGAGCACGGGGACTGGTAAGTCTTAGAACGGCCAGTGTAGAGGGCAGTTTCCATCAAGACTGAGATGTAAGTTAGTGTCAGATAATGGGGAAGATTGTATACTAGGTGATGGTGTAGGGAATTTGTGCTCAGAGAAACTAAAGATTTTTGAACAAGAAATTAAGAAGCTATCTACAGTTAATATGTCAACAATGTGTAAACTGAAATGGAGAGGGATAGATTTGGAGTTGGTGGGACCTGTAAGGAGGTAAATGCTATAGAAATGAAAGTATGTGAAGTAGAATGAGGGTGTAGGATTGAAGAGTATGAGATGCATGAGACAGATGTTTTAGATGTAAAAATCAATAGGACTTATCAACCAATATGACAGAAGAGAAAGTAGGAGAAAGGAGTTAAAAGGAGTCTGAGGTTTTGACTGCTGTACCTGAGGGGTGAGTGGTACTATCAATGAAAACAGGAAACACGGCTGAAAATTTGGCTGAGAATAAATCCTCCAAGAAGACTCAATATTGGGAAATATCAGAGATTAAAAAAGTATGATAAGCTAAGGAAACCTATTAATAATTACAGAGAACGCCAAGGAAAACCAAGAAATAACTGTTGGTTTTGGAGATGGAATATCATTAAGGGCCTTTGAGAAAGCCCTTTTGGTGTTGCAGTGAGGATGAAGGCCTATGTTAAGAGGTTACGGGGTATTTTGCTCCAGTGTTTGGCATCAGTGTTCATTCATTCTTGCCAGCCTTGATCCATGGCATCATGCTCAGTGCCCGTCCCCCTTCACCACTCTTCACATCCAATCCATAAACTTGTTATTGCTTTTACTCACTAAACATCTTCAATTCTGTCCACCCCTCTCCTCTCCCATTCCCACAACACTTTTTCCAAGTCAGATCCACCAGTGTCTCGCTACTTAACAACTGCAGTAACATGACTGAATCCATTCTCTGTGTAGCAGGTAAAGCAGCTAAAGTGATCATCCAAAACACACATATCTGATCTTGGCACTGTGGAGTTGAATATCCTTTAATATCATCCAGTTTCTCTTAAGATAAGGACCAAACTCTTTATCAGGGCTCCCTTAGCAGTGAATGTTTTGGATGTGATATCTCTCTAGCCTCATTAAACATTACTCTTCTCCAAACATTACAATCCAGTTACACGCACTTCCTTTCAGTTTTTCAAATATATTAGTCTCCATTACCTACTGCATTGAAATATCTATTGGGCAGGAAGATCTATCATTTTCACTATTATTTCCTTTTTGCCTCCCTCAACATACGGGGCATAGTAAGGTAGTAGGTTTTCAACAAACGCTTGTGGAGAAAATACACTTGACATGGTACATTCCTGCTCACAATGGTGAGTGCCCAGGATCATAAAAAATAGTTTTGGAAGACATTCAAGGTCAGTAAGACCTACTTTCAAAGCACCTTTTATGAGCAGGAAGAAATCTTTTAGGATAATACAAATTAACAGGAAAACTGCTGATTTTAGATATTTAAATCATAGAGCTGCCTGTTTGGAAGCATGATTTAAATCATTATCTGAAGATATTTACTCTTTCACAGAGTTAAACTAGTGAAACTACTTAGTATCTCATACTTTCTCTGACCTGCAGTGTTTATATTTAAATTTCCATGTTAGTTCTGTTTATAATCTCTAGGACAAACATTGTTCTTGTTAACCTGCATGGAATTTGGTATTATTGTGTACATAAATGTACACTGTCATTGGGATGATTTTAAATGCTTGTTAATATTTGTATTTCTGGAAACTTTAATAGGTGTAGATTTCAAATTAACACAATTAAAAAATATTGATTGATTTGCTAGTAATCTAATTTATGCTGACCGCTTAGTATTTTACATAATTATTATAACAAAAAAATTATTTTCCTTGGGCAGCTTATATGTTAGTTGGCTTTCTTTACCTTTCCTGCCTGTCCCTGCTCCCTTCCACCATGACTGTAGGTTCCTGGTCCAGTGCAGCATCAGTGGGAGTGTAGACTTTTACATTCCTGCACAGAAGGGTTGATTACGTTTCTCTAATATCGCGTATCAGTGACTAGTACCTCTATCCTCTTGATTGGGTGAGCCACAATCCTCCTTTTCCTTAATCCCCACATCAGTCCATCAGCTCCAGCAACCTCACGAGCACAGTGATTTTGGGCAGAGGGTAAAACAACTTTCACTTTTGCTTCTCCTGACCTAGGAGTAGTAAGTAGTCTTTTGAGTTATTAATATTAATGTCTGAATTATCTCATTTCCCCTATTTTTTTGGTTTTGTTTTCCAGCCTTTCCAATACTTGAATGCTATGTTAAATCCCCTGGTTGAATGTGTGTAGAAAGATGGACTATGCTGGTTACTCTGCACTATATCCTATCTGCTGTATTGCAGAGAGCTAGAAGTAAGATTAAACAGCCTTTTCTGACAGTAGATTTCTGGTTAAATTCTTCAAATGGGAAGACCAGACATGATATTGAAAACTGGAAAAAAGGGAGAAGTGCTTTTTTGTCTGCTCTTGGTAGAGTCTCAGGAAACAGTAGCTTAGAATGGGCAAGTGCAGGCACTGGCTCTCTGCTTGGGCAGCACGTTTCTAGTAGTATGAGAAGTGGTGACATCAGTTGATCCAGCAGCCTCAGCAGCCCCACACTTGCTGTCACTGAGCACACAGCAGCAGTGAGTGCTCCCCAGTCTCAGTGACAGAGTATTCGAGGCTCTGGTTCTGGCTGCAACAGCAATATTGACGGGCTGCTGCAGGCTCCTGCAGTGCTGGTGGTTGTTTGGCATTTTGGTTTCCTATGGAGCATCCAGAGTGGTGGTTCCTACAGCAGATTCAGCAGCATAGCAGTCCTGGACTCTCAGTTACATTATTTTTTCTTATGTTTTTCTACTCTAAGGAGTGGTGTCACCTTCCTGCATTTACTATTCTCTGAGTATCCTTGTTTTCCTTTTATTTCTTTTTTAGCTTTTTCATTACTTTCATATCTAATTCCCTGTATTAAATGCACTTTGTATGAAATATCTAGAATATTTTCTATCTTCTTTTTTAATTGGAGGCTTGTTTTCACATTTTAAAATCATATTTCTTCTGCGTCTAGTCTGCTCATAAATACATCTATTATTATTCATTTATTTTTCAATTCTAGAATTTCTATTTAGTTGCTGTCTATGGATTCTAGCTCTTCAATCACATTTTATATCTGTTTGCTTATTTTAGAGACATATTAATAATAGTTATTTTAACTCCTATCATCTAAACTGTCAAGTGAAGAGTCATTAAGACAATGAAAGCTAGGAATACTGTTGGGGCATGGTGAGTGTTATACAGATTTCACAGTGTTATCACTATCATGACAAAGTCAATTTCATAACAAAATTCAAACTAAATTATGTTTTCTGATAACCCAATATCTGGATTATCTAATCGTCTCATTTTATTATGTATTTATATATATATTTTTTTGACATTTAGTCTCTTTGTCTTTTTCTTACCCCAACTTATATTTTTGAATCAATGCTTAATATTTTATATAAAATAATTTTAGAGCCTCTGGATCATGGTATAGTCAATTCTCACTATTTTTGGTAGTTATGTTCTTTAAAGTCACTGAATGCTCATGGGGAAACACAAGGTTATGTTCCTGGGGGTCTCTGGTCACAATAGTCTCATAATCAATCTATACATAACCTTGTTTTACATACTTCTCTGTTTAAAGAGACCTTATTTAATATACATTGTTGATTCATTAATGTTGAACTCGAAGCTAATAACACTATAACTCATGCCTAAATATAGCTTATCTACATGTGTATTTGCTCCATAAAGCAAACATAGCCTTCTTACACTTAGGAACTCTAGACAGCACTTCTATGCTTTGGGGTCATTTAAAACAATGAAATCACAAAAGAACAAAAACACGCAAAAAATTTGGCACTAAATATATCACAAAAAGGCCACTTGTTTACAGTATGAGCTGAAACGAGAAGGCGGAGTGTCACCTTGTTCTACCTCCAATGAGAACGTGAGCCCTGGCAACTCAAATTTTTCACTACTTGGTGCATGTCCACAAATGACTGTGAAAACCAGCTGACTATTGATTTTCGGAAGCTACAAATAAATTTTAGTGAGTAGGCGAGTTTGCAAATATGGAATCCTTGAATAATGAGGGTTGACTATATCTGCCCAGGACAGAATTTAATTTTCTCCTCGCAGGAAAATTATCTTTGTCCAATTAGTGATTGAGATGATTCTAGGATCTCAGCTAAAGGCATTTAGAAATGCTCTTCTTTGGTGGACTATGAACTCCAATTTTTGTCTCCCTAACACCATAATATTTCTAAAATCTCATTTTAGCCTCTTAGCAGCTGTCTTTTAAACACTTATCCAGTGCACGTGCAGCTTAGGAATCCCCAAATGCCTTCCGAGGAAACTGTATAAGATATTCGGCTCTCATCTTTATTGTCTGCTTATCTCCAGGACAATCTTAGCTCTTACTTTTCTTCTTGCTTCATTGGAGCCTCAAACTCCAATTTCTGACTTCCTAACTCAGTAAGACTTGCGTATCCTCCAAGCCACAACTTTCTGTTTGAACTCTATGCCCTGCAATGCAAATTAGAAAAAAATGACCCCAGGAAAAAAGCAGTGGGGAATATGGGGCTCTCTTCAATATACTTTATTTTTTTCTCTAGGACTTTCATCTCTCAAATCATGAGTGCCTTAGTTGCTCCTCTATGCTTTCAAAGGAATGTTTTTGTATTGCTCAATTTATATTTGCTATTGGTGAGAAGGTTAGTCTGATACAAGCTATCCTTTTTTTGGCTGATAGAACAAGTTTGATATATTATTTATTACATGAATAATGAATAGACATTCAGTTCACTTACCAAATGGTTTAATGATTATTATTGAAACATATATTTTAACACCTACTATGCGCAAAGCATTTTGATATAGCACTGAATAAAGTACATATAATGGTTTTTCTCAGGGGGCTTATCATCTAATGAGGAATATGGAAAAGTTAAAAAAAATAACACTGTGCTATAATAGTGATAAGAGCATTCATTGTGTTTAGGGGTATATATAAGAAGAACTTGACTAGAACTTGTGAATTCAGGGAAGAATTAATAGAAGAAAGAGTATTTAAGTATAATTTTGAAGATTAAGTAGAAGTTAGTCAGGTAGGAAGTAGAGAGATTTGGAAGAAAAGGGAAAGAGAAATTTTAGCAATGAGAAAAAAAATTCATCAAATATCATAGGAGAAAGAACTGGACATTAAAAGAACTAAAGAGAAGAATATGCCAAAGGAATGACATTAGATGTGGTTAAAGAGGGAAAAAGATAACCACGGTTCATAAGAAGCCTATAAGTTCTGTTAAGAAAGCTGAACTTGGCCCACACTGGTGGCCTAGTTTTGTTCCCGGGCTTGGACCTACACCACTTGTCTGTCAGTGGCCATGCTGTGGTGGTGGCTCACATGCAAAAAGTGGAAGATTGGCAACAGATGTTAGCTCAAGGCGAATCTTCCTCAGCAAAAAAAACCAAAGCTGAACTCTATCCTAAGATCAAAACAGTTCATTTAGGAGTGTAAATATGATCAATAGAAGTATAATGTTTACATGTTAAAACAATCATGCTGGTTGTATTATTCACAATATATTAGAAGAGTTATGATTAGAGGTAGGAGACTTGATAGGAGTTTATAAAGGTAACACAGATGAGTGAATGGACTGAAATATTTACTTTACACAAAATATATAAAAAAATAGTTTATTTTTATTGTAAAGTATTTACACAAGCCAGACACGTATGAACATGGAGATTACGAGTCTTCCTGCCCTCAACCTTACTCCCCAGGGTTAACTACTATAACAACTATATATATCAATTCACTAGAGTTTTTCAAAAGACTTCTCATGATTCCATGGCCTTACCATAATTAATTTAGCCAATTGCCTTTCATTGACTATTTAGGTTTTCTATTTAGAAGAATTTCTGATCAATACTCCCAAAGAACATTCTTGAAAGAAAAATTATTTTGCACATTCGTGTTAAATTCTAAAGATTACACGTGTGGTAATCATAAGATACCAGTGGGTTTGTTTAAAGATTTTGTTATGTGTTGTCAATTTGATGTTTAGAAAATCTTTACCTATTTGTGTTCCCGCCAGAGGCATTTGAGAGTGCTGGGTCTTTTCTAGTCTGGACATTATGCTTTTGGTACAAATGCCAGAGCAGTAAAAACATTTCTTTCTGGAGGCAGTAAAATTGCTTCAGAGGCAGTTTGTACCACCTGCTTTCCTCACTAGTTGATGCATCTTTTTTTCAGTTGGATCATTTTGATAAAGACTTCCCTTTCACAATTTAGTTTAGGTTTTTTTTTTTTTTTTTTTTGGTGAGGAAGATTAGCCCTGAGCGAACATCTGTTGCCAATCCTCCCCTTTTGGTGAGGAAGATCGGCCCTGGGCTAACATCCATGACCATCTTCCTCTACTTAATATGTGGGATGCCTGCCACAGCATGGCTTGATAAGTGGTGCATAGGTCCACGCCCGTGATCTGAACCTACGAATCCTGGGCCACGGAAATGGAGTGTGCGAACTTAACCACTGTGCCACGGGGCTGGCCCCAAGCAATTTAGGTTTTAATGGTTTATCCAATTCCAACACCTTGGGTAACCAAGGGGAATATCACTTTCCCACAATGACTTGGAATCACATGTTGGCTGAAACCAATCTATCATTCTGATAAAATTCTTCTCAAAAGTGAAGTTATTTTATCAGGATAACATTTTAGAATTAGTCTACAAATTTTATATTTATAAGGATACTCCATAATACTTGCTCAATACCAAAAGATATAGTAGAGAACTGTAATTACAAAAAGTAACGTTACTTTCCTAAATTATTAGTAATATGGTAAAGCATTTATGTGAATCATATATAGTATAAAGCTGGCAAATTATTATTATTAAATATTTAAGACTTAAGCATTTAAAACAATTTTCTTACTGTATGTGCAAGGGTTTGCAAATATTTAGCTTAAGTAGGCAACTTTTTATCTAAAGAATTACCTATTTTTTAGATAATTTAAAATTTGGCCCTTAAAGAACTATATGAGATAATGATTTGTACTCATTATTAAACAGAGATAATTTCTAGGGAATGTGTTCATTACTGGAATTTTTTTGTGTTTGACATTATAAATTTAGTAATTTATTATTTTCAGCACCAGTATGTTATAATGCCCTTTTACTAAATAAATGACTTGCCTTAATTTAAATAATTTATTAGTTTATGAAACTCTAAGAGAATTTGTCAAAAAGTAATTAAGTTGTAATAAGAACATGCAATGGTTTCTATTGAGAGGTCATTGGTTGTTGGGCAACAAGGATTTCTTGACCTTACAACTCCTTTTTGTTTAGCATGGCCTCATAGTCTTCTGAAAGAAATGATATGGAACACATGGGGATTTAGGTCAAAACCCCATTTGAATCAGTATTAAATATTAAAAACTTTTTGAAGCTTTCAATAAGCTATAATGGAAAATTATGTCAGAATTAATTCGCACAAGATGCAAATGAGCTTAATAAAAATATGGTTTCAGCATTTAAATTCTTTCACAATCAACATTGAAATATGTTGAATATGTTAATAAGGACATTAGAAATTTTGTGTTACAAGATTTACCATTCAAAATTTTAACTATTCATGAGAAACCTTGAATGTCTATGAGCAATCTATCTTGTTCAGTGTCTTCACACACACGTCCAGCACACTACTTTAGCCATAGCAGGTATTTAATTAAAAATGGGTATGGTGAGGTGGTGTGAAAGAGTGAATCAATTAGAGAGTTAGCGCACACAACTATCTAGCATCTGCATTTAAGTAATGATTTCTTTTAAGCCTCATAATAATGCTCCAGTAGTTATTGTTATTTCTATTTTCCAGGAGAAAAAATTTAATAGTAGTAGTTGCAAATTACAGTTTATCAAATTTTCATTTAAATCAAAATAACAACACTACTAGCATAAACGTGATTAATTGAAGGAGTAGCTGATGTATATCACATGCTTACTATGTGCTAGTAACTATTCTAAGTTTTTATAATTAATATTCATGTTAATTCTGACAGATACTATTATTTCCTCCAATTTATAATTTTGTGAGTTAATATTTTAAATATTCCATCTATATATATTACCATACAGAGTACACTGTTTTGAAAGAATGATGAATTTTCTATGTTAAAATTATATTCAGCTATTATAAAAAA
Source organism: Diceros bicornis minor (assembly GCF_020826845.1). Taxonomy (NCBI): domain Eukaryota; kingdom Metazoa; phylum Chordata; class Mammalia; order Perissodactyla; family Rhinocerotidae; genus Diceros; species Diceros bicornis. The sequence continues at coordinate 36,274,034 of NC_080742.1, forward strand.
GTCAAAATAGTACAAAAAAATTCAATAGAGAAAGAAAAAAAAGTATCTGAGATATAATCATTTGTTAACAATCGAGTAACATTGTTCCACACTTATCTCTATAAAAATACAGAGGCATATGGATAGAACTAATTTTAAAATTAGGGATTGTATTATACATGATTTTAATATAAACCATTAAATAAAATGTACTTTGCAAAAAGAAAATAAGGTCAAACTGAAGGAATTGCTAAATTTCTGATAAATATTTCTTTATAATAAATGACATAAGTATCTAAAGAAATTTCTCAACTTATAAAAGAAATATTATGAAGACAAGGTTATGAGTTCACTATGTGTTTCTTTTAATATTATTTTTCAATTTTAGGCTGTGTTGAATTCTTAAGAAAAATGATTAGGAAATTTCCTCACCTATTTCTTTCTCTTCCATCTCTACATTGTTTAATTATGCTTTTATAAATAATATAAAACATAATTAAATAAATTTAAATATAAATATAATATATAACAGTGTCCAGGCTTGCTAGAGAATGCCTATTTTTTATGGTATCTTTGAAAGACAAATTACCTATATATCAATTTCTTGTGCCACCATCCTTTCTCCCAGAATTTTTTAGATATTACTCTGTTGTATTCTGAAGTTGAGTGCTATTAAGGAAGAGGCTAAAGAAAATACTTTTAAACCATATTTGTGTATGATTTGCTTTATCTTTTTTTTTAAGTCCTCAAGTTCAACTCTTTTGTTTCAGAAATTTTCTTCAATTGTATTTTTAAATTATTTTGGCTTATTTATTCCATCTTTCTATTTTTTTCCCAGAGTCACCTATACGTCCTTTGTCCTCCCTATAAAATATATTCTTTATAATTTCTTTCATATAATATTTTTCATATTTAATATATTTGTAATATTCTTTATAATATCTTTTCTGATCATTTTATAAATCCTTCTATAGAAAACCTAAACTTTTATATGATATTGAGTTGGATAAATAGGGGGAAGTTTGTAAATGAACATGAATAATTGGCGAACTTCAGTGTTCCTACATCAATAGATTAATTTGGGCTGGGTCCGCATCTTTTGCTTTAGAAAGAATAAGGTATAGGTTCTTAGTGACATAAACCAAGTTGAGAGCAATGTCGTTTCTTGCTGTCTTGTTTTGTATGGTTTCTTTTTTATAAAAACATATCTCTTTAAAATGCTGATAGAGCTGTGGGTTAGTCCATTTTAGCCACTTACTTTTCCAAAGCTTTATTTCTATTCAGTATGATTTGAAAGTTAGAAGAAAATCTTAGAACATTGAGCCATCTTGGTGATCCGTGCTTATTTTGGCACATTTCTGAGATAAATCTTTTCTCTTTATCTTTTTGTCTTGTACTTCCAATGATCTAAACAACGGATTATTTTCTAGCATTTCAGTTAAGGATGTTTGTTTTCTCATCTTTCTGCCATAAATCTTTGCAATATATTAATATTATATAGTAATCTCTAGCAAATTCCAATTTTAGTAGCATTTTCACTCTGTACAACTCAATTTCTACGAGATTAAACTGTCCACAGCTGCCCCGATTTTTATTCTTTCTCAGAACTGAATTGTAAACTCTTTCGTCAACTCTGTGGACTGCGTAGTGTCTTATAAATATTTTCTTTTTTTTTGGTTGATTTCTATTGCTTGCAACCGAATAACCACTTGCAAATAAGAGAATAAAATGATTCTCCCTATCCTTCAAAAAATCCCTGATCTTTGACAAAAAAAAAAAAAATCTGGATGTTTACAAAGTCATACTCAGCATAAATTATTCATCTGGAAATATTTGGGATTGTTTTATAAATCCTTCTGTATAAAACCTAAACTTGATCTTGACTGTTGCTCCGTCTGTTCTTGGAATGAGACTTTTCCTTGTATTAAAATTTTTTAGTAGTAAATATTGTTAATAGTTACAAAAAGAGCGAAATAGAGATTTAAAAGTGAAGTGTAGGGGGCCAGCCCCGTGGCTTAGTGGTTAAGTGCGTGCTCTCCGCTACTGGCAGCCCGGGGTTTGGATCTGGGGGCACACCAACGCACCGCTTCTCCGGCCATGCTGAGGCGGCGTCCCACATACAGCAACTAGAAGGATGTGCAACTGTGACATACAACTATCTACTGGGGCTTTGGGGAGATAAAGGAGGAAGGTTGGCAATAGATGTTAGCTTAGGGCCGGTCTTCCTCAGCAAAAAAGAGGAGGATTGGCATGGATGTTAGCTCAGGGCTGATCTTCCTCACAAAAAAAAAACAAAACAAAAAACAATAGTGAAGTGTATGGTAAAACATAGCAGAACTGAAATAGTTTTGCACTGTGGCTTGGGAAAGGCAATGGAACCCCCTTCTTGTCTGAGAGAATAGAATTCAGATTTGCATGAAAGGGAACCCAGAAGGACACCTGGTGTCTTGTCTTTTCCTAATGTGCTATAGGAGGAAGTCATAGACTTGGTGTCAGGCTGTAACTAGTGCATCAGACAGATGATTAGAGAAATACCATGAGTCCATATGAAACTACCCTTAGGGCTCTGCTCAGCCAAGATAATGCAAATATTTGAAAGAGTTTGCCCTGTCTCTAACACCCAAATTACTCTTTCTCCAGAGGCAGCAAATACTGGAAAAGTTCTTTAAAGCCTACTTTGTAGTAGCAAAAGGAGTTAGAGAAATTCATCTTTCAGGGCTCCAAAATTATGGAGAATTGAATGAATTTACTATTCTATACATTAGTTTTTATATTTTAAAATATGACTTACAATTTATTTGAAGTTAAATCTACATAGAAATACCAACTAAAGAGTCTTTTTGAGAAATCTCCAAATTTTATATTTACATAACAATAACGATTACATTTCTATAACAACAGTTCTAATTTCATCCTTTGATTTGGGAAAAAGAGAGTCACTATACTGTTTGAACCTGGCAGTTTGTTCCAATGACAATTTTAAAGGAGACTTGGATGCCTAATGTGTTGTTTAGGCTTATGTTCAGCTATTAACTCTGTTCCAACTAAAAGATTTTTACAAAAATCTGTCACAATAAAAAGGCCCAACAAAAATATAACACCTTATGTTCTGTCAATAGGCAACCTAGACCTATAGACCTACAGGAGTGATAATAGAATGATAGATATGTAACAAAACACCCAAGAATTTCCTAATTGACTATGTTCATATAAGGAAATCAGTTTAATAGCAGTGAAATCATAGCAGGAACCAAGACCTGGCCATATTCATATATAGTCCTGTTATGGGCTGAGTTATGTCCCACTCAAAGTCATCTATTGAAATTCCAACCCTCAGTACCACAGAATGTATACTCTATTTGGAAATAGGGTATTTTAAGAAGTAATTAGGGTTAAATGAGGTTATATGGATGGCCCGAATCCGTGTGACAGTATTTGGAGACAGAACCTTCGAAAAGGTGATTAGGTTAAAATGAGGCCAGTAGGGTAGGGCTCTAATCCAATATGACTGGTGTCCTTATAAGAAGAGAAAGAGAACAAAGGATATATGCATTCGGAGAAAGGCCATGTGAGGACATGCCAAGAAGACTGCCATCCACAAGCCAAGGAAAGAGGCCTCAGGAGAAACCAAATCTGCTGACACCTCAATCTTGGCCTTCTAGCCTCCCAAACTGTGAGAAATAAATTTCTGTTGTATATGCCACCCAGTCTGTGGTATTTTGTTATGGCAGCCCAAGCAAACTAACACAGTTCCCATCTTCCCAAAGTTTTCTCTTTCTTGATAGTGTTTTTTTACCCTCTTAGCATGAATTAGATCATTTCTCTTCATGTGGAACCACAATACAAATCAAACCACTGTCTATGGCGTAGCTAATTTTTCAAGCTTCTAAGTGTCTGATGCTGCACAGGCATCATGCATGCTAAACTCACACAGTGGAGTAACTATTGCTGTGTTCTTTAACAACACAGTCCTTAGTTCTACAGTGTATGCTTTTATTTTTGTGGTGTGCTGAAAATTCAAGTGCATCCTGTTGAAACTCTCCCAGCAGCAGAGAATAAATCTAGCAAAAGAAAAATATTTTACTGAATTAAATTCATGGTGCTTACATAGCCTGAGAACATACTCCCAAAGATCTCAATAATGTATTTCACTGTTTTAGTAGGCTACAAAGTTTCCCAGTATGAACTTTTGACTGAATTATTATTCTAAAGCCTGTATTGACCAAAAATATCAACTGAATACTGTATCCTCCTAGCTCAATTAAGTGAAATATAGGTGTATGAAATAGAAAGATGGATGAATTCAGTCTTGGAGTATTTGCTTTTATTTATCTAATTTTACCAGGTTTTGATTTGAGATACTTGGTGACCACTGAAAAATTACAAGTAGTTTGCACTTCCAAACTCTGATATTTTCCATTGAGAAAACAATTGGCCATTGCTTTCATATGAAAAATCCCTGGTCAAGATAAAAGCTCTGAAATCATTTGCTCTTTGCAATTAAGACTCTTAAATTCAACTTTCTTGTGACATTTTATTTATTTATCTATTATTTTATTGACCTAACATTGATTTAAAACATTATATAAATTTCAGGTGTACATCACTTTACTACAATTTCTGTGTAGACTACATCATGTTCACCGCCCAAAGACTAATTACCATCTGTCACCTTACACATGTGCCGTTTTACTCCTTTTGCCTTCCCCCTTCTCCTCTGGTAACCACCAATCTAATCTCTATATCTATATGTTTGTTTGTTTTGTTGCTGTTTTTATCTTCCACTTATGAGTGAAATCATATGGTATTTGACTTTCTCCCTCTGACTTATTTTGCTAGGCATAATACTCTCAAGGTCCATCCATGTTGTCACAAATGGCAAGCTTTCATCATTTTTTATGGCTGAGTAGTATTCCATTGTATATATATATATATATATACACTTCTTCTTTACCCATTCATCCATTGATGGGCACTTAGGTTGTTTCCAAGTCTTGGCCATTGTGAATAATGCTGTAATGAACACAGGGGTGCAAATATTTTTTTGAATTAGTGTTTTTGTGTTCTTTGGATAAATACCCAGAAGTGGAGTAGCTGGGTTCTATGGTAGTTCTAATCTTAATTTTTTGAGGCATTTCCATACTGTTTCCATAGTGTCTGCACCAGCAGTGTAGGAAGGTTTCATTTCCTCCACAACCTCTCCGAAACTTGTTATTTCTTGTCTTTTTAATAATAGCCATTCTGAAGGGCTCGAGGTGATATCTTATAGCTTTGATTTGCATTTCCCTAATAATTAATGATGTTGAACATCTTTTGATGTGCCTGTTGGCCATCTGTATATCTTCTTTGAAAAAATGTCTGTTCAGATCCTTTGCCTATTTTTTAATTGGGTTGTTTGTTTTTACGTAGTTGAGTTTGCATGAGTTCTTTATATATTTTGGATATTAACCCCTTATCAGATATGTGATTTGCAAATATCTTCTCCCAATTGTTAGGTTGTCTTTTCATTCTGTTTATGGTTTCCTTTGCTTTGCAGAAGCTTTTTAGTTTGATGTAGTCCCATTTGTTTACTTTTTCTTTTGTTTCCCTTGCCTGGTGAGACATGGTGCTTGAAAAGATGCTGCTAAGACTGATGTTAAAGAGCATATTACCTATGTTTATTTCTGGGAATTTTATGGTTTCAGGTCTTACTTTTAAGTCTTTAATCTATTTTGAGTTAATTTTTGTGTATGGTGTAAGATAATGGTCTACATCATTATTTTGCATGTCATTGTCCAGTTTTCCCAGCACCATTTATAGAAGAGACTTTCTTTCTCCATTGTGTGATCTTGACTCCTTTGTCAAAAATTAACTGTCCATAGATGTATTTATTTTTAGGCTCTTGATTCTATTCCATTGATCTGTGTGTCTGTTTTTGTGCCAGTACCATGCTATTTGGATTACTATAGCTTTGTAGTATATTTTGAAATCAGGGAGTGTGATACCTCTGTTATAAGAGGTTCGGGGGTTTGATCGGAGACGTAAAAGACACTTTCCACTCCAAACAAATGGACTGAAGGTATATTTTATTATATAGAGGATAGTAAAGGCGACTGTCTGCAAACAGATCCAAATAGGTCAAATATTAAGAGGGAAAAAACATCAGCCCGACTGGAAAGGGAAAACACCCACATCGGCTGAAGAGAAATGACACAAATCAACCGGAAAGAGAAACACCAGGTTGACCGAGAAGAGAACACATCAAATCACTTACTACACATCAAATCAATTACTTCATATCAAATCAGTTACTCACAACATTCACGCCCCACTGCCGGGAGAGCCCTGTCAATTGACGCAGCTGGGCAAAGATCACTCGTCCTGGGCAAGGCGTCCCTTCCACAGGTGGAACTCTCACCGGGTCTCAGTTTCCAGCAGTTTTTATACCATCAGTAATTTTCAGAGTAAGCAATTACAGAGTTTGCAGAGCAAGCATTTAGTGTTCCCATGCACAAAATGGTTATCAGTGGCGTACGTGCACTGAGCCCCCTGGCTAACGTCCCAGCCCAGTAGTTGTGTACGTGCGTTGTTCTTTGGTTATCGTCCCAGCCCGGCACAGATGGCCAGTCCATCCTGTGCTACGACGTTCCAAGAGCCTTGAAATGTTACAACTTGCAACTCCCTCCATGAGAGAAGGGCCAGTTCCCACCACGCAGAAAGCAGCTTTTATATTTCTTTTTTGTGCTGGTGGTTGTAGGTCAATGGAGCTGCCAAACATGGCTGTACTCATGTCAAGACAACCTCCAGCTTTCTTCTTTTTTCTCAGGGTTGCTTTGGCTATTTTGGGTCTTTTGTTGTTCCATATAAATTTTAGGATTCTTTGTTCTATTTCTATGAAAAATCTCATTGGGACTTTTATAGAGATTGTATTGAATCTGTAGATTGCTTTAGGGAGTATGGACATTTTAACTATGTTAATTCTTCCAATCCATGAGCACGGAATATCTTTCCACCTCTTTGTGTCTTCTTTGATTTCTTTCAACAATGTTTTATAGTCTTGTGGCATTTCTTTCAACAATGTTTTATAGTCTTGTGAATTCCAAAAATATTAGTATGCATAGAGCTTGACATAATCACAAGGTACTATCCTCCTGATTGTCAACTACCCTTTGTGGCAGTTCTGCCCATTATAGGGCTGGTCTACTCTTGGATATGTAAATTGGCTTGGACTCAATGGAAGTTGCCAAAATCTATTGTTTTTGCTTTTCTTAGGAACATACACAAGAAGTCACCAGACCTGCATGTGAAAAGGATGAAGGAAATCAATAATGTTGAGCCTCTAACTTGGGTCAGACACTTGCTATAAACCTTTCCTATAGCATTACATTAATCCCTTCCAGGAACCTTCTAAAGCAGATATTTGTATCTCCAGTTTAGAGAAGAAACTGAGGCTTAGATGAGGCTAAAATATCTATCAAATGGATATCTAATGTTATCTCAAGATCAATTCTTCTAAAATCATTTTAGACCAACTGAGTCATCTGTCTCTTGTAAATACTTAGTAACCCACTGTGCTTGCATTTTTCCTTGTAACATTTGAGGTCACTGTGAGCACCGAGATACAGCAGTTTCAACAGCAAGTGGCCATACCAAAGAAGAAATTCTTATATAACGAAGCATTTGGCCAGAAAAACAGTCAGATGGACCATGAGTCAGCACAGTTTTTCCCCCCATTACACAATCTGAATCCACTCAGTTAAGGTCCTCTGTTTAAAGTGTTTGTGTCCTGATTGACATTATTCCACAATTTGTAAGTAAAAACAGTTACATTTTGAGTTGTGTAATGCCTTCTCTTCTGAAGGAGTTAACTGGACTTTAAAAATCTGACTTTAATACATGGGGCAAATGCTTATGTTATGGTTTGGGGGTTTATAAAAACAACAATAATATTTATTTAGAACCCCTGTGTTAGGCACTATGCTAAATGATTTCACACCTTAGGGTGGAGAGGCAGAATAGCTTAAGTTGCTTACTTGAGAAACAAATCCTGTATGAGTGGATCATCATTAATATGTAAATTCACTGTATTATTGCTTTACTGGCAAATTTCTTTCTTATTTGTTCCTTTCACAACTCAAAAGAGAATCATTCAAGACTCAGTTACTTGTCATTCCTTTTTGACTGCACAAAAAGCAAGGAAAGAAATGAAGGCAGGCATTCGCTTGAGCTAAGAAAGCCTCCTTTAGGAAGCTGAAAAGGGCTGTAATTAGTTCTAAAATACCATCTTATATCCACTGTGCATATATTTTTCACACAAAAAAATTGAACATTGGAGACCACAGGGTCCAGATTGTAAAATGATGCAACTAAACTCCATCTGGAAATAGTAATGCAATTCCCAGTTGCTGGATTGATTTGATCTTCTTATCTTGGGAAGAAATTGAACCCTGCAATATCACCAATATTTTCTAACTCTTCTCTGATTATTGTTATAAACCGACAATGATTGATTTTGAGTAATTATCTTGAAAAATAAATTGGATTAAAAAATAATCTTCCTGATTATAGAAGAGTCTAGTCCATGTTTGTAATTATTCCCTTTTTAGAAAGAATGATGATATTGCATTTGACTAACACAATGGATTTCTTATATGCTATTTGACTTTGCTCTGAAAAATACTATATAAGTTAAAGGCCAGATTTTTAGTAAAATCCCAAATTGTGGGTAAAATTAGTCTGGAAGGAAGCAACATATAATTAAAGTAGCCAGGAAATCAGAATCAGGGGGCCTGAAGTATATTCATACCTTAGCCATCAGTTATCTTTGTGAGCCCAGATGACCTCTCTGGGTCTGATTTTCTGCACCTGTAAAATGAAGGTGTTCAATGAGATGCTCTCTAAGGTCCTTTCCTCTTCTAACATTCTGTTTTTATGTATTAAATAATTCCACCTTATGTAAATTAATGGTCCATTTTCCACATAGGACTCTAAAGTAACTGGAGAGCGATTAAGGGAAAGTGTAAAGAAAGACTATCTAATAGGGTAAATAATAGTTCCTTTATGTTTCATTGCTTATAGGAAGATGCTTTCAAAAGCAGTGTTTCTTAAACTTAAACTAGCATTCAAATCATTTGGGGGTCTTGTCAAAGTGCAGACTGATTCAGTAGGTTTGAGGAGAGGCCTGAGAATATGCGTCGTCACTAGCACATTCCCGAGTGACATCCCTGCTGCACACTTTGAGTAGCAAGTCTCTGATTGTAAAACTCAGGTATATATAAGAGTCTGGGGGGTAGTTAAAACTTCAAATTCCAGGACTAGCTCCAGATATTTGGAGATTGGGATGGGGTCACCAACTCTGAATCTTAACAAGCATTCTCTGTGGTACTGATGCCAGTGGTCCAGGAAGCAAAATTTTACACATTTGAAAATTACGATCATAGTCATGGAAGGGATTTATCTACTAGCCCTTCTCTATTCTGTCCAGGTTCTTTTTTCAAACCTAGCCACTGACTAATTTATTACTGCATTTGTTTTCAAAACAACTTTGCAAAACCAATTCTATGGTTTGCTTGTATTACTCTTTTCATTTCATGGAGTATCTATTGTCTAGTTAGAATGGCAGTTGAATATGTAAGGCTTTTGTTTATTTGTCTTTGTTTTTTGAACTTGAATTCCAGGAATCTTTCTAACTTTTTAACATGTATTTGTGAAGTCCCCCTAAAGGACGCATGCTGGACTAGACAGAAGACCATACTAGAAGTAAGAGAGTGCAAGCCCTGATTCTAGTACTGCTAACTATTCATTCATTCACTCATTTGTTCTGGGCTTTTCTCATACCTGAAACTGGGAGATCTGGGCATTACCAGTTAAATTAGTTACTAAATTACCAGTTAAATTAGTTACACTTGCTCAATAGCATGATGGTCTAGTAAGAGTCGCCAACAATGAAAACAATGATTAGAATTTAGAGGGATAAGTGCTATAATTCACAGAATGCTTTAAAGTAGTCACTGAAGTTCTTTGATCCTCATTAAAATATTTGACTTATCCATTTTGTTTGTGAGCATAATAGGAGAAAATATGATATTAATATGTAAACTGGAAATGGTATACATATGACCATATACATGTGGTTCTGTTGGGTAATATTGAAAGCTTGTTAATTAGTCAAGCTTCTCCTGAACCTTGGAGCCTGTATTAGTCAAGGTTCTCCAGAGAAAAAGAACCAATAGTGGATATAGATATAGATATAGATTTAGATGTAGATATATAGACATAGCTATAGATACAGGTACAGATATAGATATACAGATAAGAGGAGATTTATTATAGGAATTGGCTCACACAGTTAAGGAGGTCAAAAAGTCCTGGGATGAGCTGTCTGCAAGCTGGAGAACCAGGAAAGCCAGTGGGAGAATTCAGTCTGAGTCCAAAAGCCTGAGAATTGAGAGACCAATGGTGTAAGGCCTGGTCTGAGTCAGAAAGCTTGAGAACCAGGAGCTCTGATCTCATAGGGCAAGAGAAGATGGATGTCCCAGATCAACCAGAGAGAAAGCAAATTCACCCTTCCTCCACCTTTTTTGTCCTGTTCAAGCCCTCAACAGATTGGATGATGCCTACCCACGTTGGGGAGGGCCATTTACTTTACTCATTTCACCAATTCAAATGCTAATCTCTTCTGGATAACCCCTCACAGAGACATTCAGAAATAATATTTTACCAGCTCTCTGTTCATCCCTTAGTCCAATCAAATTGACACATAAAATTAACCATCACAGAGACAGAATGGAAAAAAGGGCATCAAAACTTCATGTAAAAATTTTAGAGGCAAAAGTTGGCAAATTACATTAAAAGCCTTAAATAATTTCTGGGGCCGGCCCGGTGGCGCAAATGGTCAGGTGCGCACGCTCCACTGTCGCGGCCTGGGGTTCGCCAGTTTGGATCCCGGGCGCGCACCGACGCACTGTTTGTCAAGCCATGCTGTGGTGGCATCCCATATAAAGTGGAGGAAGATGGGCACAGATGTTAGCCCAGGGCCAGTCTTCTTCAGCAAAAAAAGAGGAGGATCCTCAGATGTTAGCAGAGGGCTGATTTTCCTCACACACAAAAAAAGCCTTAAATAATTTCTATCATGTGATACAGTAATTTCTCTTTTGTGCATCCAGGCCAAGAACCCTCTCTTGCCCTTCCCATATTCACCTTCAATGTTTCATTCAAAGAATATTTAGTTATTGGTTCCCAACCATGTACCAGAGACTGTTCTAGACTGTGGGGATAAAGTAGGGAATAATTAAAATAAAATTATCCTCAAGTATATATGAATATTCTAATGGGATATATTCTGAAGAGGGGGCAAACAGATAAGAAAATTAAACTTTTTAGCATACCAGCTAGTAATAGTGAAAACTTCTTTGGAAAAAAATAAAGCAGGAAAAGAGAATGGGGCATGTTGGGAGGAGAGTGATGGTAATTTCTTAGGGAGGAAAGGCATCACTGAAAATGTGACACTTAATCAGGGATCTAAGGAAGGTGGAGAGTGAACTCTACAGTGACATGGGTTCTATCAAGTTCTCCAGACAGGGGCATAGACAGGACAGATGCCCTCATGCATGTGGCAAGTTCCAAGACCAGCAAAAAGAGCAATGTGGCTGGACCACAGGGAGCAAAATTGGGGAGACGTATTGTTTAGAAATCCTGCATGCCATATTAAGAATTTTGGCTTTTACTGTGAGTGAAATGGGGAGCACAAGCAGTTTTGAGTAGCCGCATCATGCGCCATGATTTTCATTTCCAAAGGATCACTGTGACCCTTGTGTTGAGAATAGAAACAAGGAAAGAAAAATGACTCAGGGAGATGAACTAGAATAGATGTTATCAAACTGTAGCCCCTAGATCAAACTGGGCCAACTTCCTTTTTTAGTAAATAAAGTTTTATTGGAACACAGCCACATTCATTCAATTGCATATGGTTTATGGCTGCTTTCACATGGCGGCGGAGTTAAGCAGTTGCAAGGGGACCTTATGGCTTGCGGTACCTAAAATACTTACTATTGAATCCTTTACAGAGAAAAGTGCACAATCCTGAACTAGAAGGTTATTGTGATAATCCCAGTGAGTGATAATGGTGGCTTGTGTCAGGGTAGGAGTAATGGAGATAATGAGAAACGTTCAGACGCCGCGTATATTTTGAAGATAGAAACAAAAGAATGCGCTGACACAGGAGAGGCATAAGAAAAAAAGAGTAATCACAAGTGACTCTTTTTATTATTATTATTTTGGCCCAAGCAATGGGAAGGACAGAGTATTGATTTATTTAATGATTTTAGAAAGATTGATTGATTAATTTTATTGATTTTAGAAAGACTATGGGAAGAGAAGTTTGGAGGTCTGGAGGTACAGATCATGAGTTTAGTCTTTGAGATACCTAACACATCCCAGCAGATATGTCTAGTAGGCAGTTGCACATCTAAGTCTGGAGTTCAGCAGAGAGGTCTGAGCCGGTGATGTAAATTTGGAGGTTTTCAGCATATAAAATTCATGGTTGAGATCATAGAGGAGTGATGGTATAGAAGAAAGAAGTTTTAAGTTTAGAACTGAGGCTTGAGGCTTTCCAGTTTTTGGAGGTCCTATGGGTATTTTAAAACCAGCAAAGTAGAATGAGAAGGAGCAGCTAGTAAAATGGGGAAAGAAAGAAGAGCACGTGAAACCCTTGATGCCAAGTGAAGAGAGTATATCAAGGAGACCATCATCAATCATCTTAGGTACTGCTGGCCTTTTAGATAAGATGAGGATGGAGAATTTATTATTGGCTTTGAACAATGTGGAGATAGTGATAACCTTGAGGGAAGTTTTGGTGGCATATGAGGTGAAATTCTAACTGGAATGGATTCAAGACAGAATGAGAAGAAAGGAACTGAAGCTTATAAAGAAAACCATCTAGAAGTTTTCCTCTAAAGGAGAGCAAATAAGGTTGCAGAAAGACGTGGTATTAGGGATTCCTCCCCCCCCCCCCCACCTTTTTTTTAAGGTGGGAGAAATAGCAGAATGCTTGTATGCTTTTGGAATAATCTTGTCAAGAGGGGAAATTAATAATATCTAAAAGAAAGAAAAAATTCTCTGGAGTGATGTGCTTGAGCAGGTACACAAGTGGCAGGGATGTCCTTCCATGAAAGCACAGGCTGTTCATTCAAAGTAACAGAAGGGAAGGCAGAGTGTGTCAGGACGGATACAAATAGGTGAGTGGATAGGATTGCAGCAGCTTGAGACATACTCCTCTGATTGCTTTTTTTTTTTTTTTTTTAGCATAGGATGCAAGGTCAGTAAGCTGAGGGGAAAAAAATAGAGAAGAGGTCTTGGAGGTATGAAAGGAGAGTAGGAATAGAGAGTATACAAACATCCTCTAAGAAAGAGGGTAAGTGAATAGACTAGAGGGATATAGTAGAACTTCTGCATAATACCAAGGTTAAGATTCACAACAAAACAATAAATTGTAACAATAATGTAAAATGAAAATATTCTAAATATCCAACAAGAGGATAATAGTGAGATAAATAATGGTTTAGAGCTTTCAGTAAATGGACCATTGCAACCATTAAAATAATTTTCTAATATGTTAAATAATATGGAAAAATCCCCTCAAACAGTGATTGTGGAAAAAGAAGATTACAACTCTTTATGTTCTAGACTATTATTATCACAACTTGACAAGTGGCATTAAAAGTAAGTTCCAAAATCCCATTACTGGGAAGTGATGGCCTGGATTATACCTCAGGTCTATCTGATTTTAAACTGATTACCACACAGTTTAAATTTGCATTTTAAGTGCTTGCATCACATGGTTAATTGAAATTTAGCCTTTATTTTTTAAACATCCAAATTTTTAAAAAATAAAAACTATTACATAGATAAGTATCTTCCATCTTCTGCTTGAATAATTGTTTCAATTGCAACACATAACTTTTCATATAAACTAATTTCATTTCTTTCTAATGTTTCAGGTCATCCCTCTGAACTACTGAGTTTTTGTGAAAGCCATTTCTAACTCCTGAGCCATACCTTTGTCAACACGTTCATTAGCCAACTCTTTGTTATTTGTAAATTTAAGTGTTCCAATGAAGTCTTCATGTAAATCACCAATATCATTAACATGCCAGGTCAAAAATGATAGAATTACAGGACTTTCTTTGAACAATGAGTGAAGCCTTGTATAACTAAATAAAGTGAATTTTAGGCGTAGGTGCATCACGAAACAAAACCCAAATTTAGTGTGGGTCACTCCTCTATGAAGATTTCCTCAGCAAAAATGGTTTCAAGTTTTAGGTTTTAGCCTCAAAAGACTTTTTAGGTTTTCTTCACAATGTGACTTACCTCTGGGCTCTAAGGGCTGGCACCCATGACTATAAATACATAATATTTGCCTATATGCTGATGATTCCCAAATTTATACCTTCTGTCCAGATCTCTTCTCTGAGCTTTAGTCACATATATTCAATTGTCTTCTTGACATCTCCTGTAGGGTAATTCAAGCATAATACATTCAAAACAGATCACTTGGGCTTTTTGCCACATCTACTGTGAGAATGAAGACCATTCTCAGCAGACTGTCAACATTCCAGAAAATCACTCTGAAGGGATGCATAGTTATTTTCAAGGACCCCAAAGGAACTCTGAGGAGAGATTTCAATCACATTAATGTAGAATTCAGTCTCCTTGGAATGAAAAGAAGAGGCTTCTCATTGACAAATGGTGGGGAAATGGAAAAGAACGGGCTGCTGTTCACACTCTCTGTAGTCATGTATAGAACATGATCAAGGGAGTCACACTGGGCTCCTGTTACAAGATGAGATTTGTGCCACTTCCTCATAAAACCTCGTTATTTAGAATGGGTCTCCTGTTGAAATTAGAAATTTCTTGGTTGAAAAATACTTCTGCAGGGTTCAGATGAGGCAAGGCATTCTTGTTCAGTATCTCAAGTCCAGAAAGATTAGCTAATTCTTGAAGGAAACAACATTAAAACTGTATCAAATTCAGCTGTTTTGATTCAGCAAGCCACAACAGTTAAAAACAAGGATATTGGAAAATTGGGGAATGGTATCTATGTCTCTGAAAAATGGAAAGTTCAGAAGGTTGATGAATAAGGTCTAAGAGTTGTCTAGCTACAGAAACAACAAGATGCCGGATGATTCCTAAGACCTATTTGTGATATTTTAAAGATGCAAGAAAAGCCCTCTGTTGAAAAAACAACAACAGAAACAAGTAAATTATCTGATTTCCCTCTACACTTACAAGGTATTTTCTATTTTTGTAATGGAACCATCACTTGCTCAAGCCAAGAATCATCCTTAATTCCTCTCTTTCTCTTAAACTATATTTGCTCAATGAACAAGTTTGTTAGTTCTACCTCCAAAATACATATCTATTCAATCCATTCTCCTTTGTCTCCCTCGCACTCCCTAGTCCAAGCCCCAATCATCTCTAGCCTATGTTACTACCAAGAGCCTTCTAATTGTCTGTTTTCTTCTTTCTTCTAATTTCTCCACAAAATGATCTTGAAAGATCATTCAGATCACATCACTTCCATATTTAAAACCTCTCAATGGCTTTCTGATGTGCTAGAACAATATTGAAACTCCTTGTCCTGATCTACTACATGATTTGGCTTCGGTCTGAATTTCTAGGCATTGTGCTCCTCCTAGCTTTTTCTTCAGGTGTACTGTTCTTTGTTTTCTTTGACAACATGGAGGTTTTCTGGCCTTAGATCCTTCGTATCCACTCTCACCTCTACCTGGACCGTTTCACATGGCTATTCATATTCTTTAGATCTTAGAGGAAACGTCATTCATTGAGAGAGGTGTTTCCTGACCATCCTGTCTGGAATGGATTTCCCACTATGAACTTCTGTTTTCTGTATCAAAACATCTGCTTATTTCTCCTACACAACTTACCATAACCTTTGGGTATCTTGTTTATCCATGTGTTTCATTGCCTATTTTTGTGTCTCATCAATTTCTCATAGTTTGTCACTGAAACTCCACTGCCTGTCACATATCAAATTCTTAGTGAGTAATTTTTGAGTGAATGAATGAACATACTATTTTCACTCCTTGCAGAAGCTATAGGTCACTTTCATTTATAGTTTATAAATCCATTAGTTTCCACGTACAGTCAATTGATATTTAGATTACAGGTGATAATTGCCTTCTTAACACTTCCTTATTCCCCACTTTTAGCATGAAAGGATTTTGTTTTAAGCAATTTCTAGAGCCCTTTGGTATATCAAACTTCTAAATCTTTTTTTGTCTTCTTTTTCCCTGAATATTTCCAGTGGATATTTACAGGGAAACCATTTAGCTGGACACCCCCAGCTGTTTCTCATTTTCACTCAGGTTCTTACCTCTGGGTAAATGCTTTCCCTATTTAACCCCCTTTGAACAATTTCAACATCGCACAAATCAAAATGCAAATTTACAAAACAAAAGAGAATTCTTTATCCTCTTTCCACCATTTGCACAGGCTGTCTACATAAATTTGTAGAAGGTAGTAGAGATAAGACAAAAAATGAGTTTGAATCAGGGGAAAAAGGGTTTAATCCAAAAAGCTCATCTCAAGTGACTGAAATCACAGAGTGAGTCAGTGCATTTATTAAGATGCTGCATAGCCAGCTGAAATAGATCATATTTTTATATCACAAACCATGCCTTCGGCAAATAAACATGACCATAGGCACTCAATTTTAATTTTACCGATGCTATTTCCAAACTTTCAGTGATCTTTAACACAAATTCCAGAATCCCACAGAAAGACATAATCAGAAATCATGTCATATCATACCTCAAACTTCTGCAATAGAAGTCATTAAAATTAAATTGTCTTTGGAGATTTAGCAAATTTATTCACAAAACATCTACCACTTGGTTATCCTTTTATGTCATAGAGAGCATTTCCCATGTTTCCTTACAGATACTGCCCTAGAGTCTGGTGGGCCGAGTGGACAAAGTCAGAGGTCCCTGTGGATGGTCAATATATTGGCCCGTATTACCCCATACAACACTTCCCCAGAAGTAGAAAACATGTTTACTCTCACTATCTCATTTAACCTTCTTTTATCCATCAACAGGCGCTTAAGGACCTAACAACCTTGTATTGGTCAGAGTTTTCTGGAGAACTAGAATCAATCATATATATGTATATAAGTATAGACAGCTTGGCCCCAGGAAAGGGAAAAGCAAATTTTAAGCTCAAGAAAGTGAAAATGAAAGTAGCCATTCCCATTGCCAGAGGGGAGCTGGTTAGGCAAAGACAGAAAGTGAAGGATAAAACCATCCTCTTTGTCCTACCCTTCTCAGCTGCTCAGTCCACAACATTATAATTCCAGTAATAGAAACAACCACATAATTTTTCAAGCACTCTAGAACAAAGGGTATTTGTTTCTCACTTTCCTAGCTACATATCAGAAAAAATTCAGGGTTTCCTTAGAGGGAATGCCAGTTAACATGTGGCCACCCAGGTGGTATGTAAGGCAGTAGTGTAACCAGTTGAGAAGGGGCAAAGGCAGACTCCCAACTTTCCACAGGACTTTCTAGTTTTCCTTTAAGCCTAGAGAAGGCGGCAGCAGATAGCTGGGATGTGGTCTGGCTTGCCACCTCACACCAAAGTCTATCCAGTTGGGAAAAAAGCTGTAGAGAAGAGGAAGGAAGGGTAGCAGTTATGCCTCTTTGGTATCCACAAAGCCATGAGGCTGCAGAAAGGGTGCCCAGCTGGGTGCCTGAAGACCACTGAATGTACAACATGGCAGAGTAGTAGTCTACCTAGCCAGACTAGGTAAGAGCGTCATTAGCCTGACAAGTCAGGAAACAGGCCATAGGTTTCACTTGCTATAGACATCAGCAGCTGATGCCAGCTGGGCAGTAGATATTGTACTGGAGCCCAACATATTTCATAAGAACCTACATACAAGAAAATTGAAGTCAGAGTAGTGGATAATACCATCTCTGTGAAGTATGTAGTATGAGAAAAGGGAGGCATAGGACAGAGCTCTGAATTTTGAATCAAAGCTACCGAAAGAAAAGAGTATTCCGAGTAAGGAGTATTCAACTGTATTTACTGCTACTGACTAATGACTAAAAATCTCCATTGGACTTGGACTTTGGAAGTCATTAATGTCCATAATAAAAACAGATTTTGTGAAGAGAAGAAGAATCAAAGACAGAATGGAGGGGCTGTTGAGTAAGCGTGAAAGTGAAGGATGGATGAGGAAATAGAGGCAGCAACTACCATCCTTTCAATAAATTTGAAAATGAATGGGAGAGAAATCACGTAATTCTTGGAGAAGGAAGTGGGGTAAGACAAGGTTGTTTTTTGTTTGTTAAATCATTTGTTTTGCGAGAGAACCCTGAGCGTATTTTCTTGTTCTGGGGAAGGAACCCGAACATAGGGAGAGTAGATAATATTTCCTATAGACCCTGAGAAGCAGGAAAGGCATCATGTCCTCTATTTTGTGAATAAAAAAAGTGAGACTAAATTAACTGGCTTGTTGAAGGTCACAGAGATGGATGATCCATTTGAACGGAAAGCAAGGCCTTTTTATTCATAACCTTTACTCTTTTATTATATTGAATATCTTCATATGCATCAGGTCACTGGTGGATGCTGTGATGTGACTGCTTAAATGACCTATAACACCCCATTTCACTTGCATTGAATTCCGACTACTAAGGACTCCAAAATCCAGGTGTTTGATAAACACCTGAAATTTTTCCGACCTTTGCATATGAAGGAGTCATGGTTGTAACCCTGATGCTGTAATTGCTCAGTGCTGATACTCCAAGCACAGAGGGCTGCTGCTTTGTCCTTTCTAATCCTGGGGGAGAGGAAAAGATGCTCGAGCGAGGGGAAGGGGATGTAAACAATTCTAGAATGTCTTAGGCAATGGGTAGAAGGAGATGAATGACTTTTCCCATTCTTGGTGCTAGGTCAACTGAAGAACAAGATTCTCTACCCTTTTCATGAGTTTGGGGGAAGCTATGGTGTGGTTTTTTCCAAATGTAGGGGAAGTGGAAGGAGAATGGGGCTGATGTTATTGGTACCAATTTTTAATAAATACGGCTAACAATAGCTAATATTTATTGAGTCTGGCTATGTGCCAGGCGCATTAGGGTGATAGCACTTAAATATATTATTGAATCCTTATAATTTTCTGAGGTAGGATTAGGCATAGGGATAGAGACTGACTGATTTAAAATCCTCACTGCATCGCTTATCAGCTATGTGACTTTTGGTTATTTATTTATTTATTTTGTGAGGAAGATCAGCCCTGAGCTAACATCCATGCCAATCCTCCTCTTTTTGCTGAGGAAGACCTGCCCTGAGCTAAGATCTATTGCCAATCCTCCTCCTTTTTTTTTCTCCCCAAAGCCCCACTAGATAGTTGTATGTCATGGTGGCACATCCTTCTAGTTGCTGTATGTGGGACGCTGCCTCAGCATGGCCAGACAAGCGGTGCGTTGGTGCGCACCCGGGATCCGAACCTGGGCAGCCAGTGTAGGAGCATGTGCACTTAACCGCTAAGCCACGGGGCCGGCCCCTTGGTCAGTTATTTAACCTCTTGTGCCTCAGTATCCTTATCCATGAGATTTGAGTGATAACGATCCTTGAGCAATAATGATAACATTTCTTCATAGGGTTGTTATGAGGAGCAAATGAGTTGATATTTATAAAGTGTTTAGAATCTCACAGTGAGCAATATCTAAGTGTTTGTAAAATAAAATAAACATCTGATTTTAAAGTATATATTCTTTCCACTCCACCAGCCCAGAAATATGTATCAGTTTACTGACTCCCCTGTTGGAACTGGTGATATATTTTCCCAGAGCAAAATAAGCAATTATAATTCTTGTAACACTGTAATTCAAATAAATCATAGACTAAATAGAATTTTGTGGACTATTTAAGAAACTAATGACCATGCATCATAGTTGAACCTGAAATATATTTTTTTATAGAAACAAAAATAAGTATCAAAGAAATATTTGTTATGGAGTGGGTTGGAGATTACTTGTCAGTTAAGCACAAGAAATGGGAAGAAAGATGCTACCTTCCAATGAGTTATCAGTGAGATGCGTTCTCCATTCCTATTCACCTGGTTCAGTTTAATTGCTTAACAGCTGGAAATCTGCCTAGGAACCACAGCAGTGGAGTATCTGAACATTTGAGAAAGCAGGGAAAATTGCCCATCTGCACCATGAAATTTCTCATACTCTATAGTCTTCTCTGAATTGTAGGGACAGGAAGTGGTTTATGAGTAACTGAAATCATTTGAACTTGTATTAGACTATCTTTTTTTTTTTTCCTTTGGACTGCTGACAATATCTATTTTCCATAAAACCTAGAAATTCCACTGCCTTGGCCAACTATAAATGTCTTTTACTATTCATGTTTTCCTTACCAGTTGAGTTCTTATATGTGAAAATGATTTGAAAAATAAAAAGCATTATAAAACATAATATTTATTTTTATTGTTCTGTTATTGTCTATGTTTAAGAACTCTACTAGGCTAAGAGGTACTGAGTTTACTCTGAATTACTCTGAAAGTAGGAATCAGCTTGAGAAATTACCTAATCTTGAGAAATGGGATGGTTTTCCTGCATCTGAAATATCTGTTTAAACTGAGGGTAGTATGAAGGTCAAGATAAGAGAGAGAAAAGAAACCTGTTAAGAAGATGAGTAGAGTTTTCAATCAATTAAATATGTTTTTATCTTCTGGAAAACCTCTCAGATGCCCAACACACATTCACTTAATAACTCTTAATAATAATTTCTAAATGTCTGATTTGATAGCATAGAGACGAGTAAACATGCATCATTTTTTCATTGACATACTGAATAGAATAATTTCATTAAAAATAAATTCCATAATTTATAAACTTTATACTTCATTGCCCAAGAATAAGAACGCATTAACAACTTTAATGAATTACTAATATTCATGAATTATTACCAGAAATATGTATCTTTTAAATTTCTGCACATATGTGTCTTCTTTAAACAAAATATAGTAATTTCTTAACATTTTAGTGTGTACATGAGTATACTCGGGGTGAGTTGGGACAATATGTTGTTTTCTTCTGTTTATACTTCCAGTTTATTTTCTACCCTGCTCTATGCCCAAAAGTCTAACCCATATGGGCCACATCAAATCATTTCCTTACTGTCTGATTTCTGGTTGGATTTGGTCAACAGGCTGCAGCACCAACAGGAGATCAGAGGGAGAGAGGAGAGTGATGCAGGAATGTTTATTCCCCTGTGTGTCTCTCTGCCCTGATCAGTTGACTATGTCCTTTTTGGCTGTGACTTCCATCAGGAGGCCCTCTCCATATAGCTCTCCTCTTTAGGTTCCACTAATAGCTTGCTCCCATTGACCATTGAGACCTAGAGGGTAGTACTTTTTTGCTGTTATTACTAGCCTCAATGTATTACACTATCTACTCATAATGTCTTTAAGCCTTGGTCCTTCTTTGGAAGTAATCCCTTTATTAAAATCTCCTCAAATTACCCCATTTGAATGAGCCTTCTCTTTCCTGGCTGATCAGTTATAGTGTAGGAAATAGATACCCTACAGTACTGAGTTTTTGCATAATATCGTCAGTGCCAATGTCATCTCTTGCCTGCTTTTTGCAATAGCCTCCTATTGGTCTCCCTGCTTCCACTCTTGTTCCACTAAAGTCTATCTTCAACACAGCAACCAGAGTGATCTTGTTAAAACCTAAGAAAGATCAGATCATTTCCCTACTCAAAGCTCTTGGAGGGCTCTAAATCTAAAAGTCCAAGACATCTCCATGACCTCAGGACCTTAACAATCTTCCCCAGTCCATGGCTCCCTTACCTCCCTGATCTGATCTCCTCTGATCTGATCTACTGATCTCTACTGGTTTCCTCTACTGATCTCCTCTACTGGTATTCCTCTCACATATTCCACTGCTCAAGACCTTTTGCTATTTTTTGAGCACACCAGGCACTCTCCCCACTGAGGATCTTAGCACTAGCTATTCCTGCTGCCAGTAATGTTTTTCCTCTTGGCTTCATCACTCACAATTACATTTTAGCTTCTAAATTTGGGCTTTTCTGAACACCCTATTTAAATGAAACCCCATCCCATCTTAGGCTTCCTTGCATAGTGTTTTATTTTTTCCCCAAAGTTCTTATCACCAACAAACATTTATTTTGTGTCTTCTTTCCCTAAAAATATTTTTTAATTGCACAAAAATTGGTTTATTTTTCTTTGGCCCTGTGCTCTGAATGTCTAGAATAGTGCCTGACACTTAGTAGGAATCTACTACATAGTGATTGAATGAATGAATGGGTACAGATTCCTCACTGGAGGTCAGTCACATTTTATTCAGATCACAGTGACTTTAGTTACAGTATAGTATTAATTAAATTAATTAAATCAATCATCTAAAAAGTTATTGAAACTAATAGTTCTATGCTGAATATTTCATTGCCCTCTGATACTTACATGTTTTTAATATACACAAATAGGCAAATTACAACCTTAATTTACTCTTAAATAGATGGTTGAGAATAATGCAGATAAAGTGAATCCATAGATCTAGATTTTTGAAATAGCTGTACTAGTAACTTACACTGCATAACCTAAGACAAAATCACTTTAATTTCTCTGGGCTCTGCTTTCCTTAGTTGTAAAATTAGGGAGAGGATTAGATGATTCCTAATGTCCATTCTTCCTCTGAAATTTTGAGAGGTGGTGGTTGTGTAAAATGCCTTTTGAATATATGTTTATATATTTTAAAATGTCATCTAAAATTATAGTGTAATCAATGCTAAGTATCACTGGTAAGTGATGTCTACAGGAAGCACATAGAAGTTATTACCATTTGTCTTTCATCTTTGTTAATAATCTATCACTAAGTTTCTTTCTGGAGCATAAGAATGGATAAAATAATCAGGAGACTAGTGATCACAGGTAACCCACTGATTGGGACCAAAGTATAATTTTGAGTTGACTATTTTTCACCAATATATTGAGAATACATTGAAATATACATGAAATATGTTATGACAGATGAAATATGTCAGAATTTCATATTACATTGCAATAAATATTTTTGTCTTTTATATTTCTAGAAATTTATTGAGTACTATCTCACAGATTTCCAAATCCAAGCAAGACTTTAAATGGTTTCAAATGAGTACTTTAAATTGAAGATGAACCTTTTATATATTTGACATATTTTTCACCTTTAGGTTTGAAATTTGACTGATGAAAAATTAGTGTAAAATTTATGGAAGTCTCCAGATTGTTCTCTTTGTCTATTTATGGATCTGCAAACACGAAACCACAAATTTCTAAATTTTTCTCAGTATTTGTATTGTGCCAACACAGCAAAAAGCAGATGCTATTTATCACTTCTGAATTTTCACCACCAGAAATGTCGTTAATTTTAGTGATGAAATTCTGTTATACCTTACATGGAGTTGACCTTTTGAGCTCTCAGACAAAATGCACCATTTAACCATAAGGTGGTATATTGTTATTTGGAAACGAAATAGAATTTCTTATCCTTTTGTAATAGCATGACAGACAAAAATATTTGTATCTCCTGTAATTTTTTTCTCTGTGCAAAGTATTAAGTGCAATATTCATTTTGAAAATAAATATTGCCCATATACTTATATGTCATTTTCTTTGAAATTATTGGAAAGTAAAAACAAATAAATATACACAATTATTTACATGCTGCTAACAGCTAGAAATCATACTTTTTTTACATTTATTGTTTAATCAGCCTCAATTGTCTTCAATAAAATCTGAACTCAAATCATTGGTTATTAATATACCCAACCCCATAAATGTGTTTTTGTCCCCCTAGAAAATAATTTTCTTATCCTGCATCAATTCATCTTGATTATGAAACTTAAACAAATTCTCAACTGAGCAAAAGATTCAGTGTCTGCTTCTCAGACATTTGGACGATGGAAAATTCTTTTGTTTGGAAAACAAAGAACTCACAATTTCTAGCCTCTTATGTTTGATGATATTTGTTTCCATCATGCCATTTTACTTATTGTTACAATACATAGGAGAATGCTTTCTACTGGCTTCAGACGTAGTCTTATAACAGGCATCGTTCAAAGAAAAGACTCTCTACATGCATCACAATTTCTTCTTTGCTGCTGCTGTTTCGTATACACTTAGGTGATACATCCATCCTCATTAGGAACCACTCTTCCTTATGGACAGACTATTCCCAACAATCAACCAAGCCACTTCGTCTCTTGGATTTAAAATATCCTCACAACACTCATTCTCGCTGCCTTTCTTTTTGTGGTTCCCAATTAACACCATCTCTTTTTTTTATTTTTGAGAATAATATCTCCTACATTTATTTATGCCAATATAATGTAACAGACTTTATGAGTAGGAGGAAGCAAGCACTACAAAAGGCAACATCAAAAGGGGGCATTGCCAAGTACTGGATTTAAAAATAAGTAGAATCCCAAAAGAGCACCTCTTAAAAAAGTATGTTTAATCATTGCTAGAAGCTTAGAGCATAACTATTTTATACTTCTAGTCACCTACCATTTAATATTTATAAAGCACATTTCTACTTTTCCTGAAGCTTAAATATGCTATGGTTATTGTCTCCATAATTTCACAAGAGCCCCCTCAGAGAAACTACACTGGAAGTTAGAAAATTGCCTGACGTGGAAAAGGGAACAATGACACATTCATGTGAGAGATTGTGTGATGTGGAGGGGGAAAAGTAATTAACTAGGAGGTAGGAGATAGTGGTTGCATTTTGGTGTCTGTCGCTTGCTACATTTGTGACTGAGCAAATTCTATGGTTCCTATGTTCTTTAATTTTCATAACTGGCAATGAAAGAAATAGCTGTCTTATTCTATCTTTTATGTTATTTGAGAGTTTATTGATAATGTGTGTGAAAACATTTTCAAAAGATAAAATGTTTAAAAATATTACCTTTAAACATTACTTAAAACTCTGTATTCCTGTCTATATACTACCACAGAATCAACTTTCTATTCCCTCTACGAAAAAAAAAATTGCTCCCTGCTTTACGAAAATATAAACAGTTGAAAACTCCCCTTCATGGGCCTCCACAACTCCAGGCTCTCTCTTCTTCTATGTATTGATTTTGTGTGTGTGTTGTCAGATTTTGTGCCAACTGTCTCATGCCACTTTTAAAAACCCTTAACTGATAGGGTCGCCAGTAAATAATAATAACAAAACTATGCATGCTTGGCTGTCAATTTCAAGATACCCATAGCCAATTCTACTATATCTTAACACAGATATATGTCAAAATAGCCCTTTCTGAAGCTTCTGATCCCCTGGGCTTAAGCCCAATGCTCATTCCCTGTGCAAAAATATCTTTTTTTGTTTTTTACTTCTTTAATTTTTCACTCAAATCATCCATGGATAGGTCATTTCCTTCCGTGTAATAGCTCTCATTTCCGTGATCGCATGCTTTAGACGACATCACATCTTGTTTGCTGGACCGCAGCAGTGACTGCTGCTACTGCTGCTGTTCCTTATCACTACCCAGTGTCTTATCGTCTCATCTAGAAAAAAGGGATGGCAATAACAGTACCTAGAATTTTTATTTGGATTAAGTTAGTAAATAAAAAATAATGTGCATATAAATTCCTTGAAGGAAGGAGCCATATGGTATTTCATGCATATTCATATATTCTCCATAATATTTAATGCTATAGCAGTTTACTGCCCATGTATATAATATTTATCCTTTGAGCACACTGAGTGCCAGAGAGCTAATGTATCTGTGTGTGTTTATAAATATTATATACGCATGTATATATGTATATGTGTGTCTATATATATATTATTTATGCACACTTTTTGTTCAATTTTTTACTTTCTAGTAAGTGGTACTAAGTACTAATTACTACTCAAAAGAACTCTGAGAAGTAAATGTCACTATCCTCATTTCACAGATGAAGAAACAGTGGCTTGAAGAAGTTATAACTTTCTTAGAATTACTCAGCTAAATAGTGCAGAACAGGATTCCAAACTCAGGTTCTTCTTTCATCAGTTAATGCTGCTTACACCACTTCTTGTAATTGCCAGAAACTATTTTAGCCAAAGATGTTGGGATTGTAATTAGAGTAGCCTCCTGTGTCTAGTCTACCTCCCACACTCAAGCCTGAGAAGAACCCCTTCGTCAACTGGTTTGATTGGATGAGACAGGACATCATTTTCCCACTTTGGAAACGTGAGCAGAGAATGGCCTCTTCCAGCCTCTACTCTGAGAACATGTGATTTCCCTTACGTTAAATCTAGTGCTCAAACGTCTTTGAAATACCTCTCATCCCACTCAAGCAATATTAGCTTTCAGTAAGTAAGTTTCCTCTTTCATGAATTGAGTCAGGAAGATATTCCTTGAGAATGCAAGAATCCCTGCATATCACTTTAGACGTGTTTTAACAAAATTGGTGAAATTATATTATCTTATGTATTCAACATAGGACTGGCACAAGTAGTGGCAAAAGACAATGAATGAATAGAAATTTTTTATGAGTCAACTGGTTCTTCTGGCCCATGTTACTCTCAGTATTTTAGAAGTGAGCACGTTTCTCTAGATTATTCATAAATTATTACATCATTATACTAAATAAAGTCACATTTTCTTAGATATTTCTGAATATCTTTAAGTATATCTGAAATATACTTTATAATGTATTTTAGGTATAAAATTCTTTCATTCCTGGCTGCCCATTTCCTGAAACTTAAATAGTTATTCACCTTAATCCTGTAAATTCAGTGTTCTGTAAAGTACATTTACTTAAAATGAAGAACGCTTTTCTATAAACATCCATGCGCATCACTTTTGTTCTCTAGTGAGTCTGACTTTGTTGCTCTAAGCAAATTTTCCTTGATTTCATTTGTAGAATATTTCTGAAGAAACAAAGATGGCTTTGAACATATTTTCATTTTTCCCCTTTTACTGAGATTATGATGCCTTTGAACAGTCCTCAGATGAATTTCACCTTTCCTTTTTGTCTATTTCAAAGAAAGGGAGACTTTGAAGAGCATTTTTTTTTCTTTTTTAATATATCTAAAGCTTCTCTTACACACAAATGAAATTTCCATTTAGTACTTTGGGTTTTCACTGAGAATGGGCTATGCTCGGTGGAGACAGAGGAAAACAAACCTATTTGTAACTATTGCTATTCTCCATGGGAACTCATGGCCTGGTCACTTGTCACTGCTACTACTCTGCACATCAGAGGGACACAGCAGAGCCCCAATACAAACACAATTTGCCACAGGTATGGGCACTCTGAGTGTTCATAATGTTGGTGCCTTTTCTCTTCATTTTCATGAGTCAAGGGTTAGTAAAGAAAGTACATTGGGAAAAGAACATGGGGGACACGAGAAGCCAAATTCTACTTTACCTCTTCTATGCCCTTCCAAACATACCTGACCAGGGATATAGAGAGAATGCTTTCACTCTTTCATGAAAGCCTGAGTCTGTTTCTTTACTCTTAATTTTTACAAAAGAAACTGAAAATGTAAGAATTATTTTATAGGATGCAATAGTCATGCTATGGCTACCATACACTTTCTGGGAGTGGCTTTCTGTTTTTCCTCTTTGATTAAAAAATGTATTATTTGAGTTATGTCTAAGACTGTGAATTCTTTTTCCGTGGCAATTCTAGTTAGAGTGCTTATGTGCCAGCAGAGTATACAAACCATGGTTTGATTTTAGAAGTTAAAATATGATAAGATATTGATTTTTATCTTAAGAAAAAGAATTACAACTCGCTTGGAAAAAGACCTTATAAAGGGGATACTAGGAACTAAGTTTCAGGAGGCCTACTAATTAATTTTAACATTCAGTTGAATAATGACAGTACTTCACGTAAATACAGGGCAATGTAAAAGTAAGAACTTTTAATTGTCCTTCTTTTCAATATTTAAATAAATCAAAACTTGCATTCACAGAACTAAAGTACTGAAAATAGATGTTGCAGATCTGTGATGCAGGCTAGAGACAGGAGACAAAAAGACTAGACAACATGCTTTGGGCAGTGGCATCTTCCTACTCCCATCCATTCTTCTTGCTTCCCATTACCAAATAAATAAATAAAAATACTCTCATCATATATCTTCTTGCCAAATTTCTGCGTCTCTCTCTACTGAAAAAGTAAATTCCCAACCTTTCATTAGCTATTAAAGGTTCCAGATCATGTGTCCCTGATTTACCTTTTCAGTACTCTTCTACAAAAAAAACTTCTATTATCAAATGGTTCTATTTGCTATTATCCAATATTTTCCATTCACTTCAGTTTTGCTTATGCCAGAACTGCAATGCCTCAGTACACAATTGTGTCTGCATAAGCACCCCTCAACCCATGTCTTCAATCAAAGCTCGCTCTCTTCTTCAAGTGTATGTTCAAATTCAGCCTCAAATATAAAGCCTTCCTGATCAACTCACCAATTCATTCTTCTAAGCACTTATTTTGTATCATTTCTGGTACTTATCCTTAATATATTAATATATATATTAATATATTATATATACACTATGCCACTTTGTTCCAGGTGTTCTGAAATGCTATGCTGGGTAAAACTGGGCCTGGAAAGTTGGGCGTATGGTGTATAAGTCTGTAGCTCAAACAAGCCTGGCCATTCTGTGCAAGAGGGTGCTTATTTTGGCTTTGTCTCGTGACCACGTACAAAATATTAGCTTCCTTAATAAAGCCAGCCTCAAGTGGCTCCATGTTGCCTGGTACAGTCTGGAAGTTAGAAGATGAGGAGAGGAGGTGGAAGCTGAATCTAATATGATATGTGAAACAGCTGCAAGGAAGAGCAAAAGACCTGAAAATAGAGAAAAGAGAGCCTGAGGAGCACTCCTCTAGCCTTCGAGTTGAAAGCCACTCAGTCTCTCATCTAGATTATGAATCAAGAGGGTATAGAAGCCAAGATCAATTCGAGTGTCATTATCCTGTTAGTTTTTAGTATTGAGGAGTCCTGTAAATACTCTTTCTTTTTACTATTTTTATATTTTATTTAATCTGGAGGTTTTAAAATACTGCAGCCCTATGATGTAAATTCAAAATATCGAAGAAAGCAGAGAGATATTAATGAGTTTTTAAAGATATAAAATGCTATGAGGGCTAAGTATTTCTTTACTTGTTAAATTAGTCATGAACTGTGGAGATTTTTTCAGGAAAAGTATTTAAACTATCGGAACATTATAGCTCAATTTCAGAACATAATTAAAATATGTAGCATCTTTATTATAGAATTTCTTAGTAAGAATCATAGCTCTTTTGATTAGAGAATTGTGGAGAGGTTAAAGTCAAGTTTCCATTGATCCTTAATGATCATATAGCAGAGGTATTTCTTTACGAAAGTTATTGTAAATGAGAAATGAAGAATCCGTGAATCTATGTACATTGGCATCCAATCTTTATCTTATCAAAAGAGCTCTGAGTATCTGAAAGAACTGGCCATTCTTTTCCTCACTTCTAACTCATGATACCCTATTTCCAACACTGCTCTCATTTGGACATCTTATTAGTTTTCATTTAATACAAAATAGCCAGTTTAATTATTTGTTTTCCTAGTTCATATAGAAGCTCTTGGAGCCAGCACAGTGAGAACAGGAGAAATGTTATTGAGGGTACAAGAGCGGGTGAAGACAGAAATACTATAGATTTCAGTAAACGAGGTGATGGTCATGCTGCCATGTTCAATGGTCTGTCTAAGGAAGCAGGGACACTAATGAAATTCTTCAGTGGCATATCCACCAACAGTAATTGAGAATAAAACGTGTTAAATCTGTAGCACTTGAAGGGTTTAGTTTTAGACTCTGGAACATTTTGAATATGGAATACCTTTTTGTTTTACAATGCTACATACCATGAGACTCTGCTGCACATAAAATATGCTAAAAAACTCCTCTGTATTTCATGATATAAGCACAGAAATAGCAAAGTATTTTTTAGAGCATTCCTATGTAAGCCCAACCCCAAGCATAGGTGGTGCCCATGAATAGTTCCTCTCCAGTTCTATAGAGCCAATGAGTTGCTTATTAGCCAATCAGAACTCTGAGGAAGAGAGAAAGTATCTGTGTGTGTGTGTGAGTGTGTGTGTGTTGCACACATTCATGTGGTGAGGGAGGTTTTTTGAGGTAGCGGTGGAGGGTGCTCTTCGGTCCACGGAAAGGCAGTATTGCAGGTGGGTATAAGACCTTTGAGTTTGAATTCAGGTTGGCTTGGCTTTAAATCGCAGTTTCAGCTTTCACATAGTTGGGAGACCTTGGGCAATAACTCAGAAACAATTTCTTGTGTAAAATGGAGGTAACAGGAGTGTGTATTATATAAATTAGTTGTTAGGAAGTCTTTTGTTCATGTTACAATGATTAATAGAGTGTCTAGTAAGCACAGAGTAAAAATTTAATAAATATCAGCCATTGGTATTAATATTATTATGCCTTATTGTTAGCATGATAGTTTTGGTAATAGCCTTGAAAACAAGGAGCAGTTTATATCTGAGCAGCACAGAACAAAATTCACTCTCTAGGGCCGGCCCTGTGGCTTAGCGGTTAAGTGTGCGCACTCTGTTGCTGGTGGCCTGGGTTCGTATCCCGGGCGCGCACCAACGCACTGTTTCTCTGGCCATGCTGAGGCCGTGTCCCACATACAGCAACTAGAAGGATGTGCAGCTATGACATACAACTATCTACTGGGGCTTTGGGGGAAAAAATAAATAAATAAAATTAAAAAAAAAATTCACTCTCTATCTGCCCTCCCTATCCTCCCCACACCAATCTCTAACTGGTTAAACCAGCAATTCTTAAATTTATTCCAAGCCCAGCAACCAATGGGATAGAGCACATTTTTAGTAACTGGACTCACCAATTAGTATTAAGAGGACAGCTTCTCAGGGGTCCGTAGCAGAAGGTGGGGTGAGTTATAGAGACCTGTGTAGTGTACAGGAACTGCTTAAGGTTTCTGATATTCATTCTTTCCTCTTTGAAAATCTCTAAGCACAACACTGTTGGAGGAGGTCATGGAGAGGACATGACCACTGTTTGACCTGTGAGCTGGACCTGGGCAATCAGAGGCTTCTCACCCCGTCCCTTGTCCTTGGAATGTACATTATGTCCACCATTCCCACACTAGGAGCTATTTCCAGGACATAGCCTTGAGAGGAGAAGGCAGTGTTGAGACCATCTGGGCTAAATACATGACTGATTCCCGTTAAGGCCTCTATATAAACTTTTAAGATTCTGGCTGGCAGGTGTAGAGATCTATTCATCTTGTAGCCAACCAAGACAAGCCTCATATGTAAGTTCCCTTACTCATTAAAACTGCCGCCTACCAATCTGGAGTGGCCTGCCTCTTTCTGCGGTCTCTCCTTGCCTTCCATGTACGGGAGCCAGTTTGCAAAACAATAAATACAAAATGAGGACTTTGGGAGAGTAAGAAATAATCTCAGGACTAAACCTGAGGCCAAGATTTTTAAAGTATTTTGAAAATCCTTTAAAAACTTTTTGGACATTTTTCAATTCGGCATCTTCCTGTCACTGTTTTATATTCTTATTGAGTGTGCAAAATAGAACCATTCTGGTGCTGCGGACTGAGCACAATTCTGATTCAAGATTCATTTCCAGGAACAATTCCACAGGCCTTATAATTGTAGAATCATGTGTAGATTGTCTGTTAAGAGACCTGCAGAGTCCACGTTAAGAGAGCTGGCCCTGGAGCCAGATACCCTTTTCAAAACTCCCTTTTGTGTTTTACTGAATTTGGTCCTTGAGCAAGTTACTTAATCTCTCTGTGCCTCAGTTTACTAGCTGTAAAACAAAGATAAGAATAATTAGTTTTTATTTCATAGGATTTTGTAAAGATTAAATGAGATAAAAGATACAAAGAACTTAGAATAGTAGAATGGTTTCAAGCTCATAATAATTGTTCAGAAATGTAAGTTATTATTATCGTTATTATGCTTCTCTGTGGTAAGGTTATACTCAAGTGCTATATTAACAACCAGTTAATTGAATAAAGGCACTATATACATTTAAGAGTGATCCTCAGTTTCCCCATATCAGGCATGCTTATGGATGGAGGGAAAACCAGAATGAAACCATTAGTTGTACAGTTATGTTTAACAGAGAAATCAGTAACTTCAGCTAGTAATAACACCTTACATTTCTTTAGGGCTTTATAGATTACAAATTTCTATGTATTACACTTGGCAGTTTGTAAAGAGTTTCACAATTGTTGTGTCATTTAGCCTTGGCAACAATCAAGCAATTCTGGTTATTATTTTCATTTTTAAAAAATGAGGCCGAAAGCAGTTAAGTCATCCAACTCTAGTCCAACAGTGGTGCCAGTTAAAGTCTAACAAAACAAAGAGAGTTATAAACCACATAGTGTGCTGCTCTTTTCTCTTTGTTTCCCTCCCCCTCCCTTCCTCCTTCTTCTTCCCTCCCCTTCCCTCCTCTCTGTCTTCCCCCTTCCTCCTTCCCTCCCTCCTTCCTTCCTTCCTTTCCTCCTTTCTTCCTTTTTTCCATCTTCCTTTTCTTACTCCCTTCCAAAATATGAATTAAACCTGACCACGTGCCATGTGCTGTGCAAGATGCTGGTATGGAGTCATGAAATGCAGACATGGTTCATTCCTCGTTGGAGATAACATTCTGATGTCAGAGTCATAAACAAGTAAGTAAGGAAACAAATCTGTAAACCTAATGACCACAGATTTTGATACTGTAGAGAAGCAAATCAGGCAATGTAACAAAAAGGAAATGAGTTGGGAGTAGAGGCTACTTTAGGCAGGATGGTCACGATATACTTCTCTGAGGAGGTGGCAAATCTGAGCGCTGAAGGAAAAGGAGAGTCTGTCAAGTGAGGAGCCAGGTGAGGTGCTGTGCAGGTGTGTTACAGGCAGATGGGCATAAGTTGTTTTAGGCCCCTGATGTCTTTCAGGTCGAAGTACCTAACTACATCTAGAGTACAAGCCCTCCAAGGAGCTGAAAGATTTT
This sequence comes from Diceros bicornis minor, assembly GCF_020826845.1. Classification (NCBI taxonomy): domain Eukaryota; kingdom Metazoa; phylum Chordata; class Mammalia; order Perissodactyla; family Rhinocerotidae; genus Diceros; species Diceros bicornis. The sequence goes on from NC_080742.1 coordinate 36,307,046, forward strand.
TCAGGGTTGTGTTCCTCAGTCTCACCTTGAATGTCTACTTGTACTTTATTACATGATTCTAGAAGGGCTACCATAAAGCTTCTATTCTGGAGGCACCATCAGCTTTGATGGATGGGGCTTACCATGTATTAATTCACCCCATCCCAAAATGCATCTCCCTTTCTTATAACTGCTATATTCAGGAAGAATTTTAAATTTTTCTTAATATTTGTTACAAGGAGAAGATTTTTTGCTGCTTTGATCTCTAGAGCTCTTTGTTAGACCATCAATGAGATTTTAACTCAACATTGTGAACACTGAAATCTAGAATTTTCATTCTGGTCTGGTATAGGGGATACAAGTCTTTTGAAAAATAATACTGAGCTAGACAGGATTAAAAAGAAATCTTATCCCCCAAAAGATGTAATGTAAATAGAGCAGCACACGGCCAGCTGTCATAGGAAATCTCTTTGGCTTTATTCTCCCCCCAAGAGTGCAGTGAGCAGGTCCTTTCAGTATATATCTACTGGGATACTAACAAAATGCTGAATGAAGACACCTTTAAAATATCTGTATCTGTCAATAAATCCTCAGGCTTATAAATCCAGTGGATATGACATGCTGCTATTATGTGACTTACATTGAGTATTTATTTTGCATCGCCAAGCCAAGCTCTTTAGCATCAGGTACAGAACGCCGAAAGATGCTAATACATTACATTTAAGGTTTCCTGCAGCATCTTTGGCATTTCCCATGAGACATCATCACGTACGTAGCTTTGAATGCAGAGTGATGTAATAAAGCAGGATAAAATATGGCTGCAGAATACAGTGATGGCACCACGGCAGGCCTCTTTAGCTTTTTTCATATTGAAAATTCAGCAGGACTATTAAAGTGTAATGGCACAGAACATCTTGTTAAAAAAAAAAGCCACAACCCTGTATGGTATTCTTGTTTATGGGTGATATTTATTGCTTTTGTATTCTTATTGTGTGCTTTCGAAGTGAATTGAAATGCAAGAGCTAATGAAACCTCCACCATAACACATTTATTCTTCCCTACCCCAAATGAGTCTACAAGATGTAAATGACTTACATATATCAACCACTCAGGTTTTATTGTTTTGGGTTAATTTATTCACTGTAATATTCTTAATGAAAGTAATGACTCTTACACTAGTTTGTATATTCACATACTACAGTTTTATTAAATCATGCTGGGAAAGTTCACAGTGAAGGCCCTAAAATAAAGTTCCATGTTTAGTCAAATATATAAATGTAATCCATTTACTAAATACCACCATTATGTATTTCTCAATTTGTTGTTCTTCTTAATTTTAGTTCATCAAAATTTTAAGTTTAGGGCAGTCCAGGATCTAACATATTAGTCATATATTCCTATTACATAATTTTTTAAAAGAATAACTGTCAGAATTACCAACTTTTTTTTAACACTTGAAGTTCATTGTACATTTTATTGGTTATGAAGACCTAAAGCAATCACTTCAAACTTTTGTCCTCAATGTTTACATTTCTGTGAACATTTGAACTTTAGGCAAAAGTCAACATTTTTGTAAAATTATAGAAATTCCAAACTTGGTGAAAACAGAAGCTTTCAATGTGTAATTAATTCCAAACTATATGCTAGAAAACTAACAGCAATCTAAATGGGATGATTGTGTGATACAATTTGATAAAGTAACCTAAAATATTTTTCTTTATGTCCATTACTTTTCAGATACCTGATACCTGGTACTGGTATGACACCCAGGAGGGCTTTCCCAAAATTTTGCTGAATGAGTGAACAACCTACTAGTACTCAACCTCCTGCTGTCATCAATCTCAATCTGTCCAAAAGCTGGTCCTGTTATTCCCACTTTCTTCTCTGATTATTTATTAGAAATTACTTCTCTTACAATAATTTAGTCTTAAAATTTTGGAATAATCTTCAAATCAACCTCCCTAAATGACCCAGGTCCATCAATTATACTCCCGAAAGCCATTTCCAAATGTGTTCCTTCCTCTCCATCCCCACAGCATGCTTCAGTCCTATTTTTTCATGTTTCCTATTGCAAATAGTCTTCAAATTGGCCTTGCAGATATCTCCAATCAATCCCTATATGGCAGTCTATTTATCTTCCTAAGCTATAACTTTGATCATGTAACTTCACTGCTCCAAAATTATAAAGGCTCCTTATAATTCAAATTCCCTAGTTTAGAAAGTAAGTCTAAGATCTAATGCCAACTACCTTTTTAGATCTTTCCCATCACTTCGCTTCATTTATCTTATGCTGCAAATAGTCTGGAAGTCTCAGCATCCTCAGAATCCATTACTCGCAATCATTTTCCCAACTTAGATAGTCTTCTTGACCCCTGAGTCCACCACTATAGCTGAGGCTCCATTCAGCTTTCTCACAACATACACCCCTCTCCCTACAATGATCTGTCTGAATCTCCTTTAGCTCTATCGAAGCATTAACAACAAACTGCAAATAATTTCTGTAGTTTAAAATATTTGCCTTCTATATTAAAGCCCCTTGACAGTCAATTTCTTGTTTGTTTCTTCTTCATATTCTTTTATGATGCCTAGCACAAAGCCATGCATATGTCCAGTGTTCAACAAACATTTGTTGAATAAATTGAATCAACCATAAAATACTTTACATTTTTAAAAACTTCAATTCTCCCATCTAATGTCTACCCAATAACCCCTAGCTCCTTTAATCTCTATTCAAAGCATATCTTATAAGTTATTTTAATTGCTCTTTCTTGAAGCAGAAGAATAAAGGAAGTGGGGAGATGAAGGAGAGAAATGCAAGATGTAGGCACTATGAAGGCAACCAGTAAAGTTGAATCTTGCATGTGATCTGAAGAAAAAAAATCTGAGAGCTGCAGGTCTCAGAGGGCTTGTGCATGCTTCCTGAAGTAGAGAGTGGTTTTATCCATTATACGAAAAGCATTTTGTCACATGGTCAGCCTTTCCATTTTAAAGAAAATATGTTTTCTGACTTTACAAAGGCACTTTCTTCCTGATACTGATTTTCCATCCATGTGGCAGCAATTTTAAGTTCATCTCTGAGTGACAGCTAATGTTGCATCAGTGCGAACCGGTGAATGATAGCTTCCAAAGAAACAGCCACGAAACCCTTCAAGGTATCAAAAAGCTTTTGGTGAATAATCTGTTTTTGATTTAGAACCCTTAAGAAAAGGGCTTTTTAAAGATGTCATGGGTTTCACTGTCCTTTTCCTTCTCTATCCCCCAATTCAGCCTGGGGTATTTATAGCACAGTAATGGTTACATTCTTTGTGCTCAGGGCAGAAGATTTTCATTTCTTTATAAAATTAATCATTCATATGGTAGAAAGGATTTTTTTTTTAAGTCAGGCTTCACATTTTGATCTTCAACTTAGTTTGACACTGACACTTTTTGTTTTTGTTTTTATTTTCTAGATGACAGCACTAAGAATTGATGGAAAGTTTTTTTTGCAAACTCAATGCAACCAAGAGAATCTGGGAAGACTGCCAATTATAGAAATGAAGGTGGGAGGTGATCTTTAAGTCTGAAGTTATACCTCTCATTTTAGTGTCCTGAAGTGTTTAATTAACTTATGATCAGAAAATTCTTTCCTATATTCAATGGATTCTCTTTGGAGTCACATGAGCCTATTTTTAACTGACACTCTGGAGCTAAAGTCAGACTTTTCCTAATAATAGTGACCATTTATTTAGTGTTTATATATGTAGGCCCTGTAGTAAGTAGCTTACATACACTCCTGATAAATATGTGTTAGTGTTCTGATTTTACAGATGGAAACATGTAGGTAAAGTAAGTTGCCCAAAATTACATGGCAGAACCTGGATTTGTGTTAAAGTCTATTTGACTTCAAAACCCGTGCTTTTAAGTACTCCATTCTGCTGATCCCAACAATGCATTTTCAAATATTTAAACCATGATGATGTAAACAACTTTCTCTTCTCATTCTTTTAGGTTTTCCCATTGAGAACATTGACTATTCTTTGTTTATGGTGTATGGCAATACTCTTCTCGAAGTAGTAACACCAACTGCTGACTATCTTTTAGGTTCTTACTTGATGATGTTGACAGTTAATTGGACCTGCAACATAAATTACAACAGTAGAGGTTTCACCACTGAAAGGCTTTAGTCTATTTTGTTTTGTTTTTTTCCCCAAGAGTCCTTTCCAATTTTAAATGCAAGCTTGTAGTGTTGGTTTTTATTTTCAAGGTGTTTTTTTTTTTTGCTTAGATTTCCACTTTGGGGGCAGACTAACTCTGTTCCTTTTTAATGAAGTGCTCTGTGATGTGAAAACAGAGAGCTACATGGAGATTTTGCATGATGGCAAGTCTGTTGTTTCAAAATGCTTGAATTTGGCATTATCACGCTTTCTTTTTTTTGGTTAATTAATCTTATTATCTTGTTCATACTACTATCTAGTTACCTGGAAGACAGTTTTTCTTTTTCAGCTTCCCACTCTATTATTTTTAGGGGAATCTCTCTGTAACTTTGGAGACATGATTGTAAATCATGTTAAGGGATATATAAAGCCACCGCACTTTTTTAAAATGAGAATTTATTTATGTGTTATGTACTGTGGGCCATCAGTGGCTTCTAAGGCATGGTCAGTATTCTAGAATAGTAAATAGAAGTTGACATGATTATGATATGAACTGAATGTAAAGAGGGTCATCAAAGAGTTCCAAAAATGGGTTGTGGGATTTCAGAGAAAGAAGAAATTAATTCTGCCCAAGGTATTCTTGGAGGATTCCTTGGAATAGGTGGCATGTTATTTGTTTTCTGTTTTAATTTTCCCATGAAAATAATTATAATAATTTATATATAATTATAAATTTATAATTTGTAACTATAATTATTATATTAAAATTATTATAAATTAATTTTATAATTAACCTAAATTCTACTTTTTAGAATAGAACAGGTAGTATTTTGGCAAGTGGATGGAAGGCATCAAGGTGGAAAGTATATATTCTACATATTTTAAGCACAAAACATAAATTTTATCTTGAAAAATAAAACACATGAGCTTTGCTACTGACTTTTCTAATATCGTGATAATCAAAGAAGGAAGAGAACAGGGAAGGTAAGGAGGGAGAGAGGGAAGAATGGAAAAAGGCTGGCAGGCAGGAAGGAAGAAAAGCCAAATACTTTGGCTAACCTTCTTAACCACAACTAAAAGCTGGAGTAGATAGGGGCTGGCCCAGTGGTGTAGTGGTTAAGTTTGTGTGCTTCTCTTCGGCGCCCGGGGTTCACAGGTTCGAATCCTGGGCACAGACACATGCACCACTCATCAAGCCATGCTGTGGTGGCATCCCACATACAAAGTAGAGGAAGATGGGCACAGATGTTAGCTCAGGGCCGATCTTCCTCACACACAAAAAAAGAATAAATCAAAATAAAAATTATAGAATATTAAAAAAAATAAAATAACAGCTGGAATAGATAGCTGAAGTATAGGAATGTCTATAGTTTCACAGAGTTTCACACTGTTTCTTCCTCTACTTTTAGTTGGTGTCTATATATAAAATTCAAATTTATATTTTCAGGCTTTTCTTAGTTGATAATTCTTTCAAGTATGTGCACCTGATCCTCCCCTTCAATAAGGCAGAGAGAGTTGGGGAATTCTCTTTCCAAGTAGTTCTTGGTCATTTAACTCTTAATGTACTCCATTTCAGAGAACAATCCAATCCCTATTCCAGACAATATTAGCTTGCTCTCAGATGTCTAACAATTTTCTAAGAACCAATTTTATCATGTCATTGTACTGTGTTGTGCAAATGATAGTTAGCTTATAAATGACAGGTAGTAACATTATAGTGTTTTCAATGCTATTCAGATTGTGAACAGCCAGAAACATTGTAGAGCCAGTCTGCTATTGAAATAGTAAAATAAATATTTTTATTGAAATGTTTGAAGTAGTTGGGGAGTCATACACTGAAATAAAATAGAAAAGGAGCACTTAGAGATAAATTTGACAGGGGAATCTCTGCACTGCTTCCTACAGAATCATAGCACAGGGAATGAGAGATCCTGTGACAGAATTTACAGCAATGGTTTAACATTGGATGACTATAATAAATTATGGAGGCTGAACATTTTATCAATTATTGAAGGATACTTGATGCTGCTTGGGCTGTCTGGATATAATTCAGCCTCTTCAATTACAAATGTGACCCAACCAAATCACAGAGACCCGAAAGAATGAGGAGCAGTTCCTTTTTCCTAGGCTGACCCAGAGAGTAAATGTACAAAGGTGAAGCCCACGTATACTTCACTATGTTTGGAGGGGGGGTGGGGGGCATGGCTGTAGCTGTCACTATTTTCAATTGTAGATGTAGTGAGGAAACAGAGAATAAAGAGAAAAGGGCCAAAGTATAAAATGAATCTTAGACATACTTTTGGATTTCCTTTTAATGGATTTGTCTCTGAAACAAGAAGCTGGGTTTGGATCTATAACATCCTTTTGAACAAGAAAAAATGAATGATATGTCCTTATCATTCAAACAATGCATCATTACCAATAACACAATAATAATTTAATGTTATTGCTGGCTTCTGGATTATTGCTGCTGTGGATCAGGAATAGTAAAAACGCAAGCTTTTTGACCATTTATTTTCTCCGTAAGTCGATAGTGAAAAGAAATCTAGGTAGGTGCTAGTATAGACATGACAAACATTAAGATAATAGGATAACTTCCAGTTTTGTTAAAGGTGAAAATACAGTACTTATTTTGCAACTTTTATTGAAAGTTTAAAACAAAATGCAAAGCTTTAAACATATCAAAATTCTGTTAGTATGACATTGGCATTATTACTGCATAGAGATACTTCATAAAATCCAAATAAATTGCATTTCTAATTTTTTTAGAAGAATTCAAGGCTCCAAAGTCCTTTAGACCTCCCAATAAAAATATTTTGGTTTGATTTTATTTAATCAGCATTTAATTGATTAAGTAATGATTTTAAAATTACAAAATCTCAAAAAAAATCATATATTCTTAATGGGCTTAAAATTTTGTAAAACTTTGCTCAAGTGATCATTACAAAACCAATAGTCTTAATAAATCAAATGTTAGCACACATAGCCACTCGGAGTGGCATCATATAATATTCAATCTTCACCGCATCTTTAGGCTGAATGATTCTGAGTTCCCAAAGAAACGGAAGACACTTGGAGCATGTTACCTTGTCCTTTCAAAATAATATGCTTTTGTTCTTTTCCATGCTAGTTCTAAACTATATTGTCAGCTTCATTGCAAACTTCCATGCAGTTTATGCTCCAACTACACTGATGATTAACCATTCCCTCAAAACATAAGCACTTTCAAGCTTCATGCTGTTCCTTCCCTCTTTGCATGCTCCTCTGTTTATGAAACTCTTTCTCAACCTTGGTGCTAAGTGTATACTCTCACTGGTCTACTATTAATTCCATCACAGTTGCCAGGAATTGGTTCAGAAATGAGCTCGTGATTTAAGATGATCTACTCAGAAGGAAGCCTGGTTCTGTTGGTCTGCAAGTTGAGAGAGAGAGAAACTTTTCCCTCTACTGGTTGTGAATAATGAATAATAAACTTCAGGCTATCGCAGATAGTTCACCTGTGGTAATGAAGGCCTTTCTAAAATAAATTTGATACAACAACTAGAAGAATGTGCAACTATGACATACAACTATCTGCTGGGGCTTTGGGGATAAAAAGGAGGAGGATTGGCATTGGATGTTAGCTCAGAGCCGGTCTTCCTCAGCAAAAAAAAGAGGAGGATTAGCATGGATGTTAGCTCAGGGCTAATCTCCCTCACAAAAAACAAATAAATAAATAAATAAAATAAATTTGAGGCTCTCTTTTGGTTACATGCAACCAAAGAATTTAAATTGGTATAAGGAGATGTGTTATCTTCACTTTAAAGCTTTGCATGACTAGTCTACAAATACCCGTTGCTTTAAGAACATACTCTTGTTAATTCAACAAATATTTATAGAGTTCAGGAGAGAGGTCTGGGCTGGAGATATAAAACTGAGAGTGAGTAGCATATATACGATAAGTGAAGGCTTGAGACAGGATGACATCACCAAGGAAGTGAGTGCAGATAGAAGAGAAAACCAAAGGCTGATCCCTGTGCTACACCATCACAAAGAGATGAGATAGATGACTAGGATCCTGCCAAGAACGCTGAGGAAGAAGAGCAGCGAGGTAGAAGAAAAGCTGAGAGAGTACGGTGTCCTGTAAGAAAGTCAATCAAGACGACAAAAGTGAATGTGTCAAATGCAGCAGACAGATAAAATAGAATGAAAACTGAGAAATCAACATGAGATTTATTAATGTGGAGGTCACTGGTGACACTGACAGGAACAAAGTTGATGGAATTTTGGAGGCAAAAACTGATTAGAGTAGGTTTTAAACAAAGGGGATGGAGAGGTAGTAGGGACACCAAGTACATGCCTGATGATGTTTACCATAATTTCATTGCGTATTTGCCAGCTGGATAAACAAAACATCCATCTAGTGTCAGGGTCAAGCCAGGAATATCTCGGGAATTTCTCTAATTTTCAAAGTTCATATCATAAAAAAATACCATGATATATATACTTCCTTTAGTATCACTCTTCAGAAAGGATATCATATTGAATTCACTGGCTTAGTGTAAAACATCCCATATTCTTTAATTATTTCATTTTTAAACTTAAAGCCAGACCTCATGGAAATTTAAAGAGACTTTGTACTTACTTTCTCTTCATAGGAATATGGTACAGACTGTTCAGGTAAATGCACTAATTACATGTCCAAATACCATCTCTGTAGCTACCTCACCTTTTCTAATATTTTCCATACATTTTCTTTGAATAATTAATGAATTAGCCAAAAAGCAAGATTTTAAAAAAAATGTTGTTTTTTAACATTTGCCTAAATCCACACATTCCATCTCCAGAGTCTATTGTTCTGACTCAGAGGCTAATTCATGAAAGCTCACCATCACAAAACTGTACTAGTCGAGTCAAAATATATATTATTCCCTCGTTGGTATTTACCCAAATGCATTGAAAACTTATGCCCACACAAAAACCTGCACATAGATTTTTATAGCAGCTTTATTCATAATTGCCAAAATGAAAGCAATCAAGAAGCCCTTCAGTAGGTGGATGGATAAATAAACTGTGGTACGTCCAAACAGTGGAGTATTACTCAGTGCTAAAGAAGAAATGATCTATCAAGCCATGAAAAGACATGGAGGAAACTTAAATGCCTATTACTATGTGAAAGTAGCCAATCTGAAAATGCTACACCGTCTGTGATTCCAACGATATGACGTTCCAGAAAAGCCAAAACTATGGAGATAGCAAAAAAAATCAAAGGTTCCCAGAGGTTAGGGAGAGGAAGGGATGAATAGGTGGAACATAGAGAATATTTAGGGCGTGAACTGTTCTGTATGATACCACAATGGATAGATGTCATTACACATTTGTCAAAACCAAAAGAATGTGCAACACCAAGAGTGAACCCTAATGTAAATTACAGACTATGGATGATAAAATTGTGTCAGTGAAGGTTTGTTGATTGTAATAAATGTATCACTGTGGTGTGGGATGTCAATAGTGGGTGAGGTTGTGTGCAGTGGAAGACAGAGGGCATATGAGAACTCTCTGTACTTTCTGCTAAATTTTTCTGTGAACCTAAAACTACTCTAAGAAAAAAGTTTATTAATTAAAAAATGAGCAAAAACAAAATAAATATATATATTATTTTTAGTGCTTGACTATGACTAGTTCCATCTATGGGTTGTATTGAATTTCATTTGGAAGATTAAGAAAACCAATTAGTGCTCTCAAAAGTTTCAGATGGTTAGTTTTTAAAACATGTAATTGCATAATGCTAAATCTTACTTCTTTTGTTTTCATTTTGCAGCTATTTCAGGAACACAAAATTCTCAATGTATATTTCTGTGCCACCAACTCTTACCCAAAATCTGCTGTATGATTAAGAAAGGCCCTCCATTGTGAGTGAGTGAATGAGTGAGTGAGAGTCACAGTAAAGGGGATCAACTGGTAGTTGTGTAAAGGGAGGTTCAGTTGCAGGCCATGTTCATAAACACTACAAGATGCTTTAGGTGTAGAAAGGTTGATTCAGCATCTTCATAGGAGATATCTAATGTAACATTCTATCTTCCTGGGTGATATAAAAGAAAAGGAATTACACTTTCTTTGGTATTTGGGGAAATAAATGGACAAGGATGTAAAATAATGGGGAAGAAATTAGGTATCAATGTGTCTAAAACTCCCCCAAAACCTCCTGAGCTATAAATATACTTTACTGTACGATCATCTTGACTTTGGCTGAATATGAAGTTAGCAACTACTCAGAACAAGCCTAGAGAGTTGTAGACTTTCTGCTGTGTTATTTATTTGCTTCCTGTTCTTTCAGAAAACATGAAATAATTATAATAAAAAAAAAATCAACACAGCAAGGATTCTTAAGAATCATTCTTTTACTCCCACTCCCAGGTTTCTCAAATCACCAAGAAATATTTGAGGACTTTGTTACCCAGTTTAAAATTACTAGTCATGTCATCTTAGCACAATAGCAATAAACACTAGTTACGTAGCCTCCTGGGATTAACAAGATCAGGATTTAAGAAAAAAATCCTGCTCCAAAGGCCCTGGTGTTTTCCTGATTAAATGGAAAAAAGGCTTTAAAATGAAGCCAAATGAAGGCATTGAAAGTTGAAAATTAACAATTACTAACATTGTATTTTTGCTTTCTCTTATCATTTTATTTTCGGTTAATAAAGAGCATAATCTATTTGTACCTGCTTTTGCCTTAGGAGTTAGAGGAAGAAAATGAAAATATTTTACTATCTATTTTCAAATTATAAGCTGTTGTTTCCAAAGAAAGTCAAAATTCATGTATATTACAGCATTATTGTTCTCAGGGGAAGGCAGTCGCCATAGTGATTGTAATTACATGGCTTCATTAACTTTATACATTCTACCTGTTATGGGGGGGTTCACATTAAGAAAATTTGCATATGCAGGAAATGAATGTCATTTGCAGGGAGCTAATGTCATTAAACGCTTAGGCAGTCCCTGTCAGGCAAAGGGGTTTCCACTGGGATATGCTTTTCAGCATGCCCTTTGTAGTCATTGTGGGCACAAGAATCTATTTCAAAACCCTAAAAGTAAAACCTTTTTTAGAGGAAAATATTAGAAAGCAACGGCTATTTAAAAAAATCTGATATATGACCTGAATTTCAAATTGCTGACACCAAGATTATTAGAACACACAATCAAGGATAATATGGTTCTGAAAAAGGCAAACACTTTGAATATTTTGGGGGTCTTGCACCGCATGAGTGTGTGTGTGTGCACGCATGCACCCGTGTGCAACTTGATAGATTGAGTGACCTGTACTTTAAAATGCATACTGTGGGGCCGGCTCGGTGGCGCAAGCTGTTAAGTGTGTGCGCTCTGCTGCGGCAGCCCGGGATTCGCAGGTTCGGATCCCAGGCGTGCACTGATGCACCGCTTGGCGAGACATGCTGTGGCGCCGTCCCATATAAAGTAGAGGAAGAGGGGCACGGATATTAGCCCAGGGCCAGTCTTCCTCAGCAAAAAGAGGAGGATTGGCAGATGTTAGCTCAGGGCCCATCTTCCTCTCAAAAAGAGAAATAAATAAAATAAAATAAAATAAAATGCATATTGTTCTATATTGGTAGTTTTCTATTTTTATTGACCAGTTTAATCTATTAACTGTCAAAAATTTTTAAAAATTCTAATATAATTTCAGGTGAAGAAATCAGGATAAAGAAACAACACACAAAAAAGAAAAAAAAAGTGAATTTGTTAAATAATAAATTCATACTTATGAGTTCTACAGTGAATATCTTTCAGACATTTTGAAGGATAGGATAATAAAAAAGGGCTTCATATACCTTTTTATTTGGAGTAGATGTTCCTGACCTTTTGGTAGCACCAGAGTTCTGGGTAGTCTAGAGAGGAAATCTACAAGGTGGCAGCAGGTGAGGAATGGGCATCATACACTCATACTCTTCTCATACCCTCAAACCCCAGCACCCTTCAAGGAATGCTCAGAAGTTCTTGCCTCTCTAATTTCTGTTTGCCGTACTAAGATCAATATCAACTATTAAGAACAATACTATTAACAGCAGTAAAGCACTCATTTTGTATACAGGAAAATGGGGTGATATTTGACATATGACAGGGCTGTAGTAATTCCTAGGGAGCTGTCTTCCAAATAAGATTCAAAACAACTGGTAATTTCTTTTTAGCTATTAAAATTCTTAGTAGTTCACAATAATAGGAAAATTATCTATTTCCTGGTACAAAATTACATCCTAGAGAATTACATTACACATGTAAATTATGGTGGGTTCTTTTCAATCTGCACCTTTTTGGGTTAATCAATTCTTCAAGAGAGGTGATGTTATGTCAGAAGGAAAAAAATCACTTATATGGGTAATTCACATAGATCTTTTCAATTAGGGTTGAAAGCGACAGAGTTAACAATGACAGAGTTCAGAAGTGGCTGAGAAAAATCAATATTTTTTCATCAAATTATCCCATGTCATCTGAAATTTTCTCTACCTGATTAATAAATTTACAAAATTTATGTTAAATATTTTAGAAGAATTAATACACTGAGTAAATGAATTAAAATGTACTTTTCCTTTTCTTCCATCCAAACAATTTTGATCTTTTTTTAGGGTAAGTTTTCCCAGTGTAAAGGTAATCACATTTTGGATCAAAATTACAAGCTTATGTGTTGGCACAACATCGTGTGAGTTAATTTATGCCTGCTTCTAAATGAAAAGGACCCAAAATCAATTGGTCTCCTATTAAATGCGTTGTGTACCTGCTATTAATTTTGGATACTGCAATCACTGCCTATTTAGATTTGTTGGGAAAAAAATACACAAAGTCTTTTCTAGATTTTTTTTTTTTTTCAAAATAGAACTGACATGTATGGTGTCTTGCCAGGTTTATCAACAACTATTAATTTTGTACTTTGGAAGCAAGGTGACTCTTTAAATAATAATAATGTGATTAATTTTTTTACTGTGACCAATGAAAAATTTTAGTTGGTTTATTCAATAAATATTTTTGAGTATCTACTGTTCTACTCCAGTGCTTGGCAACCCTGGCTGTACCCTGAATCATCTAGGAAACTGTATATGTGTGTGTGTATATATATATATATATATATACATATATATATTATTTTACTATATATATATAATCTAGGAATCATCTAGGAAACTATATATATATATTTTACTATATATATATATATATATATAGTAAAATCAAGAAAATTAACATATCCATCACTTCACATAGTTACCATTTTATTTTTTGTGTGTGTGGTGAGAACATTTAAGATCTACCCTCTTAGCAAATTTCAAGTATACAATACAGTATTGTTAACTATAGTCACATGGCTATGCGGTAGACCTCCAGAACTTATTCATCTTACATAACTTAAACTTTGTACCCAATGTCCAACATCTTCCCATTTCATCTGCTCCCTAGCACCTGGCAACCACCATTCTACTCTCTGCTTCTATAAGTTTGACTATTTGAGATACCTCATAAAAGTGAAGTCACACAGTATTTGTCTTTCTGTGTATGGCTTATTTCACTTTAGTATAATGTCCTCTAGGTTCATCCATGTTGTCATAATGTCAAGATTTCCTTCTTTTTTTAAGGCTAAATAATATTCCATTATTAATCCATTCATCCATCAGTGGACGTTTGGAGGAAACTTTAAAAATAGAGATGCTTGTGTGCCACTTCAGGTCTATTACATCAGTGTCTTTTGGGGTGATATAAGGATCTGGGTTTTTTTAAAGCTTTCCAGTGTTTCTGATGATCAATAACAATTGGGAACCACTGTTCTAGGTATTGTAGAGTATATAGAAAACAGAAATGTGGGTGACGAATATTCTCTGATGTCTTGGACCATCAATAAAGGTAGTTAAATGCAGAAAGTTAACTGTCCTGAAGGCCACTTTGTAAAGAAGATCAGATGAGTAATAAAGAGGAAGTGCAGATCTGGGTGAGATATTTTAATTTAGCACATTCCCCACCACTTTCTGCACAAGTGTCTTGCTGATCTCTTTGAAACCTTACACTGTGTCAGAACAGAGGGAGTGGAGACTCTTCACCTGTGGGAAGGCACTGACAACCATGGAAGATGGGGACCATCTTTACTTGCCATGTCCATAATTAGTTGGGGATGGTAGAATGGACCTCAGAGGAGAGGCCTTGCCTAGAGTTATAAATTTGGAACTTTATAACTAGAGTTATAAATTTGAAATATAAAGTGGGAACATATAGATACTACTTAAAAACCATAGAACTGACATTACCTATGGAGAATGTGTAAATGGAGAAGAGTACTAGAGATGGATCACTAAATATGTAATATATTTTAAGGATAAGTTGAGGGAAATTAGCCAACAAGGAGACTGAGAAAGGATAGTCAGGACTAGAAGGAAAATATGGCTTCCCAGAAGATTAGAGAGAAGACTTTTTTTTTTTTTTTTTAAGATAATGGTCAACTATGTCCAATGCTAATGATTTTAAGTTAGGTGCACATGGAAGAATGCCCATTAAATCTTGCAACATGAAGGTCGATGATGGGGCCTTGCAATTTTGGTCAAGTGATCGGCATAAAACCTAGAGTAGAGTGGGTTATGAATGAATAGGAAGTAAAGAAATGGAGACTGCAAATGTAATACATATTTTTGAGAATTTTGACTGTTAAGAATGTTAAAGAATTAAGTAGCGTGCCACTTGCTTTTACGCCCCTTTGGACAAATTAGGAAACAAGTTCTTGGTAGATAAATTAGAAAAAATGCCAGTCTGGTCAGATGCAGTTACAAGCCTTGGTGCATATATTGGAGAGCAGAGTACAAACTAGATTTCACTTCCTGTGTCTTTCTTCAGTCGGATACCTTTGAGTAGTATAGTCTTGCATTGTATAGGAGAATAAAAATTTATTTAAGATGGGTGAGTATTATGCTGCACTTAGCTCTTGTACTAGTTTCATAACCTCTAAATATCACACCCACTAGTTGGTTAAAATGAATCTTAATCTTTCAAGCTCCAGCACAGAGAATGGGTCCTGGAAATACTCAAGACAGGGGTCTGGAACTGCCTTCCTGGAAGTTGAATTATGTGTTAATTATTTACCAGCAAATGTGTCAATTTCCAACTAGTAGGGAGAGCAAAAGTGATTGCCAAGATTAAGAGAGTAGGAAGTGAGTTGATTCCAGATTTGAGGTAGTGACCAAGCTGTACTCATTAGACAACTTTTGCAGAATGAGGGAGAGTGTTTTCATCTTTGTATTTCCAGCACTTAGAATGGTGCCTGCACATGGTTGGTGTTCAATCAGTGTTTGTTGAACTGTACTGAAATTCCAAACGAATAGTTTAATAGTGAAAAATTAAGTGAGAGGCAGATAATGTGATAGATGTCAAGAATGGTGGTTAATAGACAGAGACTGGTGTTGAAGTGGGTAAGCCATAGGGAAATCTACTTTCCTGGACAGTAGATACAATAATGTCAAGTAAGGTGCTCTCATTGAAACTCCCTTTAACCCAAGTGATTCTTCTTCGTGTCCTGTCTTAAGAGAAAGCACCAAGGGATAATATACCTGAGGGAATATACTATAGATTGCCCTTTTCAGATAAGTTGATAGTGTGATGGACCAAAACAAACACATACTGTGAGGAGTGGGTCATATTCATTAGAGATTTTTATTAGTAATAAGTCAGGTAGGTATGATACTCAACCAGGAAATATCATCAGTAAGCAATAAACAGACATCTAAGTGGGTAGGAGGGCACAGGGAAGTATGGCAAGAAAGCAGACCAGAATCCTGACAAGTGAGAATGCTGAAGCAGGCAGGCAGGTGTTTGCCATTAACATAGTTGTACAAGAGATAGAAACATGTCTGCCTTGAGAATAGGAGTAAGAGCAAGACTGATGAAAGTATGGTAGGAAAGCGATTTCAGACCTCAAGTAAATGACAGTTCATCAAGGCAGGGACTCAGATACCAAAGGAAATGCCAGGGAACCAGTCAGAGGGTGATTATAGTCAAGATGGACTTGATTTTTGCTTGTTTAAGCTTTGAACTTGCCTAGGACTCTAGATATTGCATGAGCTAGAAGGATTGCAGAAACTAAGAGGAACACAGCCTGGCATGCCATTGTATCTGCATTTCCCCTGCTACACTGTTATATCACTTTATTGGCCACATTCCTTAATTTAGCACATACTCATAGCCTGCATTTTTATTTAAGTTTTCAAAAACTTTTTTTCTCATTCAAGAAAAAATCATTCCCACAAATTGGGCACTATGTGATATTTTTGTGCATATTTATATTTTTGTGTATTTCTACTTCTTAGCACAGTGTTACCAATTTACATGTCCTCAATAAGTACTTGTTGAATTTGCATGTTAACTTGTTCATATCAAGTAGGTAAACTTAACTATTCTGAATGATGAGGTTGAAGTAAAATGTAGCCACGTTATCTTTAAAGGAAATGAACTCACTGAAATATGCCCCCCAAATTATTTAATTTTGAATATAGAATATGAGTTTAACAGAGACACTATAACTACTTTTGTGTCTTTCCTGCAACACTTGGCTGCTGCCATCTTGATTGGTTCAAGATGTTTTGTGAAATCTATGCTGTTACATTTTATGAAAGGGGAATACAGCTCCTCTCAAGTGATGCATTGAAGAGAATTGCATGGGCAATCTCCCTTTATTACATTCAATGATCCAAGGAACAGAGTAGCTTAAAAATGTTCTTTTAGAAATGATACTCTTCAGAAAGGTGCACTAATAGGGCATTACTAGATATCTTTTTACTATCTTTTCACCGAAAAATGCAACTTTTACGGAAAACTAAGTACTTCCATTATATGAACTTCGTCAACAATCAAATGACCATATGTGATTTGCTCACCATGTCCTTCCTTACAATATATGGTTCTCACAGAACCTCAAAATGAAAATGGCAGCACTCCAGGAACCTGCACCTGGTGCCAGCATCTATTATGACGAATTTAGTTCCTATACAATGCCTTCTCCTTATTAACATTAATTATGTGGCAAAGGAAATTGGATGATTCATAAAAGCAGAAAGCATTCAGCTTGACCACATTATACACCAGTGCAAATAAGAATTCTTAATGCTGTTTAACAAATGACTTTTTCACTCTTCATTAAAGCCCCTTGTTGCCATCCAATCTTGATTTTAGAAATTAAAGCTAACAACCAGATTGAGAGAATCAGGAAAGTGACAGCATGGGGCAGAGTCTCAAAGCCACAACTAACAGCATGAAGCAAAGTGAACCTCAAGATATTGCTGCTCTCAGAGAAGGCTGGGGAGGGGGGCATGCATTTGCAGGGGAACTCAATTATAGCAACCCCCAGCTATAGGAAAGTACTTGTGAATGTTGACACGAAAGATTTTTTCCTTAATGTTTTAATTAAATACCTAGAAGCCAATGCTTCCTCCCAGTTAGTGTCAGAACACTGCTTCTTGGTGGATAAATGTTTACAGCACAAGCTCAGCTGAGGGTTTCTACAAACACGACTCTAAGAACTGAGAAAGCTTTTGCTGAGGCACTTGAGATCAAGAAAGCGGTAGTGATTATAAACTAGCAGTACAATAGCAGGATGGTTTAATCCACCCAAATGTCAGTCATTGGTTTGCAAGTTGGCAATCCCACCTTCATCTTCAGACAAAAGGGCACTGGTTAGTCATCTGTTTAATTCTCTAGCTTCAGTGTGTCATTTGGATGTTGAAGCAAAATCCCTTGATTCAGTCTGCCATTTCTGACAGCCTCCCTCTAGACCCCATTAACAAGCCTTTTAGAGAACAGAATGCAAAGTAGGCAGCAGGCAGCCCACAATCAAAATGGAGATAGAATAGACAGGAGAATGTCTTCCCTTTGTGAAGATAGTGTTTAGGTGACCTTTGTTGAAGAGAATTTTTTTTCATCTAAAAACTGTGTCTTTCAAGATATTAAAGCAACATTTGCAATGCGGTAGATGTGGGAGGTCACTTGGAATTTGGGGGTTTATGATAGGATACAGAAAAACTCAAGTGATATTTACAAAATGTGCAAACAATGGCACAGACAGGAAGCCAGCCTGGCTTTGGGCATGCCTGGGGAATATCCTTCAGAAAACAAATATGCCACTCTTTAATGTTGGTTTGAATCTCATTATAAAATCACAAGTGAAATGAGACATACTTTGCTTCTGAAACAGTGATTTCAGAAGCAAAGCAACTGTTCTCTAATAAAGCAGTCCTGTTAAGATTTGTAGGATTTTAATGTGCTTTGAAAGCATATCATTTGTTAGATAATGGACTCTTTCTATTGAACCTATTTTCCATTTTTCATGCATTAATAATTTCTAGTTGACTTGGTGTATGTGTGGACATTCTGAACAGCATTGCTTAATGTGTCACATGCATATTGATGTATCAGGTCTCTAGAGAAGTCCCATTCCAAATAACCTTTCCCCAGGCATTGCCTGGTCCTAGGGAACATTCCAAAATGCACAATTTCCAGAGACACCAGTTTGACCAGGAGTGGAGAAATTTAAAGGGAACAAAACAATGGCAGGATCTCCTATGCAAGTTCTCCGTTAAATAGGAAAGATCTTTTAGAAACAGAGATTGGACCAAAATCTGTGTTGTGCTGATTGCAATGCAATGCCAAGTGTTTCATTGTAATTGAAGACTGAGAAGAAAGACCACAAAAGAAGTGGAGAGATCATTTATTACCAGAGAGATCGCTTTTATTTTTAGGGTAGCACCAGGGAAGTCACTTATTTTTTATGCATCTAATCCCTTAATAAAACACTAATAAAGCTTTTATGTACTTTTATATCTCAGTAAACCATTCAGGCATGCCTTTTAAAATATACAAAGGCAAAAATGCTGTTTTCTGCTAGGAATTTGTTTATAAGCTGTCCTTTTATTAAAATATACGTTAACTTGAATTCACTTAAGTAACACAGCAAAAGCACGTTTTTTAAGAGTACATAAAATGTACACACACAATGAGTACCTAAATATGATATGGCATATATATAATGCCTACTAAATACTGGAGATTAGATTATTAGTATAAAAGAGATGAATTACACACACGTGTGTGTGTGTGGTCCAATAAGTCAATTTATTTTCAAAATAAATAAATTAGAACGTCGATAGCCAGGTTTCTGTGGGATGCTGGGTATCACTACCTATTTGACTGTCCTGGAACCAGTAGTGGTAATTAGCATGTTTGTTTTGGGTACTCCCTGCACACTGCATTGTGTAGAAGAATCTGTTCAATGTAAAATGATGTTTAAGCTAATGAGATTGGGAAGTCATCTAGTCATATTCTACCACATTTTCATGGTAGATTTTATTAAAGTATTTTGTTAGTAACTCCAATGACAATGATATTTTTCATTTTTGCATCCAGGTCGTTAGGGTTTTAAAAGCTTGTTTATTTAGTTAGAACGGGTCCTCAGTAAATGTTCAAAGAGAGTTGGTTGCTATATCAACTATAATAGAACTCAAGAAAAACCCGGCATTCTTATAGTGTGCTACATTACTCAGGTGAGGACTAATTTATTTTTATTAGTTTTTAAATAATGTATGATAACTTGTATTACACTTAATGAAAACATTACTAGCTTTCAGTGACGTCTTTTGTAGAAAATACATCTCAAAAAATCCTAATTTAACTTTACATTTGAATGTCTAAATCTATATAAGAGGTGGGAAATCATCCTTTTTTTTAACATCCCATGGTTTCCTCAGAGTGGTCTCATGCCTCCTTGGAGCTTTTAAGTAGGGAAAAAAGTGAAGCAATTAGTAAGCTGTCACTCACTATAAGTCAAGGCACTGCCAATGGAGTGCACTCCGCCATCTCCCAATGTAAGGACAAATCCTTGAGGAAGGCTGATAGCAGAGGAGGTCAAGCAAGGAGAATCTTTTACTACTGACACATTTACATAGAGCAGCAGCCGGATGAGGGACAGAAATAACAGGTGTGCAGTGTCATAGAATTTCCTAAATTTGTGAGTTTGGAGTTACATATTTATTCAAACCACCACCACCAATAACAACAACCAAAAACCCTCCTTGTGTTCAACTATTATTGTTATAAGCGGAGCACTTGGGATCTTAGACCAGGGGTCTTCAAATCGGGGTATTTGTAACTATGGAGGCAATAAACCACTTTTGGTTGAGGGAGTACCTGGGTAAAGATAGAATTGGGAAATATTATCCTCTAGATCCTCAAATTCCATATGTATCCTTTCCAAAACTAATCTGACCTGGTAGAGGATCTGTGTGGCTTTCCTGCTCCTGCCTCTTTTCAGACTTTCCTGCTACAACTTTACAGAGGAAAAGGGTATATCTCACCAACCCATGCTACATCCTATTGTGGCAGAATTCCAAAGAATAAAAATCTCTGGGACACCACAAAAAGGGGGAAAAAATCAAAACGGCAAATATCTTTTCTACTTGGCTGTGTGGCTGCCTGCCTCTCAATCTAGCAATCATCTGTCCATCTGCTCACCTCCCATCTATACATCTAAATATTTACCAGTCTTTTTACCTATCTCTTAGAATTAAAAATCAGAACTGAGATGGCTTCTTAACATGATATTTGAAATGAAAAGCAAAGTCATCTTTTTTTTCTGATGTGAATTGTCTGAATTTGAGAAAGACATAACTAGTTTCATCATTTGTATTATTAGATATACATTTTCCATAAATTGAATAAAGTAAACCTACAGCTCCAAATTTTTAATAAAAGCATACTTAAAGCAGATGTATAATAGCATTTTAGCTATAATTACAACCTTTGCAACTACGAAACTTAAGATGAAAACTTTAGGTGTTATCCGAAACATGTACAAAGTGTTCAAAATTCTTTTAGGAATACACAAAGTTTTGAACACCACTTTCACAGGCTACACTGTCTTGCCTTTGTCAAGAGTCAGCCCAGAGTCCAAATCTCACCAACTGTCTGTAGTCTTAGTCGTCTTCTCCCCCTCCCCCACTCCCTCCCCTCCTCCCCCTCCCCCTCCTCCTCCCCATCTTCCCTCTCCCCTGTCCCTTCTCCCTTCCCCCCTCCTTTTTTAGGGCCTGGAACTAGAATGATTTTTACATTTTTAAATGGTTACATTTTAAAAGGCTTCATAAGTACCTATATAGCACTCTCAATTTTACCACTTGGTGGAAGAAAACTAAAGTATTTACTATCTAGTCTTTTTTAAGAAAGTTGGCCAGCCACTAATATAAGTGATTATCTTAATGACAGTTGGTTTTCTTCCACAAATATGCAAATCATACCATACTTCTACAATCCATTTGTAAACATTTGTTTCCTATTATATCTTATAGACAAAAGTTGATATTAAATTAAATTTTTCTTTCATTCTTTTTGTACTTCTGCTTCTATTTCTTGGTGTTTGCCACAGTGTGTTGTTTCACGTCCTTTAAGAATCAGACACAAAGGTGAGATTAGCTGTGGAAAAGGAGAAAACTAATGTGAGAAGAAACTGGGCACAGAGGCAGAAGCTGGGAGAACTGTCAAAACAGGATGCAGGTCTAACCCAGAGGAGGTAAGAGGGAAAGAAGGAAGGTTGAGTAGGAAAAGGACTAGACTGTGGAGCAATTCTAAGAAAATTTTGGCAAAAACGATGAGGAGTCCTCAAGCCAAATGAGTTCTCATTGGAGCCCACTGTCTCCAAGAATACATGGGCCCTACCATCCAGCTGTGCTCAGTTGTTGGCTGGAGAAGCTGGTAGAAAGTGCAGCCTCATCAGGAACTGGGTAATGGATTTCAGGGTTGTTGGTCAATTACGCTTCCTGCCATTTGTGATTTGACTCATTTTTTCACAGCAGCCACCATACTTTGTAACAACGGAGTGCTAAGCCTTCTGTTTTTCTAAAATAATGTCTGAACTTGAATATGAATATGCTTATCTCTCATCATTTTACTCTACTTTTTTATTTGTTGTTTTAGAAATCCCTCTCAACCCTAAAGAAATAAGATATTTCACTACATTTGTTTGTAATAGTTTTAAGAGTATTTAAGATTTGCTTTCCACAATTAAGCATGGAGAGACAAGAGAGAGGAGAGACGAGAAAGGAAAGGAGAGAGGAGACAGGAGAGAGATAGAGATATTATTTTACTTTATTTTCTTATGAAAAGGCAATTGCCCAACACCATTTATCAAATGGAGTGTCCTATCCTCTCTAATTTTAAGGTTTACCCAATCATATGCTAAAGTCTCGTATGCTTCAATCTGTTTTTTGTCTATTTTATGCATTTGTTCTATTTGTCTATCTCTCTAAAAATAGTCATTACTATGACACAGTCATTACTATGACTTTAAGTTTTAGTAAGAGAAAGTCTTCCCTTTTTTTTTTGCACAACTTTCTTCACTGCTGTTGCATCTTAATTATATCATATGGATTTTAGGGTTAGTTTGCTGAGTTTATTAAAAATCCAAATGGGAATTTTAATAAAATTTTATTATATATTTATTTAAAGAAAATTAACATATTTTCTAATGCAGAATCTTCCAATCTACAAGTATGGTAAATTCTAATTTTTTCAGATTCTATTTTCTTTTGTGCTTTAATAATGTTGCATAATTTTCTCCATAAATCTCTTGTACATATTGTGTTAGATTTATTCCTAGAGACCTTATTACTTTTTGTTACTAGTGTGAATGGTGTCTACTTAGAAATCGCATTTTCTAACTTGTTATCGCTAAAGTGTAGAAATTTTTGCATGTCAATCTCCTAAACAAAAATTTTGCTCACCTCTCTTATAACTTCTAAAATGTTGTCTATGGATGCTTTTGAATATTTTATGGGACGAAAGATTCAAATCATGGCAGTTTTACCCAATTATTTCCAATTTTTTACATCTCATTACTTTTATCTATATGGTTATACTGGTTAGGACTTCCAAGATATTTTTCGATGTTAATTATTCTTATTTTTTTTTCTGACTTTACATGAAATGCTTCTAACATTTTATTGTTAAGTCCAGTGTTTGTTTGTTTGTAGATATTCCTTTTCAGGTTAAAGAAGTTACTTCTTATACTATTACTGGTTGATCGTTACACTAATGTTTTAGCCCTCGGGGGCTAAAACATTAGTGGTGGGTGTGGGAGGGAGTCTCCAGAAAATCTATCATACTCCCTACCTAGAGAAAGCTCTAGACTTTGTCTCCAGTCCTCCTTATTCCAAGAGACTGTGAAGACAGGAAAATGATCTTTGCTTTAGCAATATCCCAGTTTCAGTGCTCAGCTTAACATTTCTTTGAGGTCTTCTTTTTCCTTTTTCTCTTAGTTTCCCTTGATTTCTTGCTGGCTCATCTATGCTTAAATGCTTAAAAATATTTTATTAATTATTTTTGTTCCCAACAATAATATAGTTATATAATAATATAGTAACCATTATTGTAATTATATAATATATACTATATAATATAGTTATATAGTAATATAGTAACCAATTCACGATGCTAATAAAAACAAAAATTATTTTTGAATAATTTTCACTAATCCTAAAGGAACTGTTGTCAGAATGGGTGCTTGCAGTGCTTTTGGGTGTATTTTCCTAGATTCGTGGGTGGGAACTTGCACAAGATCAGGTTGATACCCTCATACAATAATCTGTGTATTTTTGATATAAATGTTGCATATCTTACACAATATCTAATTTTTTAAATAACTTATTCGGATTTATCTGAGAAAATTTGGGGGCATATTAAGCATTGTCTAAAGAAAGATTTTCTTTTCAAGTTTATATTATCCACCCTTTGATTAGTCATTTTATAGCACCATGGAAAACAAGGTTTTAAAGTAAAATTAATTATGGTAGGTTTTACTCAAGAGGACGTGCCCTAAATAAATTTGCGTTATTAAAACTTCAGTGAGGATAATATATAAGAAAGAAAAATAATTACTAAAAAAACCACCACAACAAAATCAGGGAGCTGAAATCAACTCCTAATGTTAACCTAGTCAAAGACCTGCACTTGTTTTAAAAATCTGCAGTATATTTTATTATGTCCTTATGTTTCCTTTTTGCTGACACTTTAAGAGATGACATCTGGCTAATAAAACACTGAAGGAAAACAGAGAATCATTGGAATGATTGTGAAACATGAAATGTCATTTAATGCATAAGAACTGACAGTTCTTTCCTAATGAAATGTTCCACGTGACTAGTTTGTACTGGATAATTTATTGTATCCATTCAAAATAAATAGAAATTTTTAAGTAAGATATGTTATCTTTAGTAGAACACAGAGAGAAGGTCAACACTAGGGAAAAAAAATGAATTATTTCGATAGTCTGCATAATTCAAGCCTTGGCTATTGTTTTGATAGAAGGGGAGGAATCATGTCTCTTTTATACATTACTGTGACTCCAGCATCTAAAATGGGCATGGCACATAGTAAGTCCCCAATAAATCCTTATTAAATTATTTATTAAATTTCAACACAGCACCTTGGAGCTACTAAAATAAATTAATTCCTTCTATAAAATTAATATTCCGATTTTGTTTTCAGTAATGTCCTGCCCTTTACTTACACTAGATGGCTCTAATTAGGCACTAGGCAATAATTATATGGTTGTAAGAGCACCAATTAATTTACTAAATTAAGTCAAATTTGATGAAATAAAATCTATAAAATTAAAAGATTCAAATAGTTAAAAATTAAAAAAATACAAAAGTTATATAAAGAAAAGCATCAGTAACGAGGCTTAGGCTTCTCCAGTACTTACCTCATTTTATTTTTTTAAAATTGTTCTCATTTTAGTACATAAACTTATTGGTTACTTTCATATCTCTAAATATTATGTTTACATCAGGCTTTCTTGATATATCATTATAAATAGTATTGAAATCTAATTTTAATGCATGAGAATATTTTAGATCTTGGTACTGCCACTCCCAACCATATTTCATAGTTAGTTATATTTCAATTTTCAATCTATTTGTTCCTTTTTATTCCTATGTTTCGACCCCTTAAAACCCCATCCTCCACCATTACCACACAACTATTCTAATGGGCTTAGTGTGTATCTTTTTATTTGTATAAGTTCTTACAGCATGCATATTTTTGTCTCCATATGTTCTTAGTTCATGTAAACAGTATTATACTGTATCTCAATTTGTTTCCCACATTTTACCAGTCAGCAATATATTTTTAAGAGCCATCCCTGTTGTTCTATTTACAAGTTGTAAATATAGTAACTGTTGCCACTAACTGCTCATTCATCATACCAAGAACCAAGAAGATCACCAAGCGATTGATAAAGGACAATCAATCGATGCCAACGGTAAGATGACAGAAATGTTGGTATTGTCTGACAAAGACTTTAAAGCAGCTGTAATAAATATGTTTAAACAATAAAATAAAATATGTTAGCAAATAAGTAGAAAGTCTCAGTAAAGAAATAGACAATATAAAGAAGAACAAAGTGGAAATTTTAGAAGTAAAATATACAGTAACAAAAATTTTAAAACCCAATAGATGGTCTCAAGAGCAGAATGGAGGGAATAGTCATAAGAATGAGAAATCTTAAAGATAGAACTAGAAATTATGCAATGTAAAAAATAGACAGAAAATATACTGCGAAAAAAAAGATAGAACCTCAGGAACCTGTGGAACCATAACAAAAAGTCTAAAAATTCGTATCATTAGAATCCCAGAAGGAAAGGAAAAGGGAGTGGGGTTGAAAAAGTACTTGACAAAATGATAGCTGTAAAGTTCCCAAATGTGGCAAAAGATATAAATCAACAAATTCAAGAAGCTGAGTGAATGTCATATAGGATAAACACAAAGAAATCCACTCTAAGACACATCGTACTCAAACTTCTGCAAACTAAAGACAAAGAAAAAAGTTTAAAGCTCGAATGGAAAAAGGTCACCTTATCTATAGGGGGAGAACAATTCTAAAGGACAGCAGATTTCTCATCAGAAAGATGAGCTAGGAAGATGTACAACAATTTTCAAGTGCTGAACAAAAACAATTGTCAAGCCAAAATCCTGTGTCCAGCAAAAATGTCCTTCAGGAATGAAAGGAAAATCAAGACATTCTCAGATGAAGAAAAGCTAAGATAATTTGTCACCAGCACAACTACCCTAGTAGAATGGCTAAAAGAATTTCTCTAAACAGAAGCTAAAGTATAAAAGACGAAGCCTTGGAATTTCAGGCAAGAAAAAGAACACAGAGCACAAAATACGGGGAAATTCAATAGATTTTCCTTCTCCTCTTGAATTTTCTAAATTAAGTTTGACAGTTGAAGCATAATTATAACATTGATGTAATTTAAATGTACGTAGAGGAACTAGTTATGATAATTATACTATAAATGATGGTGGCTAAAGGGACAGAAACAGAGGTAAGGTTTCTTTACCTTAATCAAATTAGTAAAAGGTGACAACACTAGTGGACTACGTCAAGTTATGTATATATTATGTAATACCTAGAGAAATCACTAAAAATGCTATACAATGAGATATACAAATATACACTCACACACACAAACACAATAGACAAATCAAAATGAAATTCTAAAAAATATTCAAGTAATACACAGAAAAGAAGGAAAAACTAGGAAAAAAAGGAGATTAAAAACACGAAGCAAAAAATAAAACGGCAAATTTAAGCCCTAACATATAAATAATTACATTGAAAGTAAACAGTATAATACACCAGTCAAAAGGCAGCAATTGCCAAAATGGATTAAAAAACATGACCCAATTACATGATGTTTTCCAAAAACTCAATTCAAATATAACAGTATAGAAAGGTTGAAAGTAAATGATTGAAAAAAGTATAGCAACCATATATTAAAGGAAAGAATGAGTACTTATATTAATATTCGTTAAAGTAGACTTCATAGCAAAGAAAATTACCAGAAGTATAGAGTGAAATAACATAATAATGGAGGTTCAATCCATGAAGAAGACATAACAATCTTAATGTGTAAGTATGAAACAGCAGAGCTGCAAAATTTTATGAAGCAAAAGCTGATAAAACTAAAATAAGAAATACACATATCTACCATTATAATTGGATATTTCAACATCCCGCCCTCAACAATTGATGCAATTTATATAGCAGGGCTATAGAAGTACTCAATATCATCATCAACCAATGGAATCTAATCAACAATTATAGAGCACTCTCTCCAACAGCAGCAGGTTAGGATGCATATTCTTTTCAATGGAATCAAACTAAAAATCAACAACGAAAGACAATATGATACGAATCCTTTATCAGATACATGGATTATAAATATTTTCTACCATTCTGTAGGCTGCCTTTTCACTTTATTGATTGTTTCCTTTTGCTGTGCAGAACCTGTTGAGTTTGATGTAATCCTATTTGTCTATTTTTTCTTTTTGTTGCCTGTGCTTCTGATGTCATATCCAAGAAATCATTGCCAAGGCCAATGTCAAGATTTTTCCTTACATTTTTTTCTATGAGTTTTAGAGTTTTAGGTCTTACATTTAAGTCTTTAATCCATTTTAAGCTGATTTTTGTGTATGGTATAAGATAAAGGTCTTCATTTCATATGAATATCCAGTTTTCCTAATACCATTTATTGACGAGACTATCTTTTCTCCATTGTGTACACTTGGCATCTTGTGGAAGATTAGTCTACCATATATGCATGAGTTTATTTTTGGCCTCTGTATTCTCTTCCATTGGTCTATGTGTTGTTTTATTCCAGCACCATATTTTTTTGATTACTATAGCTTTGTAATATATTTTGAAATTAGAAAGTGTGATGCTTCTCTTTATAAGAAACTCCTACAACTCAATAGCAAAAAACCCCAAATAACTTGATTAAAAAATGGGTGAAGCACCTAAGTAGACATTTTTCCAAAGAAGACATAACAAATAGACACCATGTATATGAAAAGCTGCTCAATATCACTAATCATCAGGAAAATGCAAATCAAAACACCAATGAGGTCTCACCTAACAGCTGTTAGGATGACTTCATCAAAAAAAAATACATCAGAAGATAGCAAGCGTTGGTAAGGGTGTAGAGAAAAGAGCACACTTATACAATGTTGGTGGTACTATAAATTGATACAGCCACCATGGAAAACAGTATGGAGGTTCTTGAAAAAAATTAAAAATAGAAATATCACTTGATTCAGCAGTTTCACTTCTGGGTATCTATCCAAAGGAATTGAAACCAGGATCTTGAAGAGATATCTCCATTCCATGTTCATGACAGCATTATTACCAATAGCCAAGACATGGAAGCAATCTAAATGTCCAATGATGGATGGATGGATAAAGCAAATGTGGTATTTATATACAATGGAATATTATACAGCCTTTAGAAAGAAGGATATTTTGTCATTTGTGACAACATGGATGAACCTAATAGTACGTGATTTTACTTATATGAGGAATCTAAAATAGTTAAACTCATAGAAGCAAAGAGAAGAATTGTGGTTACCAGAGGAAAGGGGAAAACAGGAAGGTTTTGGTCAAAGGGTTCAGTTCAAGTTCAAGTTCAGTTATGCAAGCTGAATAAATCCTAGATGTCTACTGTACACCATAATGCTTATAGTTAATCATACTATATTGTATACTAAAAATTTGCCAAAAGAGTAGATCTTATGTTAAGTGTTCTTATCACATACACAAAAAAAAGAGGATAGGAGAAAACTTTTGGAGATGATG
The DNA here is from genome assembly GCF_020826845.1 of Diceros bicornis minor. NCBI lineage: Eukaryota > Metazoa > Chordata > Mammalia > Perissodactyla > Rhinocerotidae > Diceros > Diceros bicornis. Next base: position 36,335,849 of record NC_080742.1, read on the forward strand.
GATATGTTTATGACATTGATTGTGGTGATGTTTTCATGGGTGTATACTCATCTCCAAATTCTTCAAATTGTATACATTAAATATCTACATTTTTTTACATCAAACATCTACATCTTTTTGTGTGTCCATTATAACTCAATAAAGTGGTTTAAAAAACAAAAGATTATAGGAAAATATCCAAACACTTTGAAACTAAAAAATACACTTCTAAATAATCCATGTGTTAAATAAGAAGTTTCTAGGAATATCAAAAAATACATTAAACTGAAGGAAAATGTCAATGCAACATACCACTTCTAGGCCACAGCTAAAACATTGTTAGAAGGAAATTTATAACACTAAATCCATACATTAGAAAAGAGGAAAAGTCTCAAACAAAAATCTAAGTTCCTTGGCCTGGCCCACTGGCATAGCAGTTAAGTTCGTGCGCTTGTTTCTGTGGCCCGGGGTTCACTGTTCAGGTCCTGGGCGCGGACTGATGCAGCACTTGTCAAGCCATGCTATGGCGACGTTCCATATAAAGTAGAGGAAGATGGGCACAGATGTTAGCCCAGGGCCAATCTTCCTCAGCAAAAAGAGGAGAATTGGCAACAGATATTAGCTCAGAGCTAATCTTACCCACCCCCACACACACACAAAATCTAAATTTCTACCACAAGCATCTCAATAGAAAAAAGATCAAAATAAACTCAAAGCAGGAAGAAAGAAGGAAATAACAAAGAAGAGAAGAAATCAGTTAAATTAAAAAAAAATAAATACAAAAATTAATAAAACAAAAGCTGATTCTTTGAAAAGATTAATAAAATTGAGAAGCTTCTAGCAAAACTGACAAAGAAAAAAAGAAGAAAAATTACCAAAATTAGGAATGGAGCAAGGGATATCTCTATAGACTCTACAGACATCAAAAGGTTAATCAGGGAATACTATAAACGATTCTACACACATGAATTTAACAGCTTACGTGAAATGGAGCAATTCCTGAAAAAACTCAATGTCCCACAACTTACTCAATATGAAACCAATAATTTGAAAGCTCTATAACTATTCATTAAATTTGCAATGAGCAAATCAATCAAGAATGAGAAAAAATAAATTAGCTGAAGAGTACAGGAGGGTCATGACCATTGATGAATTTCAGGTTGTAAAACTCTGTGGACACTTCTTTATTTTCAACTTACTTGACTTTCCAACATGGTTAACACAGTTGCCCACCCCTTGTATCTTAACACCTTTTCTTTTCTCCTCTTGTCCAAATCTCCCTCTTCTGGTTTTTCTCCTACTTCTCTTTGTTCTTCTTTATATGTTTTATTCTCTCTTTATTCTTTATTGCTAGTTTCTTTTTTCTACCAACATTTAAAGGTTGGAGCTGCCATTCTGATTTATATTTCACCTTGTTTCTCTCAGCGCACCCGTTATTTTTCTTCATAGAGTTTATTAGTTTTTGCATTTATTATTAGGATTATAAACCAGCCTTACTCACAAGATATAAACTCCTTGATGGCTGAGACCATGATTGTTTTTTCAGAATCCAACACAATTTCTGGCGTACCATGGGTCAATAAATGTTTTCTGAATGAGTGAGTTAACTAATAAATGAATGTGATCTGAGGTGAAGCTCAATGACCACCCTAATCCAAGCTCAGTTCCCTACTGACCTGTACTGATTCTAGAAATTTCTGCTATTTTTGTTATTCTTTTTATAATCATTTCTCCTGCTCGAAGAAAAGAAGAAGTTCAGAAAACAGTGTATAAGAGGTGCAAAAGAAAATCTTATCCTCTTCTCAGTGTTATCCAGGGCTTTATCTGTTTATACATATTTAAGAGAAAGGATGTAAGAGAACAGAGGAGGAAGGAGAGGAAATTTTGTCCTGGGCATTATCTCCTGTATGATCAAAATGTTACTGGATAATGGTTATCATGTCAGACCATATCTGTAAGTTCGGTTCCATGTATTATTTTTGTTAGTAATCCTATATTCTCACAGAAAGACATAATATCTTTGATATTAAATCTCAAATTTCCAATGAGTATCTGTCAAACACACACATCTCCATTCTTTTGAAGAGTGTAATAAATGGAACAGAGTTTATAGTAGGATTCTATAAAATCGTGGGGGATTTGAAGAGGATACGTAATTGCTTACAGGTCTGCCTTTTTCCCTTCCAGTTAAACCTAACCAAACATTAAGTTCTATCATTGTGGTTGAACTGATAAGCCACTGAAATTAAATAACCATTTTCTTTTTTACAGCATAGTCCACTGAGGTTGTTGTTTTGTCTACACTGTCAGTCCAGTTGTTTGACTTGACCACACCATACATTAGTGGTAATGACTGGTTGAGTAGGAGGCCTCGTAAGGTGTGGGCCCTGGCAGAGGCAACTCCAGAGCAGGGAGAGACCTAGACTTAAGGAAAATATGAAACCTCTTTCTGTTCTGCCTTCAAATTAACTAATATCTCTCTTGTTTTTTTCCTGAAGGCACAGAAATCAAATACAATTTAGTGATGAAAGATGTTTGTTGTTATTTATAATTATTATTTTGTAGTTTACAAGAAAAGTATATTTCTCTTCTAATTAGCACTTTCTAAGTAAGATTGAGTCCACTGATGGTGTGAGATCTGAGAACTATGCATATTCCAGACAGCAGTCATTGGCTCTGTTGTGTGTCAAAATCTCCTAGGGAGCTTTTAAAAAATAGCAAGGCCCTATTCCCAGTGATTCTGATTTACTTGCTTCTATATAAGATCCACAGCATTGGGCCGGCCCCGTGGTTTAGCAGTTAAGTGCGCGCGCTCCGCTACTGGCGGCCCAGGTTCAGATCCCAAGTGAGCACCGACACACCGCTTCTCTGGCCATGCTGAGGCTGCGTCCCAGATACGGCAACTAGAAGGTTGTGCAACTATGACATACAACTATCTACTGGGGCTTTGGGGGAAAAAAAGGAGGAGGATTGGCAATAGATGTTAGCTCAGAGCCGGTCTTCCTCAGCAAAAAGAGGAGGATTAGCATGGATGTTAGCTCAAGGCTGATCTTCCTCACAAAAAAAAAAAAAAAAAAAAAGATCCACAACATGGTATTATTTAAAAGTGTCCCATGTTAATTTAATGTGTAACCAGAGTTGAGAATGTTTTGCAAGGAGTGGTTCAGGGAACGTCTCCACTATATTTACCCAAGGCACCTCTCCAAATCTGCTGAATCAAAAAGGATGGACTCCCAGATTATTCCTATTCTCACTAGAGCTTGACAGTCACTGCTTTGGGTAGCCTTAGTTAAATTCACCTTAAGTTGGCTGATAATAGTGATAAGTCTTTACTTCTATTGCATCATATAGCAGTCCATCTCCTGTCTTGTTTATATTATCTCTAGATCTACAGAGATCAACCCCTACAATGTCCACTTCCTTCAACTGTACCCCATATCATTGGAAATCACTGGAGTCAGAGACCACAGGCATTTTCTGACAGCAAAACACAGAGTTTAAGCATAAAGGCAAACCCAAGAAACAATAATCAAACAAAGTACAGAGGTGGTAGCAGTAGCCTATATCATTTATTTTAATTTAATGAACTGAGTTTAATTAGACTATTATTTACCTTGTAGTCCAGAGAGAATTCGTACTTCTGAGTCACGTCACTGGACTGAAGAGGCAACTGACATTTATAGGAATTTACATGCTGCAGTGGGGTGGGGCCAATAGGTAGTTGCATGCACATCAGAGACAGATGAAGTTTAACCATTGACTAAAGAACTCCAGAATAGGAGTAGAGGGTGAACCCACATTTCTCTGATCAGTCTTTAGGGCAGGGTTCATTCACTCTTTGCCACCCTCCCAGCTACTTTTCTTTATCATTCCTCCCTTTAAACTAGTGCCATGTAACCCTGGCTGCATATTTCTGCATAGTTCTCCATCTTAGATTATGATGTCAAGTTAACCAATAAAAAAAGCTAGAAAATGTAAGAAAGGTATAGTTCCTGCTATCAAGGAGGAACAGTCTATTTAAGGATACCACATATAGACATAAGATAGTGTAACAGTAAATAATATTTATTATTATGTAAAATTGATATATACTATTATAAAAAATTATTTTAAAAAGTCCATAATGTTAGCTTCCAAAAGAAGAGAAGAAATGAGACAGTTGTAGAAATACACAGAATGGAAACACCATTGCAGAATATGATAGTCTGTGAGTGTTTAATGGATAGGATTCATAAAAAAGGAAGGCTATGACCCACGACTAGGCTTAGAATGTCCTCATTTGATAGAAGAAGGTAGAGGGCAAGATATAACAGCTGAAAGAGAAGCAGTGTGAAAAGCAAGTGCAAAAACTAGACACTCAAGAGACTTGAGCCAGACACACTCAAGGAAAAACAAATAGCTCATTTTCAAAAAGAGAAGGATTTAAAAATGTTACTTGGAACTTGTTTGAAGCACATATTGGAGCCAGTTCATAGAAGACTTTAGACACCAGGAAAAGAGTTTGAAAATTACTTCTAATTAAAGGGGAAATTTCAAGGGTTTTTAAAAATTTAAATATATATGGGAAAAAACCCCCCTCAAGGCGCCTATGGATCCCGTTGGTTGCCATCACTCATAGTTCTTTGCACTGACGTGAACTATACCGTGGATCCTGCCAACATAAGCCCTCTGAAAATTATATCAAACCTGAATGCCTGGTTTATTGTCAGTCTAAATGAAATGTTATTATATTATATATTTAAAGGTCATGAAATGCCATCAATGAAGTTTGTGATTTTTTTTTTCTCAGATGCATGTGGTTATGGAAGCAATATGCAGGCAGATGTTTAATATAAAATATCCTTCATGTTTCAGAATAAACAACATATGGAACAAGTAGCCATTTTACTTGATGTGCTGAGTCGAAAATAGTTCAGAGCAGATCGGCTTTGATTTGGTTTATCTCTATCATAGCACAATGCCGACCAAGATGTTTCAGCAGATTACAGTTCATATGGGGGCATATTGTTAATTTCTTTAACGTTAAAGCTGCTTTTTAAGTATCCTACTTTGTTCAATGTCATGACAATGAGAGATGTATTCACAGCTAGTGGAATTAAAAAAAAATTTTTCTTATTAGTAAAGTGATATGTGGTACTTTTGTATTACAAATAAAAAGAGAAAGACATTCTAACCTGGGAAATGTTAGAATCGGAAAATGTTATAAATAGGATTGATCTCTTTAATTGCTCAGATCTTGTCCAGAGAAGTAAATTGAGCTCAACTAATCCATTCTGTTCCTTTTTAGCGTATTTATGGAAAATCAGGCAATTAAATGATGAAAGAGGGAAAAAATAACTGATGAATGCATTTTATAGTCACATATTTTATTTTTAGATAGAACTTCCAGTGTCATTTTATTGCAATAAAAAGTACTTCATATCATCCAAAGGAAATTTAACATTTTAAGTTGCATGTTAAAAATAAAATGTATGGTTTTCCCTTATTTAAATCTACTATATTTAGACAATAAGAATGCCAACTATACAAAATGAACATTCTGGCAGGGAATTGATGGGTATCATGTATTGGAATGTATTTACATCCAAATATTGTTTTTCTTACCCAAACTATCTCCTTGTCCTAAATAAAAAGTTCATGAAACTATAATTTTTAAATTAGAATTACTTCATCTCAGAGATGGAAGGACCCAGAAGTCCAGGCAATGCACGTCTTTTCTAAAGTGCCTCTGATAGATGGACACACAGCCTCTGTCTTATGAACATTTATCACAGTGTTGATAGGGACAGGTTCCTGTACCTCTCTAGGCCACCTGTCCTATTATTTAACAAATCCTGATTTAGCTGTTTGACAAATGTGACAAAGGAAAAAACATATGTTCTTTATTTTGTTTTTCCTGGCAAATGGAAAACCAAGTTGCTAAGTCAAGGCAGTTTCGTTGTCTGCTTTCTTGTTCATTCCCTCTTGACTTTCTTCATATACAAACACAGCAGGCGTTCTTGGCTACCTCGTAGGGACCTGTGCATGCATCCCTAAGTTACCAGGGGGAAAGAATCTCCCCAGAGGTAGCCCAGTTAAATAGACTGCCTGCAGTTGGTAAACTTCTGGGAATCTGTGATATTAAAGCCTTTCTAGGCAGAGGTGGGCCAGTCAATATCAAAGGCTAGCTTTTTATACCTGCAAGAGGTTTTGTCTTTCTTCTCTGCTGCATCTCCATAGGAAAAGCCACTTTCCTACCTGGGAAGAAGCCTTCTAAGAGAGAAAGTAGGGGCTTCTTTACCGGACAAATGGAAATTCAAATCTGCCTCCCATATTTATTGATTTTTGGTAATGGATGTTATGTAACCTTTTTCAACTTCAGTTTCCTTGTGGGGAATAACAAATATGTTCTAAAGAGTAATGGCCCAATCTGTGGTGACTATTATTATATTTCTATACCTGTGTAGAATAAGATGCTGTTTCTACCTCAATCACAATCTGGGAATCTGAATTGGGAGACAACGAGCTATTACTCTCATAAGGGAAAAAGACTAGGAAGTGGGCCGTGAATTTGGGCTTACCTACTATTTGCTCACACACATACATCAATTTGTCCTTATATACTTGTTATTCATAAAAGTACTTCATGTTCATTTTAGAAAATACAAATAAAGACGCATGAAAACATAAAAGTCTATGACATACATATTATTTTTAAGGAAATAATTTACATACCATTACTATTTATGTGACAATGTCTATATTTCTTAGGTCATATTTAAAAAATTTTTTTTAGTTTTTGTTAACTTATCTTTAGTTCAGAATATCTATACAGAGATACACAGACACAAAACAAAACAAAAAAACTTGAACACTTTAGTGACTTTCATATAGGTTCCATCGAGGTAAGGAGCCTGAGATGTGACTATTTAATAACTTCTAACTGATCAAAAATGAACTGTAGTATTTAAATAATGTTTTCAGAAACAGATAATTAATTTACATCTAAATGATTTATTATACCAGTCTAGAAAAAGAATTAAACATAGTTCTAAGATTAGTCAATTGATTTTTAGGAATCAGAACAGAAAATTAGATGGTCATAAAGATGTAAAAATTAGTTGATTCCTAATGTTCTTATGAATTTCTAATTTTCTTGTAATCATATCCTGAAATATTCTCTCTTTTCTTTTTTGGATTGGTGTAGACTTTAAAACCATTTCTTCCATATCTTCATTTTAGGATTATTTTCTTGATATCATTGTAACTGAAAAATCAAGTAACAGAAAAGATATATATTTCAAACATAGTAAGAAATGTTCTCATTAGTGTCCTATCCAATGCATAACATAAATTTCTCTAATTCAGAAAACCATTTTCATAGGTATTTGGTGTTTTAATTTTATGCTTATAGGTTTCAGAAAAAGACTGTAAGACAAGACGAAATTCATTTCTAAGAAAAATGTGACATTCAAGTGTTCTGAAAGGTTATATATCATGCAGTTTCTGGTATATAGAGATCATTGAATAACCACATGGAATTTTAAAAAATAGATACGCCAAATTATGAAAATAACTTTTACCAATAAAATGCTTGCATCAAAGACAACATAACCAGGATTAATTTTAGTTAGCCTTTATTTGTAACTGGCAATAATTGTATTTCTATTATAGGCAAACTTAAAAAAGCAAGATTCATATACATAAATTATAACATATTCGGACTGGAAACAGCCTCAAAAATTGCTATTTTTTTTTTTTTTTTGTCGAGACAAGGTGCCAGAGTGATTGGAGGTGGGTCTCATAGAATAAAAGCTATGTTCTGTATATTGTGGTATGCCAAATTTGTAGTCTCCATCTCATAGAAGTTGCTTAATATATTTTGGCTGAGTTTTCAGCAATAAATGACTGCCCTGCCTAAGATCACGTAGGAAACCACAGCAGGGCAATATACTGGGCCATTCTGGGTCTGGGGCCTCTACGCCAGATCTGTCCATGACAACATATTGGGTATACTGGACAGACATTCAATTCATTTTGAGACATTATCAAAAGTTAGTCAGAGTTTTGGACACAACTGAGGCAAGAATACACACATAAGGAAAGGCTTATAGTTCTCCCACTTTTGATATCAGCCAGATATTATTGAAATGTTGGTGCTGTTAATTCAATTATACAAATTTGTGTGTCTAAGTGTCTCCTCTGCTCTATGTGTCTCAACAAAAAATAATAATAATAGAGAACTTTAGATCTACATTAAGATTCTTTGTTGCCCTGACGCAGCTATTAACTATGTGATGTCAGTCAAATTTCTGGAGTTCTGCTTCTACATCTGTTAATATGATATAATGGGATAACTGAAGTTTATAACAAGGAAAAACAGGAGTTTTTATTTCTAATTCTCCTATTTATTGGTTGCAAGATCTGTGGCAATTACTTCTCTGAAATTTGTTTTCTTCACTTACAAAATTAAAATTACAATAATAGCAACTATAGTTAATTTCTACTCATCCTTCGCAAATCAATTCAGTTATCACCAGTCTATTGACTCCATTATCATGCCTCCCACCACCCAGGCAAACGTCAGCATCTATACATATTGGTTTATAGTTATTTATTTGCCTTTTTTCTCCCCCACTACATAGTGAACTTCTAGAAGGAAAGGTTATTTTGTTCACCACTGTATCTCAGTAACAGTGCAGCATATGATACATGGTATGAGCTCCATAAATGTTGACTGATGAATGAATTAATGAATCTCCCTTTCATTCATTCCACATTTAATAAATATTTACTTCACACCTATGATATTCTAGAATTTAATTTTATAATGTTAACTAACTAAATCAATCAGCTAATTTTTCACCAAGACTTAAACTATACACATCTCCAAGTTGGTTTACCAGAGCATCTTCAATATGGATTACTTATTAGAACAAAGAATAAGAGATACAATAGGTATGTTTTGTATAAATAAGTTTTTCACTTGCTATGGTATGTCCTTATATTCTACAACTAATGCATTCACTGGGATTAAGTGGTAAATCGTTCCTATGATTGAAATTCTCATTTTCATAGGTCAATGTAATCACTTATTTCCCAAAACAATATATACATGTTTTTTTCTACTTGTGTTTTGACCATCCTATTTAAGTCAAGAGATCCACTGCGAAAAAGAGTCTATAATATATAATAAGTTCTAAAGTACAAAATTATTTTTTTGCACAGAATTGAAGCACTTAGTGCAATCAGTAACTTGATTATAGCACCAAACACTAGCAGAAAGGATTTAAATAAAATATATGAAAAAATTTGTTGATATATATCCTTGGAAAATTGTTTACACCTCTGTGGAGCTCACTTTTCCAGTATTTGTTGTAAATAAAGTTGTTTATATGTGAGAATAGAAAAAAATCTCAGAATTTTTGCTTTGAAATATTAAGAGCAATTATCTTGGGTGTGATTTTGGATGATTTTTACTTTTTTCTCAAGCACTTTCTTTACTCCATGACTTACTTTTATAATAAACATTTATTACTTATCTAATAAGAGAAAACAATAGTTTTTTCTCTTTTAGAAAAATTATTAAAACCTTATGAGAATGGTGCAAAAATGAAAATTAGATTAGTGAACCAGAAAAGGGAGTTCAGAAATAGACTTACCTTTACTTATGAAATTTTCATAATTTAAAAAAAATATTATTTAAAAAGTGATTTATGAAAATTAAGCTTGAAACAATGTATAGTCAGTTATTAAAATCTTCCTTAAAATTATTTCCTCATGGTCATTACCCAAGGCCTTGAAATCTCTAAACCAATGGAATTTATCACCTTTCAGGAGAGATCAAAGTCGGAGCAGGGTTTTCCAGCTTTTGACCAGATAACTTCGTTATTTTAGCAGAGTTTGGCTGGGCAGTTTCTTCTGCTCACAATCAGAACTCCCTCCACCTTTCATCCAGTTGATCCTAAATGGACGAAACAACTTCCTTTCCCTTAGTTGCTGCCCAGTGTTCTTTCCTTTTAAATTTTAGATCAGGCCCACTTCTTTGATTTAACACCACTAATTTTCTAAACCTGTTATTTAATTCCTGATTTATCACATTCAGCATACTCTTGAATTTCTGTAAACGTATTTATTTGGGTTTTATATTTACCAGTCTTAGCCTCATTGAAGAGCCTGACCTTTGAGTCAGACCGAATCCTAGTTTCTCTACTTATCTGAAAAGTGACCATAACTAGGGTGTATGATTAGGCAATCAAAGTCCTGTTTTTAAAAAAAAAGGTAATAGAGTTGGTGTAGGAATAGGTAAGTGCCTTGCATAAGCTATATAAGACAGTAGGTAGGCAATATAGGATTTTATTTTAAGATTCTAGTATGATTTTTAAGGCCAGTCTTATTCCCAATTACCTGCTAGATATTACTACCTGTTTGTTCAAAACCAAGCTAAGTTTTATTTGAAACAATTTTGATCTTATTCTTTTGTCATTAGATTAAAAAAGTTAGTGATATCCAGAGGTTCTTAGCCTCCCTAATAGTCAATTGAATGCTTTTTGATTCTTGTTTCAGAATCTGTCTTGCCTGTCAAATTTATGACCTTTTGACCTCACGCTTTGATGGTTGTGATGACTTGTTGTTTGGACCCTTGACCTCAAAGATTTTTCTTTTCAAATTGTATATATATATATATTTTTTAATTTTATTTATTTATTTATTTTTTCCCCCAAAGCCCCAGTAGATATTTGTATGCCACAGTTGCACATCCTTCTAGTTGCTGTATGTGGGACGCGGCCTCAGCATGGTCGGAGAAGTGGTGTGTCGGTGCGCGCCCGGGATCCAAACCCGGGCCGCCAGCAGCGGAGCACACGCACTTAACTGCTAAGCCACGGGCCGACCCTCAAATTATATTTTTATGATATTTTCCATCTCAAAAACCTCCGAAGGTTACCCTTACCTTACATTTCGACTCTAAGACCAAACTATTTCTTCTTATGGACCAGTCCCTCTGCAAAACGAACACCTGCTTTCTCTTCATTACAGCCTCAGGCCTCTCTGCCGGCTCTGAGACCCCTACTCCCCATTGTGGCCTTGCTCCTGCCGTTCCCTCGGCCTCAAATCATTTCCCCACAAGTTTCTACTTATCTCAAGTCCACTATTCCTCAAGATAAAATATTATCTTTTCCACGAAGACTTATTAGGGCCCCCTGACCTTAAGTGAGCTTTCCTTGCTCTGAAATCCTAAAGCCCTTACCGCCAGCACCACTTTCAGGGTATCACTTTTTACCATGTGCAGAGTCTCAGTCTCTTTCTTCTCCCATCTCTACTCTCTTCTCCAAGGCAGGCCCCGAAACATAACTCTACACATCAGTATAAATTCAATATGCATCTGCACCTGCCACACCCACTGTTCAGAATAGATGGTCAATAGATCTTCAGAATTCCAGTTCATGTAATGTATGAGGTGGAAGAAATTTTAGAGTACATCCAGCATTATTTTATGACAGGAAAGTCAGAGTTTATTTGACTCATTCAAAGTCTCTGAGTTATTTGGTAGCATAATTGGTACTAGAACTCCAATCTTATTTTCAAATTCATATCTACCAACTACATAGCTTATATTCATTATGGATGTGCAATAAATATTTGTCAAATAATTTGTCAACTATAGATTAAGATGCCTTAATTTAATATTTTAGGGCAAAAGAAATATCTTTTTTTGTGTGTGTGTGAGAAAGATCAGCCCTGAGCTAACATCCATGCCAATCCTCCTCTTTTTGCTGAGGAAGACCGGCCCTGAGCTAACATCTATTGCCAATCCTCCTCCTTTTTTTTTTTTTTTTCCCTTTTTCTCCCCAAATCCTCAGTAGATAGTTGTATGTCATAGTTGCACATCCTTCTAGTTGCTGTATGTGGGACGCCGCCTCAGTATGGCCGGACAAGCGGCGCATCGGTGTGCGCCCGGGATCCGAACCTGGGCTGCCAGTAGAGGAGCGCGTGCACTTAACCTCTAAGCCACGGGGCTGGCCCAGAAATACCTTATATATCTCTCAAATTATTAAACACACACATATACTTCACCACTTTTTCTGAAATTATATTTGTGGTATTATAATTTATTTTATTTTGGTTCTTACGGTTCTCCCAACAGAGGAGGTACACTCTCACCTCAGGGCCTTTGCACTTGCTGATACTCTACTTGTAATGCTCCTCTGCAAAAAACCTCCTTTAGCTGATACTCAGATATTTCCCTCTCATGCAGCCTTCCATGACCTCTCTATTTGAAAGTCCAACTCTTCTCCCCAGCACTTAGTATCCCTGCCCCAGCTTTATTTTCCCCATAAGATTCATACCATGTGATATCCCATATATTTTTCAAATTTATTTGCTTATTGTTTGTTTTTCCTATCTGGAATATAAGTTCTGGAAGGACAAAGATTCTTTTGTTGACTTTGTTTACTATCCTATCCCTAATACCTGGAATATAATAGGAGTTTGGCATGTTATGTTAAATGACACTGTGCCAAGAGAGTTCTATTTCATATACATCATGTACTTTTATGCTTATAAACATTTTTTTCCTTTAAATAGAAAAATAAATGGTATTTCTAATTTTAGAAACATTGCCTTCTGACTTTTAAGATTTTCCATTGTCATATTTGCTGGCCCACATATCAAGTAAAAGACCACCAAATATGACAATGATCTCTCATTGTCTCATATAGAATCATAGAGATTCTAAACCCACTTAATTAAAAGTTGAGCCTTCTACTTTTGTGTATCTAAGTGTGAAAATTTGAATTGAACTTGATTCATTAAAAAAGCATTTTCTTGAGAAACCTCTGAAAAGTCTTTTAACTGAAAACTCAAACTCCAGTTGGTAGCAATTTGTCCTATGACTTACTGCAAAGTTAGTTTTGAAGGAGAAAAACATGTACTTACAGTGCATTTAAATTCCAATTCCCTGCATGCAAATTAAATTCTAAAAATAATTAATCTTTTAATTTTGAAACAAACTTTGAGAGAAAGACAATTGGTCATGGGATCAATCCCTTAGTTTTTCAGATAATTCTCCCCAGCTCTGCATAATATACCACATGCTTGAAAGTGTTTCACAGATATTTTATAATTCTCCTAGAGCGACAAACATTTTATATTCAGGAGACCTCTAAAAAACTTTCTCTCAAATTGAGGGGTGGGGAAGCATATGCTTTCTATAGTCTCCAAACTCCTATAGAGAAACAAACCCCGAATCTCATATTTATGAGCAAGTTTGGCATTTGTATTTATGGAGGAAAATGCCTCCTTGGTTGCAGATATAGTTGGCATGAGAATTGAAGTTTTCACATTTTTAAAAAATATGGTGATTCCCCCACCTTTCAGCCTAAATTTCAGGTTAAAGTGAAACACTTAGAGGATTGTATCATTTCCCTTTGGAATGGCCCTGTTCGTAAATGGAAACATATATGTATGTGTGTATATATATATACATACTCGTAACATATGTATATATTTATAAACACACACACACAGGCACACACGTATGGGTAAAGCAAAATGCAACAGGCTTGTGGGTGATTTCTTAAAATTTTTTATGTAAGTAGACTATATTTCTGCAAATATTATTTTTCCATTTTCGTTGATGTTTTGGGGGGATAAAGAACACATTAAAAGCTTGTTTCCTTTCCTCAGTTATTCTCAGAAGCAATTCAGCTTGTATATTTCTCAATTTGAACAAGACATAGGATATATTTATACATTTGTTGGTTTGAATTTGTTCATCCTTACTTCATTCAACAAATATTCATTAATATCTAATATGAGCTAGATGTAGGTGTAGGTTCTAGGGAAATGAAATAGAAAGTTATTATTTTTTCTCATTTTAATCAGAAAGATAGATAAATAAACAAGCACAATAATACGACGTGTTCTTTCTAAAGGTACATTCAAGTGCTATTGGCACAGAGAGGAAATGTTTAATTTTTCTTGACTGAGACCAAAGGAGGATTCTTCTGGCAGGTAGCATCTGAAATGGCCCTGAATCATGGGTAAGAAGGTAACCTAAGTATGCAAGAAGAAACAGCATTCTAGAAAGAATATTCAAAGTCAGAAATGTGCTATGGTAAGCAGAAAAAATTAGAAGTAGTTTCAAATGTTGGGAGCTGAGCATATACGGTGTAAAGATGGAGAATGAGCTTTGGGAGAAGTGACTGTAAAGACTGGCGGATTATTAAAGGCCTTTATCTTGTGCTAATTAGTAGGAATCTTATTTGGTAAGTGATACAGTTTTATTGCTATCTAGAAAACAGAATAAAGCAAGGTGATCAGTTTCTAAAGAAACGCAAATATTCAGAATATCTATGCTATTTTTGGAGCAAACAATATTATGTATAATCACTATGACTACATATGTTGTGATTTGTCACTAATATAGCGGAAAAATAAATGAGAAATTCAGAGGTGAACAGTGCAAGAAAATTTAAATTACATGATCCAAGGTTATTTTGTTTACAATATGTGCTAATAGAAAGTAGGTGAAATTGAGGTTCCATCTGCCTTGTGGATCAGATGTTTCAATTATTTAAAAATTTTTAACATTCTATACATTTATAAGAATTATCTCATGAATAAATTTTATTTTTTAACATTCATTTATCTTTAAAATATTTATTTCTTAAATCTGTTTTAGTTGCAGAAAGAAATAATTTATAATTTAACTTGAGATGAGCAGAACAATAGCCTGTGCCCTGATCCTTTTCTTCCATTTAAGATTCTAGAGCTTTGAAAACAATACTTGCATAGTTCAGGAACTCTTCATTTAACTCCTTGAAATTCTGTCCCCCTAGTGTTTTGATGATTGTGAACTATATCAGTTTAATGAAATTGACGAAAACTGACCCACCCTGAGGTAAAGATCTTCCATTCTCCAAAGAGCAGGCCAGTTTCCCCAAATGCCTTGATATAAACTATTCAAAGCGCTTATGTATCCTTTTGATATTTCTAACCAGCACTGTCTTATCACTGTTTGGTACTTTGGCTTATTATTATTTCTTTATATATTACTGTTTTCAGGAATACTTTAGGTAGGCCTACATTTATTACCCAGAAAGTTTAATTCCATAATTGAGGACATTATTTTTGACACATATTTGAAATTATTTGGTGTGCTAAATTCTCAGGTCTTGAGTATCTTCTACTTTTTTTCTTTCATCTCAGAAGCTGAGTAAAAATTATTGCTTTATGATAGCATCCTTGAGGTGTAATTCATATAATTCATCTACCATATAATTCACCATTTTAAAGTGTGCGACTCGGGCCGGCCCGGTGGCACAAGCAGTTAAGTGCGCATGCTCCGCTGTGGCGACCCGGGGTTCGCCGGCCTGGATCCCGGGCGCACACGGACGCACCGCTTGTCAAGCCATGCTGTTGCGGCATCCCAAATAAAGTAGAGGAAGATGGGTATGGATGTTAGCCCAGGGCCAGTCTCCCTCAGCAAAAAAAAGAGAAGGATTGGCAGTTGTTAGCTCAGGGCCGATCTTCCTCACAAAAAAAAAAACATAAAGTGTACAACTCTGTGGTTTCTAGTATATTCACACAAATGTACAACCATTACCACTAATTTTAGAACATTAACATCACCCGCATACTCATTAGCATCACTTCCCAATTCTTTCCTCCCCCCAGCTCTTGGGAGCCACTCATGGACTTTCTGTCCCTAAGAATTTCCCTATTATGGACATTTACATAAATGGAATCATATAATATGTGATATGTTATGACTGGCTTTTTTCAATTACTATAATTTTTTAAGGTTCACCATGTTGTAGTATTCATTCATGTATCAGTGACTCATTCCCTTTCTTGTTGAATAATATTCCGTTGTATGGATGAACCACATTTTGTTTATTATTATCACTTGATAGGCAATTAGGTTGTTTTAAATTTTTGGCTATTATGAATAATGCTGCTATGAACATATTTATGTACATATTTTTGTGTGGGCATATGTTTTCATTTCTCTGGGATATATTCCTAAGAATGCAATTTCTTGGTCATGTGGTAACTTTATGTTAAACTTTTGAGAAACTGCCAAACTGTTTCCAAAGGGACTACACCATTTTACAACCACATTAGCCATGTATGAGGGTTCCAGTTTCTTCATATCTTCATCAACACTTGTTACTGTCTGTATTTTATATTATAGCCATCCTAATTACAGAAAATAAAATCTATGTTCATTATCTTGACTGTGGGGAATGTTTTATAGGGGAGGAAGACATATCCTCTACTCTCTCTGGGTCCTTTCTGGCTGGGCTATGACTTGAATTGACATGAGACAGAATAACAGGAGAAAATCAAACAAAGCTTTTTAACATGTATGCATGGGAGAAACTCAGGAAAAATTGAGCAACTCGCCAAAATGGCAGAGGTTCTCATCTTAAATACTATCTTCAGCTAAAGACAAAGGAGGAGGTTGAAGGTGGGGGGAGTCAGTTATGGGAGATTACTGGAAAAGCAAGCAAACAAGAGAAAGATTACTATGCAGATGTAAGTCCTCCTCTTCCGCATTGATAAGAGTTTCTAGAGATGAGGTCATTCCCTCTTCTTCCTGGTACATGGAAGGAGATACCTTTACAAATGGAGATTTTCCTTATCAATGTAAATGTCTCTTACAAAAGATAACTTCTACTTTTACTTGGTTTTCAGAGCTTTTATAAGAAGGGGCTTAGCAAGGACCCTCCCAGTCTATCCATACCCAGAGTCATCTATGGTGATGGGCTGTCCTGGGGACAGGCCTTCTATCTTAAACTCTTTTAGGCAGTTAGTGGGAGGGTAGGTCAAAATTTCTTTCAGAGTCTATTGTTCTTGAAAATAATCAAGGTAAAGAGTCATATTTTGAGGTGGTCAATTCTGATCTCCCACAGTTTCATGGGTGTATACATATGTCAAAACTTAGCAAAATGTACTCCTTAAATATGTGCAGTTTATTACATGTTACTTATACCTCAATTAAGCTTTTAGAAAGCAAAGGAGAAATTAAGGCATTTAGATTAACAAAAATTGAGAGAGTTCCTTGCTGGCAGATCTACCCTACAAGAAGTACTTCAGGGAGTCCTTCAGCCTGAAATGAAAGGACACCAATCAGTAACTCAAATATACACAATACTGTAAAGAACACTAGTGAAGGTTATCTCAAACTTAAGTATACCAGACAGTATAAATGTATGTTGTTTTTAAGTCATTTATTCTCCTACGTAACTATAAACACATATGAAACTTATTACAAAGTCTTAAAATGCATAAAGTAAAATGTAGAATTGAAGGAAGGTAAACACAATTCAACAATAATAGTTGCAAACTACAATGTCTCACTTTCAGTAATGGCTGTAACAACTAGACAGAACAATAAGGAAATGTAAGACTTGAACAACATTATAAACCAAATAGACCTAATGGACCTCTGCAGAATAATCCACCTCACAACTGCAGCATACACATTCTTTTCAAGTTAAAATGGAACATTTTCCAGGATAGACCATTAGAAGTCTCAAAACATTTAAAAGGATTGAATTCACAAAAAAATATGTTCTTAAACCACAACGGAATGAAATTAGAACAAAAACAGAAAGAAATTTGGGAAATTAAAAAATATTTGGAAGTTAAACAAATACTCCTAAATAGCCAGTGAGTCAAAGAAGAAATCACAAGGGAACTAAGAAAATATATTGAGGTAAGTAGAAATGAAAGCATAATGTACGAAATTTATGAGATACAGATGCAACAGTGTTAAGAGGGATCACTAGAGCCATACAAGCCTGTATTAAAGATGATTGATCTCAAACCAATAGCCTAACTTTTCACCTTAAGAAACTAGACAAAAAAAGAGCAAATTAACCCAAAGAAAGAGGTAAGAAAATAATAATTATTAGAGCAAATATAAATACAATATAGATAGGAAAACATAGAAATTGAGCAAAACCAAAACTTGGTTCTTCACAAAAACCAACAAAATTTAAAACCTTTGGCTAGACTCACCAAGATAGAGAGAGAATACTAAAATTACTAAAATCAAGAATGAAAGAGAATGTTAACACTGCCCTTATAGAAATTAAAAAGATTAGAAAAGAATACTATGAGCAATGATATGCCAACAAACTATGCAACTTAGATGAAATGGAGAAATTCCTAGGAAAATGCAAACTACCAAAAGTGACAAGAGGAAATAGAAAATCTCAATAAACATATAAAAAATAAAGAGACTGAAAAGGTAATCAAAAAGTTTTTTCCACAAAAATAAGCTCAGGGCTACAATGCTTTACTGATGAATTTCATCAAATGTTTAAGAAAGAGTTAACACCAATCCTTCACTAACATTTCCAAAAAATATGGAAGAGAACAGTCACTACTCATTCCATGAGGTCAGTATTACCCTGATACCAAAATCAAAGACATCTCTAGAAAACTACAGACTGATGCCCATTATAAATACAGGTGTAATAATCTTCAACAAAATATTAAGAACTTGAATTCAGCAACATAAAAAGGATTATAGATCATGACCAAGTGGGATTTATCCCAGGAATGCAAGGTTATTTCCACATAAAAAGATCAATCAATTTAACACAATATAGTAATAGAATAAAGAACAAAATACAAATGATTACTTTAATACAACCAAAAAAAAAATCAAATATCCTTTCATGATAAGACACTCAACAAGTTCGAAACTGAGGGGAACATCCTGAACTTGATAAAAAGCGTCCATGAAAAACCTACAGCTGACATCAGACTTAAATATTAAGCTTCCCCTCTTATATAAAAAATAAGACAACAATGTTCATTCTCATCATTTCTTTTCAACATTGTTCTAGAGTTTCTAGTCAGAACAATTAGACAAAGAAAAGAGATAAAGGCATCTATATTGAAAAGGAAGTAGTAAAACTATATCACAGATGACATGATCTTGTAGATAGGGAAACCTAACATACACAAAATAAGAGCTAATAAGCAAGTTCAGGAAAGTTGTAACATACAAATTAATATGCAAAAACCAATTGTATTTCTGCATACTATCAATGAACACTCAGAAAATAAATATGATGAAAAATTCCATTTACAGATTTAATGCAATCTCTATCAATCTGTTTTCAGAAATTGACAAACTAACTTAAAATTCATATGGAAATGCAAGGGGCTCAGAATATCCAAAACAATCTTGAAAAAATAGAAAAATGTGGGAAAACTCACACTTCCTAGTTGCAAAACTTACTACAAAGCTACAATAATCAAGACAACGGGGTACTAGAGTAGGGATAGACAGTGAGATCAATGACATATATTTGAGAATCCAGAAATAAACCCAAACATTTATGGACAATTTAAGCCTAAAGTAAGCAGAAGAAAAGAAATAATAAAAATTAGATGAGAATTAATGAAATTGAAAATATGAAGTCAATAGAGAAAATCAACAAAGCCAAAAGCTGATTCTTTTAAAAGATCAGTAAAGTCAATAAAACTCTTCCCAGGCTAACCAAAGAGAGAGAGAGAGATAGAAGACACAAATTACTAATGTTAGAAATTAAAGGAGGTCATCATTTATGATCCCATGGACATTAAAGGATGGTACAGGAATGTAATGGACAACTCTAGGCCCTCAAATATGCTAACTTTAATGAAATAGACAAATTTCGTGAAAGATGCTAACAACCAAAACTCACAGGAAGAGAAAAAGATCATCTGAATAGGTCCATAACTGTTAAGATATTGAATCAATAATAAATGATCTTCCTAAAAGAAAGCACAAGGACCAGGTGGTTTCACTGGTGATTTTTTTTTTCTTATTTTATTGTGATAACATGAAACTTACTCAGTTTTTTAAGTATACAATACAGTATTATTATCTATAGACACAGTGTTGTACAGAAGGTCTATAGAATTGTTCATTTTTCATAACTGAAATTATGTACATGTTTCATAGCAATTCCCCATTTCCCCTTCCCCCCAGTCCTGGGCTAGCACCATTCTATTCTTTGCTTCTATGAGTTGACTATTTTAGATACTTCGTGTAAATAGAATCATGCAGTGTTTATCCTTTTGTGATTGGCTTGTTTCACTTAGGATAATATCTTCAAGCTCATGCATGTTGTCCCACATTGCAAGATTTCCTTCTTTTTAATGGATGACTAGTATTCCATTGTATATATTTGTCACATTTTTTTTTCAATCATCTATTATGGATACTTAGGTTATTTTTACTTGGTTATTGTGAGTAGTTATGTAATGAACATGGGAGTGCTGATATGTCTTTGAGATCCTGATTTCAATTCTTTTCGAAAAGTATCCTGAAGTGGGATTGTTAGATCATATGGTTTTTTATTTTTAATGTTTTGAGAAACCTCCATACTGTTTTCCACTGGGGCTGCACAATATTGCATTCTCATCAACAGTGTACAAGGGTTCCAATTTCTTCACATCCTCACTAACGCTTGTCACCTTTTGTTTTTTGGATAATAGCCATCCTAACAGGTATGTGGTGATATCTCCTTATGGTTTTGATTTGCATTTCCCTGATAATTAGTGACATTGAGCATCTTTTCATATACCTACTGGCCATTTGTACAATTAATGTTTTAATTTAAACCAATTTAGCTCATATTAATACATCTTA
The DNA here is from genome assembly GCF_020826845.1 of Diceros bicornis minor. Classification (NCBI taxonomy): domain Eukaryota; kingdom Metazoa; phylum Chordata; class Mammalia; order Perissodactyla; family Rhinocerotidae; genus Diceros; species Diceros bicornis. Next base: position 36,356,469 of record NC_080742.1, read on the forward strand.
ATTTCAATAGTTGTATATGTCTGTGTATGTGTTAGGGCATATTTTCAACACTTTGGCAGTTTACAACCCTGCCTTAATCTTCATTTCTTCCTTGCAAAGAGTCTCAAAGTCAATAGAAGATGAGAGATTAAGGTCTTCTGAGGTCCTTTTTGGACATGTGCACAGCCCTGTACTTTTATGTGTCCTTCTAGATCTCTAGGTATATGTCTGAGCTTTTCAAAGCCTGCTATGGACATTTCATTCTTCAGACCGTTCTTTTAAATTTTTTGTTAAATTCTTGGTGGTTTCACCATCTCAGGCATCACAGTATTGTTAAATAATTGTCTGATTTTTTTTTCAGCAGTCACTCTGAATATAAGGCTTTTCTTACTGAGGGAGCTCTCAGTCAAGTCAAATCAAGACAAACTCTGAGAATAGGGCTTTTCCAGGGAGCTGCCATATATGTCAAATAACGAAAATTTTTCTGGGTTGGCACTTTTTGGAGAGTTCAAAATACATGTTCCCTCTAGGCTAACGGAAGTCCTAGCTGTTAGTCTGCTAGTGTTCACAGATATAATGGTTGTAATGCTACTGATCTTGAGTGCTCCTATGGAGCTGGGGAGAGAGTCGCAGGAATAGGACAAGTTAAAATACCATTAAGCTTTGTTATTTTTGAGGTTCAGCTATTTTCCTTGAATAAACACTCCTTGGATTATTGTAAGACTCTGGTTAATTTCCAGAGTTTGAAAAAGTTGGTGTAGACAGTGATTGCCAGTGTTCTTATTGTTTTTATGGAGAAGTGGATTTTTGCAGGTACTTACTCCATCATTCTGAAAGTGCTTCGAAAATATTTTTTATACTTTAACAAAATCCTCCAACTAATGCATCCTTCAGCTCAGTTTTAAAAACAAATGCTATATTTTCTGTATGATTCCTGAAATATATGTTGTTTCACTTTTAAGGCAATTTATTCCATACCATTATATGCCATAATGACATCTGTTGCTGTAAAGTTAGACAGGGAAAGACATAAATCATTGACATTTCCTGGATTCCATGCTGAAACTCAGAGATATCAACAGTGCTTCATTGGTTTGAATATTTCAGTTCTCCAACAAAAAGGAAGGCTGCTAATGTTAAACAACTGTCTATATCTTCTCCCAGAATGACAAATTATTTTTTTAAAGTGCTCCAAAGTGGAAAACACTGCCTTTTAAAGATGGCATCGTGAAAATAAAATGAGAGCCATATTTCTATGCCAAAGTTAATAGCATCAAAGGAAAACTCATGTGTGTGTTTGTAGAAGGAAGAAACAGAAGAGCATACATTGAGAGATGAGGACATCCTGTACCCAATCAGGATTCAGGCTTGGTGCCAGGAAAGCTAATTTCATCATTTGTAGCAGATGTGTACCACACGTATCACCTGGATTACTTCACAGCCATCTTAGAAAAACTCTCAGTATTTAACCAGAGAACAATATCCTTTTTCTCAATTCTGTCTCCTAATTACTTTCACCCTTAATAAATGGCACAGGAAAATGTCCTAAGGCTATGAATCTGTAAGCACTAGATGCTGTAGTAATTCTATATAATCTAATGTACTTGGCAGTGACTGCATTAAGAAATTGGAAACAGATTAGGGCACAAATTGGAGGGCTTTATATCCATGTCTATCTGCATTATTATCAAATATTCCACTCATGAACTTCAAAGGACTTCTAGGAATGAAGAAACTGAAGCAATGACTCATTTCTTCATAAATTTAGTTGCTTTGGAATAAGTATAATATAATGGTTAAAGCAGAAGATGAAGAGAGAGCCTGAAAAAAGAAACTTTTCTCCCTATATGGCTATAGGCAAATCAGCATTATCTTTTATATTATGCTTATATCTAGAATAATAAGAGCAGTTTGGATGTAGAGTAATTTTGGTTTAATGTAACTGAATTTAATGAAGTAGAAATTGAACCAAAATGATGCTAAAAAGGCAGGAGAAAATTGAAGATTGTTCAAGAAATATTTAGCAAATACCTATCACATACAAGATGAAGGAATGTAGCATGATTCCGATTTTGGGGGAATTTACAAACTGATAGAACATATGAATCATTGCTGCTCCAAGGCAGTCCTTGATTTGTAGACACTTCACTGATATAATGGTCGTATACCATATAATGGTCCTGTGATATAATGACCCATTGGTCATTACTTGCTCCTTCTTCCCTGAATGCTCTATCTGAAATTTGCTATGTCTCCATTTGTTCATTATCTAGGGATGATTATAAACTACTTTAAAATAAACAAACAAATAAGGATGAGTACCACATATTTAAGAACATCAATAAAAGTACAGAATAAAAAATAAATTATTGAATTTATTGATTTGGGACATCAGTGATAAATTAGATAAAGCAATTTCAATAAGATTCTGAAAGTAGGGGCCGGCCCAGTGGCGCAGGTGGTTAAGTGCGCGCGCTCCGCTCCGGCAACCCCGGGTCGCTGGTTCTGATCCCCAGCGCACACTGACGCAGTGCTTGGCAAGTCGTGCTGTGGCAGCGTCCCATATAAATTAGAGGAAGATGGGCATGGATGTTAGCCCAAGGCCAGTCTTCCTCAGCAAAAAAAAAGAGGAGGATTGACAGATGTTAACTCAGGGCCGATCTTCCTCACAAAAAAAAATTTGAAAGTAGATGTTAGATTACAATCAGTTAAGAAGGAGGTGAATTTAAAAAACAGTATAGAAGGCATATAAACATGATTATTCCAGAAAGTTTGACTAAATGAAAAGATAAATAATATGACACCTTGAATAAGTAAAAGGGTCAGTGTAAGACAGCCTAGGCAATCCAAACTGTAAGGAGCATAGCGATATACCAGACACAAAAGAAGTCTTCAAGAAATGATTGATATATTTGTTACTATTGGCTATTATGAGCTAAAAGTCAAAAAAATATTTTAGCTTGCTTCATAGTAGAGAATTAGGTCAGTAGGTGGTGGTCATATAAAAGCATACTTGAATTTATTCTGGTATGAACGTAAAGAATCTGAACTATTCAAGAACACAACGTGGCATTGGGGAAAGAATGTTGGCTTTAGAAGGGGGTGAGATGGGCCCAGGTCATCACGACACAACATCTTACTAACTGACTATAACTTTGGGTATGTAGTGCAACCTTCCTGGGCCTCAGATTTATCATTTGTGAAGTTAAGATTGTTTAGAAAATCGGTTATGATAACCCACGTGAAGTCTCTCAGCAAATTTACTGGCACATAGTGGGCAGTTGATAACTGTAGGCAATTGATACCTTTACTCTTGCAACGTAGAGAAATCTTCACTAAAAGTGCCCAAGTTGAGATGAGTTGTTATGAATGTTGGAGAAGAGGTTATATGGATAACTTAAATGTGTGCTTCAAACTTTGATATCTCATGAACCTTTGATGAAATGTCTAGCATCCCTAGGGTTCTCACACTGGCAAAAGGTAGTGAGAGTTGAGATTAGAACTGAGAACTATTGATTCTGAATGCAGGCTTCTTTCAACTCATATCTAGGCTGTATGAAAAGATATCATTCACAGCAGAAGTGGCTTCTTTCACTAAAAGTATCATAGTAGCTTAATTATTAGCAAAGGTAAATTCACATTTTTATTAAACTCAAACTGCCCCTTTCCTCTTGTTTGTACATAGGTTTCTGAAATTCAACATGGAAAAAAAATTCCCAGTTATATATTATTTTTAAAATGAGTATTTCCTTTCTGGAAAGATGATAGTCATTGTATGTTACATAATTATGTCCAAAGCTTATTTGTTTCTCTAATTATCCGAGCCATTTATTAGTTTGAAAAAAATAGATTTATTAAATTAAGAATTTTGGACAGGAAAATAATTTTAAAAGGAGCAGGATTGAAAGGTACTTATTTGTTGCCATTTTCCTCCTACTGTATATACACACATGCACACGCACACACATGACTGTTAAATTTGATGTTAAGGTTTTATGCAGTTTTCCAAAATGTGCAAATCAGAAAGCTGGATGGTGATGATAATCCTTAGGTATTTGATGATCTCTAGGTCCTTTTGTTATTGAATGTAATAAGATATCTTTATCCCCAGGATGAGGCTTCATGTTAAATGGCTTTGAGGCATTATCAACTGTTTGGGGATTTTTTGAATCTTATCCGAAAAGTAGATTTAGAGCTTTAAGCTAGTAAACTCAAATATGAAATTATACTTAACGTTCAGGGGTAGATTTAAAAAATGCAAATACTTCACAGTAGTGGATCATTCTTAAAGTGCACTGCTCTGCTGTGTTCGAATCCCTCTGCAGGAACAGCTTTTAGCTTTTGGGTTTTCATTCTTACCCTTCAACCATAGAACCTACGGTCTACAACCACTTGATATTTGTGGCATCGGTTTCCAGTCACTAGTTACGGATGGATGTGATTACATAGGGAAATAAAAGAAGAGTGCTCAGGAAAAAGAATCAGCAGCATTCAGGCATTTGGTGAAGGAGGAGATGGAAATGAAATGGCTAAAGAGGATAGAGGTAACAGGAAGAGATTTTTAATAAGGTGAAAGCGAGCAGGTCTGTCAAATGCTCATGGAAAATTGTATTAGACTAGGATTGAAATATATACATATGGAAATTTATATATATTTAAATAGTATATATATATATAATTTTAAAATGCAAGGAATGCAGAGTGGTTTTTGTGGTGTTAGGGATGGGCAGCTGATTTGGAATTAGGAGTGAAGCCTGAAAGATGGTTAAAGAAGTAAAGGAACCCTGTTAAGTAGTAATTATTCCAAGAAATTTGGCTGGAAAATCTGGTAGAAATAAGACTGGAAAGATGTATTAAAATAAGAAAAATTCAACTGAGTAAATTTAAAGATCAAATTGGCTTTACTAAACAATTCATGAATGGGGAAGCATCCTGTCTAGCAAATAGGAAGGGGCTCCATCGAGCTGCAGAAAAGGAAAGGTTTTTAAGGGCAGAGAGAAAGCAGAAGAAAGAAAATTATTAGCAAAGAATGCATTGTTTCAGGCAAGATCACCCTCCTAAGGAAAATGGGAGGATTCTATCAGTGAATTACCTCCTGGTGCTGACCAGGAAATTCCAGGTTGGCTGGTTATAGGTAACATTTCTGGGAAGGTGGAAATTGCAGTTAGATTAGGTATTAAGTTTTGACGGGGCTTAGCACAAGTGACTCCATTTTGGGCCTGTTGTCTCCTTTTAAACAGATGACACAGAGTTCAAAGAAGGTTTCCGTTTTGTTTTGTTTTGTTGTTTTTGGAAGTGGCTATGGGAAAGACAAGGCCACATTTAAATAGGGATGGGAAGTGTCCCATATAGAGAGAAAAGTTCAAGACTGTGTAAAGAAAGTCTATACAATGGAGAAAAATTCCTGAAAAGATAGGAAGAGAAGAAATATTGATCATGCCCTCCACTTCTCCATAACTACCTCTTTAGTGCATGATCTATGGAGAAGTGGAGGAGAACCTCTTTCCTCTTAAAATTACAGGAGAAGAAGATTGGTGCAGAGGCAGGAAAACTTGGATACTGGTGGCTGAGAGTTGAGGAAGAAGCCAAAAAGACGGCTTTGTTTTCTCTGTGAGTTGTGAAGCAAGGACAATGTATTGAGACTGAGGGAGTAGAGGAGAGTGTGAAGATCTGAGAAGAGTAGGAAAGATATTAGAGAGTTAATAAGGACTATGGAAGATCTAGATGTCTAGAAAAATCTAACAAAGTGGCCCGGCAGCTTTGAGAATTCTTTTGTGATTGGTGATCATGAATTTATACTGAAAATAATCTGTCCTGTTATAATTTCTCCATAAACACTCCATTTGGGACTGCAAGATGGAGCTGTAGGGGTGGGATATAAGTATCAGAGAGTTAAGAGAATTTGCAAGAGAGCGACAATGATGGTGGACCGTGGAATGTACGATGAATAAGGAATGAAATAAAGCCAGAACAGGCTACATGATTCAGTAACTGGGTGTCAAAATAAATTGAAGGATTTGTGAGTTTCAATAATTTTTCATGTAAAGAATTGGAAGCTATGGTCAGTGAGAGCGATATGAGAGTTGTTGATTTCAGGAGTGGCGTCAGAATGTGACAATGTTTGAATAGAGTGGATGAGAGTGTCATTGAAGATAAATAGGCAAAATTGTTGAAAGTTAAGGCTTTAGAAAATTCAAGTTCCCTAGGATAAGGGAAGAGGATGATGAAGAAGATATTAAGCCAGACAGAAAATGAATATGCAGAAGATCAATGTGGAACTGTATTGAAAAGAGGGGAAGGTGGTGTGACTGAATAGTACATGTCTTGAAAGAGGAGCAGAGATTCTTTGCAGGCTTATTTTAATTTTAATATAAAAAACAATTTTCTGGAAAGCATATTTGAGCATGAGCAAGGCACTGACCTCACCACCTGATCATGAGGTATATGACATAAATGGGTACATTTGAAACTTGAAGTACAGATTTATACAGTGCTAGTTCTAGAAGGAGGATGGTCAATTTAAGGTGGTAATTGGTGTGGGGCAGATAAATGCAGAACCACTCACATAAAATGTCTCCTCCATTATGTCTTTCTGTAACTATTGTGACCATTATATTTATCACTTGTTGAATGCTTATTGTGCACCAGATATCTTGCAGATATTATATCATTTTATTCTCACAGCAGCATTTGTAGGTGGTTATTTTTATTTCACATTCACAGAGAAGGAAGCTCAAGCTCAGAGGGTTTAGGTAGTTTCCTCAAAGTCACCCAGCAAGTAAATGTTACTGTTGAAGTTCAAACTTAGTTGTATTGAACAGAATTCAATCTCAAGTCAATTTAACTACTCTAATCCTCAGTTTCCTCATCTGTAAAATTGGTACAATATTAACGCTTACCTCAGAGGGTGAGCTAAACATGTAAATTATTTAGAACTCTGAGAAGTGTACATTGAATGGTGAATATATGTTAGCAAAAATATAAACTACATCTATACATTTTTTTATCTGTACCTGGTTGTGTAGACACAGGCTAAGACTCTCATTTCAGAAGTACAAAGTACAACACATTCTTCAGAGGAGATTCCTTCTTTTTATAATTAAAATTAAATATATTTAAGGTGTACAATATAATGTGTTGACATACACATACACTGTGAAATGATTACTACAATCAAGCTAGTTCACATATTCATCATCTCCCATAGTTATCTTTGTGTGTGTGAGTTTCTGTATGTGTGTGTGTGGTAAGAACACTTAAGATTACTCCCTGTTATTTGTAACAATAGAGATGAACCTGGAGGACGTTATGCTAAGTGAAATAAACCAGACACAGACATACTGCATGATATCATTTATATGTGAAGTCTAAAAAACTCAAACTCATAAAAGTATGGAGTAGATTGGTGGTTGCCAGGAACTGAATGGTGGAGGAAATGGGGAGATGTTGGTCAAAGGGTACAAAGTTTCAGTTATGCAAGATGAGTAAGTTCTGGAGATCTAATGCACAGCAACATGACTATAGTTAGTAATATGGTAATATATACTTGAGAGTCCTTATTTCTGGTAACTAGGAGGGTGTTCTTAAAATAATAGCTAAGTCAAGTGAAAGGGAACATAACACTTTCCACTCAAATTTATTTAAAAAATTTATTGGAAATAACCGTATATAAAATTGATGAATAAACAAGAACGAATTTGATGATCTTTTTATGATGGAAGATTCTTACCCTGTTAAAAATCTGAAATTTGAGGCTTCCTCATGAATAAAAATAACTCAGCCATCTGTGCAAACCAAGAAAAAAATTTGACCGTCATTAATGGCATCCTTGCATCTGCTACATTTGTGAGTGTGAAGGCAGTAGGACAAGAGCAAAAATGGGTGGACCTGGCTGACAATGATTAAGTAAAATGCTGGCATAGTAGAGTATGATGGAGTATGGCCACAACAAGCACTATGCCTAGGCAGACTTTCATACTCCTCACGAGGACAATGTACACTACACTGTGAGGTGGATGAGAGCTGACTGCCTTTGAGGAGAAGGGGAACACACTTCACATGATTCCGTTAAAGTGACCATGTGTCAAACAAATGATTAGTACAGACCAGCAGAGGACACAGTAACTAGGGTTCACTTGATAGAAATAAATGATGCTGGATGGAGCAATTATTTCCTGCTAATGTGGATCCCATTGCTTGAAATTTAATTAAGGTTTTTCTGGAGGCAATGCAATTGTGTTTGAACCATGGAGTCTTTCTCCATGTTTCTGATGCAGCTTTTACTAGCCCACAGGTAGCAGTGAGCTGAGGTCATGTTAAGAGAGGTGTGTATGTCCCACTTAATCTCATATGACGCGTTATTTTCTTCCTGTTTCATCCACTTTGTCGTAGGCCTGTGTTACAGCAGCTTTTTTCTTCATGTGTCAAATATGTCCTGTCTTTGTTATACTCAACAGGCTGGATGTCATAAAGTCAGAGCTCTCAGTGTTCTAGGAAATGGAAAAGTATAACAAAATTCTTGCAGTCCCCAGATAATTGTCTGAAATGCACTCAGCAGCTGGGCATTGGAACCTGAACCCGAAGTGGAGCAACCTCTTCTCCCCTCCTCCACCCATCGTCTTCTGCTCAACGATGAAGAGAAAGCGAACTAGAAGAGTTGGAGGGGGTAGGATGGTCCCCAGATGCAGAGTTGGCCATGGCCACTCCGGATGCAGCTTCTTGTGTGCTGAGACATCTAAGACCTCTGAAGCTGTTTGGTACCAAGACAACAACACTCTCCGTGCCTCCAATGAATATGATTTTTGACTTCCTAATATGCCTTTTCCCTATTTCATACTAGAAGAGAAAAATACCCATCCCCTGAGTTTGTTTTCCCATCTTTTTTTTTCCTGTCAGGTTTTGGGAAAACTAAAATGAGAAAAAGCTGCCTGTTTCCTTTTCTATGATAGACTCAACATAAAAGAGAGAAGCAAAGATGGTGAAAAATCCTACCTGTGGTGAGTATCTGAACAAGAGTTTGGTTACATACTTATTTAGTGGTCTAGGCACATATTAATACATTTCAAGGTTTTGACAGAGAAAATACCGTGTGGCCTCAGGCACAATTTTACTAGTTGAAACAATGTTTAGAACAAAGCTTAGGGTACAGAGCCTGACAACTGTGTACTTATAGAAAAGGGATAAGAGTATTAGACATTAGGACTGTCTTGAGAAATATCAGTCATTTTGTTCATTCTACATATAAAGATCTAAAGAAACAAAAATAATGAAATTTATCTTTTTTTTTAAATATTTTATTTATTTATTTTTTCCCCCAAAAGTCCCAGTAGATAGTTGTATGTCATAGCTGCACATCTTTCTAGTTGCTGTATGTGGGACACGGCCTCAGCATGGCAGGAGAAGCGGTGCGTCGGTGCGCGCCCAGGATCCGAACCCGGGCTGCCAGCAGTGGAGCACGCGCACTTAACTGCTAAGCCACGTGGCCGGCCCATGAAATTTATCTTTTCTGTGTTTTTTTGGAGGGGAAGGGGCTTTGAAAGCAGCCAATGAGCATCTTTCTGAAGGTGATTTTTTTGATCACTTCTCTTCAAAGATTTTACACTGGAAACTATGGAATATGCTATAATGTTAGGCCCCATTTTCTAGATGATGTGATGACATATATTTGGGAATCACTGGAAATGTGAGAATGGAGGACACATTTTATCCCTTAGTAGAAAAAAAATGAACCTCTCTTTTATGCATTAGTTGTGATCATGTCTCCAAAAGCCATGGATGGGTCACATGTGTTAAAGAGGCAGGCAACAGGGCAAAAAAATAAAAATCAAAACAGACAAACAAAACTCCCTTTAAAGAGAGCCAAACTTACTTTGCCTGTGTTACAAGACTTACTCCAATGCATAACGATACTTCTTATGAGATATTTATTATAAGTGATCTCATAAATGCAGTCTTGTAAAAAAATCACAGAAATTATCATGGAAGGAGGTGACAGAATTTATGGATTGGTTATGGAAACAATATAAAATATCACAGTTTGCTATGAAGTAATTGAGAGTACTCAGGAAAACAAAATTATTGTAACTGAGAAAGAGTAATTTGGATATGTTTAAAGGTATCTATTGAAAATGAACATAAATCATAACAATAGGACAGCTGGTCAATGAAATCTAAAACTGCAATGTTAAGTAAAGGTAATTAGATAAAAGAAGGAAGCAGAAAGAATGGTGGAGTGTGTGTGTGTCAGAAATTACAGTCAACCTATATGAGGAGAGATACAGAGTGTTCAAAATAGAACTGTGTTACTTGTTTTTATTATTTCCCCTGTTACTGCCCTTTTGTAAAAGCTGACCCCTATATCCTATTGGATCTAGTCTGCTATTAATAAGGAAGTTATTTCAGGTGAGAAATCATTCAAAAGAGTGATGTTATTTTCTTGGGTTATAGATTGACATCAAACATGGAGCCCTTCTTCACTGTTACCTAAATTCCTATTTTCATTGAAGTATTGGTGATTATAAATGCTTACTCATTTACTGTTTTCTGTAAGCAGTGCTAGTCACAACAATTGCTAACTTAAAAAAAAAGCTTACTCAGGGCTGGCCCGGTGGTGTAGTGATTAAGTTCATGCCCTCCGCTTTGGCAGCCTGGGGTCCACAGGTTTGGATCCTGGGTGCAGACCAATGCAACACTTGTCAAGCCATGCTGTGCTGGCGTCCCACATACAAAATAGAGGAAGATGGGCACAGATGTTAGCTCAGGGCCAGTCTTCTTCACCAAAAAAATAAAAAAAAAGCTTACTCTATGCCAAACATGTTTTACAAAACTTTACATGGGGCCAGCCTCTGTGGCCTAGTGGTTAAGTTCAGCATGCTTTGCTTCGGTGGCCCAAGTTTGGTTCCTAGGCGCAGACCAACACCGCTCGTCAGTGGCCATGCTGTGGTGTCTGGCAGCCCACATTCAAAACAGAGGAAGATTGGCAACAGATGTTAGCTCCGGGCAAATTTTCCTCAAGCAAAAAAAAGGAAGATTGGAGACAGTTGTTAGCTCAGGGCGAATCTCCCTCAGGAAAAAATAAAAAAATCTTTACATGCATTGACTCATTTTATTCTCTGAACATCTCTATGATTTAGATGCTGTTGTTATATCCATTTCACTGATGTAGATTGTCATGCTTAGAAATGAGTTATTTGTCTGAGGCTTCAAAGCAACTCAGATGTGTGATTCCAGAGCTTATGTTTTTTAACCACTATAATAGTTTTTTCCTGAATATAATGGACATTAAAAGTTTGTTTCCTTGTATTGAGCAGACCTTTTCCTTCACTACAGTTAGATTATGGTTGGGAACCATGTCAACCTCTTGATTCTATAGGAAGGACTCACATGTGAGCTGGCACTTGCCTTGCTTTTTCCAAAAGCAGCTGCTGGGGGCTCCAATAGATATTCTTTCCTCTAAAAGCGTTCTGTTTTTACAATCAAAGAAAGGAAAAAGGGAGCTTTCTCCTCTCACTGTCAACAAGCACTGCACATGGGAAAGAAGACTTATTCCTCTCTGTGAAAATAGCATAAGGTTTCCCCCACAGGACTCATTAGCCTATTATTTTTACCCCTGCCTTATGCCTTGACTTTTTCAAGGGCTCACAGAGTCGTGGCAGATGTTGTATGCTAACTCCCATTGATTTTACTTTTATCTGGGAGGAAATGTTCTGGAACATTCTGGTGTGTCCTTGCACTGCTTCTCTTCCCCAGCTATGGCACACTCACTATCACCACAAACAGTCATTCTTTGCAGGACTACATTTTTCTTCTCACTATGCTAACAGTTGTGTCAGTATCTTAAAGTTAGTCAGTGATCATTAGGGGTCCTCTGTCACATTTTCATTCAACACAAAACTCCTAGGGAGGCTGATTTGGACAGTGGAGGCTTCCAGTGGTTTATGACTTATAGAAACATTTTATGTTTCTTATGAGAGATAAGTTTGACACAAGTAAATCTGCTAAAACTTCGCTGTATTATTTTGGCACCATCCTTGTTATTGACCCCCACAACTCAGTATAATTCAGAGGCTTGATACTAGTTCCCCTTCCCTAGGGGAAAGAGTGAATCTAGTATTTTATCATACTCTATTTAAATTTAAATACAGTAAGTCAATCATACAGAATTAAAATATATCTGTGCCCCTAACTGGAATTGTCACTTATATTCAGGACTTGAAAGCTTCCCTGAAGCACTGTTATTTTTTTTTGCATATGATTTGCTTCTAATGTCTCAGTTCTAATTAAACTAGAAAATTTTAAATACTTATATATGCCCTTCCTTTGTGTATATACATATGTGTATATGCACACACGTATATACAGATGTGTAAACACATATTAGACATATTTGGTACCATATAAAATTATATTCCTTCTCTTTGTCTTTTTCTCCCCTCTCATTTAGAAATGAAAGCTCAATAATGCAAGGTCTTTAAGCCAATGATCAACTCAGTTTTCACTTTTGTTATTCAGTTTTCGGGCTTTTAACAGATGCTGTTAGCCAGTGCAAAAAAATACACATGAATTGGAATAACTTTATAATTAAATAAACTGCAATGCATGTAATCTATACAATAAGTCAGGTTTTCCAGTCTGTGGTGCCCTTTCAATTCTCTGCATGATATTCCTGTCTAAAAGGCACTAATAGAGATATTCTGATCTTGAAAAGAAAAGTGAGGAAAATCAACATCTAAAACTTAGAAAAGTCCTGGGTAGTAAAAGGTCTTTGTTCTGTGAAGTGTTCTCCCACAGAGGAACAGAATTTTCTTTTAGCTTTTACGTTTGACTCCCAGGCTCTGAAATATAATAATCAAAGCTCTTTGCTACCTTATGTTGAATCTCTTGCACATGAAATCTTTTTATTTAGCAAGAAATGGAATTCTTGCCCCCAAATAATTTGATGAAAGCTTGAACTTTGCCAGTTAAAAATATCTTTTTTATTATGATGTTACAAGAAACTCCTGGTAGGCTACTGGGATAATTAGAGAAGACTGGAGGATATTTAATGAGTTTTCCGGGGTGCATTTGAGAATGCATCACATGTTATCACGGGTTCCTGATAATTTTATCTTTCTGTCTCTTGCTGTCAATGTACCCTGGTGTTGGAATGCTTAAATTAGAGATCCAAGACAATATTAGAACCTAGAAAAGTCTAATTTTTTTAGAAGTTTTTGTGAGGAAGTATGAGTCTTTATCCTTTAACAGCTCTGGGCCTTATATTCTTTCTCATGGGCAGATTAGTATAAACCACTCAATAGCTCATCTCAAAGGAAGAGGCGTTTTGCTTTGTCAGGGATTGAAAGTGCCATTGCCTTGTGGTTAAATGAAAAGAAGAAACATAAATAATGCTCTTGGAAATTGTTCGGTAATCATTATGCACCTTGATGGTCTGCCGTAGCTTCTGAGAGGAGGGGTGCAGGAATTTCAAGCTAGATCTCTCAGGCTGGATTCCTTTCATGTAGATCCTTGCACAACTCAAACGAAACTGAAAAAGTGATATTATCCAGCAAAAGCTTTGACACAAAATCTGCTGTATGAACCCTGGGGGGAGATGCTGAGCTAGAAGCAAGAGCAAGAGGAAAGTTAGGGAAGAGATTGGTGGTGGTCTCCACCCTATCACTGATAGGGAGAAAAGGGAAGGAGAAGGGCTTTATTTTTTAATTCTTAGAGTAAGAAGATAGTGAGGACAAAAACGAAAGCACTATAATCCAAGAAGTGGTCTGTCATGGAGCCTGAATTCTAGAGGGGTTTAAACATTTGGGTGGGATTTCAATCTAGCAGTGATCAGAACAGAATGAGAAAGGCTCATTGGAAGCGAGATGAAAAATGGATACAAACTACTGTGATTAATTCCCTACAGCTCATGTAAGGGCCACCTGCTCCAGAAACAGCAGCCCAGGTAAAGTGGCAGCATCAATGTCAACAAGTTGTAATAGCTTCAACAAGCATGGGAATAAAGCATTGCTCTCAGGCAGATGACATCTCCAGAAGCTGGATGCCTCAGATCAAGGGTCAGCAAACTATGGCCTACAGGCCAAATCTAGCAAGCTATCTGTGTAAATGAAGTTTCATTGAGACACAGCTCCATGCATTCTTTTTGTGTTGTCTATGGCAATATGCAGAGTATTATCTGCTTTCGCAGTCGGCTATAAGGCTTTAGTTGAGTAGGAGCAACAGAGACCTTATGGTTTACAAAGCTCAAAATATTTAGTATCTGGCACTTTACAGAAAAAGTTTGCAGAATCCTGCCTTGGCAGCATGTTAGACCACTGTACCCTGATGTATCAGGAAGTCAGATGCAACTCCCAAACTGTTTTCCATAGAGGCTGCACCGTTTTACATTCTCACCAACGGTGTACAAGAGGTCCATTTCTCTACACCCTCACCAACACTTATCTTTTGTTTTTTGACAGTAGGCATCCTAATAGGTGTGAGTGATATCTCTTTGTGTTTTTGATTTCCATTTCCTTATGATTATTAGTGTTGAACATCTTTTCATATATCTATTGGCTATTGGAATGATTTCTTCTATTCAACTCCTTTGCTCATTTTTTAATCAGGCTATTTTGTTTTTTGGCTATTGACTTACAGGAATTTCAGGTTGCCTTCTCTCTCTTAATTGATTCTTTGTGCAGAAGCTTCTATTCTTGCTTTTGTTGTCATATCCAAAAAATTATTGCCAAGACCAATGTTAAGGATCTTTTCCCTATGTTTTCTTCTTGAAGTTTTATAGTTTCAGGTCTTATGTTTAAGTATGTAATCCATTTTGTGTTTATTTTTGTGTATGGTGTAAAATAAGGGTCCAATTTCATTCTTGGGCATATGGATAGCCAGTTTTCCCAGTATCATTTGTTGAAGAGACTACCTTTCCCTATTGTGCATTCTTTGCATCCCTGTTGAAGATCAATTGACTGTGTATACATGGGTTTATTTCTGGCCTTTCTATTCTATTCCATTGGTTTATATGTCTATTTTTATGCCAGTACTAAACTGTTTTGATCACTGTAGTTTTGTAATATGTTTTGAAATCAGGAAGTGTGATGTCTTCAGCTTTGTTCTTCTTTCTTAAGATTGCTTTGTCAATTCAGGGTCTTTTCTGTTTCCATACAAATTTTAGGATTGCTTTTTCTATTTCTGTAAAAAATGCCATTGGGATTTTGATAGAGACTGCGTTAAATCTGTAGATCGCTTTGAGTACTATACATATTTTAATAATATCGAGTCTTCTAATCCATTAACTCAGTATCCCTTTTCATTTATTTGCATCTTTAATTTATTTCATCAACGTTTTGTAGTTTTCACTGTACAAGTCTCAAAAAGATATTTTCACTCCCATGTTCATTGCAGTATTATTTACAATAGCCAAGATATGGAAACAATCTAAGTATTCATGAACAGATAATGGATAAAGAAAATGTTACATATATATACATACATACAGAATAGAACATTATTTAGCCTTAAAAAAGAAAGAAATCCTTCCATATGGACAGCATTATAACGTTACGAGGACAATGAGGACATTGGCTAAGTTAAATAGGCCTGTCACAGAAGGACAAACACTGCGTGACTGCACTTACATGAGGTATCTAAAATAGTGAAACTCATAGAAATAGAGAGCAGAATGTTGGTTGAAATGTATATTACTAAATAAGAGAAACCAATCTGAAAAGGCTACAAACTGTATGAGTCCAACTATATGATTCTGGAAAAGGCAAAATATGCAGACAGTAAAAAGATCAGTGGTTGCCAGGGGAAAGTGGGGAGCATAGGGTGAATAGACAGGGAGAGCACAGAGGATTTGTAGGGCAGTGAGACTACTCTCTATGATGCTACAATGGTGGATACATATCATTATGCATTTGTCCTGACGCATAGAATATATAACAGCAAAAGTGAACCCAAATGTAAATGATGGAGTTTGGGTGATAATGATGTATCAATGTAGGTTCATCAATTGTACCAAAAGTACCTTCCTTGGGAGGGCATGTTGGTAGTGGAGGAGACCGCACGTATAGGGTTAGAGGGTATATGGGAACTCTGTACTTTCTGCTCAATTTTGCTCTCAACCTAGAACTGCTCTAAAAATTAAAGTCTATTAAAACTTTTTAAAAGAAGAAACAAACTACAAAAAGTAAAGGACGTTGATTCATATAAATAAATTATTTAAAATTTAGTCTAAAAAATAAAAGTAAGGCACCTTGGCATTGTTGAGACCACAGAGCAATGACCCTGTGGAAAATGCAGAAGCAGATACAAGATGGCATAAGAGACAAAATAAAATTTCATTCAGGCCCCTTTTTCAGACCAGGGTTTCTCAACCTCTGCTATTGACTTTTGGGGCTGGATAATTATTTGTTGTGACAACCAAAAATGTGTCTACACATTGATAAATGACCCTTGGAGGGCTAAATTACTTTCAGCTGAAAACCACTGCTGTAGACTTTGCATTTTGAACAGCTTTATTGAGATATAACTTACACACGATAAAATTGACCCATTTAAAGTTACAATTCAATGTACTTTTTTTGTATTTACAGAGTTGTGTACCCTCACCACAATTTAGTTTTAGAACATTTTCATCACCCCAAAATAAACCTTGCACCCCCATTGGCAGTCACTTCCCTATCCTCCCCAGCCCTAGATAATCACTAATCTACTTTCTGTAGATCTACTTTCCATAGATTCGCCTGGTCTGAACCTCTTTTTTTTTTTTTCCCAGAGGCAGATTCGCCCTGAGCTAACATCTGCTGCCAATCCTCCACTTTTTTTTGCTTGAGGAAGGTTAGCCCTGAACTAACATCTGTGCCAATCCTCCTCTATGGTTTTTTGTATGTGGGACACCTCGGCAGAGTGGAGTAGGTTCGTGCCCAGGATTGAACTGCAAACCTGGGCTGCCAAAGCGGAGCACACAGCTTGAACCACTCGGCAACGGGGCCAGGCCCTGGTCTGAACCTCTTTTGAGAGGAAAGCTTAATCCCAAAAGAGACAACCATGGCCATCAGTGTGGAGGCTTGTTGGATATTTGGGGAAGATGCTCTGAAGAAAGTGATCATATTAGAGAGTCACATCAGAAAGAAACCCTACCATTTGAAATAAGTCAGCAAAGTTTGAAAATTTCCCCAGATCCCAAGATGGTCACATGAAAAGCCAATCCCACTCCTCAGCTTTTGTGTAATCCTCACTTAACAAATTCATCTCCCTCTTTCTGGGTTAAAACTTTGAGAGTGGAAAAGGGGTCACATATTTAACTTCTGTTTTCTTTTTTCTTTCTTCCCCTCTCAACAAGCTACTAAGGCAGGAAAGGTTTTTCTTCAACTTCCATCTTATCACTGCCCCTGTCTTCCTGTTTGCGGCTAATGGCAGGGCTTACATGGTGTGTAAAGACGTTTTTTTCTGTTTTCCAAAGAGAAAGTTAGGATGTGAATCCTCCAGGCCTAGTTTTTGATATCTTTAAAGGAAGAGAAATGTATTTAGAAACCTCTTATTCTATTTAGTAGCCTGATTTGCAAGACTTTTGTGTTGAGCGTGGTTCTACTTTGAGGGTGAGATGCTAATTGTTAATTGCTTTTTGCTCTTTGCAACAAATCTTAATCACCTTCTGCACCGCCCCCTCCCCTGCCCCCGTGGAAACTGCTCCAACAAATGGTTACTTTGGGTTAATTAACCTGACTATCCGAACTCAGAAAGGTAAAGGAAAAAAGTGCATTGCTTCCACTCTCTCACCTCACCCCTTAGAAAAGTAACTACATTGTGAGCTCTTTCATCTCACCTGTGTCTTGCTTGAATCACTACATCCAGAAACCTCCTATCACAGCTGAAACAATTTGGTGCCCACCTATAAGATATTTTCTGTCTATACTGTGACAAGAGAAGGTCTTCAAGCAGAAGGACACACGTGCTTGAACTAGGAAGCCATCAGTACGTACACTGCTCATCACAAATGCAGGTGCTTCCGGAGTGGGGTGAGAAGATTAGCTTGGGCACCACAGCATTTGGCTACAGTATATAATACTTCAATTAAACAATGTGTTCAAAAACAGACAAAGAAAGCACTAGACTATCCAAAAAAGAAAAAAAACAAAAGCAAAAAAAAAAACCCAGCAAACACTTGGAAATACATAAGACATTTTGCAGCACAATCAAGTTGAAATTTATGACATTCTTATACTTGCTTCTAGTAGATGCCTTGATTATGAGAACAAAATGTTCCCGTCCTACTTTGGGGACCTCATTTCATCTTCCCATGCTTTGTTGTCTTGCCTCAATGACCAGCCAAGCGTCCCAGTCCCTTGAGGACTTTAGCTAGATTTTGTGCTGTCTCTCTAGTCTCCCAGGGACTACAACGTTGAACCCAAGCCCAGAAGTTAGTGTTCTTCCTGTCATGTGCTCAGTCAGAAGTTTTACCCCTCCTTGGCTCCCAGGCAATAACAAACTTGAAACAAAGTAGAAAGAGAGCAATCTAGAGCTTTGTAATAGCTTTAGCTCTTAAATGTGACAGGAGATAGTCTCTTTCATGTTTTTTCACTTATATCTAGATAAATCTATATACTTGTAAGTAGTTTTCTATATGCCACAAGTGTCGTCAAGTTGATTCCCAGCTCTTAAATGTGACAGGAGATAGTCTCTTTCATGTTTTTTCACTTATATCTAGATAAATCTATGTACATGTAAGTAGTTTTTTATATGCCACAAGTGTCGTCAAATTGATTCCCACTCCTAGAGACTCGGTGTACAGCAGAGTGGAACCCTACCCTGTCTTTTTGCGCCGTCCTCTCATCTTACGGTGCTGTGTCAGACAATGATTCACTGCTATACATAGGGTTTTCACAGCCAATTTTTCAGAAATGGGCGGCCAGGTCCTTCTTCCTAGTCTGTCTTGGTCTGGAAGCTCCGCTGAAACCTGTCCACCACGGTGATCCTTATGGTATTTGAAATGCTGGTGGCATAGTTTTCAGCATCACAGCAACACACAGCCACCACAGTATGACAACCGACAGATGCGTGATGTGGCTCCCTGACCAGGAAATGAATCAGGGCCTCAGTAGAGAGAGAGCTGAATCTTAACCACTAGACTACCAGAGCTAGCTATGTATGTAGTTAAGGTATTGTAAAATGATAATCACTATTGTTTAAATGAGATGTTCCTCTCTTTTTCTACAATGTGGGAAAATAGAGCAAGTTAATTTCCATTTTATTCTTTTCACACTTTTTAGCAGGAATTGCACAGTATTACAAGCCAAAAAAATTTACTGGGAATGGTTAAAAGAAACATTTTTTTTTTTTAATATAACAGGGCATATGTATCTTTTTTTTTTATAATTTTATTTATTTATTTTTTCCCCTCAAAGCCCCAGTAGATAGTTGTATGTCATAGCTGCACATCCTTCTAGTCACTGTATGTGGGACACGGCCTCAGCATGGCCGGAGAAGTGGTGCGTCGGGGCGCGCCCGGGATCCGAACCCAGGCCGCCAGCAGCGGAGTGCGCGCACCTAACCGCTAAGCCACGGGGCCGGCCCAAGAAACATTTTTCAAGTCATACAGTTTCTTAGTGCTGCAGTAACCTTCTCTAAACCCCTTGCAGTTCATCTCTACAAGTGCCTAGAAATTTCACACCACTCCTGAATGTGAAATGGAGGGATGGAGACCACACTAACAGGGAGAGAGGAATTGAAGACAGCTGCACTAACTCTTAGCACACTTGTACGTGGTAACATGGAGAACGGGAAAGACTGATGGTCAAGAGATCCAGGTTTTACTTTGCCACTAACTAAGCTAGATAAATGTGGGCAATTTCTCTCACTGCTGCAGGCATTAGTCTCCTCTTTTACAAAATGAGAGGTCTTGATAATATTTCTAAGGTCTCTTCCAGTTCTCTATAGTTCTATTCAAGTCAGAGATTCTCATGGATGGTGTCTCATCTCTCTGTTTCCTCTCTCCTTTATTGTCTTCTCATACCTTTAGAAGGACTAGTTTATTGAGATACTATTTGGGCCTGTGAGTAGCAGAACATCTGAAAAAAGTAGCTTAACAAAGTAAGTTTATTTTCTTCTGTAATGAGAAGATCAGAAGTAGGTGGATCAGAGTTTATGTAGCCGCTTAGTGTATTCATCGAGGATGCAGGCTTATTCCGTTCTCCTCTGCCTTTCTTCATACGTTGCCTTCGGCCTAATAGTGGAAGGTGGTTACTGCACTTCCATACATCACATCTATACTTCAGGCAGGAAGGAGGCAGGAGAAAAATGAGGGCAGATGTCTGCTCAAGAGGCAGGGACTTAAGCCTCCATCCCGTCAGCCAGATTTTGTTGCATGGACTTTTACACCCTTGAAAGCTATAGGAGGACAGGGAATTCAAATATTTCATTTTCTATTTCTCCAGTTAAAGAAGACAAGGGGGAAAGGGATCAAAGGGTGAGTGAACTAACCTCCAGTACCTCCCACGGTTGGTATTTTGGAAAAGGTAACATATTCATAGGAGAAAAAAAATTATTTGAAAGGCAGTGAGGAGAGTTCTTACTTTTTAATCTCATCTTAATCAAAGAAAGTTTCCTAGAAGATAAACATGTTGTGGAAGAATACTAATTGTAGATAATTTGTTATCTAAATGACAAATTCAAGATAAAAGGTAGTTTTATGTTGCTAGTAGAAGTCTCAGGATTGGCAAGGCTAAATAATATTTAAAAGGTGTTTCTACAAAGGTGTTTCTATAGCATTATCTCAGCAGACTGATAAAATCAACCACTTCTAAAAGTTCTAATAATTATTGGGCACACACAAATATAATAAACAATGGAATCCAACTCTTACTTCATTATTATCAGACTTATTCAGATCTATTTAGAGATACAATATGGCACATTATTATTATCATTATTACTATTAGTCAAACTTCATCTGTGAAAGGTGTGGTCTTTAAATTTTTGAAGTGGATATTTTATACCAGTTACAACAGTCAGCTCAAAAGATGCTGGTACTGTGAATTAAAAATAATTTACAAATTTATATTTAAGCATGATACTCCATTTTAGGGGGAGAAAAATCCTGTATTAATGTTAAAACTCTTGTTTGTACCCATATTGGCTGAACCTGGCTGTTGCCATGAAATGAAAAATATTTGAGTTTCTATATCTAACATAGCTACTTACTGTGTTTTATTTCTTCTGCAGACATTGGGTCCTGTGTGATGGAAGGATAATTTCCGTGTCTGGCATTCACAAGTGTTTAGACATAGACTCTAGTTTATTTGTCTCCAGGTATCCTGTATTAGTCTATCCCCCAAATAGTGAACAGGAGAAAAAAAAGTTTATTTTGGCTAATTTGAATATCTCCTCAATAGTGAAGGCGTACTGGCTGGTAAGCAGAGATGGAGGAAACAAATATTAAAGGCAACTCAGTCAATTTGTTGGCCTTTTAAAAATTATAAATATTTATGTGAAAAGAAGTAACATATCTTAGTGTCCCTGCTTTAGTTAAAAAAAAAAATGCAATAAAGATCAAAAAGAGTGGAAGCTGCAAGCTGTGATGTTTGCTGAAACGTGGCAACAAGTACAATGCCATAATTTCTAAATAGCTGAAATCAATCAACGAAGTGGAATGCGAAGTTTGACATTTTTAATAAATTATTCTATTTACCTCAATGCAAGTGACATAATTGAGGTAAATTAAATAGAGGAAAGAAACAACTGAGCTGTAGCTAAATCATGTTTTATTCAGCATTCAAAGTTTTCTTTAAAATGGATTCAGAATTTTTTTATGTGTGTGTGGGGAAGATTAGTTCTGGGCTAATATCTGTTGCCAATCTTCCTCTTTTTGCTGAGGAAGACTGGCCCTGGGCTAACATCCGTGCCCACCTTCCTCTATTTTGTATATGGGATGCCGCCACAGCATGGTTTGATAAGCAGTGTTTCAGTGTGCACCTGGGATCCCAACCTGTGAACCCTGGGCCGCTGAAGCAGAGCTCACAAACTTAACTGCTACATCACCAGGCCGGCCCCAGATTCAGAATTTTTAAATTCTGGAATGATAGAAGTTGAATTCTTTAAATAATACAACCTGTCACTCATTTCAAGCTAACAAATTATGACATTCTTTCATAAATCTGTATTCCTGTAACATTAACAGAGATTATATACTTTTAAATGAATAACATTAACACTTATGAAAATAACTATGGTTGTGGACAGAATTATCCTGAAAAAAATTACTGTAGACTTAAATCCTGAGAATAGAGAGCATATAATATACTTTCTCTGATGTTCATATTTTTCTGAAATTTTATTCAAGGCCCTACTACTGACATTATTTTAGTCAAGTATACTAAAAGGTAGAGAAGAGAGTGAAATGCATCTGAAAATGGTCACTTTTTTATACAAATAGTTTTTTCTTTTCACTTCAGTGCATAATTAAGAGATATTCTAAAGCCCATACAAATTAAAAATTGTAATAAAAAAGAAGACATATACAGCTGGAAATGTTTTTTCTTCTTAGTTTGAGAAGTTATTAAAAAGCCACTAAACTACATAGTATAAAACAAAAGATAAAGCAAAGATATTGGCCAACAATAAGCAAATATTTATTTCAGGGGAAATACAAATAATAACGAAGAATGTGAAACAATGCTCGATTTCAGTCATTTTCAAACAAAAGTTAATTAAAACAACACTTTAAAATTATATAACTCTGAAAATATTTTGGAAAAATATCTTAAATATAATACCTATTATTGGAACAAGTATGATGAAATTGGCATTTTCACATTGATTACATTTATCTAAATGGTAAATACTTTTAAAAAAGACAATTAAACATATATACTGTTTTTACTGTTTGACTGCAATAATTCTGCATTAAAAATGTACCACAGAAAATTATTAGAGAATATCACAAAGAATTTGTGTTCAGCGATGTGAACAAAAGCATTGATTCATTCATTCAGTAAATATTAATTAAACATCTGGTATGTGCCAGGCATTGTTCTAGGCACCCAGAATAACTAGTGAACAGTAAATGACCTTGGTTTTCTTTGTGTGCACATTCTAGTGAGTTTCTAGTGATTACAAAAGTGTTACTTCTAAATGTTGGAAAAATATGTACAAAAGTAAGAACCTGATTAAATAGTATAATTCTTCCCTAATAAGGAGTATACTGTTAAACATTTTTGAACCTTTATCAACATGTGAAAAATCAGAATGTAAATTTTTACAAGTTTGATACAAAACTGTATGTATATATTATAAATGCATATATATGCACACACAAACACTAACATATATAACATATATAATATGTATATTAATATGACTTCTGATATGATATTATAAATAAAAATTACTCTGTATAAAGGTGTTTATATTTTCCTTGCTTTTATGATAATTTGCAAATTTTATATATTTTTGATGTACTGGTATATTTGTTTTTGCATATTCATATAATATGTAAATTTATGTTTATACTGGAAAATTTTAAAACAAATATTCAAAGAGATTGGTTAAATAAACAAATTTTACATGCTAGGAAGGCTATAAAGATTATCAGAGTTTGTCTCTAGACAGAGTGGTATTATAGATAATTTTTCCTTCTTCCTTTCTCTCTCTGTATATATATGTTCCATAAATTTTATACAATTCCCTTTTGAAAAATTATAAGTTGGAAAAATAAATTTAAAAATTAATCTTTTATGGCTGTTTTTTTATTGCTATCTCTGCAAAGTTCCAATGTTGATCCCTGTGTTTCAGGTGTCAGTCAATATGAAAAGCAATCCGGGGAGGTTATAGCTTTGAACGTACATAAAGGCTCTGTCTCATCAGGCTTATGTTGCCCCTGCATCAATGACCCGAAGGGCTGTGGCTCACTGTGTGTTGCAAACCTCTCCTGCATGTCATTCTCAGTTAACAGAGGCGTCCTGTCAGCTCTGTGATAGAGTAATACCTCCTGTAACTCTCCTTGGGGATAATTTATCTTCTAGATACTTCCTAAGCTTTTAACATTATTTACCTCAACAGTAATTTAAATGTAGTTCTGAGGATCTGGACATGAGGTCATTGCAGCCGAAAGAGACAAGGCTGTATCATCTCTACTTTGAGTACACGAAATATCTGTGTTAAAAGAGGTTTTACGATTTGGGAAGTCATAGACATCAAAGATGCACATAAGCCTACAGATATATGCTCACAGCTCTTAATCTCAAATATTTAAGAACCAGCGCCCCCCCACACTTAAGCACACGGATTTTCCCCAAGATAGAAGCCCCGTCTTCACCTTTTACTTTACAGAAATTTATTAACTGCATGTAAAAGTGAAACAGTAGGCCATCAATACAATTGCAAAGTACAAAAAATTTTGGGCTGTCTCTTCCTCTCTGTTGCATTATTTGGGATCAATCTGCACTTTGTGCTACCACCTTCACCACCAGGCTGGCCTTTTGCTTCAACAATTTCCTAGCTTTTCCTTGAGTTGACAGACAAGTTTATAAAAGTCATTTAGAATCCCACTCTTTACTAATCTTTGAGACTGTGTAATAGTAGAATATATTTGTGCCAGGAAACAGATTTACGGAAGGGGATTTTGAGGTTTTAGGCAATCAAGTAGGGAAGATATTTCTGACATTACTTTCAATCTTAAATTAGAATACTAATTAAATTATACTCTTGTTTACTAGTAATAAGTATTATTAGAACAACTAATAATAGAATATCAATTAACTAATTAAGAAAGAAATCTTAGGAATCATCTTTTCTCTTTGTCATTCCCCTTATTCCTATTTCAAAGATTTAAAATCCTAAGCCCCTTGATGCCGTTCACATTATAATACAGAAGTGGCTGCCTGTGCTACTTAGAAGTATGACAGCCTTGGTTTACATATTTGACTTGACTGGTCAGAAAAGTGTTGTAATCTTATGAGTTCTTAGATTTTCATGTGGATGCTCAAAATATATATGAATAACTACAGCCTAGTGCAATGCCTGACATATTGATGCACTCGACATATAGTTGCTGACTAAAAGAAGTGCATGAATGAATAGCTGATGTTAATGTGTAGACCTGTGTCCGTTCTTATAGATTTTTAGATACTGTCCCGTGTGCAGCTGGCTCTCAACAAGCATCCAATTTCAATTTGGACTAGTTTCCAAGAATCACTTAATGTGAGAAATTTTACATTGGGCTGGGGATTGAGAACAAAAGCAAGATTTTAGTTTCAACGATCATGGACTTCTCTTTCTTTGACAATATCAGAATGAAAAACAGATAGCCTCCCATCCTCTCATCATCAGCAACTCAAATTCCTCCCAGCTCACTGTGCACTATTCTTTAGGGAGTGATCTTGATGTGTACTAGATGTTCCACCAATCAACGGTTGCTAAAGGTAGCTCTGATCATCACATTCAAGTTCCTGGCAGCTAGATAGAGAAAGGGCATAAATGAGCACACTCTCTCCTTTTGAAGAACATACTTTAGAAGAATCATACAACATTTCCACTTCTATATTACTGATCAGATGGGGCCATGCCTAGCTACAAGGGAGGCTGGATATTATGGTCTTTGGGTGAGCAGCAATGCATTCAGCTACAGTTCTGTTATGAAACAAAAGAATAAAAATTTGGAGAAAGTATTGTCTGCTCTAATTCTCACTCAAATATGGAAAATTTAACTTTCTAGTTATATCTAAAATTTAAAAAATTATTACCAAGAAATAAATATCATTTTTTTTCCTGAATAATTAGTTTATCTTTAGAAAGGTGCAATGCTATGTCAGGAGGTGAATTAAACTTCTTATTAATTATAGTTGTGTAACCAGATACAAACAAAATATCAGAATTTGAAATGTAAAATATTAGTATTTTACCACTACGGATACAGTTTAATTTTTAATTTAAAGTGTGCTAGGTATGGTCTGCTGGAAGTTGGAGTCCAAATTCCACTTTCTTCTATGTGCCCTCCTGTGCTGAAGAGATAAGAATGCTTAAAAAATAGGACCAGATTTTTCAGATTGCCTTGTAGCTAAAGATCTGAGTACAAGTTTGATTCCTCAAAGTTAGATGTGGTTACAATAGGTTGGAGGGTGGAAGTGAGCAAGACACATCTTCCTGAATTTTGTCAGTTAATATGTCTCCTTTACTTCTTTCACAATGCTTGTCAAAATTCCCTCTCTGTTCTCTACTCCAACATGCCTGGGTTCAGACACACACACACACACACACACACACACACATGCACCCCCCCCCCCGACATCTTACTAGGCTCTTGATATGGTCTGTTCACTCATTGACAAAAGAATGAGTTGAGTTGTCTGTGAAAAAGGGCATTTAAACAAAAGAGATAACCAGACAGTCCTCAATCACACAGTTGTTCTTCACCATCTTGCTCCCAGTGCTTCAGACTGATGAATGTTTTCCAAGGGAGCTCCAATCTCTAGGTTGCTTTATGAGAAAGATTTAAAAAATTAAGCCCTATTTTTGCCTTCTCCCCCTCCAACATTTTATTATTTGACTATCTGAAATAAAAATTATCTTTCTATAATCATAAATGCATACTGAAATAATTTGGAAAAGGCACTTAGAGTAGAAAACAGAAAAAGTATTTCCGCCTCCCTTTTTGGTACAAAGATTAAAAATGTCTAAATATTACTCTGTCAGAAATGGTTCATTAAGTGATCTCCACATTTTCAGTTCAATTCACCTATTCCTTTTTCATTTAGGAGGGGATTAGAAACGCCACCCCTCCCCTCCTCTCCCCACCCTCAGTCCACACATTCCTCACTCCCTCATTTGCTGAGTGCATATTATGAGTCACACACTGTGCTAGGTACTGTAGACATAAAGAAACATAAAGTAAGATTCCTGCCATGAAGGGGCTCAAATTTTAATGGTGATGCAGATATATAAGTGGATTAATTTTAACACTATACCTTAAGTGTTATAATGGAGGTATTGCTAAGTTGTTTGAATCCCATAAAGAAGAAAGGGTCTAACTCTTTCAGGAGAATCACAGAAGGCCAAGACACATGCTTTTCACATTATTAAAGTAGGAGTGATAGTCCTACTAAGCGTCATCCAGTAGGCCAGGTTTTTGTCACATTATTGCTGTCCATTCTCACGTTATACTTTCTTGGTAAGTGCTAGGAAGGAGTATCAGACAGAATCGAATTAGGAAAACAGAAAACACTCTAGGTATGAGACAAGGATAGACACACAGACACACACACACACACACACACACACAGACTTAAAAGGTGCTAGAAGGGCTTTAAGAACAGGAGGGAGAAGATTAATAACCAGCTTCTAAGATGGTCTCCAGTGATTCCTGCTTCCTGGTATTCATGCCCTTGAGTCTTTTCCCACATTGTATCATGATGCCTGGTTTGTGTGACCAACAACTTATTGCAAAAGTAATGATATGTCGTTTCTGGGCTAGAATATAAAAGATATCACAGCTTCTGCCTTTGTCTCTCTCTCTCTCTCTCTGTGTTCTATCCCTCACTGGTGGGGGAAGCCAGCTGTCACGTTATGATGACACTCAGGCAGCCTTGTGGAAAGGCTCATATGATGAGGAACTGAGGTATTCTGTCTAAAGCCAAAAAGAAACTGAGACCCCTGACCAACCGTCATGTGAGGGAGGGAGTCATCATGGAAGTGGATTCTCCAACCCAAGTGAAGCCGTCAGGT
The DNA here is from genome assembly GCF_020826845.1 of Diceros bicornis minor. Taxonomy (NCBI): domain Eukaryota; kingdom Metazoa; phylum Chordata; class Mammalia; order Perissodactyla; family Rhinocerotidae; genus Diceros; species Diceros bicornis. The sequence continues at coordinate 36,384,147 of NC_080742.1, forward strand.
GACGCAGCCTGGTCACCAGCTTGCCTCATGAGAGACACTGGGGCAGAACCACGAAACAGCTAAACTGCTTCCGGATTCCTGATAATCAGAAACTGTGTGAGATAAATTTTTCCTGTTTTTAACCGCCAAAAACGGTGTGAGAGTACTTTGTTAACATAGCAATCGGTAACTAATACAAAGGATCTCATGAGTGTCTACTTGCTAATTTGTTGTTGGAGTTACTCTTTCAATTGGCCCTAGATTCCCTAAAAAATATTCTTTCTTGAAAAAAGGCTGGACCCTCTGAAAAGATACTGCCTTTGTCTGGGTAGCGAGGTTCTGGAATCACCCCAACCTCGCTGCCATTGTAGCAAAAACAGTGTTAGAGTCAAAAGCAGGAAGCTTTTCTCTTATTTCTGTTTTCTTATCTCTTGCCAATATTAGTAAAACTTAATGGAACCTGGTTGGCTCACCTGGGAAAGCTACAGACTTTACAGCAATGTGCATCGACTCCCAGCCCTAGAAACATACAGCAGAGAATATTTAAGACTGAGTGTATCACTGAGCGAAAATAACCAAAGAAACTGAATGTACTATTAGCCCTATTTTATAGATGAGGATTCTATGGCTCAGAGTATAAATATCATGTCCTAGGTCACACAGCTACAGAATAGAAGCTCTCTGGAAAGAATACAAGAATCTTTCCAAACCTTCTTTTTATGAATGAGTTTAAATAGTGAGAAGGCAGAAAATGAAGGATTAAGTTTCTTATCTTTATTTGTTATACAACTTTGTTTCAGACCACTCCGGACCTTCAGAACCATATGTAGAGGAAGAGGAATCAGAAGGCATCTCCTTTAACATGTCATCTGTGGACTGTTTTCTATTACCTTTAACTCATTTATAGGACTTTTTACAGACATAACATGTTCCCTGGAAGAGGATATATTGCCATTCAGACAAGAGCCTCCATCCAAGGAGTGGGCAATGTATTCTCCCCTCCACCAGAAGTCAACTGTGAAACTATTAAAACATGAATAAGGAATGGGAGGAAAAAAGAGGAGGCTTTATTTGTCTTTTCTGGTATAATAAAAAAGGCAAAATGAGGGACAAAATGTATCTTGAACATTATTTTTACAAAGTTATAAACAGCCTGATGGCAATCTAGTTGGTACTATTGATAAAACTCAGGCTGGCTACGCTTCTCTGTTCAGAGGAAGGTGAATGGGCGAAGTTATTCTATTTGTGCCCTGCTGCTGTTAGTAGAATGAATAAGACAGAGTAAAAGTCACAAGTGGAATTGTACTAGTGTTTCCTCTATAATTAACCCAATACTTACACAGCCTTTAAAGTGAAAGAAGCACTACAAATGATGGAGACTCACAGGAGGTAATTATGTGCTTTCAATAAATGCCTGAAAGCTTACAACTTTTTTGGGAGATACTATCTCTGGAAAAAGCTTGCATGGTCACTTCCATTCTATTTATTATTTTAACAAATTGTATGTTATACAGAGAAATTTTATTTCCAAAAAAGATGACTACACATTAAACCAATTCTTTAATTAAAAGCCTATGGGAAGAACAATTTTAATTCCTTAGATAATTTCATTGTCTATTAAGATTGTATATTGAATTAACTTAAGGTTCAAAAAGTATTGCCACATTATTATTGTATGTGATCATATAATTCTCAAATTTCTATTGTGTATCCTCTAGGACTGAGGTCAACAAACTATAGCCTACAGACCAAATCTGGCCTGTCACTTGTTTTATAAATAAAATTTTATTGGAACACAGCCATACATGATTAAAAATGGGCCAAAGACCTTAGCAAACACCTCGCCAAAGAAGATATACAGATGGCAAATAAGCACATGAAAGATGCTCTACATCATATGTCGTCAGGGAAATGCAAATTAAAACATCAATGATACCCATTAAAATGGCCATAATCTGGAACAATGACAATACCAAATGCTGATGAGGATGTAGAGCAGCAAAAGTTCCCACTCACTGTTGATGGGGATGACAAATGGTACAGCCACACTGGAAGTCATTTTGACAATTTCTTACAAAATTAAACATACTCTTATCATATAATCCAGCAAGGGTACACTTTGGTATGAAAACTTATGTCCGCACAAAAACCTGCACATGATTGTTTGTAGCAGCTTTATTCATAATTGCCAAAACTTGGAAGCAACCAAGATGTTTTTCAATAGGTGACTGGATAAAGAAACTGTGGTATATTCGGACAGCGGAACATTACTCAGAGCTAAAAAGAAATGAGCTATCAAGCCTTGAAAAGATATGGAGGAAACGTAAATGCATATTACTAAGTGAAAGAAGCCAATTTGAAAAGGCTACATACTGTATGATTCAACTATATGATATTCTGTAAAGGCAGAGCCATGGAAACTTTAAAAGATCAGTGGCTTCCAAGGGCTGGGGGAAGGAAGGATGAATAGGCAGAGCCTAAAGGATTTTTAAGGTAGTGAAATCTGTATGCTACTATAATTTTGGAAACATGTCGTTACATATTTGTCCAAAACCACAGAATGTACAACACCAAGAGTGAACTGTAAGATAAACTATGGACTTTGGGTGATTATGATGTGTCAATGTAAATTCATCACTTATAACAAATGTACCATTCTGGTGGGGGTTGTTGATAATGGGGGAGGCTACGCATGTGGAGGGGCATGGGATATGTGGGACATCGCTGTACCTTCCTCTCTGTTTTGCTGTGAATGTAAAACTTCTCTAAAAAACTTAAATCTTTAAAGAAATTTGGCAATTGCAGCCATTTTTTCATACTTTCTTGATAATATCTTCTCTCTCTCCTCGTATTTAAAATGATATTTTATCAGTATGTCCTTAAATACGGCCTTAACTGAAACATGCATTTTCTGGAGGCTACAGGCTGAACAATGTTATGTAGTGTAATGGTGCCGGGTAGTTTCTCTTCTTTCCCTTCTGCCAATAGCAGAGTGTTGTAACCAGTGAAGAAACTTTACTGTCAACTCTGGATCTGCAAATAACTAACAGCGTGAAGCTGGGCAACTTACTTAACCTCTCTAAGCTTCATCCTTGGTGTTTCTATTTGGTATAATGAAAAACCAAAATCTTTGCTCTGTTAGAACGGAGCTTTAAAATCTTTTTTGACCACTCTTTAGCTAAGCACCTAGAACAATGGCTGACTCAAAATGGGAGTTCAATAAACATGGGTTGAAGGTTGATTTTGAAGTGTATGTTAAAAACTTAGCACAGTATGCAACCACGTAATGGGTGGAATATTATTAGATATTGACTATTTTACTTAATATTTCCTCTTCATTCCTTTTTTCTCTTTAGATACTATGTATTATTTTGTTAAATATTTGAAAAAGTTAGTTTAAAAGATGCAACAGGAAAATCAAAGACACAGACCAAATGTGGCTAGATGTATTCTCTGTACAGGATTTCTTTTTTCCTTTTTTTTTCAAGTACTTTCATTCACTCTTTCAAGAGATACCTCCACTAATGCCATGCCCTTCTATGTTTTTGTAATCTAAGGAAGTAGAAAGTGAGATCATCCTGGTGTGGAAGATTAAATCATTTACACAGAACCAAGAGTGGGTTGGAACCACAGCCTCCACCAACTTATTTAGATACGTGACTTTAGACAGGTCCCTCCCTTCTCTGAGGAGTTATTTTTTCTGCATTGTTAGTTGGGTTTAAAAGGTCTCCTTAAGAACCTTGTTTGAAAGGATTTGAGATAATTCGTGTGAAAATACCTGGTTCATTGAACAAAACAAAACCAATGCTTGTCAGAATGTTTATTAAAATATTAATTATTCTAACTATTGTATTTTCAATAATTGTTCCAATTTTGATGATTAAAATAATATTACTAGAAGGCTTTTACATATTTTTTTAAAAGACTGATCTGGAAAAATGATTTAGGACAAGAAGAAACCTGCTGTAATCCTGACTGTACTCTAACAAATTTGTAGAACCTAGACCCCTGAAACCGTATCTGTGTCTCTGCACTCTCTTGCTCAGGGTTTCTCCCACGCAAGTAGCTTTCAGCCAACGATATGCTCATAAATGTATGGAAACTGGCTCTCTGGAAAACAAACAAGCAAGTAAAGAGCAACAACAAAATAAAACAGACATTGATTGACAGTGTGTGTCTATTTCCGTGGTATAAATAGTTGACATTATTGAATGTGAAGTAGGAAAGAGATACACACAAACAGACTGTACTTCATACGGGCGCCAGCACACTGCTTTCAGCTCTAGTATTCTAGGATTCATTCAAGCAGTCTAACTGTACTGTCGCTATCTCTACTGCTGCCATGAATTAGCAGAGAATCCCAGACTTTGTATACTTTCTCTGGTGCCTACTGACAAATCCCATAAATCATGGGCGGAACATAGGTCTCACGTCAAGAGCCAACTGCTTTATTGGTAGTGGGTGCCTGTGATCCTGTATTAAGAATGGTACTGAGGCCACATCCCAGCTCAGTAAGAAAGAGAACTGTGATTACTTAGTGCTATTTGCTATGAGAGGACAGCCTCTTGGTCAGTGTTTGAACCTCGCATAAACAGACTTGTCATCGTGAGATGACTTGAAGCCCTTTCCAACCTCCTCAGGTCTTATAAACATTTCAACTGGTGGGGACTTCTGGAGACAATACCCCTATTTGCTTCTGAAACAAACATTGACCAGTTTTGGAAATTTTAAGCTGGATAGGAAAGAAAGCAGCACCACAATGGATAGGCCACCAGCCTCAGGCTACTATAGATCTATAATATCTAAAAGACTTCATGTAGCCAATCTCTCCTTCAGACACAGCAGCAAACGCTATTATGCTGCCTTATCCCATTAAAGATCATGTAGGGGCCAGCCCCATGGTGTAGTGGTTAAGTTCAGTGCATTTGGCTTTGGCCGCCCAGGTTCATAGCTTTGGATCCCAGGTGTGGACCTACACCACTCATCAAGCTGTGCTATGGTGGTGACCCACATATAAACTAGAGAAAGATTGCCACAGGTGTTATCTTAGGGCTAATCTTCCTCAAGCAGAAAACGAGGAAGATTGGCAACAGATGTTGGCTCAGGGCTAATCATCCTCAGCAAAAAAAGAAAAAAAAAGATCATGTGATACTATTGCGGAAACAATTAAAAACAAAGTTTCCTCCCAACCCATAAAACGTCTCCACAAAGGCAGAAGAGAAAGAAAACAATTTTACTATTGAATAAGCATCAAACCAGAATGTGATGCACATCACAGGCAATTTGTTAAAGAGATTGCAAAGACAGAAAGAAATCTTACCCTTACGTATAGCTAAGGTGATACAGCCCATTACATACATGTTCTCAAGAAAAATATTAACTAGTCCTCAAGGAAAAGGACTTGATAGCACATAGTTCATCCTAAATTCACTTGGTAATGGGGTGAACATCTGTGTTGGAGCAAGGGGTCCACTGAAGTTAAGTTTCTATTCTCCCACAGAGACTGGAAAATAGGGATGATATCTCCCTTGATAATTAGATTTCAAAGAGATGGCTTCCAGGTCTTTGAGGAAAACATTCTTGGCCTTAAATCAGGCAAGAGGATTATTTCCCTTTTGAAAAATTTTACACACATTTCAAAGAGACAGAGAAAGGCCTTACAATTACACATTTTCTAAAGTAAATGCTGTAAGAAAAGCGAGGAGGTGAAATCTTCCCTTGTTTTCAACAGTGAGAAATAAGCTTCCAGTATTTTTAATTTGTTTTAGCCTTACAAGCTCACAAATAATATATCTTAAATATGCTTAGATACACAAGTAACTTTATCTTAAATGAAAGTATGAGAAGTTATGAAAAATGAAAATTATGTTTTGCAAATACTTGCCATAGGTTAGATATTCAGGAATCAGGATCTGAAATTTGCAGGCAAGATTTTTATTGGAGAATGTTTTCGGGAACAACATCTGGGAGAAGTGAGGGAAGCAGGATAGAACAGAGACAAGAAGTAAATAGCTGTGCAGTTGCAGCACAGGCCTCAGCCAATCCCATGGGAAACTCTAGAGCTGAGCTGGCCTTCAGACCTGTCCCAAAGGAGACAAAGGGGCTGGTCCTTTGCATTTACCCTCTCCCGCTCTCATGGACCAATCATTTAACACAGGCTGTGCCAAGGGAGAAAACACAACCTTGGGCAAGCCCACTTCCTTAGACAATTTCTGGAGTGGGACTCAGCTATGAGTTATTGAACTCCAACACTTCAGGAAGCAGAGGGAATGAGTGTCTCGGTCCTGATAGTGAATTAGTTGGTGCACCACAGTGTCCGCTCTATTGACTTATATATCTTTTAACTAAAATAGCAGCGTAAATATGCATTCATCTGTCTGATAAGCACAAGACATTTCCTTTTGGAAGAATCAAGAGAAAAACTAATTCTGAAAGATTAAGAGAGTGATTTTCCAAATACAGTAGGAAATAAGAAAAAAAGCATACAACTTAATAACTCGTTTAAGTCTCATTTGTCAACAAAGTAGGATTTTTGTTTTCTTAAGTTCATAACTTTCTTCAACTCCATCACCAAATGTTAGTTCAGAAGTTTTGGACTGCATGTTCCCCCTATTCCAACCTATTCTAGGTTTGTGCCCTCTGGCACTTAGCATTAGTTGGCATAAGATTTGGACTTATTTTTCTAGCAAACTCTATTCATTCCTATTTGCTTTCTTGCACAAGCTTAGTTGCATTTGAAAACTTTTTAATCAACAACACAGTAATGACTATAAAATGACAACATCAATGATGATAAGAATGATGATGATAGATATGGAGGATTTACTGTGTGTCAAGCATTGGGCTAAGCAGTTTATACCCATTTATCTCATGACAATCCTATAGGGTACTTATTGTAATTCCCATTCTATAGATAAAGAAACAGAGACCCAGAAAGATTTAAAAAGTTAATATTGTAGAGCTGGTATATAGCAGAACAGAACTTGAATAACTGTGGGTTGACTTGAATCTGCAGAGTCTGCTGTCTCCATTTGTATCTTATCTTTTCACCTCCCAACCCGCCCCCCAACACTTTCCCTTCCCTGTGCCTTACTGTCTTCCTATACCACTATATTGTTAACTCTCTGGCTAAGAAGATACATCACGCCATGAAGCTAGCATAAACTTTGGACTCACAAATCTATGTTTGAAACATCACTCTGCCGTTTGGTAGCTGGTATAAGCAGGCAAGTTATTTAACTTCTCTGAGACTCCATTTCCTCACCTGAAAAAAATGATGACAATAAAACCTACCTCATAGGAGGTAGCTGTAAACTTTCTGGTACATAGTAGGCACTTGAGAAATAAACGATAGCTCTTGCCATCAATAGAATATTGACAATTATTTTGCAAATATTAGGTAGCTGTATCGACACCATCAAAGCCTGAACTAAGGAAGTGCACTCAAATGGAAGTGATTTCCAGAACGAAGATAGGCAGAATATTGGGGTTAGAATACTTGAAAGTGGTGGTCACTATGGAATTCAGAATCTGCAGAGCTGAGCTGTTAAAAAACAATCCAGAAAGGTAAAGATTTTTAAAAATGGAAAAAAAATAATAGAATTTTACAGAAGAAAACTGTTACAACTAAATAAAGAAACTGAGCCCAGAAAACTAAAGGGGTTCTTTGAACTATGGTGTTTAGAAGGAAATTTAAACAAGTATTAAGTTTATTTCTTTTGAATATATCTAGAGGAAATAATCGTAAGTATAAAATGATTCTTAAATCTTAAGGCATCAAATAGTTATTCATAATATCAAAAAGAGAAACAAACTAAACGATTACTAATAACTGACTATTCAAATAAATTGTTACACCACTTTAGGGAAAGCTACGCAGTTATCAAATATTTAAGAAGTATATCTAGATGACACACATATTATTAAATTTTAATAGTAGGATTTAGTATTATTTATAAATGTATAAACATATACATGAGACACATATATTTCTCCTCCAAATACATATGGAGGAAAAAAATGAAAATATTCTCAGTGATTCTCTTTTCATGGTGGAACCGTGGGCAATTTTCTTCTTACATTTGTGTGTGTGTGTGTGTGTGCGATGTTCCAGATTTCCATAAGAAGCAAGCACTTCATAAAGAAAACTAATCTTTATGTAGAAAGACTCTGCCCTACATTAGTATGCACTTGCCTCCTCCATTCCTATTTTCCCTCCTAAGATCAGCTAATGTTTACCACTGTGGCACAAAAGGGTGCAAATATTTACTTCCCAGACAGTGGGAAGGCCTTTCAAGGCACTCACTAACGGTTGTAGGCACACTTACAGTTAGCTGATTAAGATTGTGCACCCATAAAAAGTGTAGAGATTAAAGGAGAGGCGTGAAAATGTATTCATAATTAGAGAGGGGACCTGGGTTGTGTTTGGGACATGATTAACTGGTAATCAGTAAAGAACAAACTGATTATTAGCTGTTCAATTCTTGTTGGTCTTAGGGGATTCCACTCAGTGGCCTAATTATACTGAGCTTGAGGTCTTCACATCTCCATTCAGTGGCAATTTCATTCTAATATTCAGTTCTTTGCATGAGATTTGCCTTCCCCCTCTTTAATCATATGTTTTGCATTTGTGTAACACCTTCCTTGATTAGTTTCTCTACAGGATTAGCTCTTGATAACTGCATGGTTTATGAAAGCAAATGTCACATATAAGACAATCTGGATATTAAGGTTTATTGTCAGTCTTGGAATTTTTCAAAAGGGAAAAACAAACAAAAGACATGAACTTGTTTTAATTAAAATGACTTTCTTTGTTTTCCAAACTGTTTCTTTGTTTGGCTCTGCATATTTTGTACAGATAAGATTTCAGAAAAAAAATCTCAATGATTCCAGAGAAATAGAAAAATGTTTTACATGTATAACTCAAACTCAAGGGAATTTTTATTAACTGCATTATTCCCAGTATGTAGGTCACCCTCTAAGATAGTAGTAAGTCTTTCTGGCTCTAGGGTACCACTTGGATTAGAAATGCTCTCAGTGCTTTGAAATATGCAGCAGAGGGCCTCTAAATGTGTGTCTTTGTAGCTCAAAACAAAGTAGTGATTTAGCAATTACCCGCTTAATTTGATCGGTGTTGACGGCTAAACTGGGACTGACTTGAATAATGCAGCCCTTCACATGAATTTTTGGTAACAAATCATCCAGGTTGGTTATAAAATTCATCAATAACCTAACTCAATTACCAAATCTCAATTTTATACTGTCCAACACAAACTTAGATGGCCAAAGTTGGGCTGACTCTAACATGCGGAGACAGAAGAATTTCAAAATGTGGCTTATAATAAGAGAGATAAACATGCCTGTTGTAAACAAAGTAATCTCATAATAGTTTTCTGTGCCAGATTTTTTTTTTTTAATGAGGAAGATTAGCCCTGAGCTAACATCTGTGCCAATCTTCCCCTATTTTATATGTGGGTCGCTGCCTCAGCATGGCTGACAAGTGCTGTGGATCTGCGCCGGGATCCGAGCCCACAAACCCAGGCCGCAGAAGGGGAGCACCGAACCCAACCATTGCACCACGGGGCTGGCCCCTGTGCCAGATTCTTAACATCATAAATTTATACTTATATCAGTATTTCACTTTCAAAGTGTAAGGTATCTTAATAATGCTCTAAGTTGATAAGTAGGCCATTATGGATAAAACTCAGAACCACTTTCAAAACTACTTTCTTTTTCAAATTATAAGAATGTAACTTGAATTTTACAGAGGAGGAAGGGTCACACTTTGACTGTAACAGCCAAAGGCCAAGTACTTATGCTTCCTGGACTCCCAGCAGGGCTGAGGACATACGATATAAGGTTATCCAATTTATTCTCTGCTTGAGACAGAATCTGGGGAGAGTCTGAGGCAGAGAAGCAGAAATACTTTTGGTATTTGCGGTAACATCCAGCGTCCAGTAGCAGTGATCTCTCAAGCAGACTGTTTCTGTAGTATGACCCCAACAGGAAATTTGAGAGTTTAGCTTCTCCGAGTCCTACCCATTTCCCCAACCTAGTTTTCCCACCTACATTATACCAATATTTTTTCTATTTTATTTAGAATCAGATTTTCTCTTTTGTATGTATGTCTATTTGTTTTGATTTGTGTAACTAAAAATGCCTTTTCTGCTTTAATAACACCTAGTTACTTTAAAGAATTAAATAAAATAGCACATTTAAATTGCATAGCAAGTGCTGGCATAGAATAAGTGCTCTGTAAACATTATTTCCCTTGCTTTCTTCCCAGTTCTGATGCAATTATTCTACTTCTTTTGTATCCAACTCAGAACTGGCCACAGTGTTGAATACAGTAGCTCTCTCCTGTATATTTGTTAAATGAAAAGATAATTGGAATACTGAGGATAATATACTTAACTCTTATCTCTCCTTTAGCTAACAGATTTTGTCCTGCTCCTTGATTTCAAATGACATCATATAGGTAAAATCTAGAATTGTGAAGAGTACAAAATTTTAAAGATGTGATAATCTCTCTCGATATTATCTGACACTGATCAGTCTGGAAATTATATAGTCATACAAAAATGACATTAGTTGATTTATTTCACTAGTTTTTACCCGTTTGAAATAACTTGAAATGGCTTTGTGAATCAGAGTACATTTCTTGGTCACTCATTTAAATAAGTAAAACAATGTCCCATGAGTAGGAAAATCTGTAGATATGTTTAAATGTATAGCTTTTGTAGAACCAGCAGTTAAAATAAATTATTCATAATTTAAATTTTCACCCAATCCTTTCCAAGGCAGCATTTAAAAACATATGAATTAGAGTTCCTGTCTTTATTGTGAAGAGAAAATTCACTCTCATATCATCCAGACTTTCCACTAATTTGTAGACTAATAACCAAAGTGATTACTCACAATTCAGCATAGCCTAATCTACTATAACATTCCATATGATATAGAATACTGTCTCACTTGGTTTTCTAAGAATATTGGTTCTCCTGTATTAAAAAAAAAAGAAAGAAACAACATTCAAAAGATGCTGCCTTCAGAGATTTAATGATTTATTATGTATAAGTAAAACAGAAATTAAAGCCATTTTTCAGCCAGATAGGACAGTGAGAGGAGAATACAGCAGCTTTGCTCTGCAGTTTCTCCAGATCACAAGTTTGTCTGTTTGAATAAGTTTAGTTACTGTTCCTGGACCAAAAAGTAAAAATACAGAATATGTACAATGATTCGTCTTGAAGGAAGAATAGTATTCCATCATTACGAAGTTCCCCCCGGAAACTATGTAAACAGCTGTATGATTTTTCCCTGGTTGGTACATTTAGTTCAGACAGCTTCCAAAGAGCACCTTTGTCCTTGAGCTAGGATTCTTAACCACTAGTGGAGAAACTACCAACACGCGAGTTGCTTTTCTTTCCTTTCTGATTATTCAGGTCAAAACTCATATTGAGATTATAATACAGATTTGTTAAAGAACAAGAAATCCGAGGTAGTTTTCTAATTGGCTTTATTTTTTAGATCAGTTTAGGTTTAGAGCAGAAAAATTGAGTGGAAAGTGCAGAGAGTTCCCTCACATCCTGCGTCACCACACACGCACAGCCTCCCTCACCTGCAGTCTCCCTCACCAGACTGGTATGTTTGTTGCAGTAGATGAACCTACTTTGACACATCGTCATCACCCAAAGTCCATAGTTTACATTAGGGCTCAGTCTTGCTGTTGTACATTCTATGGGTTTACAATGGCGTGTACCCATCATTATAATATTGTACAGGATAATTTCACTGCCTTAAAAGTCCCCTGCCCTCTTATTCTTCCTTCCCACCTCGTCCCTGGCAATTACTGATCTTTTTACTGTCTCCATACTTTTGTCTTTTCCAAAATGTCCTATAGTTGGAGTCACACAGTGTGTAGCCTTTTCAGATTGGCTTCTTTCACATAGTAATATGCACTGAAGTTTTCTCTGTGTCTTTTCATGGCTTGATAGCTCATTTCTTTGTAGCACTGAATAATATTCCACTGTCTGGATGTAGCACAATTTATTTATCTATTCACCTATTGAAGGACATCTTGGTTGCTTCCAAATTTTGGCAATTATGAACAAAGCTGCTATAAACATCCGTGTGCAGGTTTTTGTGTAAACATAAGTTTTCTATTCCTTTGGGTAAATACCAAGGAGCACAATTGCTAGATCACATGATAAGAGTACATATAATTTTGTAACGAACTGCCAAAATGTCTTCAGAAGTAGCTGTAACATTTTGCCTTCCCACCAGGAATGAATAAGTTTCTGTTGCTCCACATCCTTGTCAGCATTTGGTGTTGTCAGTGTTTGGATTTTGGCCATTCTAATAGGTGTGTAGCGGTATCTCGTTTTTGTTGTAATTTGCATTTCCCTGATGACATATGATGTGGAGCATTTTTTTTGCACGTGTGTTTGCCATCTATATATCTTCTTTGTTGAGGTGTCTGTTAGGGTCTTGGGCCCCTTTTTCAAATGGGTGTTTGTTTTCCTATCATTGAGTTATAAAAGCTCTTTGTACATTTTGGATAATAGTCCTTTATCAGATACGTCTTTTGCAAATATTTTGTCTCAGTCTGTTGTTCATCTTCTCATTCTCTTGAAATTTGAGGCAATTTTTAATTTACAGTTTTGTTATGAAAAATTTCGAACACATACAAAAGTAGAGAGCTTTGAACACCCATGTACATCTGTTATCAACTCATGTTTCATCTATCTGCCCTCACATTCTGCCCTCTTCCCACTCTCCTGGATTGTTTTGAAAAATACCAGACATTATTCTATCATGTGTAAAGGTTTCAGTATTTATCTCTAAACTAGAACTAGAATCTACAGAAACTATAATCATAATATAATTATTGCTTGCAAAAACTTGACTAAATCTTTTTCTTAATTTTTTTTAAAAATTTAAAAAAAGAAATATTAAACCTGAGCTAACATTTGTTGCCAATCCTCCTCTTTTTGCTGAGGAAACTTGGCCCTGAGCTAACATCTGTGCCCATCTTTCTCTATTTGTTGTGGGACGCCTGCCACAGTATGGCTTGATAAGCAGTGTGTAGGGCCGTGCCAAGGATCCAAACCTGTGGACCCCGGGCCTCAGAAGCGGAGCACACAAACTTAACCACTATACTTTTGGGCCAGCCCCAAACTTGGCTAAATTTTTATATCATCAAATTCCAGTGCACAGTTTTCTCATAAGTGTGTTTTTGTTTACTTAATTTTTATTTTGTTTTTTTGTAGTTGGTTATTTCAAGTATTCAAAGTCCACACATGGTATTAGATAAATATGTGTCCTAAAATTCTTTTAATTTGTGAGTTCTATTCCATTTTTTTCCCTTTGCAATGTATTTGTTGAAAACAACTGTGTAATTTTGTATTGCCTGTATTTAGATCTAGATGCTTTATTGGAGTCACCTTTGAATCTTTTAAAACAAGAATACTTCGTGTTTAGTGAAGTGCTGGTCAATCAAGAGTTCCATAATTTCTGGTTATCTCTCCTCTTAGTGATGTTAGTTCCAATTGTTCATTATGGGTTGACAAAGTGGTGATACTGTATCATTCCATTTTTTACTTATTAACTGGAATACATCTATAGAGAGAAACTTGCTCTCATCAATCATTTTGTTACCTTGGCTTATATGCGTACATGGAATGCTGATGGAATGATTGATTCTTCTCATTTATATATGACTTCAGAATAATTTATTGACTTTGTAACATCTTTGAAATATGACCACCAATAAGTTTTTGTTTTGTTTTGTTTATAGTACCATTAAAATTATAATATATTTAACATGTTTCAATCCCTTGCAGTAATTCTTTCAATAATCTTCAATTTATTTTTCTTCTTGGTCAGAGAAAATCTCTTCAGGTTGGCTCCTGCGTCCTTTTGATTCAATCCTAGTAGTCTTTGAAAGTTTCTTTGCTTTCTGCTATGACAAGGTGACCAGGCTCACTTTATACATTATGAAATGTATAAAGGATCACCATTTATCCAAGGGACTTTAGTTACTTTTAATGAGATATGGTATTAAGAGTCCAATATTAGAATAGGGATGCTCATTGTTACTAGGTTGGACATTGTGCTCAGGATTTTTCAGGAGACAAAATTAGGCAATATGTATCATTGTTATTTTTTAAGACAAAATATATTAATTCACATTTAGGATTGCTTTGTGGGTACTTCTTTGATTTTATAAATATATTTTTCTCTTAAGTTGAAATCTTTATTCCTAATGACACTAAAATAATTACTTATTTATTCTAAGGCGCACATACATATTTCACATACACAAATATATCGGAATGATAACACCCAATATTATTATTAACAATATGATTATGGGACTTTTTTATGATTCATTTTGATCTTAGAATGTATCTCACAAGAATATACAATCAATTTACTATTTTTATGGTAATTTTAAACAATTCAATTTTTTGCTTTTTGCTTCTGGATTTTGAGTCAGAGAAATTCAAATGTATATTTCTTTTTTGGCATGGTTTCACTTTTAATCCTTAAAATTCTGATCCATTTAAAATTTATCCTAGTGTTAGTGTGAAGAATGGATTCAATTTATGTTTTTTCCTTAATGTTATCAACTTATAAAAAAAATCCATCTTTTCTCCATTGATTTGAGCTGCTGCTTTTATCATTGAATGCATTTCCATATACTAATGAATTCTGGATTTTCAGTTCCGTACCTTGGTCTGTTTTTTCCTTTGAAGCAAATTTTAAAGAGTAATCTCTCGATCTGTTAGAATTGTTCTTTTTATTTTATATACATTAATATATTAGATAAAGTATAGTGGAAAGAGGATGGCCTTCGAAATTATGTGACCATAGAAAAAAACTTTATTCTGTACAATGATGGCATATTAGCTTTTATTGCTGCATAACAAATTACCACAAATTTAGCAGCTTAAAATAACGCATATTATCTCACAGTTTCTGTGAGTCAAGAGTCCAGCCATGGCTTAGCTGGTTCCTCCACTCAAGATCTCACAGGCTGCAATCAAAATATCAACTTGGCTGCCTTCTCCTCTGGAGATGCATTCACTTCCAGTCTCATTCAGGTGTTCTGTCAGAATTCTTTTTCGTGCAGTTGTGTGATGGAGGGTCCCAGATTTTAGCTGGCTTCTACCTGGAGACTGCCTGCTGTTTTCTTGCCATGTATGCTTCTCCAACATGACTGTTTAATTTATCAAGACCAAAAGGATAGTCTTTAAATTCAGGAAGAATTCAGTCCCTCTTTTAGGGAATTTTACATGATTAAGTTAGGTCCACCAGACTCAGTAATCTCCCTTTTGATTGATCTGAGACCTTAATTCGTCTGCAAAATCTCTTCACCTTTGGCATAGTCTATCAGTTAGAAGCAAGCCATAGGTTCCACCCACATTTAAGGCAAATAATATTTAGGATATTAACATCTTAGGGAGGGGATCATGTAGGCCATCTTAAGACTCTATTTGCCATAGAGGTAATAATATCTAAAAAATTAGAATTCTTGTTAGGCTTAAATAATCAACATATGTAAAACACTTGGCAGAGCCTGCACTTAAAATGTAGTTCAGGTTTGATGAATGACGTTAGGTTCTGTGGTAGTGGGGGCAGGACATGGGGTGGATGCAAGGAGTTAGTGGTCAAGGGAGAATTAAAGATAAATGTAACACCTCCTGGACACTTGAGTCAATTTCAGGAAGAGAGGCATATATATCAGAAAATTTAGTGTAAGACATATCATAATGTATGTGATAATAGAAGTCAGCACTCAAGACATTTGTATAGACTGGATAGAGTCATTAATGGAGAAGGATACGGGAAGACATTCTGAGAGAGTCATGTTAAAGAATAAGAAA
Organism: Diceros bicornis minor; assembly: GCF_020826845.1. Classification (NCBI taxonomy): domain Eukaryota; kingdom Metazoa; phylum Chordata; class Mammalia; order Perissodactyla; family Rhinocerotidae; genus Diceros; species Diceros bicornis. Next base: position 36,400,013 of record NC_080742.1, read on the forward strand.
GAGCTCTAGTCTGACGTGTAAAGAGTGAGAAGTTTTCACTCCCATCCTCACAATAAGTAAAAAGCTGAACAAACCAATAATCAACCACTCTTCTTAGATCCGTCAAAGAATGAAGTCACAAGGCATTTCGCTGCCCCGAAAACTAGAGAGAGAGGTGAATACAGATAATTAGAGGTTACCAGGAACAGAAGCTGCAGCTTACCCTTAGGAACAATTAAAAGGTAATTGGCTAATTGCTGGAAACTAAGCAGGGACTAACTTGAGAGAGAAGACCTCCTGGAGGTCTAGCCTTATAAGCGTCCCCACACTTTTGTGAGTTTTATCTCCAGAAGTGCTACCAGATCTGATGAAGATTAGAGGAAAATCCCTTCATGCTGCTGGCAGAGGAAGAGGAAAGTAATGATTTTGAAATACACCCAGAGTGTTCTAGTTTCATTAACAAAATACTCCCCTCAAGTGAATTTATGTTACAAGAACCTAGTCAACATAGGACTTACCAGAACCTAGCCTATGTGGGGGAAGGAAATATCCTAATTCAGCCTCCTCTAGCCTTCCTGTCTCATCTAAGGGGAGAAAAAAATAGCTGGGAAGCAGGTGTGAAGGCCATAGTCCAGGCCCACAGCTCCACAAAAAGACTGAGACCTAATTATAGATTTATAGAATGCTTCCCCTCCCCCCACATCTTACCATCATATGATAAAAGGTGCTTATAGGTGAAAAGATATTCAAGGCTCATTCTCTATTTAAGAAAGAGTCTCTAGAGAAATCCAAAGATAGCAGAGAAGACAAAAATAAGTACACTAGAGAAAATTTTGTACTCTGACACCTACAGTTACAGCAAACAGTAAACATAGCCTCATTTCTATCCAGATAAACCTAAAACCCACACTAAAGGTCCAGTTACCTCAGTTTCTTTTACTCAATACATCATGTCCAGCATTCAGAAAAAAAAAAGGCATATTAAATGACAAAAAATAGTTGGAAGAGAAACAGTAGGCATCAGAATCAGACTCAAATATGGCAGAGATGTTGGAATTATCAGACTGAAAATTTATAATAGCTATGAATAATATGCTAAGGGCTATAATAAAAAAAAGTGGAAAGCATGAAAGAATAGATGGATAATGTAAGCAGAGAAGTGGGAACTCTAAGAAAAAGTCAAGAGGAAATTTTAGAAATCAAATCCAATGTAACAGAAATAAGGAATGCCTTTGATGGACTCATAAATAGACTTCATATAGACGAGGAAAGAATTAGTGAGCTTGAAGACACGTCAGTAGAAACTGCCAACTGAAAGCAACACAATTCAGTCCATATCACAGGCTAACCAAGAAAAAAATAGAGAAGGCACTAATTAGTATATCAGAAATGAAATAGGGATTATCACTACTGTTCCCATGAGTGTTAAGAGGATTATAAAGGAATGTAGGAACAACTCTATGACTTCAAATTTGATAACTTGGATGAAATGGACCAATTTCTTTAAGATACAAATTACTAAAACTCACACAAGGAGAAATAGATAATTTTAATAGGCCTATATCTGTTAAAAAAATCTCAATCAGTAATTATATCCTTTTAATGCAGAACGCCCTAGGCCCAGGTAGTTTCACTGGTGAATTCTAGAAAACATTAAGGAAGACGGGATACCACCTCTCTACAATCACTCAATCACTTCCAGAAAAATAAAAGCAGAGGGAACACTTTCTAACTCATTCTATGAGGCCAGAGTTACCCTAATACCAAAAGCAAAAAAAAGAAAAACATTCCAAGAAAGCAATATTACAGACTCATCTCTCTCATAAATATAGATGTAAAAATCCTAAGCAAAATGTTATCAAATCAAGCTCAATCATGTACAAAAAGAATTATACAGCATAACCAAGTGGTATTTATTCTGGATTTTACAAGGAGAGTTCAACATTCAAAGAATACGAAAGAAGTAAATAAACCAGGAATGGGCAGGAAGGATAAAAATGGAGGATAGAGATAACTCAACGGAAAATTGTTAAGCGTGCAAAACGGTAGATTCTATTGATCTGGCCAGTATATTGGGTGGTCTCGGGAAGGGGTTTTTGGAGAACGTATCTTTAAACAAATTTAAGAATTTAAGGTAAAGGCATGATAACCTAAAACAATATCCTGGAGGAGTTTCTAGAATCAAAGTAATCAAAACAAGTTCAAATGCAGTTAAAAAAATTCCAGGGACGTTGGTCAGAGTGTGTTTATTTTTAAATTTTTTTTAAAATTTTTATTTATTTATTTTTCCCCCAAAGCCCCAGTAGATAGTTGTATGTCATAGCTGCACATCCTTCTAGTTGCTCTATCTGGCCTCAGCATGGCCAGAGAAGCAGTGTGTCGGTGTGCGCCCGGGATCCGAACCCGGGCCGCCAGCAGCGGAGCGCACACTTAACTGCTAAGCCACAGGGCCGGCCCAGATCAGATTGTATTTTAAAATGAGAAATTCCAGATAGCTAGGAAATCCAAATAGGAGGGTCAAGAAATTTAGATGTCATCTGTATTTATTCCAGAGATAAAGTGTTAATATTTTTATATTTCTGGCACTCATTTGGTAGAGAAAGAAGCTCATTTAAAAAGACTGACTGGTGATAGAATATTGTGCAGGTCTTTCAGGTATAGCCTTTTATATTTTTTTTACAGATATTTATTAATAATGGCAAATGTTAAATTTTTGGAGCACATTTTACAGTAAGAAAACTGAACTTTTCACTGGAAAAATTTTCATATGTGGTTAAGAAATCCTACTCCAGTGATTGAATCATTTGCAAAGACACAACATATTTCAGCTAGTTATACTGCATTAAAGTTATAATAGCAACATTGACTCTTCAGGGTAAAAGACATAATCCAGACCATCAGTAATGGTCAAGAAATTATTAACTCTGTGCCAGAAAGCAGCTTCTTTTCTGTCAAGAGACACAATTTGATTGTGCTAAATGGTTTTTTCCTTATAAAATAGTAAATAATTTATATTACTACATTTTAAAATATAAGTGTATGAATAGGATCAGGTAACAGGGTAAAGTTACTCTTATTCCTTTTGTAGTTAATAATTATTCTGTGTGGAAGTACACTGAAACTATATGAATATCTTATTTCTCATCAAATTTTCAATTTTTTAACATATTAATTTATATTCAAATGGACTCATGGTTTCCTATTTTGTCAATGGATTAAGATCTATTACTACCATTATTAATTTTGATCCTTTAAATGATTCTAATTTGTTCAAAGGGAATCCCTTTAACTGGTTGCAGTGTCTTTTTAATGCGTCTGCATCATTATTTGAGGACTCCCTTGCTTTCTGGCACAAGATGCCCCAGGCTCCTCTTGTAGTTTTCCTGCCCCAGCCCCTAAATCAGCATTTCTCTGAGGATTCCCTATTCCTTTTAGTGGAGAATGGTATGTAGAAGTCACACTCTGCATTAAGTGTGCTCATTGCTGTTGAAGTGCTGTTACTCTCCAGCCCTCTCTGTGGACAGAGCACGCACATGACCTGTCGCCAGGTTGCCTCCCACACGGATGCTCTTCTCACCTTGCCCAATCTCTGACATCTCTTACTCTCTAGTGCCTCTAATTAACACCCTCTTTGCCTTTCCCTCAGGTTTGGACACCCTGAGCTGGGGTGCCCTTCTCCATGCATTTCTTCCTTACTCTGCTTATGTTCTGATACACCACAGTGGAATACCCCTTCACCGGTACCCTCTCCACAAATCACTTGGGCTCCGACATTTCATGTTGGGTCAACTCCCTCCTTACCCTAATCTGTCTCTGACATCATATGCCATCTCCCCAAGGACCCTGACACTGTATACTAGAAAGTAAATGGTCTCCTGCAGGTACTGAGGGCAACATCCCCTTAAAGCCTGCTTTAATACCTGAAGAAAAGGATCAACACCTGGTGTTTTCCTCTAGCTCTGGTGTCGTCTGAGGATTTGATGCTTGGGCTATTCTCCTTACAACATAAACTCATAGGATTGTTAAAAGCTTTCTGTACCAAATACAAGATAGATAAAAATCTGGCCAAGGATATCTGCTGAACCAAACACTTGCTGCCAACATTGCTTAGTGAATAAGGAACAAGCAGTATTGATGACATGCAACTGCATTTGAGGATGAGAGCTGGTCAAATACATCTGAAGGTGCTGTGACCCACTGGTCAGAAAGGCTAAAAGGACCATAGAGCTTGTTGGCTTCCCTGAACTCAGGTTGTCTGCACATATGCAGCTTCGTTTCTTGTGACCAAAGCAAACTCTGAGTATGAAATAACTGGGACATCAGAAGCTAAGCCTACTATTACACACCTCTACTTGCTGGTGCTGCATGGCTTGTCCTTTATTTTTTCTTAATACTAATTAAACTTGGTGCTTGTTAAAGCCTATTGCATTTTATAAATTAGTTATCAATACAAATCCAAGCCTGTAGCTGCTGGTAGAGCAGAGTGGAAGTTGCAGTACTCTTGGTCCGTTAAAGAGTATATGACCAGACCAGTCTGGGTTTAAAAGGAAGGCTGTAGGATCACTATGCCTTTATACTCTGGAAGAAGGAAACATGATTGTGCATCTGTGAGTTGGCCAGCTTCTGCAAGAATATCGATCCAACCTCCTGAGACCTTTGAAAATGTTGGTTCTGGGAATAAAAGAGAATCCTGGGAATCTGGCTAAGTTTAGTATCAAGGCAGGGAACTGGACCTGTGAGTCAGCCACAGAGAGGAGATAAGCATTTTATGTCAGGAGACAAAGAACAAGATTTGGACTAATTATATATATACACTTCTCAATTGGTTATGGAATTAGGACCCCTCTTTTGGATTATCTACATTTCTAGGTTTTGAATAAAACAAGAGGAAGAACAAGCCCACAAAGTAGATGCCAGACAAGATAAGAATGAGTACTTAAGTAAGTGTGTTTTCCACTCAATGTCCCTAATCCATAGCTGAAAACCAGATGTCTGCACAAAAACACTAACTAGACTATTTTTTAAAATTACAATCATTTAATTTTGAGATAATTGCTGATTCACATGCTGTCGTAAGAAATAATCCAAAGAGATCTTGTGTATCCTTTACTCAAGTTTCTCAAGTGGTAATTTCTCGTAAAACTGTAGTACTGTGTCAATCAGGATATTGTCATTGATCCTGTCAAGATATAGAACATTTCTATCCCACAAGCATCTCTTATGTTGCCATTTTATAACCACATCTACTTTCCTCCCCACCCCACCCCCTCCTTAACCTTGGCAACCACTAATCTGTTCTCCATTTCTATAATTCTGTCTTTTCAAGGGTAAGTAAATGGTTTCATACAATTTTCTAGTTAATAAACTTTATTTTTAAAAACAGTTTCCCCTATTTTAACACCTTACATTAATAAGGTACATTTGTTACAATTAGTGAACCAGTAGTGATATATTGTTATTATCTAAAGTCTGTATATTATTCAGATTTCCTTAGTTTTAAACTAATATTGTTCTGTTCCAGGAGTCCATTCTGGATACTGCATTGCATTTAGTTGTCATGCCTTGTTAGGTTCCTATTGGCTGTGAGATTTTCTCAAATTTTCCTTGATTTTGATGACCTTGACAATTTTGAGGAGTGCTGGTCAGGTATCTTGTAGAATGCCTCTATATTGAATTTTTTTCTGATGTTTTTCTCATTATTAGCCTAGGTTTATGGGTTCTTGGGAGGAAGATAACAGAAGTAAAGTGCTATCTTCACCACATTCTATCAAGGGTACATTTTATCAACACGATTTATGACTGTTGATGTTGACTTTGATTACTTGGCTGATGTAGTTTGTCAGGTTTCTCCACTGTAAAGTTACTCTTTCTTTTTTCCCTTTTCAAACTATTCTTGAGAATGAAGTCACTATGCACAACCCACACTTAAGGAGGGGGGAGTTATGTTCTCCTTTCTTTAGAGTAGAGTATCTACATAATTTAATTGGAATTCTCTTGCATGGGGGATTTGTCTCTCCTCTCCCCACTTTTTAATGTACTTAATTATTCATTTATATAAGTATGGACTTTTGGTTATTTATTTTATACTTTGGACTACAAACCAATACTAATTTACTTAGTTGGTTGCTCAAATTTTTCCAGCTTTGGCCATTGGGAGCTCATTCAGTTGGCTGAAATCAGATATTTTTCCAATAAGTCCTGGTTCCTTTTATTAAAGAATAGTGCTTGAGACCAAAGATTTGGACATCATTTGTACTTGTTACTGGAATGGCATTGCTTTTAGACTCTCTCAACTGACAAAGCATGGAAATATACTCATGTATACTAATCCATCTATATGCATATATCTATTAACATTTTTATATGCAATCATATGTATCTATATTAATTTAAATATATAGTCTTCCTGATGTCTCCAACTCTAATCCATTAGCACATGGATCAGTCTAACTTTTTCCCTTTGCTAATATACAAATTTCCAGTCCAACAGTGAGGAACCTGGCTCCCATCTTTCACCATCCATTGACTTAATTATTCAATTCCAACATACGTGTGTAAGAGTATACATTTTATAGTGCAAGCAGTACAAGTTCTATCAGTTTGACAAATGCATAATGTCATGTATCCACCATTACAATATCATACAGAATAGTTTCGCCACCCTAAAAATCCCCTGTGCTTCATCTATTTATCTCTCCCCCACTCCCCAAATCCACTGATCTTTTAAATGTCTCTATAGTTTTGCCTAATCCAGAATGTCATATAATTGGAATCATGCAGTATGTAGCCTTTTCAGACTGACTTCTTTTACTTAGGGATATACATTTAAGGTTCCTCTGCATCTTTTTGTGGTTTAATAGCTCATTTCTTTTTATCACTGAATAATATATCAGTGTAGAAATGTACTACTTACTGCCTATGTATCCATTCGCTTATCGAAGGACATCTTGGCTGTTTCCAGTTTTTGATGATTTTGAATAGAATGACCATAAGCATTCATGTGCAAAATTTTGTATCCACATGAACTTTTCACTCAATTGGGTCAAAACCCAATACCAATAGGAGCATGAATGCTGGATTGTGTGGTAAGACTATGCTTGGCTTTGTGAGAAACTGCCAAACTGCTTCCAATGTGGCTCTACCATTTTGCATTCCTACCAGAAGTAAATTAAAGTTCCTGTCGCTCTGTAATCTCACATGCATTTGATTTTGTCCACTTTTTGGATTTTAGACTTTCTAACAGATGTGTCGTGGTATCTTGTTTTAATTTGCAATTTCTGAATGACAAATGATATTGAGTATCTCTTCATATGCTTATTTGCTATCTGTATATCTTCATGATGAAGGGTCTGTTTATACCTTTTGCCTGTTTTTAAATTGGGTTTTCTGTTTTATTATTGTTGAGATTTATGAGTTCTTTTAGTATTTTGGATACAAGTTCTTTATCAGACATGTATTTGCAAATATTTTCTCCCAGTCTGTGACTTGTCTTTTCCAAGTCAGTGTCTTTTACAGGATAGAAGTTTTTAATTTTAATAGAGTCCAACTTATCAATTTTTCTTTCATGAATTGGTGTTGTATCTAAAAACTCATTACAAAACCCAAGGTCACCTAGATTTTTCTCCTATGGTTTCTTCTGGAAGTTGTATCATTTTTTATTTTATATTTAGGTGTATGGATATATTTTGAATTAATTCTGTGAAATGTGTAAAGTCTGTATCTAGATTTATTTTTTTCTTTGCATGTGGATGTCCAATTTTTCCATCACCATTTGTTAAAAAGACTATCCTTTCTCCACTGAATTGCCTTTTCTCCTTTGACAAAGATCAGTTGAATATTTTTGTGTGGATCTATTTATGGGCTCTTTATTCTGTTCCATTGATCTATGTGTCTATTCTTTCACCGATACTATGCTGCCTTGATCACTATAGCTTTATAGTAAGTATTGAAGCCGAGTAATGTCAGTTCTCCAACTTTGTTCTTCCTCAGCATTGCATCGGCTATTCTTGGTTTTTGCCTTTCTCTATAAACTTTAGAATCAGTTTGTTGATATCCACAAAATTGTTTCCTGAGATTTTGATTCATATTGCTTTGAATCTATAGACCAATTTGGGAAGAACTGATATCTTAACATCATTGAGTTTCCAAATCCATTAACATGAAATAGTTCTCCATTTATTTTGATACTCTTTGATTTCTTTCATCAGAGCTTGTAGTTCTCCACATATAGATCTTGTGCATATTTTGTTAGATTTATACCTAAGCATTTCATTTTATTTTGGTGCTGATGTAGATGGCATTATATTTTTAATTTCAACTTCCTATTGTTCATTGCTAGTATAAAGGAGAATAACTGATTTTTTTATATTAACCTTGTAATATGTGACTTTGTGATAATTGCTTATTAGTTCTAGGAGTTTTGTTGTTGTTGTTAATTCTTTAGAATTTTCTACGTAAGCATTCATATTATCTGTGAACAAGGACAATATTATTTCTTCCTACCCAGTATGTATACCTTTTATTTACTTTTCTTGTATTATCGCAATAGCTATGACTTCCAGTAAAGTATTGAGTAAGAGTGATGACAGGGAACATCCTTTCCTTGTTCTGTATCGTAGGGAGAAAGCATGCAATTTCTCACCACTAAGCTCATGGTCATGGTATATAATCCTTTTCATGTGTTGCTGAATTCAATTTGGTAGTTTTTGTTGAGGATTGTTATATCTATATTTGTAATGGGCATTGGTTTGTAGTTTTCTAGTAATGTCTTAGTTTGATTTTGGTATCAAGGCAATACTGACTTCATTGAATGATTTGGTAACTGTTTCCTTCTCTTCTATTTTTTGGAAGAGTTTTGAAAGATTGGTGTTAATTCTTCCTTAAACATTTAGTAAAATTCACCAGTGAAGCAATCTAGCTCTGAGCTTATTTTTGTGAAAAAAATTTTTGACCACTGTTTTAATCTCTATTTGTTAAATATTCTTATTTTCTAGTTGGTCTTTTTTTTTTCAGCTTTATTGAGATATAATTGACAAATAAAATTGTAAGATATTTAAAGTATACAATGTAGATTTGGTATACATATATATTATGAAAGGATTCTCCTATCAAATTAATTAACACATCCATCACCTCACATATTTACCTTTTTGTGTGTATGAGAACATTTAATGAGATGAATAAGGTCTGAGGATCTAAGGTGTAACATGGTGACTATAGTTCTACTTCTTCTTGAGTCTGTTTTGGTAGTTTGTATTTTTCTAGAAATTTGTCCCTTTCATCTAAGTTATCTAATTTGTTGGCATACAACTGCTCATAGTATTCCCTTATAACCTTTTAATTTCTGTAAGAGCAGTATTAATGTCCTCTCTTTCATTCTCGATTTTGGTAATTTGAGTGTTTTGTCTTAATCTTGGTCAGTGTAACTAAAGGCTGTCACTTTTGTTGGTCTCTTCTTTTGATTTTGTTCAAGTTATATATTTTTTCTGTCTATAGTGTATTAATTTTGCTCTAATCTTTATCATTTCCTTACTTCTGCTTGCTTTGGATTAATTTGCCCTTTTATTCTGGTTTGTGAAGGTAAAAGGTTAGAAATTGATTTGAGATCAATCATTTTCTAACACAGTCTTTTACAGCTATAACTTTCCCTCTAAGCACTGCTGGAACTGCATCTTATAAATTTTATTTTATTATGCTTTCATTTTCATTTATCTTAATGTATTTTCTTATTTCCTTTGTAATTTCTTCTCTGATCTATTTGGTTAGTTAGGAGTGTGTTGTTTAACTTCCAAATATTTGTGAATTTCCCAAATTTGTTTCTGTTACTGATTTCTAATTTCATACTTTTTATGAACTGAATCCTTTTAAATTTATTGAGATTTCATATTGGTTATTCTGGAGAATGTTCCATGTGTGCTAGAGAAGAATGTATATTTTATGGTTATTGGGTGGACTGTTAAGTAGATATCCATTAAGTCTAGTCAGTTTATTGTGTTGTTCAATCTTATATTTCCTTGTTGATTTTCTGTGTAGTTGTTCTATTCATTAAGGAACATGGGGCGTTGTAGTCTGCAACTATTATTGTTGAATATTTCTCCCTTCAATTCCGTCAACTTACTTCATGTATTTCAAGGCTCTGTTATTAGTTCCATATATGTGTAGGGTTGTGTAGGAGAAGAAACAACTTACAAACATACATTTTTGCTGTCTAATATATTTAAGTTTGAAACTACCTTTACTAGTGTTCTTTATATTTTTTTCCTCTCATTTCATCATGAAGGACTCCCTAAGTATTTTTTTGTAGGGTCGGTCTGCTAGCAAGAAATTCTCTCAGTTTTTGTTGATCTGAATGTCTTAATTTATTTTCTATTTTTTTGACAGCTTTATTGAGGTATAACTGACATACAATAAACTTCGTATATTTAAAGGTACATTTTGATAAGTTTTAATATGTGTATACATCCATGAAACCTTTTGCACAGACAAGATAATGAACATATATATCACCTGAAAAGTTTCCCCTTGCCCCATTGTAATCTTTGGTTCCCACTCCCCCCTCCCCAGGCACTTCTGTCACTGTACATTAATTTTAATTTCTTAGAATTGTATATAAATGGATGTACGTACTCTTTTTTGGCCTGAATTCTTTCTCTCAGCACATATTTTGAAATTCATCCATGTTGTAGCATGTATTAATAGTTCATTCATTTTTGTTGCTGAGTAGTATTCCATTACCAGAATATATACCAATCTGTTTATCCATTCACTTGTTGATGGACATTTGTATTGTTTCCAATTTTTAACTATTATAAATAAAGCTGATAGAAACATTCATGTACTTCGTATGGGCATAGCCTTTCTTTTCTCTTCTGTAAATACCTAGGTGTGGAATGACTGTATCATATTGAAAGTGTATATAAATTTTTTAAGAAACTGCCAAACTGTTTTCCAAAGTGGTTTTGCCATTTCAAACATCCATCAACACTGTATGAATGTTCTAGTCACTCCATATGCTCACTAACACTTGGTGTAGTCAGTCTTTTTTCATTTTAGCCATTTTGTAGGTGTGTAGTGGCATCTTTGTGTGGTTTCAACATGCGTTTCCCTAATGATTAATAAGTTGACCATCTTTCATGTGCTCATTTGTCAGTCTTATATCTTCTTTGGTGAAGTGATTGTTCAAATATTTTGCTCATTTTCTAATTGTGGTGGTGTTTTTTTTGTTTTTTTTTTTTTTATTGATATTTTAATGGTTTCTAACATTGTGAAATTTTGGGTTGTACATTTTTGTTTGTCCATCACCCCATATATGACTCCCTTCATCCCTTGTGCCCACCCCCCACCCCCACTTCCCGGGTAACCACAGTCCAGTTTTCTCTGTCCATGTGTTGGTTTATATTCCACATATGAGTGAGATCATACAGTGTTTGTCTTTCTCTTTCTGGCTTATTTCACTTAACATAATACGCTCCAGGCCCATCCATGTTGTTGCAAATGGGACGATTTTGTCTTTTTTTATGGCTGAGTAGTATTCCATTGTATATATATACCACATTTTCTTAATCCAATTGTCAGTCGAGGGACACTTAGGTTGCTTCCACTTCTTGGCTATGGTGAATAATGCTGCAATGAACATAGGGGTGCATAAGCCTCTTTGGATTGTTGATTTCAGGTGCGTTGGATAGATTCCCAGTAGTGGGATGGCTGGATCATAGGGCATCTCTATTTTTAATTCTTTGAGGAATCTCCATACCGTTTTCCATAGAGGCTGCACCAATTTGCATTCCCACCAGCTGTGTATGAGGGTTCCTGTTTCTCCACATCCTCTCCAACATTTGTTGTTTTTTGTCTTGGTGATTATAGCCATTCTAACGGGCGTGAGGTGGTATCTTAGTGTTGTTTTGATTTGCATTTCCCTGATGATTAGTGATGTTGAGCATCTTTTCATGTGCCTATTGGCCATCTGTATATCTTCCTTGGAGAAGTGTCTGTTCATTTCCTCTGCCCATTTTTTGATCGGGTTGTTTGTTTTTTTGTTGTTCAATTGTGTGAGTTCTTTATATATTATGGAGATCAACCCCTTGTCAGATGTATGTTTTGCAAATATTCTCTCCCAGCTGGTTGGTTGTTTGTTCATCTTGATTCTGGTTTCATTTGTCTTATAAAAGCTCTTTAGTCTGATAAAGTCCCACTTGTTTATTTTTTCTTTAGTTTCCCTAGTCTGGGTAGGCATGTCATCCAAAAAGATTCCTTTAAACCCAATGTCAAATAGTGTGTTGCCTATATTTTCTTCTATGAGTTTAATAGTTTCAGGTCTCACCTTCAGGTCTTTGATCCATTTTGAGTTAATTTTTGTGAATGGCGATAGCACATGATCCACTTTCATTCTTTTGCATGTGGCTGTCCAGTTTTCCCAACACCATTTATTGAAGAGACTTTCCTTTCTCCATTGCATGTTCTTAGCACCTTTGTCGAAAATTAGCTGTCCGTATATGTGTGGTTTTATTTCTGGGCTTTCAATTCTGTTCCATTGATCTGTGTGTCTGTTTTTGTACCAGTACCATGCTGTTTTGATTACTATTACTTTGTAGTATGTTTTGAAGTCAGGAATTGTGATGCCTCCTGCTTTGTTCTTTTTCTTTAGGATTTCTTTAGCTATTCGGGGTCTTTTGTTGCCCCATATAAATTTTACTATTTTTTTTTCTATTTCTGTGAAGAATGTCATTGGGATTCTGATTGGGATTGCGTTGAATCTGTAGATTGCTTTAGGTAATATAGACATTTTAACTATGTTTATTCTTCCAATCCACGTGCATGGGATATCTTTCCATTTCTTTATGTCATCGTGGATTTCCCTCAATAATGTCTTGTAGTTCTCATTGTACAGGTCCTTCACCTCCTTGGTAAGATTTATTCCTAGGTATTTTATTCTTTTTGATGCAATTGTAAATGGTATTATCTTTTTGAGCTCTCTTTCTGTTAGTTCATTATTAGCATATAGAAATGCAACTGATTTTTGTAGATTGATTTTGTACCCTGCAACTTTGCTGTAGTTGTTGATTGTTTCTAACAATTTTCCAACAGATTCTTTAGGGTTTTCTATATATACAATCATGTCATCTGCAAATAGTGAGAGTTTCACTTCTTCGTTACCTATTTGGATTCCTTTTATTCCTTTTTCTTGCCTAATTGCTCTGGCCAAAACCTCCAGTACTATGTTGAACAGGAGTGGTGAGAGTGGGCAGCCCTGCCTCGTTCCTGTTCTCAGAGGAATGGCTTTCAGTCTTTCCCTGTTGAGTATGATGTTAGCTGTGGGTTTGTCATATATGGCCTTTATTATGTTGAGGTACTTTCCTTCTATTCCCATTTTATTGAGAGTTTTTATCATAAATGGATGTTGTATCTTGTCAAATGCCTTCTCTGTGTCTATTGAGACGATCATGTGGTTTTTATTCTTTGTTTTGTTGATGTGATGCATCACGTTGGTTGATTTGCGGATGTTGAACCATCCCTGCGTCTCTGGTATAAATCCCACTTGATCACGGTGTATGATCTTTTTAATATATTGTTGTATTCGGTTTGCCAATATTTTGTTGAGGATTTTTGCATCAATGTTCATCAGCGATATTGGCCTGTAATTTTCTTTCTTTGTATTGTCTTTCTCTGGTTTTGGTATCAGGGTGATGTTGGCCTCATAGAATGATTCAGGAAGTGTTCCATCTTCCTCTATTTTTTGGAATAGTTTGAGGAGGATGGGTATTAAATCTTCTTTGAATGTTTGGTAAAATTCACTGGAGAAGCCATCTGGTCCTGGACTTTTATTTTTTGGGAGGTTTTTGATTACTATTTCAATCTCTTTACTTGTGATTGGTCTATTCAGATTCTCCATTTCTTCTTGGTTCAATTTTGGGAGGTTGTATAAGTCTAAGAATTTATCCATTTCTTCTAGATTGTCCAATTTGTTGGCATATAATTTCTCATAGTAGTCTCTTATAATCCTCTGTATTTCCATGGTATCCGTTGTAATTTCTCCTCTTTCATTTCTAATTTTATTTACTTGAGCCTTTTCTCTTTTTTTCTTAGTTAGCCTGGCTAAGGGTTTGTCTATTTTGTTTATCTTCTCGAAGAACCAACTCTTTGTTTCATTAATCCTTTCTACTGTTTTTTTGGTCTCAATATCATTTATTTCTGCTCTGATTTTTATTATTTCTCTCCTTCTGCTGGCTTTGGGCTTTGTTTGTTCTTCTTTTTCTAGTTCTGTTAGGTGTAATTTAAGGTTGCCTATTAGGGCTTTTTCTTGTTTGTTAAGGTGGGCTTGTATCGCTATGAGTTTCCCTCTCAGGACCGCTTTTGCTGCGTCCCATATGGTTTGATATGGCATGTTATCATTTTCGTTTGTTTCCAGATAGTTTTTGATTTCTCCTTTAATTTCATCAATGATCCATTGGTTGTTCAGTAGCATGTTGTTTAATCTCCACATTTTTGTCACTTTCCCAGTTTTTTTTTCCTGGTTCATTTCCAGTTTCATAGCCTTATGGTCTGAAAAGATGCTTGTTATGATTTCAATCTTCTTAAATTTATTGAGGCTTGCTTTGTTTCCCAACATATGGTCTATCCTAGAGAATGTTCCATGCGCGCTTGAGAAGAATGTGTAGTCAGCTGTTTTTGGGTGGAGTGCTCTGTATATGTCTACTAGGTCCATCTCGTCCAGTTTTTCATTTAAGTCTAATATTTCTTTATTAACTTTTTGTCTGGATGATCTATCCATTGCTGTAAGTGGGGTGTTAAGATCCCCTACTATTATTGTGTTGCTGTTGATTTCTCCTTTTAGGTTTGTTAATAGTTGCTTTATGTACATTGGTGCTCCTATGTTGGGTGCATATATATTTATAAGTGATATGTCTTCTTGATGGAGTGTCCCTTTTATCATTATATATTTCCCTTCTTTGTCTTTCTTAACCTGTTTTATCTTGAAGTCTACTTTGTCTGATATGAGTATGGCAACACCTGCTTTCTTTTGTTTGCCATTAGCTTGGAGTATTGTCTTCCATCCTTTCACTCTGAGCCTGTGCTTGTCTTTAGTGCTGAGATGTGTTTCCTGAAGGCAGCATATTGTTGGGTCTTGCTTTTTAATCCATCCTGCCACTCTGTATCTTTTGATTGGAGAGTTCAATCCATTTACATTTAGGGTAATTATTGAAATATGAGGGTTGAATGTTGCTGTTTTGTCACTTATTTTCTGGTTCTTTTGCATTTCCTTTGTTTCTTGTCCCATTTGTTTTGGACTGCCAATTCAGTTTGGTTGTTCTGTCTTATGATTCTTCTAGTTTTCTCTTTGTTTATCATATGTGGTTTTGTTTTGATTATTTGTTTAGTGGTTACCTTGAGGTTTGGGCAAAAAATCTTGTGTATGAGATAGTCCATTATCTGATAGCCTCCTATTTCCTTATACTAAGTCAATTCAGTCACTTTCCTCTTCCCCTTCTAAGTTGCTCTTGTTATACCTTATTCTATCTTGTGTTGTGGCTGTGTGTTTACAGTGATGAGGTTAAATTTATTTTTGGTGAATTTCTTCCTTTGATCTTTGAGTTTAGTATTTAAGTGGTTCCTAACCTATTCCGGTAAAGATCTACTATTTCTCTGATTTTGTCTACCTACTTTTCTCCTTACTCCAAGCTTTGTGTTCCCTTTCTCTTCTTGTTTTCAGGCCTGAGGGCCTTCTTGAGTATTTCTTGTAGTGGCGGTCTCGTGGCCATGAACTCCCTTAGCTTTTGTTTATCTGGGAGAGTTACTATTTCTCTATCATATTTGAAGGATATTTTTGCTGGATAGAGTATTCTTGACTGAAAGTTTTTGTCTTTTAGTATTTTGAATATATCGTTCCAGTCTCTTCTAGCCTGAAAAGTTTCTGTTGAGAAATCCGCTGAGAGCCTGATGGGAGTTCCTTTGTACGTTATTTTTTGTTTTTGTCTAGCTGCCCTTAATATTGTTTCTTTGTCGTTGACCCTGGCTAGCCTTACCACTAGGTGTCGTGGTGAAGGCCTTTGTCTGTTAATATATATAGGCGTCCTGTTGGCTTCGCTTACTGGTATTTCCTGCTCCTTCCCCAGATTTGGGAAATTTTCAGCTATTATTTCCTTGAATAGGCTCTCTGTTCCTCTTTCCCTCTCCTCTCCCTCAGGAATACCTATAATTCTTATGTTACATTTTCTAATAGAGTCCGATATTTCTCGGAGTCTTTCTTCATTTCTTTTTAGTCTTAGTTCTCTCTCTTCTTCCATCTGGAGTATATCTGTATTCCTATCCTCTAAAGTACTAATTCTTTCCTCCATATTGTCAGCTCTGTTCTTTAAAGATTCCAGATTCTCCTTTATCTCCTCCATTGTGTTCTTCATCTCCATCAGCACTGGTAGGTTTTTCTTTATGATTTCAATCTCTTTTGTGAAGAAACTCCTAATCTCATTTAATTGTTTGTCTGTGTTGTCTCGTATTTCGTTGAGTGTTTTTATGATAGCTATTTTGAAATCTCTGTCATTTAGTTTATGGATTTCTGTGTCTTCGGGGTTGATTTCTGGGTGCTTGTCATTTTGTTTCTGGTCTGGTGATTTCATATATTTTTGCATTGTGGTTCCTGTGTTGGTTTTGATTTTCCTCATCCTGGAAGTCTCTGGTTGCAATTTCCACCTGCTGCCACTGTCTGGTGGTAAAGGGCTGTGTAGTCTAAGCCCCCTGCACTCTGCCCCAGTTTTTCTGCTGCGATCCACAGTTTTGTTTTGTTTTGTTTTGTTTTGTTTTTTTTCCCCACTGCGATCCATGGGTCCAGTCCAGTTTATTCAGGTCTGCCTCGGACCGCTAGATCTGGTCAAGCTGCAGACTCCGGGTTGCGGGGAGGGGGGAGCTCTCTCTTTTGCCCTCTGGGTCCCTGACGTGGGAGGCTTCTCGTTTGCCCCTCTTTATCCGCTCTCTGGGTTGCTCAGATGTTGATGGTAGCCCTGTGGCTCCTCTGAGCCCTCTGTGCGGGAGTTTCCCACTGGCTGAGAGAGCCCGAAGAGCTACAGTTTCCCGCCGAGGGCCGCCCCTCCCCCCTCTCTGGGAGCCGCGCGGACCGGATCGCTGATCTGATGGGGAGGGAGCGGAGTTCTCCTTACCTCTCCCCACTTCCTCCGGGGGCCCAGCACGTTCCGCTCTCAGATGTGCGGCAGTGTGGATCCCTCCGCTCTAGCTTTTCACTGTCTGGGATTCCGTTGTTGGTCTGTGGCTGTTACTTTTGTTGTATCTTGTGGGGGAAGAATTCACGGGAAAGCTCACTCTGCCATGATGCTGACGTCACTCCCTGTTGTTTTTTTTTTTAATATTGAGTTTTGAGAGTTCTTTATAAGTTCTGGAAGTAGTACCTTTATCAGATATATGCTTTGCATATATATTCTTGCAGTCTATGATTCATCTTTTCATTCTTTAACTGTGCCTTTGAAAATGTAAAGGTTTTTAGTTTTGGTGAAATCTAATTAAACAATTTGTTCTTTTATGGATCAGGTTTTTGATGTTATATGTAAGAAATATTTATGTAACCCAAGGTCAAAAAGCCTTTCTTGTAGTTGTCTTCTATAAGTTTTATAGTTTTGAGTTTCATATTTATGCCTATGATCTGTTTTAAGATAATTTTAAATGTGATGCAAAAAATTGAGTAAGTTTTCTTTCTTTCCTGCCTTGCTACTTTCCTTCCTTCCTTCCTTTCTTTTTAACCTATAGCTGTCTAATTATTTTAACACCATTTGTTGAAAAGACTATACTTTATGCACTGAACTGTCTTTGCATCTTTGTAAAAAATCAGTTATCCATATATATGTATATTGCTTACTGGACCCTCTACTCAGCTCTATTGATCTATTTGACTATCTTTGAGCCAATACCACCTGTATTGATTACTATGGTTTTATGTTCTCTTTTGAAATTGGGTAACAAGTCTGATTTTGTTCTACATGTAGAACTCAGTATGTACTCCAATTTTGTTCTGTTTTTTAAAAATTATTTTGGTTATTCTAGGACATTTGCATTCTCATTTGGATTTTAGAGTCAGTTTGTGAATTTCCAAAAAAAAATCCAGCTTTCAGGAATTTGGATTGGGTTTGTATTGAATATACACGTCAATTTAGGGATAATGGATATCTTAACAATCCATTAACATAGTGTATCTCTTCTTTTACTAGGTCTTCTTTAATTTCTCTTATCATCATTTTGTAGTTTTTGATTTGCAGATCTTGTGTATTTTTTTGTATTTCAAATTTTTAATGCCATTGTAAAGGTTGTTTTTACATTTCAATTTCTGATGATTCATTAGTGTTATATAGAAATACAGTTTATTTTACTATATTGATCTTATCTTCAAAAATCCTAAACTTGTATAATACTTCTAGGAGTTTTTTGTGGCTTCTATCAGATTTTCTACATAGCTACATAGATGATCACATTGTCTGCAAACAAAGACAGTTTTACTTCTTTCCTTATAATCTGAATGCTGTTCACTTCTCTGTCTCACCTGCTTGCATGAACTAGAACCTCCAGTACAGTGTTGAATAGATGTGGTGAGAGCAGATATTCTTGTCTTTCTTCTAATCTTAGGGATAAAGTATGTAATTTCTCGCCATTAAATGAGATGTTAGCTGTAGGATTTTTGTAGACACCTTTCATCATGTAGAGTTTTTTCCCTTTTTGATAAAGCTTTTTTCAGAACTGGATGTTGGATTTTATAAAAGTTTTTTTCTGAGTATATTGAGGCAATCATATTTTTTTGTTGTTTTTAATATGGTTAATTACATTGATTTTGAATTTTAAACCAAGTATGCATTCCTGTGATAAACCCTCCTTGACATATATTATCCTTTTGATATATTGTTAGACGCAATTTGCTAAAATTTTGTTTAGAATTTTGGCATCTATATTAATGAAGCCTATCAATTGGTATGTTTCATTGTCTTGTAACTCCTTTGTCTTGTTTTGGAACCAAGGTATTGCTGCTTCATAGAATAAATTGAGGAGCATTCCTTGCTTTTCAATTTTCTGGAAGAGATTGCGTAGAATTGATATTATTGCTTCCTTAAAGGTTTGGTAGAACTCACCCATAAAGTCAACCGACCTGGAAAATTCTGTGTTGGTAGGTTTTTAACTAAAAATTCAATTTCTTTAATAGATATGGAACTATTTGCGCTATTTCTTCTTGAGTCAACTTCCATAGTTTTAATTTCATGATTTTCTGTTTTCTCTTTCATGCATTTCCACTTTTTAAAAAATTATTTTGTTCATTTTGCTTGCTTTGGATATAATTTGCTTGTTTTTTTCCAGTTTCTTAAGTTGAGGTTGTTTATTTGAGGACTTTATTCTTTTCTCATATAGGCATTTAGTGATATAAATTCTGCCTCCCCATATTTATACTGCTTTAGCAGCAAACCACAAGTTCTGATAGGTTGTGTTTTCATTATCAGTCAGTTCAATCCATTTTCTAATTTCATTTCTGATTTCTTTTGTGACCCATTAATTGCTTAGAATTTATTTATTTAGTTTCCAAATATTTGGTGATTTTCCAGCTATCTTTTAGGAATCAATCCCTAACTTTATTCCATTGTGGGACAAGAATATTTTTTGTATGACCTTTAAACTTTTAAACTCATTGAGACCTATTTTATGGCCCAGAATATGACCTTTAAACTTTTAAACTCATTGAAACCTATTTTATGGCCCAGAATATGGTCTATCTTAATAAATTTTCTAGGTTCACTTAAAAATAATAGTGCCCAACATGGGATGAATGGATAAAGAAGATGTGTTATATATACACAATGGAATACTACTCAACTATAAAAAAAGATGAAATCTTGCCATTTGCGACAACATGGATGGACCTTGAGGGTATTATGCTAAGTGAAATAAGTCAGACGGAGAAAGTCAAATATTGTATGATCTCACTTATAAGCAGAAGATAAAAACAACAAACACATAAATACAGAGATTAGATTGGTGGTTACCAGAAGGGAAGGGGGGGGTGAAAGAGGTGACAGGGCACATTGTATGGTGATAGATGGTAATTAGTCTTTGGATGGTGAACATGATGTAGTCTACACAGAAATTGAAATATAATTATGTACACATGAAATTTATGTAATGTTATACAACAATGTTACCTCAATTAAAAAATACAACTGTAGTTGACCCATTAATAGATCCTGAAATTAATTTTGTGGTTGTGGACTAGATTTAATAATGCAAAATAGATTAGAATAGAAAATATCTGAGTACATACCACTTATTAAAGATGAATATTACTTTGTGGAAAAAAAATGTACATCCTACTGTTGTTGAGTGGATTGTTCTATAAATGTCCATTAGGTCAAATTGGTTTAAAGTGTTTTCTATAATTTTACTGATTCTCTGTCTACATTTCATAATCGAAAGAAGAATATTCAAATCTTTGTCTATAATGGTAGACTTGTCTATTTCTCCTTGTAGTTCTAACAGTTTTTACTTTCAGTACTTTGAATTTTGGTTATTAAGGGCATAAATACTTATTAATGTTATGTCCTTTGGATTAACTGTTCTAAATGTACTTTGTCTGACATAGCCATTGAAGGCTTATTTTGACTAGTATTAGCATGGCCTATTTTTTCCTATCATTTTGCTTCTAACCTATTTGTATCTTTATAAAGCATGTTTCTTATAGGCATCATATAGTTGTGACTCTCTATTTTTTCCAATCTGAAAATCTCTTCCTTTTGATTGCAGTGTTTAGATCACAGTAGTTTAATGTGATTATTGATACACTTGGATTTTATTCTATCATCTTACTATTTTCTACTTGTCCTATCTGTTCTTTGTTCCTTTTTTCCACTTTTTCTTTCTTCTTTGGGATTTTTTATGCTTAAATTTTATTTCCTTTATTGTATTATTAGCTCCCTTTGTTTTCTTATTTTAGTGGTTTCTTTAGGGTTTAGCGTAAACGTCTTTAATTTATCACAGTCTACCCTCAAGTGATATATCACTTCACTCACAGCATAAGAACCTTCCAAAAATTTAGTGTTAGAGTAACTATGTAACTGTAAACTTTTGTTTTGTTTTGTTTTTTGTTTTTTTTTTACTATTGGGGAAGAGTTTTGGAGTTGTGAAAAAGAATGAGTAGAACTTTGTAACTGCTTCTAGATATGTTAGAATGTTGCTCCTTTTTAGAACCAGGAGCAAGTCACCAAGGTCATATTACCTGGTTCCTCTGGTGCAAGAATTTTAGAAATAGATTGCCTGCACCGTACTGCTAGAATATCAGAGACCTAGAAAATACTACGTGTGAATTGTAGACAATTTTACTAAGATCTCAAATTTTCATGGAAAGGGATGTATTGTAGGGTTTCCTGAACCGTTATTGTATGTTATTATTTATGTGTAAGATGTAAATATTTATCTTTGGAAAGGAAACATTCAGATCCAAAGGGATTAGGAACAATGATTGCTCTAATCTCATCTTTGAGATTCACAGTAAAGATTCTGTTACGTCCTATGAACAGACTTGTTTGTTTGTTTGTTTGTTTTTTGACTGTTTCCAGAACTTCTATGGTGATATTGCTATATATCTTCAGTTTATCCTATCTAGATTTTCCTTCTACCCTTCTCTACCTTGCTCTCTGCCTCGGGAGGGCCCACATGAGTTACAGAAAAAGGTTTCTTTGCCCTCTAACTTCCCAATGGGTTTACTTGTGCTAATAAGAGGAAAAGAAGAGGTTGAGGTATTCATTCCTCCAGTTCCAACTTTACTTGGTCACCTCAGTCTATTTTTGTCCCTGATGAAACATCACTTTTCTCAAAAGAGTCTTCACACATAACTGTTTTGTGTCACAAAACACAAATGACTTGTTCCTTCCATGTTTATTTGCCCTCTTCTTATCTGTTTAGTTTGCATCAGTAACACTTCATAGCCCTGGGCTACTGCACTATCTCTTTTGGTTTCTTTATAATCTGTCCATACCATAGTAATAGTTAAGCTCCTGTCCATACCATAGTAATAGTTAAGCTCTCTGTGAAATATCCTTCCTGCTAGGATATTTTTTTCTACTTTTTTTCAGAATAGCTATTAACATCCATCAGAACCCTGGTGTTTCAGAGAATATAATTTAGGAAATCTTGAGTGCTTTAAAGGGCCATAGATTGTAATTCAGTGGGCATGGTGTTTAGTTTCCGTTCTAACAAAAACTGGTTTTGAAAACTTTGTTAAATCACTTCATCTCTCTAGGCTTTAGTTTCTTCATTCCTGTGATAAAGTCATCACATTAGATGATTCCTGGAGATCTTTTAAACTCTGACACTCTCAGACACCATTTTCTTAATCACAAAGCAAGATACTCTATCAGGGCATTTACAAATTTACAACCTCTTATTTTTTCAATGAGAATTTCCATGATTTTAGTTATGGTTAAGATAGAAGACTCAGAAAACTAAGCCTAACCTTTTATTTCAACCAGATAAATAAAAAAGAGAAAAGCTATAGAGTAGTTTTTTCTTTTCCAAAGGCAGCATTGCATTATATATAAAGCTTTACACATTGAAATTCAATGTGCACTCAACCATATGGGTAAATATTAGTTGGAATTTATACACAAGTTGTCATTTATTTTAGTGAATTAATTTTGTATGTTTATGATTCAATAAGTTCAGCTAGAGATGAGATTTGTATTAAAACTTTACGAATCTATAAAATACATGCATGCATACATACATACATATATACAAATATACATACATACATAACACCTAACTGAATGGGGACAACAAATAATCAAATTAATTACACTTCGTTAATCTCTCTCAGTTATGTTGAACATGTGTGGGTATCTTATTGATATCAGTTTATAATTTTTCTTAAATGTTAATTTAACTGATTAAATGTGTTCTTGTGTCTTCTACTTGAGATCCTTTGTGAGACAATTTACTATCTTTGGGATTATTATTTAACATAAATAGAGTATTAAAGTTTTAAGAAGACGATTGGAGCTTTTTTACATTACTCGTAATAAAATAAGTCTAGCTTCTTTTGTTTTTTTGGGTATTATTTTGTGAGGAAGATCAGCCCTCAGCTATCATCCATGCCAATCCTCCTCTTTTTGCCAAGGAAGACGGGCCGTGAGCTAACATCCTTGCCCACCTTCCTCCACTTTGTGTGGGATGCCGTCACAGCATGGCCTGACAAGCAGTGCATCAGTGCGCGCCCGGGATCCGAACCCGGGCTGCCAGCAGTGGAGTGCACCCACTTAATCGCTGCACCACAGGGCTAGCCCCAAGTCTAGCTTCTTTAAAGCTCTGAATGGTTTATATATTACTTAAGTTTTCTCAAGCCCTTAAAGACAGAATACTTTAGAATTATTAAACCAGAGGCAAGAAAGTTGGTAGTAAAGTGGATAATTAAATAAGAACTATCTAGTAAAAGGACTGTGATAAAGTCACGAGAGTCTTTACCAATACGGCTTGCTATAGCTGACAAATTACTTTTGAATTATTATTTAAATTATGCTATTCTTAAATATAGTCACGTATACTGATTAAACACCATCTGGAAGTTTGGGGGAAAGTAAGTACCAATCTTCTTTATATTTTTTAATTAGCATTTAGTCTAAGTTATACTTATGACTTCATTTGTATTAAATATTTATAGATTATAGCTATTGCTGAATATTTATGGTATTGGACATCATAAATTGGATTTCAAAAGGAAAGGACAAAATTACCTGTCCTTTCTTTGACACTGATGCAACTTTAGAATAGCTTTATGGGAAGAATATTAATTATTTTTCTTGCCTCAATAACTAATCCCAAAGTCATATTTGATCTTATCAAATTTTTCTGTTTCCTTTGTTTGCTAAATTCTCTTGTCTGTATCGTCTTTAATAGCATTACTCAAGAAGCAGTGTATTATAGCACATCAGGTCACATACTCGGGAGCCAGCTTCCTGGATTTCAACTCAGCTCTGTATCAATGATGGGTAGCTAGTGAATATCCCTATACTTCAATTTCCTGATTGCAAAATGGGAATAATAGATTTTCTATTAGGAATACATACACATAAATACACATTCATACACAAGTAAGCCTGTAACACTGCCTGACATATGGTGAGCACTACATAGGTATTTGCCATTAATAATTCCTTCTTGTTTTATCATTCACTCATTCTCTTTTTCCTTTGACTTTGCCTTCTTGCTAATTTACTTAATTTTCTCTTCTATACTTTTATTCACAGCTGTTTGACTCCATATTTTATCTAGATTTCTATTAGAAAAATCATTTTTAATTCTGTGTAGTTATGAATTTTTATTTCCTAAAATGTAAATTTTCCCCTTCAGAATAAAATATAAGAAGATTCTATAAGATCTAACATGTCTAAAATAGCAAATGCTAAATATTGTCAGTTATCTTTTATTTATGTACTGTATTGATTTGTCCTTATTCTATACAATCAAAATATCAAGACTTTGGCAAATAATGAAGTACGTGTGTCTGTGGATGTAAATGGTTTAGTAGTCATCATTTTCTTGATTATTGTCTAAAAATTTTCAATTTTTTTTCTTATGAGAAGAGCTTTAGAAGTCAAATTTTCTTGATTACTAGTTCTGATTGTGTTGCAGTACACAACAAGATATACAAGAAAATGTCTAGAAAACTACTGAGGACCTGTGCTCACAGTAGTCCTGGTCCACACATTTCTTGGCAATTGAATGTTGGTTCTTATCTTTTTGAGCAGACTGTTTATATTCGTATAAAAGTAATGAAATGACTTTGTGAAACGTAAGGACATATGTTTTTCCTTTTACATTTACCAAAATGTTTAGTTATTTATATATAAATGTATAACATTTTATTTCTTATCTCTACAAATTAGTGACATCAAATGGGTTTTTAAAATTCCCAACATTTTGTCCCATGGAAACCTACGCAGGGATATGGTATGCATGCAGTGAGTATTAATAACCTGAGGAAATACAGTCTTGAGTTTGTCTGGATCTTATCTTTTAGTGCTGTGTACTTGCTCCGAGACACTGTACCAACGAGATTAAGGTAATATTCAAAGATATTTAGATTATCTTGGTGACCTTCTTCACAACTCATTTGAATCTATCAAAACAATGTTTCCTTTTCCTTTAAAAAAATTATGAGTTTATGTGCTTTTAGCTGGTCTTACGTTTCTAGATGACAATGTCCCCTATCAGGAGGCATATTTATATTGCTACTCTTTGATTTTGTTCAGATAGTTCTGTGTCTGCTTTCATTGCTCAGTAATTCAATGAATCCTAATTGTTTTTGTCTTTATTATCACCTCCTCCCATGGGAGCTTCCTATTATAATAATATATTGGATGATTTAAATTTTTTTCATTGACTATAGCAGGAGCAATTTAAGGTATTTTATTGAAATGCAAATTTCAGACTTTTAAAATTCCATGTACCTGAATATATATGTTTAATTAAAAAGTGTGGGTGAGAAGGAGAAGAGATATCAGGACAATTATATTATCTTATCTTGAAACCATTTGCAGCAGACAGGGCCTTCTACATGAGCAAATGTACTCTCATTATATTGATTAAAAAAAAAAAAACTCAAGATAAACTGGAAACTGGGAAAACAAACTCCCTATCACAATTATTCCAGGCACAGAGGAGAACTCATTCTTTTTTTTTCAATCCTCTCCCTTTGTTCCTTTCTGCCTACCCACAACCAGGAATGCAGGACAAAATATTTTAAGGAATTCACAAGTTAGCCTCAGACAGCTCCATTTCATTTCTAAGGATTTGCAGACCATGTGAAAATTCAAACATTACTTGCAGCTCTACTAAAGATGCAATAATTTGAAGGAATATGAGACACTTGGTACAGATTCCAGACAGTGAACATAATTCACAGCCTGTCCTAAAGCTCTGTAGGACAGTTCCTTCAAAATGTATATGATGTTAGCACCTCAGTCATTTTAAAGACTCAGAGAGAATGAAAGATGGCCAGTTATTTTTTGATGTATAGAATTAAAGGAATTGGGAGGTGGAGGTATATAGAAGAGAATGAAAGCCCGAGTACTACTTGGGGATGTCACAGCAGTATAAATGGAGGGAAACAAAGGATGAAAAAGGAGGACCTCTGAGTTAAATAAAAGGAGACAAGGACATCTTTTATTAATTTATTTATTATTATCATTGTTATTATTTTACAAGAGACTAGCTTTGAGGGATTTTTTCTTAATGGTGGCACTCACTCCTGAACATGGTGATGAATTCACAGACCAATAGTAGGCCTAGATTCACACAAATGGGTAACCCTTTTGTTACTGTAGGAAAGTGCAAAATATGCCATAGTGTTTAATTTGTAAGTTCCCATGTGTCTCTTTTCATTTTCACTTTATGCCTTTTGTAGGGAATTATTATTGGGTAAAAAGCTTATTAGCTTTAAAAATACGCTAAAACGGTTTCAGATGGTGATCATATTTTCCCGCATTGGAAATAAGAGAACAGATGTACACTCTAACTCGTATACAAAAATTACAGGTTCCCAAACCAAAAATAGTTCCTTTAATATGTATGTGTTATATCTTCATTGCCATTTTTCTCTAAAATGTTGAGACTGACAGCTATTATTAACAGGTAGGTTGATTGTGGGTGTCTTTTTTCATTCAGCTGAAAGACCTCCTTCTGTTTTTGAACAAGTGAGATAATCCTCCATATTGGGAACCCAAAACATGAAATTTACCATATCCTTTATAATTCACACTTGAGCTTCCGGTACATTTTCTTTTACCTAGTCGTGTTATGTTTGAGTCGTCTGTGTGGCTCGCGCTTCTTAAATGTAAAATCATTTGCCCTTATGGCAAAAGGAAAGGAAGAAACAAAGAATTTATGCAAGCAACTCTAGTCTCCCCCTCAAAACAAATCATTTCCTTAATTGTGGTGAAAAAGTGACCATATTAGTTTAAATAGAGTAAATCAGTTTACAAATAGCAATCATGTTAGCCTTAAAATAAATATTTCTGCCCATGCCATAATTTTTTTCTGATGGGCTCAGTTTAGAAATAAAAATGGCTAGAAACGTTTTCTTAATATAAAGGGTAAGTAGGAATTAATAGTGGGGACTTGACTAGAAGCTTCATGAAGGAGGGGACTTGTTCTCATTTATTGCCGAATTCCCAGCACCCAGAATAGTGTCTAGCTCAGAGTAGTTGACCGTGATTAATAAATCAATCAATTTATTATCAATCATTAATATATTGATAATAAATAGATTTATTATCAGTCATTAACAAATCAAAATATCACTTAAAATTATGTTGTATCAGTTTTGTATCATATTACCATTATTTTTGGGGAGAATAAAAGATATTTCCATATACAGACAAATATATACTTGAAGAGACAAAAATTAGTTATTCCATTTAGCTGTTAAAATCATAACCACATTATCGCACCATTGATTCAATACCCAAATAAATTAATTGGAAGTATTCTGGGTGCAGCTTAAAATGTTTATTTTATCTGTCCTGCCATGTCTTTCATTGAAGTGGTATGTTGAAAATCACTTTATTAAAATATGTTTTAAAAATTACATTTATGCATTAGTATATGTTTAAAGTCATCTTATAAAAAGAGGCTTAGAGTGGATCTTGTTTCTGAAAGCCATGAAAACTTTTTTTTTTTTTTTGTGAGGAAGATTAGCCCTGAGCTAACATCTGTTGCCAATCCTCCTCTTTTCACTGAGGAAGATTGGCCCTGGGCTAACATCCATGCCCATCTTCCTCTACTTCATATGGGATACCACCACAGCATGGCTTGATAAGTGGTGCATTGGTCCATGCCCAGGATCCAAACCTGTGAACCCCAGGCCGCTGAAGCAGAACACGAGAACTTAACTGCTATCCACTGGGATGGCGCCCCCATGGAAACTTTTTTTAAAGTTAAATATCACAGTAGGAGTTTGTTACAATTCCCATACTTTCTTTTGTGTATTAACAGTATAAAAGTAACCAATGTTACCAGGTTTGTTACTAAAAATATGAGGGGAAAATTCTATTTTTCAGTTATTTTTATCTCTGTTTTCCAAAAATTGTGAATGTCTTCTTTCTAAATTTTCCTAAAACTGTGCATGTCAGTATTATGTATAAGGTATTTATTGATGAGTATGTTGAATTAAAAAAATCTCTCTTTTGTGCTTCTTTAGTTATCTTAAGATTTATACACTAATAAAGCTCAATATTCATTACCCATTTGGTTCATTTTTTACCTTCAAAAGTGAAATTCGTTTAACATTGGAATTCATTAATCATTGATACTAAGAATGAAAAAACTTTTACATTTTTAATTGTGTACTGTTTCTTGAGAGGTAAATAATTTTTCAGTCTGATAAAATTATATTAAATTCAAAAGTCTAAATTTATATTGAAAGAAATGTGGCTTATATTTCTTTAAGGTAAATTTTCATTATTATAACCTATATTTTTGTTTTTCAGAATGTTGTCCAAACTCTGGTGTTTTTTTTCTTCTTTTTCTTAATGCAAATAAGCTATTTTCCTTCATAAACTATGTAGAAATTTCTGCTAACCCATCTGGTTTAGAAGCACAGCTTGAATTTTAATGAGGCAGTATTATTTACTACACTTGTTCCTGCAAATTTTCCAGTGTTTGCCCTGTCTTGGTAATTCTGTCTGTGATAGGTCAAATTACCTTTGCCTTTCTGAAGAAGTTGGAAATAAGTATTGGCACTCAATCAGTGAGGCTCAGGGTTGTGAGAACTTAATATTTACAAATCCAAAGCGATGCACTCTAGATTTTGAACCAGGAGCCTAATGTATTCAGTCCACCAGGATACCTTTTGGAGATAGTAAGGTGAGCTTCCTCTGGGAATCTATTAGTCTTTCAGGCTCCTGTGACATTGTTGCATTTAAAGAAGCAGAAACACGTTAAATAGTACACTTGTGGGCACTAAAGAGTTATTTCAAACTCATAGTGAGAGAATAAATATTACATTCAGGGGCCGGCCCCATGGCTTAGTGGTTAAATGTGTGCGCTCCCCTGCTGGCAGCCCCGGTTTGGATCCCGGGCACGCACCAACGCACTGCTTCTCCAGCCATGCTGAGGCGGCATCCCACAACCAGCAACTACAAGGATGTGCAACTATGACATACAACTATCTACTGGGGCTTCAGGGAAAATAAAGGAGGAGAATTGGCAATAGATGTTAGCTCAGAGCTGGTGTTCCTCAGCAAAAAGAGGAGGATTCGCATGGATGTTAGCTCAGGGCTGATCTTCCTCACAAAAAAATAAGTTAAAAAAAAATTACATTCAACAATAACAATGTTACTGTGAAATACATTTACTTCGTAAACATTAGCTGACCTCATCTCTTTCAGGTCTGTCCTGATGACTTTGCTTATATTAGGAGAAAATTATAATACACATATTTCAGATTAATATTTTTCCTAAAATGGAAGAGTTGAGAGAATGTTTTCTAACCTGTAAGGATAATAACACTGTTTCCATTCAGTTAAATGTTTGTTTTTTTTGAGACACAGAAAAGTTAGGAATTGACTGAAGGTTATCAAAAGATGAGTGTTTCACATGGGTGGCCACCCGTTCTCTGTTGCCTTTAGGGACTTTCCTTCTGCAAGTGAACAATCATACAAAGTTCAAGTTATTTAGTGAAAAGAGTAAATTTACAGAATGATACAGATTTTCAGAGGTCTTAATTAAAGTTCACAGAACTTTAGAAAATTGAGAAATGCCCTCTCTCGACACTTAAACTGTGTTATTTGATTGTCTGATTTAAATATGTGTTTAATTAGTTAGTGTTGTATGCAGTAGCCTAGAGAGAATTGAAGTGAATGCCCTTTGGTCGTGAGGTGATTTGGGACTTTTCAGAGGGAAGGAAATGAAAGGTTATGGACTAAAGGGCTCTGGCCTCTTCTAAAGCTTCTTGTCCCCAGTGATACCTCCCAGGACATCACCAGTCTCAGGAACCATTGAGATCAGAGATCACAGGAACCAACTGTTCCCTTCCTAGGAGTTAGCAGCTCTCCAATATACCATAGATATTTTGTCTAGTTTCCTGTAAGTAACACATCTCGTCTTAAGTGTATTTCGTAAATCAAGGATGGACAGAAAGTTAATACTGAGGAGCCAAGTGTAAAAGCTAGTGAGTAAGCTAGTAGAGGAATCAGAGGTTTCTATCTTCAGGTCTTTCAGTCTCTGACAGCTGTTCTTTGCTTATAAAGGTGATGCTTCTTCTGGCATCACATCAGAAGTGTCCAGATTGACTTCCAAACCAAGATGAAACCCATGTCTTTTTTTTTTTCTGTGTAGGAAAATGTCCTCTACTAGTTCCTCAAGATACTTGGGATAAATATTTCTAGTATAACCACTCAGTTAAGGGATACAAACATACAACCACTGATGAGTTAGCTTAATGAGCCCTTTGGCTTCAAACACTTCAAATAAAATATCTCATTAATGTAGAGTTAAGAGTCTAGAAACATTTTTTATAGAGTTTTGCACAATTCTTTGAAATTGAGGCTGCTCTTTGAAGCATGCACTGTAAAGGTGGCAGTTTGGATCAATAATATTCCATCTCATAGAGAAGGGCTCATATGGTGATCTGTTCCTATGGGGAAATGTTACTTTGGGGTTTAAATTTGCTGCTTGATTTCACTTTTTTTTTTCCCCAACAGAACTCCTTTAAGTTGTGACTCAGGATCTCTCTGCTAGTGCTTTTAAAATCTGACAATTAAAGTTCTGGCTCATAAACTCAGCAGGTTTTTTTTTTACAAGTTATAGGTCAACGAATACACACAGAAATGCACATAATGAGAACTCACCCTCATCTAGAGCAGTAGTACAATCCCTTTCTCCTTCCTCTGCCAAAGTCACAGAATGCAAAATTCTATTCTCCGAATACTTTGAGCCAAATTGTGTTTTGGGGTGAGCAGAATAATTAGAAGTCAAACAGAAGCACAACACCTTGAAAATTTTTGCTAACGTCAAGCCACAATCAGGCAGTCTCATCTCAGCTTCCATCTTATAGGAATATAAATGTATTAATAATGACATATTTTCCTGCTAGAAATATAGTTTAAACATATAGTGTAAAGCAAGGAGATTTATTTTAAATCTTTAGTCATGATCACTGGAGAGGACCTGTCAAAAACCTTTCTTTGTCTTATTAGCAACTACCAAGTGTCATATAGAGTTCGTTTTCCTGAGAGCATTTTTGTGAGAAGAGTCACTTGTAGAGATACAAGTAACTTCATTTAGGAAGAAAATTGAAATTGGGGCCCAAATTTTCTACAAAATGTGCTTTCTTATTAAAGAAAAAAGCCAGTTAAGGAAAGCCTTTGCTGATCATTAATGAAAACATGTACATGCTAGGAAAAATTAACATTTCAATTTTGAATCAATAGGAATGAACTTTAATCTGTCATGTGACTATAAACATTTACATTTGGAAACATTAAAGGTTTTGTTTAAGAATTTGCTTTTTATTATTGCTCAAGTTTTAGGCAGACAGACATAAATTACTGGTTCTTTTTCATTAAAGCTTATACATTATTGGACAAAAGAAGAGACACACGGCTGGAGGAAGATTAGGCTCAAAAGACTACAGTGAATAGATCATGTGTTAGAATGTGTCAAATATTTACTTCATAAGCATATACAGATAACCTGTATGATCTAAAACACTATGTTTTGTTTTGTTTTGTTTTTGCAGAAGCTACTCAACTAGGTCAATTCAAACTCAAAATTTTACTATTTTGAGTCAAAATGAAATTAACCGAATTCTCTGATTACAACATCTAGCACATTAGGCACAAAATAGATGTTTAATAATTTTTCTTGTTCATTGACTAGAGTTCAGTTTTGTTTATCTTGAGGACATATACCACACACTAAATTCTGATTGAAGCGATATTTATAGTAAATACAAAACATTGTAAGAAGATGTAATAAAGAAATCTTTATTTGTTTGTTTCAGTGTTAAGCAACTTAAGCAATTCTCTTGGCCTTAGTTTTATATCTAAAATAACCTCTTCCCCTGCAATTATTCTCTGGAAAATGTGAAATTTCTGGATGGTTTTCATCTTTTCAACCAGTAATAAAACCCTATCTTTTCTCATCTTAAAAGTAAGAGAAAGGATCGGGAAGAATTACTAGCAAAAATGTTAACAATGATGATAAGACAAATGATGCACAGATTAATACATGCGTTTAATAATGTGATAACAGTTAAAAGCCTTTGGGTTATAATTCCAATTTTTAAAAATTAAACCAAAATAATCAGTGATAGCCACAAATGGAATGCTGATTTTTTTTTTTTTTTTGGCAATGGGAACAAATTTGCAAGATTTTTATTCATTTCACTTTCATATAAATTAACTAAAATTTGC
Organism: Diceros bicornis minor; assembly: GCF_020826845.1. Classification (NCBI taxonomy): domain Eukaryota; kingdom Metazoa; phylum Chordata; class Mammalia; order Perissodactyla; family Rhinocerotidae; genus Diceros; species Diceros bicornis. The sequence goes on from NC_080742.1 coordinate 36,432,430, forward strand.
AATATTACCATTTTTAAGTTGAGTCCTTTACTGAATCATGTTTCTATTTTACAAAAGACAGTGTCCCAAATGGACTCAGTATATACTTTGCTTACAAAACTCTCTATTGATCCAACGCACCCTAATAATGCCTTTGTTTGTGGAAAAACTAGTTTACAGAGGTAGATGGCTAACACAGAAGTAGATGGTTTTCAATGACATTGCATCAAAGATGGTTGAATATATAGAGGACATTTTAATTTTTTTATTTTAGAATACATAAAATAATTCCTGAAGAGTCATATGTAGGGCTACTTTGTTAACTTCTTGTGAGAACAAAGAGAATTCTTTTTTAGACACCCCACAACACCGTAGATATAAAATGTCATTACCACTAATTGGAATAAATTCTTACCTTCCTGATTGTAAGTCAGTGCTGTTCAAGATTTCTTTCTGATAATGTGGCAAGAGTAGCCCCACTTTCATCTATTAATGTCATCTCTTGTGTGCCTGCAAAATTTGCCAGAACTGATTAGAGCAGATATTAAATGATAATTGGACATTTAGTGCTCGTCAAACAGAAAGTGACAGATGGGGCACTAATTAAATTATAGTTCTGACATTACTCACAATGGTTTATGGCTCTTCAGTGATGACCTTCATGCATCTCTTCTCCATACTTTTTTCCCTTTGGTGGGGAAAGATTAGGAGGTTGATTGATAGAAAGGAAAACTATTTCTTAAAAACACTGAGCAAAACCTGGAGATATTTAAAACACCTAATTTTTAAAGCTATCTATCAAGATAAAACATTTTTCTGTAGTGAAATAAATAATCATAAAACAAGAGGAAAACTTACTATGAAGCTAATGAACTGGGAAGAAAATATCTAGGTAATCCTGAAGAATATACAAAGACAGATTATAATGACTGTATTTCCAGAAAGGGTAAAGACCTTTGTTCTGATCTGAATGAAGAAAAAATATAATTCTGATATCAGAAATGAGGATGCAGCGCTTTTTTATTAATGGCTTTTTTGTTTGTTAACTCAAGCTTGCGTTACTAGTAATCTCCATCAGCTAAATGAAGAACGCTGTTGAAAAGAAAGGGGTAGGGAGAGGAATTAAAAGAAGTTCTAAGCCACAGTTGCTGAACCAGAACCGAGTTTTCTTTTTCAATTAAAAGTGAAAACACAGTGTTGATTACTTTCTAACTTTAGTTTCTTTAATTTTACTCCAGTGTTTAGTAGTCTTAAAAAAAGAAAAAAGAAAAATCTCAGAAACTTTGATGTTTAGCATTAGGTTCCAGGAGTTAACAACCCTCAGCCTAGTGGTTGACCACAGTATAAATTTAAAAATAAGTCATTTTATGTCATGTCTCTTTCCTGTAATTTTCTAGGGATTTTTTTCCTGCTGACATGTAATATATGCACAGCCTTAGTTATCGTTACTAATGAGACTTAGGTTTGATGACAAATAGAACATGTCACCCCCCCACACACTATAAGATGAGTAAAATAGGAGGGAAGATGATTTGTTTTTACTGACGTAATCTCTTCAATGTGTAAAGGTATAGAAAAGATAGTGAACGAATGTAGAATTTATTTAGATTATTTTACCTAAACATCTTCTGTAGTTTAGATGTGATAACCAACTAGCAAATTCAATATAAAGGGTTAAATGGAATAGACATAGGGATGGAGTTCCAGTCAGCCTGCCTATCTGAGGGAATTTGGAGAATTTTCTTTACCTTATAAAGCCTTACTTTCTTCGTTGGTAGAATAACATGGCTTTGGTAAACATTTTATAAGTCCTTTTGTGCCTTTGAAAGTCTTGTATTTATTATGGATGACTTTTATGTTTTAAGTCAATAGAATCAATGTAGGTCAATAGTAGTTTATTTTTAAAGAAATTTTAATATACTATATTACCAATAGCAGTAATAGTTTCTGTATTGCTCAAAGAAATGCAAATGTTCTCACTAATATAACTGAAGGGTAATGTTTAGAAAATTTTATGGTTAATAGCAGCTACTTAGCTATTCAAAACCTTTATAATGTTTCTTGTTTTCACATTTGTTGTTGAATATACAAACCACAGTTGTGGGTGTTGGAGATATTTGTGTATGTTTATATAGGCTTTTTTATTAAGCATTCTTTTGCTGCTAAGATATTTCTCTATATCTTTCTGAATATAAGCAACATAATGACATTTTCTCTCCTATTTGATAACTCCGTTAAAGTAGAATATGAAGTTTTTGGCCACGACATATTCTTGACGAGCTTAGAGATTATAGTTTCCTTTATCCTTTTCTAAGTGCACATAGAAATACAGAATTTTGTCTTTTTATTTATTTTGCATTTTGTCAGGAGAAAGAACTAGTTCTCTGATCTATGATTTCTAGAATTTTCTTATTTTCTCCTCTCAAATCAGAACATTTAAACTTGTTCCTTCTTCTGTCACCTTTCTGTTTTCCATGATATGTGAAAAATCACCAGCACCAAGAGTGTTTCTATGGTTCCACCTAGAAGTTACCTCAGTATCTTGGAAGTCAATAACTAGAGACTTGGCTTAAATTAAAATGCTAGCTAATTTCTTTCCATTCTTCCACTTATGGTGGCTTCATCTTCCCTATAAACATTCCATTTTTGGTTAAAATGTCATTCTCTTTAGTAGAAAACATGAAAAGAAAATTGTAACCATATCATTTCCAGTTTTCTGTTTCTTTTAAAATTTTTAACAATGTATCTGCTTCAAATATTATCAATGTTCCTTTCTTACTCTTGCCTCTTACTCTAAGCATGACCTTGAGAGAGGCTTTTATTGTTCTCTTCAGGTTTCACAAGACTCACTTATTTTGCTTATTAGCTTATCAAATACACAGCCGTGTGGTTCGAACTGATGCAGGCTAGGGTGATAATCTGAAGTAATTCTAAACCTTAGACTCAAGTCTTTGTTTTCACCTACAACAGCATTTAAGTAAAAAGCTGAGCTGCTGAAGGCATAGGAATAGAGCTATTATTACCTTGTTACTTTAAATTAAGCTAATTATAGAATGTTAAAATTTTAACATTATATATTTAGCTCATCAGTATTGTAAACTTCAATGAATAATTTAAGTGTCAATAGCTTGCATTATGAAATTTTCGTTTATGAATACGTTCTTCAATCTCCAAAAGACTTGAGGAAGAAAGACTTAAGACTATCAGTGGAGTCAGGAGTTATTAACAACTTCCACCAGAGAATTAAATGTTCTAGTGAATATATGTTCAGAACAGAAGGGATTGTAGAAATTATTTAATCCAACAAATGCAATTTGAGGAGACTGAAGACCAAAATGTGACAGACTTTTCACTTGTTCCAATCAGTTAATGATAGTCCTTGCTCAAGAGCCTAAGTCCTTTGAGTATCAATGTAGGAATCTTTTGATTTTTTTTTTTGCAGGGAAAGATTCGCCCTGAGCTAACATGTTGCCAATCTTTTTCATTTTTTTTTTCCTGCCCAAAACCTCAGTACACGGTTGTATATCTTAGCTGTAAGTTGTTCTAGTTCTTCTATGTGAGCTGCCTCCATAGCATGGCAACTGACAGATGGGTGGTCTGGTTCCACGACTGGGAAGGCAACCTGGGCTGCCGAAGTGGTGAGCGCTGAATTTTTAACCACTAGGCCATCAGGGCTGGCTCTGATTTTCTTAAGTGATGACAAGAACTCATTTACTTAAGACTAAGGGTGAGCAAGTTTTTTAAATAAAGAACCAGATAGTAAATATTTTTGGCTTTCCAGGCCATATGGTTTCTGTTGCAACTACTCGACTCTGCAGCCACAGACCATATGTAAATAAATGAGCATAACTGTGTTCCAGTGAAAATGTGTTTACAGAAACAGATGACTGGCTGGATTTGGTTAGTGAGATGTAGTTGGCCAACTTCTGATCTAGACAATTTCAAAGTAATAAAGTATTTTTTAAAATCCTAAACTGTACACTTAAAAATGGTTAAAAGCATAAATTTTATGTTATATGTATTGTACCCACAATAAATAAAATGAAACAAAAATTCTAAGTAGATCATCTTATATTTCATTTATCTTTATTGTAACAGAGAGTTGAGTAATTGGGTACTTACTCTTAAAACAATAGTGAAAAATGACCAGCAGATGGTTTGCATTAATAAAATTATTTGTCGGGCCAGTCTGGTGGCACAGCGGTTAAGTGTGCGTGCTCTGCTGTGGTGGCCCAGGTTCGCAAGTTTCGGATCCCGGGAGTACACCGATGCACCGCTTGTCAAGCCATGTTGTGGCAGTGACCCACATAAAGTAGAGGAAGATGGGCATGAATGTTAGCCCAGGGCCAATCTTCCTCAGCAAAAAAGAGGAGGATTGACATTGGATGTTAGCTCAGGGCTGATCTTCCTCACACAAAAAAATAATAAAATAAAATAAAATATAAAATAAAATACAATAAAATAAAATAAAATAAAATTTGTCAAATGATTGGAATATAATGAGAAGTCAAGAGAAACCAAATGATAATAGTGGAGATTTGGGGACAATATCACCTGGAAATCTGAACTCTGTGCCTTAAGAACCCTGTAACTAGTCACATATCTGTTTTAGCAAGAGAGAGCTTAATAGGGAAACACGCCCACCAAAGAGCTTTATGTTAATATAAGGTCTAGTTAAAATAGTTATTTTAATATATGGTCCAAATAAATTACCTATAATATTTAGCATAGAAGTATTTTGGGAGGAAAAGAGATAAGATCCTTAAAGAAACATAATATTTTCCCTTGTTTTTCTCATTCCTTATGAAAAGCCTCCAAAAGACTTTTTCTTATGTGAACCCACTGAGATGGTTTCTTAAGAAAGTGATCATGTTCACTGTGCCTTTCTCTTATTCTTTCTTTCCCAGCATCCTTTAAAAATTTGGTGAGAGCTAATTAGATATGATTTCCCTCCTCAAAATTTCCTGTTTTGCTATATAAAATCATAATCTTCAACAAGTCAAACGGTATGATAGTAATCCCAGGATGACAAGTAGAGTCTACTCAGAGCACCCAGGCCACTCTGATATCCATCTTAAAAGTGACCAATCTAGAAAAAGGCAGATTGAGGCAAAATAGGTAAATTTTGTCTTTTCCTAATATATTTTTTCCATCTTTACTGAGGCACAATTGAGATACGATAAACTACACATATTTAAACTGTGTAATTAGTTTTTTTTTTTTTTTATGGTGAGGAAGATGGGCCCTGAGGTAACAACCACTGCCAATCTCCCTCTATTTTTTGTATGTGGGTCACTGCCACAGCTTGGCTTGATGAGTAGTATGGGTCTGCGCCTGAGATCTGAACCCATGAACCCCAGGCCACTGAAGCAGTGCACGCTGAACTTACCCACTATATCACTGGGCCGGTCCCATAATTAGTTTTGATATACGTATATATCCATGAAACCATCACCATAATAAAGGTAATGAACATATCCATCATCTCCAAAATTTTCCTTGTGCCACTCTGAAATCCCTCCCTCCTGCCCCTTCCTGCTCCCCTCTCATTCCTTCCATAGGGAAACACTGATCTAGTTTATGTCACTATGGATTAATTTGCATTTTCTAGAATTTTATGTAAATCGACTGACACTGTATGCACTGTTTTTGGCTGGCTTTTTAAACAAATCATAACTATTTTGAGATTAATACATGCTATTAGGTGTAGCAATAGTTCATTTATTTTTATTGCTGAGTTATATTTTATTTTATAGCTATTCCACAAGTTATTTACTCGTTCACCTATTTATGAGCATTTGTTTTTTTTCTATTTTTTGGCTATTATAAATAAAACTGCTATGAACACTCATGTACACGTCTTTGTATGAACATATACTTCATTTCTCATGGATAAATGCCCAGTAGTGTACTGACTAGTTCAGAGACTATGACCCATATTAGGTAAATTTTGCCTTCTCCTAATATTTTTGACTCAAGTGACTAAGTAAATAAAGGAAATCCCAAGGAGTTCCAACTTACCAATTAAAAAATACGTTAGCTCTGGGGGCCACCATCACTTCCACTCAGCCCACCTTTCATTTCTAGGCAGCTGTAATTGAAGGTTGCTTGCACATGACCAAGACCCACCTCAACTGTGTTCTATAGCTCCTCTCTACTTTTCTGTCTCAGGGCTTCCTGGAAAGTTCAGAAACTGTCATCCCATATGCAGGAACAGCCAGAAGGAGGCAGTTTACACTCTGCCAGCCTGCCCTACAGATTTCAGATTTGTCAGCTCCTGTAGTCATCTGAGACAATTTCCTTAAAATAACTCTCTCTCCTATTGATTCTGTATCTCAGGAGAATACTGACTGATACCCATACATGCGCATGTATACACACACCACACATGCACACACACACAACATACATATACACAAACATACACAAGAAGGGGTTAGGGGAGAAAATGGATGGGTTTCTTGGGAGGTATCACCCTTCATGGAAAAACTCACTGACTCAGTAAAGTCAGCATGGTTGCGTGCTCCACATTGTGTAAACAAATGTATTACACAGGTTATTATTGTTTCCCTTCTTGTTTTCCCTTTATTTGAGAAATCCCAGTGTATAAGATGAGAAACTATGAACATACTCTCACGCAACTGTAGGATTTTCTTTTTCATTATGAAGTTTCTTTTCTCAACAAAAGACTTTAAAAACTGAGAAAAAATTGAGCGTCTGAGATTGAAAGTGTGGGTATTTGTAGAGCACTTGTGAGATATAAGTACTAACAATCATTTCCACAAAGTGGAAACTCAATGATACAAACGCATTCCATTCACTTCTAAATTTGGTGCAGCTTACAACATTGTGGATAAGAAGAAGAAAGAAAAAGCCATATGGTTTAATTTAAGAATTTGAGCCTTGACAATGTGGAAACCTCTATTACTCCCAGAAACAAGAGGCAAAAACAAAACAAAACAAAAATACTTGAGGCTCAAGATACAGAGATTATAACTCTATTTGAATTCTTACTTTAAATATTTATTGTTTATTAACTCTGTATACAATCAATTGAATCAATTAAGGAAACAGAGGTTTTATTTATAATACATATAATTCATAAAGAAAACTGTGAGGGTTCAACTAATAATTCCTACTGTCTTAACTTTCACTATTTATTGTGACTGAATTAATTGGACAGAGATTGTTTTTTGTGGTTAAAATGACCAAGCAAATCAGATTGTCTGTTGTTTAGTCATTTCGTATGCAGTTACAGATCGTCTTACTTTGGCAAATTCCAAATCATAGCTCTAGTGGAGGATAAAATAGCAAACAAGGAAAAAATATGAAAGGAGTTTGTTAATGCAAATACTGTATAAAGTATTTAAAATAATGATTTTGCATTTTTAAAAATGAAAGTACATTTTATTAATAAAACATGTTTTATGTAGGAACATGCCTATGTTGATTAACCAATGTTTATAATAGAAAAAGCTTATTAAAGTTTACTAAGAGCCGAGAAGTAATCTGTATGCTTTATGAGTCACCTGACTCAACACTCATAAGAACTCTTTGAGATCGGCACTTTTATTACCCCCATTTTATTGACAATAACCCTGAGGCAGAGATCGGTTAAGCACCTTCCACAGGGTCATGCAGCCAGCAAGTGGCAGAATCAGTCTTGGAACTCACACCCTCTAACTACTGAGGTCACCTCTTAAGTACTACACTATGTACATTACCTCACTAGCTTAATTTTATACATAAATGCAAAGATCAATACCAGCTTTTTTTCCATTTTTAACGAAGGTAAGAATACTTAGGGTTTAACCCAATTCACTGGGGAAGTAAAAAAAATTTGCACTAAAAGCAGCAGCATAGCAATGTCATTCCTTCCTCAATAACAGGACTAGGAGCTAAACTTCTAGCTAGTTAGCCCTTCATCTAAACACTTTTAAAATCTAATCATCACAGCAAGATAACACCAAGCATATCATTACATGTGAACCAGAATGAGATGTATCTACTACACTCATTGTGAAATAATTCTTGATATTTCATAAAGGCTGAACATCACTCTGTTCAGCAATGACTTGTGTCCCATTAAAGAATATCTTTCACAACACCTCCCCAATTAGATTGAATTGAGCCATCAACCCCCAAAGAATTACTTCTAGTAGTCATAGATTCCATCTTCATAAATAAATTTTGATCTCTCCTTCAGGCCTCAATTTATATTTTGAGTTCCAAACAATTTTTTTTTTCCCTTTCTGCGTTATTGAGAGACTTTATGGCATAGCTGGCATACTATAATCAACTTATGGTGTAGTTGGTTTCTTTAATGTTTAAGGGCAAGAGGTCAACCTCTATCATATTGTGTAATAGATTAAAAACTTACAAAGCTATCTTCTCCTCTTCCTTTGAGTATGAAAATAAAAAGATGATTTATGTATTTTTTTTTGAATTTCAAATTTTAGATATTATTATTTTTTTATTTTTTGTTTATTGCAGTAACATTGGTTTATAACATTGTATAAATTTCAGGTGTACATCATTATACTTCTATTTCTGCATAGATTATATCATGTTCACCACCCAAATACTAATTACAACCCATCACCACACACATGTGCCGAATTATCTCTTTCGCCCTCCTCTCTTCCCCCTTCTTCTCTGGTAACCACCAATCCAATCTCTGTCTCTATGTGTTTGTTTATTGTTGTTGTTATCTACTACTTAATGAAGGAAATCATACGGTATTTGACCTTCTCCCTCTGACTTATTTCACTTTGCATAATACCCTCAATGTCCATCCATGTTGTCACAAATGGCTGGATTTCATCGTTTCGTATGGCTCAGTAGTATTCCATTGCGTATATATACCACATCTTCCTTATCCATTCGTCCCTTGATGGGCACTTAGGTTGCTTCCAAGTCTTGGTTATTGTGAATAACGCTGCAATGAACACAGGGGTGCATGTATCTTTACTCATTGGTGTTTTCAAGTTCTTTGGATAAATACCCTGCAGTGGAATAGCTGGATCACATGGTAGTTCTATCCTTGATTTTTTGAGGAATCTCCATACTGTTTTCCATAGTGGCTGCACCAGTTTGCACTCCCACCAGCAGTGTATGAGTTCTCTTCTCTCCACATCCTCTCCAACACACGTTGTTTCCTGTCTTGTTAATTATAGACATTCTGATGGGTGTGAGGTGATATCTCATTGTAGTTTTGATTTGCATTTCTCTGATAGTTAATGATGTTGAACATCTTTTCATGTGCCTGTTGGCCGTCTGTATATCTTCTTTGGATAAATGTCTGTTCAGGTCTTTTGCCTATTTTTTAATTGAGTTGGTAGATTTTTTGTTGTTGAGATGCATGAGTTCTTTATATATTTTGGAGATTAAGCCCTGGTTTGCAAACCAGATGTATGGTTTGCAAACATCTTCTCCCAATTGTTAGGTTGTCTTTTCGTTTTGTTGATGGTTTCCTTTGCTGTGCAGAAGATTTTTAGTTTGATGTAGTCCCATTTGTTTATTTTTTCTATTGTTTCTCTTGCCCGGTGAGACATGGTGCTTGAAAATATATTGCTAAGACCGATGTCGAAGAGCGTACTGCCTATGTTTTCTTCTAGAAGTTTCATAGTTTCAGGTTTTACATTCAAGTCTTTAATCCATTTTGAGCTAATTTTTGTGTATGGTGTAAGGTAAGGATCTACTTTAATTTTTTTGCATGTGGCTATCCAGTTTTCCCAACACCATTTGTTGAAGAGACTTTCTTTTCTCCATTGTATGTTCTTGGCTCCTTTGTTGAAGATTAGCTGTCCATAGATGTGTGGATTTATTTCTGGGCTTTCGATTCTATTCCATTGATCTGTGTGTCTGTTTTTGTGCCAGTACCTTGCTGTTTTGGTTACTATAGCTTTGTAGTGTATTTTGAAATCATGGAGCGTGATACCTCCAGCTTTGTTCTTTTTTCTCAGGATTCCTTTACCTATTCAGGGTCTTTTGTTGTTCCATATAAATTTTAGGATTCTTTGTTCGATTTCTGTGAAAAATGTTGTTGGAACTCTGATAGGGATTGCATTGAATCTATAGATGGCTTTAGGAAGTATGGACATCTTAACTATGTTAATTCTTCCAATCCAAGAGCACGGAATATCTTTCCATTTCTTTGTGTCTTCTTCAATTTCTTTCAGCAATGTTTTATAGTTTTCCGTGTACAGCTCTTTCACCTCTTTGGTTAAGTTTATTCCTAGATATTTTATTCTTTTTGTTGCAATTGTAAATGGGATGGTATTCTTAATTTCTCTTTCTGCTACTTCGTTGTTAGTGTATAGAAATGCAACTGATTTTTGTATGTTGATTTTGTATCCTGCAACTTAACATATTCGTTTATTACTTCTAAAAGTTTTCTGGTGGATTCTTTAGGGTTTTCTATATATAAAATCATGTCATCTGCAAATAGTGACAGTTTCACTTCTTCCTTTCCAATTTGGATCCCTTTTATTTCTTTCTCTTGCCTGATTGCTCTGGCTAGGACTTCCAGTACTATGTTAAACAGGAGTGGTGAGAGTGGGCATCCTTGGCTGGTTCCTGTTCTTATAGGGATAGCTTTCAGTTTTTCACCATTGAGGATGATATTAGCTATGGGTTTGTCATATATGGCCTTTATTATGTTGAGGTACTTTCCTTCTATACCCATTTTATTCAAAGTTTTTATCATAAATGGATGCTGTATCTTGTTAAATGTTTTCTCTGCATCTATTGAGATAATCATGTGATTTTTATTCTTCATTTTATTAATGCGGTGTATAATGTTGATTGATTTGGGAATGTTGAACCATCCCTGAATACCTGGAATAAATCCCACTTGATCATGGTGTATAATCTTTTTAACGTATTGTTGTATGCGATTTGCTAGTATTTTGTTGAGGATTTTTGCATCAATGTTCATCAGTGATATTGGCCTGTAACATTCTTTTTTTGTGTTGTCCTTGTCTGGTTTTGGTATCAGGGTAATGTCGGCTTCGTAGAATGAGTTAGGGAGCTTTCCCCCTCCTCAATTTTTTGGAAGAGTTTGAGAAGGATAGGTATTAAGTCTTCTTGGAATGTTTGGTAGAATTCACCAGGAAAGCCTTCTGGTCCTGGACTTTTATTTTGGAGGAGGTATTTGATTACTGTTTCGGTCTCCTTACTGGTGATTGGTCTATTCAAATTCTCTACTTCTTCTTGATCCGGTTTTGGAAGGTTGTATGATTCTAAGAATTTATCCATTTCTTCCAGATTGTCGAATTTGTTGGCATATAGCTTTTCATAGTATTCTCTTATAATCTTTTGTATCTCTGAGGTGTCTGTTGTAATTTCTCCTCTTTCATTTCTGATTTTACTTATTTGTGCCTTCTCTCTTTTTTTCTTGGTGAGTCTAGCTGCAGATTTGTCAATTTTGTTTATCTTATCAAAGAACCAGCTCTTGGTTTTATTAATTATTTATTGTTGTTTTAGTCTCTATTTCATTTATTTCTGCTCTGATTTTTATTATTTCCCTTCTTCTACTGATTTTGGGCTTTGTTTGTTCTTCTTTTTCCAGTTCCTTTAGGTGCATTGTTAGATTGTTTATTTGAGATTTTTCTTGTTTGTTGAGATAGGCCTGTATTGCTATAAACTTCCCTCGTAGAACCGCTTTTGCTGTATCCCATAAATTCTGGCATGTCGTCTTTTCATTTTCATTTGTCTCCAGGTATTTTTTGATTTCTTCTTTGATTTCTTCATTGACCCAGTCGTTGTTCAGTAGCATTTTGTTTAATCTCCACGTATTTGTGGCTTTTCTGATTTTCTTCCTATAGTTGATTTCTCGTTTCATACCGTTGTGGTCAGAAAAGATGCTTGGTATTATTTCAATCTTCTTAAATTTATGGAGACTTGTTTTGTGGCCTAATATGTGATCAGTCCTGGAGAATGTTCCATATTCATTTGAAAAGAACGTGTATTCTTCGGTTTTTGGATGGAATGCTCTGTATATATCTACTAGGTCCATCTGTTCTAGTGTATCATTTAAGGCCAATGTTTCCTTATTGATCTTCTGTTTGGATGATCTATCCATTGGTGTAAGTGGAGTGTTAAAGTCCCCTATTATTATTGTGTTACTGTCTATTTCTGTTTTTATGTCTGTTGATAATTGCTTTATATATTTAGTTGCACCTGCATTGGGTGCATAGATATTTACAAATGTTATATCCTCTTGTTGGATTGTTCCCTTGATCATTATGTAATGCCCTTCTTTGTCTCTTTTTACAGTTTTTGTGTTAAAGTCTATTTTGTCTGATATGAGTACTGCTACCCCAGCTTTCTTTTCATTGCCATTTGCATGGAGTATCTATTTCCATCCCTTCACTTTCAGTTTGTGAGCGTCTTTAGGTCTGAAGTGTGTCTCTTGTATGCAGCATATATATGGGTCTTGTTTTTTTATCCAATCAGTCACCTTTTGCCTTTTAATTGGAGCATTTAGTCCATTGACGTTTAAAGTAGCTATTGATAAGTATGTACTTACTGCCATTTTTTAACTTTTTTTTCTCAGTGTTTTAGTAGTCCTTCTCTGTTCCTTCCTTCTTCTATACAGAATTGATGGTCTCTTTAGTTTGACCTCTGTCTGAAAGCTCTACTCTTTAACTCCTCTCCTCCCTCCTTTTATGTTTTTGATATCATATCCAATCTCTTTTTTGTGCATTTGTATCCATTACCCTCTTATCATGGAAATAGATAATTTTTCCTATTTTTGGTCTTCTCTTTTCCCCTTAAATCAGTCCCTTTAACATTTCTTGTAGCACTGGTTTCTTGGTGACAAACTCTTTTAATTGTTGCTTGTCTGGGAAATTTTTGATCTCTCCTTCCATTTTGAATGATAACCTTGCTGGGTAGAGTATTCTTGGCTGTAAGTTTTTTCCTTTTCACACTTTAAATATATCATGCCATTCTCTTCCAGCCTGTAAAGTTTCTGCTGAGAAGTCAGCTGATAGCCTTATGGGGTTTCCTTTGTATGTAACTTGACTTTCTCTTGTGGCTTTTAGGATTCTCTCTTTATCTTTAATTCTGGAAATTTTGATTATGATGTGTCTTGGTGGCGGCCTCTTTGGGTTTATCTTGTTTGGGGCTCTCTGCGATTCCCGTACCTGGATGTCTGTTTCCTTCCTTAGGTTAGGGAGATTTTCATCTATTATTTCTTGAAATAGATTCTCTGCCTCTTTGTCTTGCTCTTCTCCTTCCGGGACACCTATAACACGTATGTTAGTGCACTTGATGTTGTCCTCACTCTTTTTAATTCTTTTCTCTTTTACCTGTTCAGCTTGGGTAATTTCCTCTAGTCTTTTGTCCAGCTCACAGATCCATTCTTCTGTATCCTCTATTCTGCTTTTGAGTCCCTCTAGTGAATTTTTCATTTCCAGTATTGTATTCTTCATTTCTGATTGGTTCTTTTTTATATCTTCCATTTCTTTGTTGACATTCTCACTGAGTTCATCTATTCTTCTCCCCAGATCAGTGAGCATCCTTAACACTCTTTGTTTGAACTCTCTGTCAGGTAGGTTGCTCATTTCTGTTTCACTTAGTTCCTTTTCTGAGGTTTTGTCCTGTTCCCTTACTTGGAATGTATTCCTTTGCCTCCTCATTTTGCCTCTTTCCCTGTGCTTGTGTCTATATATTAGGTAGGTCATCTACGTCTCCTGCTGTTGGATAGGTGACCTTTGTAAGTGATGGCTTAGGAGGCCTGCAGTGTGCTTCCCTCAGTTCTCAATGTTCCAGGGGTGACCCCTATGTGGGCTACATGTGTCCTTCTGTTGTGGCCTGTTTGCTCTCCCTGTAGGTGCCCAGGTAGGCCAAGTTATGCTCCTGGCCAGCTGTTGTAATGCTCAGCTGTTTGTCATTGTTGTGGGCCCTTCAGTCTCTTTATCAGGTGTAGGGACCCCTAGCACAGTTGGCTGCAAGTTCTAATACCACATTTGTGTTGCAGTATTTCTTTTAAGTCAGTAGGCCCCCAGTGTGGCAGGTTGTTAGGCTCAGGGCCTTGCAATTGCTATAAGCCTCCAACCTTCAGGTCTCTTGTCAGCTCTCTGAGGATTGCAGCTGTGTGGGGCTGGCCTCAGGCATGGGAGCACCCAATTGTTTCAGGCTTTGGAAAGTGGGGCAAACTCCCTATGTGGGTCTTTGAGAAGCACAAGTCTTCTGCAGCTGATAAGCCCTGCCACCCACAGGTCCACACACAGTCAACACAGTCCTGCCCCATGTGTGTGCCCCGACCTCCCGAAGTGGACCCAGTCTCTCCACAGTGGGAGCCCCACACACTCCACCACCACCCCACACTCTCCACCCGCTCCTTGTGCACGCCCTGCCTCACTGAAGTCAGCTCAGTTGCCAGGCTGCAGAGAATCCAGTCACCAATCTATGCAGGCCCACAAGTTGCCTAAGGGCTTGTTTTTGGGTGGGGCCAGTCTCTAGGATGGGCTGCCCGCCCTGGCTGAGCTGGATTAAATCGGTGTTCTAGCAGGTGGGGTAGGCCCTGGGCTAGCAGGCCTCAGGGAGAACTCCAATGGCATCTGTGTCAGCACGCCCACACCAGGCCACAACAATGGCCGCCGCCAATGTCCCAGTCCCTGGAGAGGTCTCACCTCTCACCGAGAGGCACACAGGGCCTATCAGGTGAGTCTTTTTTCACCAAAGCACTGTGCACCTTTCTTTCTGGTGATTTTTGGTTGCTTTCTGAAATGGGTGAGTTTGTGCTTGGGCCCTTTAAGAGCCGGTTTTAATTTCTTTGTGAACCAGCTTTTCTGGGGGTACTCCCCAATGTTTTAGTAGCAGGCAAAGTCAGATATTATGCCACTCGTCTCGATTGCGCTGGGTCCACAAAATGCCCACAGCGGGGACACTCCCCTGCTCAGGGCCCCATGCCTCCAGGGAGGGCTGCATACCTGTGAGTTGCTCCTGGCGGCCGTGAAGCTGGCGGCTTGTGAAGGCGGCATTTTTCCTCTCCAGAAGGGAGTTTCTGCCTCTTCTACCTCAGTTAGGATTGTCCGTTGTTGCAGGAGTTCCTCTTATCCAGTTTTCAGTTCTGTCTCAGGAGTAATTTTTCCACGAGTAGGTGTAAATTGGCTGTGTCCGCGGGAAGAGGTGAGTTCAGAGTCTACTTACCCCGCCATCTTGACTTCCTCCCCTAAAACTATTATTATTTTCCTTTTCAGTCTTTTTTTCATCTTTCATTATTTTTCTTGCTTTACTGAATTTTCTAGGACATCTAATAGAATTTTTAATAGAAATAGTGACAGCAGGCACCCTTGTCTCACTCCTGTTAAAATTGAAATAATGAGCCTTCAATTGTGTTTTTGATTATGGTTATTAATTATTAATATTCAGTTTTATATTTTTGTTTCTTACATATAGTTTTTTGTCTTTGCTGAAATTCTCAAAGTTGCCTTTTTTTCCTTCAGGTATCTTAAATATAGCTATCTTAAAGTTGGCTAATGGTGATATTTTGAGCCTCTGTAGAGTCTCTAAGATTATCTCTAGACAGTCTTTCTATTGTCTGTTGTGTCTCCTTATTATTGTTGCATTGTCCTCTCTCATTGTGTGCCTAGTTATTTTTTAACTGTGTTCCAGACGTATTTTCAAAATTGTTTATGGAAGTAGTGTGATGATTAGGATGATACCATCTTTCTCCAGAGAGGTTTTACATGTGATTCTGGAAGGGAATTAAGGCACTAGCATTCTGGTGTCCCTTTAATCTAATTTGAGAGAATGAGTTGATTTGAAGTTGAGCTGCAGTTGACTGTTTGCTTTCAGTTTGCCCTCATTCTTAGAGTAGAGTCTTTTAAGGCTCTGATCCAAAGTGAAGCATTTAAGCAGAGCCACCTTCCCTTACTAAGCTCTAGATTCCAGTCTCTGTTATTCTAGTCATAGAAGATGGTTGAAAGTGTTACTCAAAGGAATACTCCTCAGGAATCTGGCTGATTCCAAGGCTGGAATAAGAGAGATACAGAATAAGCCTGAAATATTTTGTTATGCAGAAAAGTAAGGAATTGCTCAAAAACTGATGGGGACAAGTCAAAAAGATAAAAAAGCCACCTTGAAAAGGCTCCCACTGGCCAAATATTGAACAATTTGAGCACCAAAATAATGAAATACAAAAATGAATTATAAACCATAGCGAAAGTAGGAAAACATGAGTCTATGTCAACAATAAATGAGTGTAAATAACCCTTAATTAATTAACAAGGGATAAAGTTGGGCTATTGCTTATAGTAGAATGCCAAGTGCAGTTTGGTAAACGTGGACAGAGTGCTGGAGTTAGAATATCAGTATTTTTCAAGTATCACAGTAAAGACTGGACTAGGCAAGAATCATCCTTAGATCTTAAGTTTAGGGAAAAAACTTGATATTTGTCTGGAACAGGATATTTGTCTAGTCTTAAAAATGTCCAGTTGCCTATTAGTTTCAAGAGACTATAATTATTATACAGTAGAGAAATCAGACAACGCTTTGAGTGAGCAAAATTGTTGTTACCAATGAAAGGCACATGAATGTAACATGACCATTTCCAGACATGAGAACTTGAGGAGGACACTAAGTTTCTTACATTATATTTTGGCTAAGAATGTAATGAGGAAATATAAAAAAGAAAAAAATGAGGGTAGTTCTATTTAAAAAGGGAGTGGGATTAATATATTATTCAAGATGTTAATATCCTAATAAAGACTATGAAAATGTTCCATATTAAAAGAGGCTAAAGAGACTTGGCAAATAATTGAAATAGCCAACCTTAGACAAGATACTGGATGGGATATTGGAGGAGGAAAATGTCATAAATGACATAATTAAGTCAATTGATAAAATGGATCCAAGTATTTTATCAATGTTAAATGTACTGAAATTGTTAAATATGCTGTCATTATCTAAGAGAATGTCCGTATTCTTAGATATGTGAAAGTACCTAGGAATAAAGAACCATAATATATTGTCACGTGCAAATGTTTCAGAAAAATATAAACTAATACGTATGTATGCAAATAGTGTAAAATATTAACAATAATTGAATTTGTATAAAGTGTTATGTGAGTATACCTTGAATATTTTTTTCTTGAAATTTTTATCTAAGTTTGGAATTATATCCACATAAATTTTTTTTAAAAGATTAAAAAGTTTAAGTGTTGCTCAACCTCTTGGCCTCCATATCTATATCAGTAAATATCTCCAGGGAAAAAACAGACCTCTTCAATTTCCCTCTCTAAGCTCTGTTCTCCCCTGGATTTTGGCCAGCAAAATACATCCCTCTCCCCTTTTTAAAGCTCTTCAGTGCCTTCAAAGATATTCAAGGGGCCAGTACAAATTACTCAATCTGTAATTGCTGGAATAGAAGTCAATTTCATCTCTTATTTATATGAATTTTTAGTGAAAAAATTCAAGTACAAAACAAATTATATATATATATAATACAATGAATTCCTGTGTACCCACTCCTAGATTTTCAAATCTTTACAGCTTGACATATTTTCTTTCTTTCTAGTTACTTTTTAAGTAATTGTTTAAGAGTGTTTTCCCCCTATTCCCATTCTATCCTTCCTAGATATAGCAACTATCCTTATTTTGGTGATTATTATTTCCATGCATGTATATATGTTTAAAGTATAAAAATGTGTCCATAAAAAATAGATAGCATTGCTTGCATGAGTTTAAATTTTATATAAATGGCATAAAACTGTATTTTTCTGAAATTTATTTTTTTATCAATGTTACAGACATACCTAGGAGATCTTGTGGGTTTGGTTCCAGACCACCGCAAAAAAGCAAATATTGCAATAAAGCAAGTCACACGAATTTTTGGTATCCCAGTGCATATAAAAGTTACGTTTACACTCTATTGCAGTCTATTAAGTGTTCAATAGCATTATGTCTAAAGAAACAATGAACATATCTTAATTATAAAATAATTCGCTGCTAAAAAGTGCTAAACATCATCAGAGCCTTCAGCTAGTCGTAATCTTTTTGCTATGTGGGTCTTGCCTCGATGTTGATGGCTGCTGACTGATCAGGGTGGTGGTTGCTGAAGGTTGGAGAGGCTATGGCAATTTCTTGAAATAAGACAACAATGAAGTTTGCTGCATAGATTGACTCTTCCTTTCACGAACAATTTCTCTGTAACATGATGCTATTTGATAGCATTTTACCCGCAGTAGAACTTCTTTCAAAATTGAAACCAATCCTCTCAAACTCGGCCAGTGCTTTATCAACTAAGTTTATGTGATATTCTAAATCCTTTGTTGTCATTTCAGCAATCTTCACAACACCTTCATCAGGAGTAAATTCCATCTCAGGAAACCACTTTCTCTGCTCATCCACAATAAGCAACTCCTCATCTGTTAAAGTTTTATCATGAGATTGCAGCAATTCAGTCACATCTTCAGGCTCCGCTTCTAATTCTAGTTCTCTTGCTATTTCTACCACATCTGCAGTTACTTCCTTCACTGAGGTCTTGAACCCCTCAAAGCTATCCATGAAGGTTGAAATCAACTTTTTCCAAACTTCTGTTAATGTTGATATTTTGACCTCTTCCCATGAACCATGAATGTTCTTAATGGCATCTGGAATGGTGAATCCTTTCCAGAAGATTTTCAATTGATTTTGCCAAGATCCATCAGAGGAATCACTAACTGTGGCTGCTATATAGCCTTACAAAATGTATTTCTTAAACAATACTTGAAAGTCAAAATTACTCGTTGGCTACAGAATGGATGTTGTGTTAGCAGGCATGAGAAGAACACTAACCTTGTTGTACATCTCCAACAGAACTCTTGAGCGAACAGGTGCATTGTCAGTGAGCAGTAATATTTTGAAAGGGATCTTTTTTTGTGAGCAGTAGGTCTCAACAATGGGCTTAAAATATTCAGTAAACCATGTTGTAAACATATGTGTTATCATCCAGGCTTTGTTGTTCCATTTACAGAGCACAGGCAAAGTAGATTTAGCATAATTCTTAAGAGCCCTAGGATTTTCAGAATGGTAAATCAGCATTGGCTTCAACTTAAAGTCACCAGCTGCATTAGCCCCTAACAAGAGAGTCAGCCTGTCCTTTGAAGCTTTGAAGCCAGGCATTGACTTCTCCTCTCTAGCTATGACAGTCCTAGAGGGCATCTTCTTACAGTGTAAGTCTATTTTGTCTATACTGAAAAATCTGTTGCTTAGTGTAGCCACCTTCATGAATTATTTTAGCTAGATCATCTGGATAACTTGCTGCAATCTTCTACATCAGCACTTGCTGCATCTCCTTACACTTTCATCTTATGGAGATGACTTCTTTCCTTAAACCTCATGAACCAACTTCTACTGGCTTCAAACTTTTCTTCTTCAGCCTCTGCACCATCTCAGCCTTCATAGAATTGAAGAGAGTGAGAGCCTTGTTCTGATTCAGGCTTTGGCCTAAGAGAATGTTGTGGCTGGTTTCGTCTTCCATCCAGACCACTAAAACTTTCTCCATATCAGCAATAAGGCTGTTTTGCTTTCTTATCATTCATATGTTCACTGAAGTGGCACTTGTAATTTCCTTCAAGAACTTTTCCTTTGCATTCACAAGTTGGTAAACTATTTGGTGCAAGAGGCCTAGATTTCGGCCTATCTTAGCTTTTGACATGCCTTTCTCACTAAGTTTAATCATTTCTAGCTTTTGATTTAAAATGAGACATGTTCAACTCTTCCTTTCACATGAACATTTAGAGGACATTGTAGGGTTATTAGTTGGCCTAATTTCAATATTATTGTGTCTCAGGGAATAGGGAAGCCTGAGGAGAGGGAGAGAGATGGAGGAATAGCCAGTCAGTGAAGCAGTCAGAATATACACAGCATTTATTTGCCACCTTATATGGGTGCAATTAATGGTGCACTTACAACAATTACAACAGTAACATCAAAGATCACTGATCACAGATCACCATAACAAATATAATAATAATGAAAAAATTTGAAATATTAAGAGAATTACCAAAACGTGACACGGAGACACTAAGTGAGCAAATACTGTTGGAAAAATGGTGCCAATAGACTTGCTTGAGACAGGATTGCGACAAACCTTCAATTTGTAAAAAAACAATATCTGTGAAGCACAATAAAGGGAAGTGCAGTAAATCAAGGTATGCCTGTATATATTAAATATTTTTATGTTGCTACTTCTACCTATTCATATATATTTATATTATACCATCATGTGACTATACCACAAATAATTTACCCACTTTTTTGTTCATGAAAATGTCAATTTCTATATTTCCTTATTGTAAGTGATGTTACAATGAACATGCTTTTATTGTAACTGATTGTGCGTATGGGCAAGGGTTTCTCTAGTACCAAGAGTATAGGACATTTACTGAGGAGTATGATTCCCGGGGTGTAAGGAATGCACATATTCATCTTCACTAGGTATTTCCAAATTGTTCTCCAAAGCACTTGCACCAAAAAAGCAATACCTCCTTCAACATTGTGTGAGATTTATTGTTGCTCTACAGCTTAGCCAAAGCTTGGTAGTATCAGACTTCAAAATTTTTTGCCTATCTAATAGTCATTAAATTGTATCTCATAATTGTTTAATTTACATTTCCCTGATAACTAGTGAAATTTGAACATTTTAAATGTGTATTTTCTATTTAAGTCCTATGATTTGTTTGTTTTCACTTTACCCATTGTTCTATTTGATTGTTTTTCTCTCATTGATTAGTAAGAATTCTTTAAATATTATGGATACTACTCTTTAGTTGTACACATTGCAAATATAGTCTTCTGGTCTGTGGCACGTATTTTTGATTTATGGCATTATTTTTAAATCAGATATTTTAAATTTTACTGAAGCCAAATTTAACTTTTACTTTATAAGATGTGCTTTTTGTGTCTTAAGACACTTGCAGCATAAATGAATTCTACTCTATTTTGTTCTAAATATTTAAATGTTTTGATTTTCATATTTAAGCTTTCATTTCATTTGGGATGTTTTATATGGTGTATGCTCTAATACTTTTTTCCAACGTGGATGAATTATTATCTCCAAATCATATATGGTAGTCAACATTTGCCCCAGTGATTTGTTGCACTATTGTGTTTTGCTTTGAATTTCAGTTTTCCACAAATGGTCAGTTGTGTTTCTGGACATTTTGCTGTTTTCCATCGTCTATTACTGAACCCTGAATAGACACTATATTTTCTTAATTAAACCCATTTTGTAATATGTTTACCTCACTATCTTCAAAGTAAATGGTCTATTTCTCACTGATACAAGAAAAGTTTTTTATGTTTTCAAGTATATGGGAAAGCCATTCTGGCTTAAAACTGGTTTGGCCTAAGCTTCATTTAAACCAAAGAAGCCTGACTTATGGCCTATCAAACGATGTACATCTGTTTTAATGTAAGGTAAAGAATGTACTCTTTGAAAATAGGGACCAATGCTTCCTTCCTATGATGCCAGGATCGTGTTGAAGGAATGCTGTGCATGTGCTCATCTGTAACAAACATCTCCTTGATTACATTCCTACTTGAAGGAATGTATCTTTGTTTTGAAATGGTATTTAACTGCTGGAAATTGCTTTGCTCTGGAGTATTTTCTTCCCTTGTGAAGGATGTGACTCCTAGGCTATAGTCCTCAGCAAGTCTCGAATAAAACGCTCTTCTTTTCTTTTGCAGTAGAATGATTATTGATTATTTGCATCGACATCACTTACGCTATACGTCTATAGTGCTCATTACAGTCACCCATGGACTCAGGATGATGGAGCAGTCAGCACACACTGCTACATGATTATTATTTTCTATATCAGAATGAATTACCTTTCGGAGTTTTAACTAATATTAAAATAATGTTAATAGCTATAAATACGTATTTATCGTTAGAAAATATTCTTTTATCTCTTCTCTTTCTTGTATTCTGTATACCTTCTTGCAGAGGCTTTCATCTGGTACCATTTCACTTTAGCCTAAAATTTCTGTTAGCATGTTTTGTAGTATAGGTCTGTTGGAGAAAAATACCCTCAGCATTTGGCTACCTGAAATATTTTCTTTCACACTCATGAAATAAATTTTGAGATATGGTAAAATATAACCATCCAACTGATTCTGCTTCCTCAAAATTGTCTTTGCTATTCTTCACTTTTCCATATGAATTTAACTTAAGCTTGTCAAGTTGTTTGAAGAACAGCTTTTATATTTAAATTTAGGTGGAGATTTCATTGAATTTTTTATTAATCTAGTAAGAATTAACATTGTTATAAATTGAGTCATCTCATTTAGAAGGCTGACATCTGTTCTCCATCTAAAAGATAATATTTTAAAATTCTCACTAAAATTATCCACTAACTCTAAGTACTACATTGTCATTATTATCCTACATTTCAAAAAAAAAGACAAAGTGATAAACATCCATTTTATTAAAGTTAATTATTAACAGTATTAATAATATACAAATAATTTAATATTTTTGAACTTGAATTTATGTTTTCTTAAAAGTCAACTCAGAGGGAACTGCTCTCAACCTGTACCAATAAGCAGAGTAACCTTGAATTAAATAACTCTTTGGTCCTCTAATGTGTTATATGTTATAAGATTTGATCTATGGAAATAATGATTATTCTAGAGATAGCATAAAGAAAAAAATCTCGTGACTGTTTGAAGCAAGTTATCATCAAGTCATTAGACTATGAAAACTCAACTGATATAGAGTGGAACTATAAAAACTGGGAGAGACAAATTTTAAGCAATTTTCTTAAGTTGGCTATCTGAAGGCAAATACATGCATTTGTACTTACAATTATATTACTATTAAAGCTACAATAATAATTTTATACAAACTTCTTAAACATGCAATACTCAAATTTGCATCTCACTTGCTTTTCTCCCATTGAGCTTATTTTGGATCTTATATTTTACCTGTCTGGGTGTAGTCTCTTGATTGCTCATCTATAGGCATCCACATGTTTGCTCTATCTCAAACATTTGGGATGGGCATTCTTTTTCTCTCTCTATCTTTGATAAATATCTTCATCTCTATTTGCATCCCTAACAACTGGATTTATGTGTCTTTTGTAGCGGCAGATTCACAAATTAACTTTTCTGTTTCCCTTCTGTCATCTTTCTCTCTCTTAGGCAATTGCTCTTGTTCATGGCGTAGAATTTAAATCAATTTTAACAACAGTTCATTTAAGAAATGGTGTATAATCCTTTTTTGATATTCTATTTCCTGGAGTCTTTACAAATCTGTTTAATATCATCATTTTAAGCACACCAATTTCCTTTTTATATGTTTAGAACTTCTTTTGTGTGTTTGTGTGCTTACACATGGAATATTTTCCCAATTCTCATTTTTTGCTTTTGGCACTTAACATTTACTTCCTTCTCCAATGTCTTTATGGTAGAAGGTCATTTTCATGTGAAAAAAAGTAAAACAAATTGACAAAAGTGTCTATCTTCAAAGTAATGCTTTTACACAAGTCTGTCAACATGCATTCATTCCCTTCCCACAATGGTTATTTTTGCTTTAAGTTGAAATAGATATTAAAAAATCAAGAGCATAGTTATTTACTATTGATCGTGTTTGCCCTCCTTTTCCTGGACCAGATGCTTAAATTGTCATCAAAAATTTCCTGTGGTTCCTAAGGTGGAGAATAATGTCTCAACAGAACCATAAATCTTATTGGTGTGACTAAAGTATAAGAAGCTAGCACAAGAAATTATTTGTCAGTCTTAAACTTACCTTTTCTCCTCCATTTTATTCTTTTGACTACTCAATTTATGTTTGAATTCTTTTCTTCCATTAAAATATAGACCAAGATTTCATTACAGTCTTAATATCCACTTTTTGTTTTCAATACTATTATGTTTCCTTTTGTTTCTCATTCTTACGGATGTGTGCTTTGCTTTATTGAGTTTTTGTTTGTGCCTGTCTGAGGTGTTCTGTATACATTATAACTCTGGTCAGATTGATGCTATTTCAAAAGCTACAGCTTGATTCCTCTTGATCATTTATATCATTTACCCTGTGTCATTCAGTGTATTGTGTAGTGTTTTATTAGCCTATCTTTAAGTAGAATTTTTAAGAAAGATATATAAATAGTTCTCATTGAACATTGAGGAGAGCTAATCACATTGAATGTAATCTTTTCACATATTTTTACAATGTGTCTAAAGTCATAGATAGAATAATATTTTAATAAATCAAAAAAATTTTTTTATTCAAACATACTATTCTACCCAACTTCCTTCTCTATTTTCAAGTCTTTCCTTTTGGTTTCAATGTTTTCTGACCAAGTCAGGGATGGGAATGTGCCTTGTTTATCATAGCCCACAGGTTCTTTTCAAATTCTACGATAATGACTTGGGAAAAAATTATCATTTTTAGTGCTTGGTAATGGTGATCATCTCTGATTTCTAGTACATATCTTCACTTCTGTGTCCTTGATTCATTTGGCTGGTAATTTACTTTTCACCACAGTGTCACTAAAATAGACTTTAAATTTTATTTAACGGAGTCCAGAAGCAAGGCACAATAATATCAGAATGTTCATTATTCACAGACTGTTTCTTGTTAGTTTCTTATATTTCAGTGACTTCCATTAAATCATCATCTGTACCATCTAATTGATGTATTTTTTATTTTTATATGTGCTTTTAGTTTTTATTTATTTATTTTTTAATTTGATAACAGGCTTTTAAGAATGTTCTATTTCTCTACTTTATTTTTCAAGAATCTGGCAATATGTTTATTTTGAATTCAGTGTTATTTAGCTTCAAATTCAAATTGCAACCGTGATGAAGTAACAAGTAACAGATACTGGAGTTTCCCTCCCACTGGAAACAATTACTGACTGGGCAAAATATGAGACAACTACTTGCAGGCATTGGACAATAAGCAATAACAACTGATTCCTGAGTGAAGGAAATACACGAGGTAAGCTTCGCATTCACTGCAGCTTATTTTGGGGAGCAATTTCTAGTCCACAGTGCGGAAAGATGGAGCACAAACAAAGCTCCATGAAGCTGAGGAGGCAGGATTCAGAGTTGGAGACTGCTGAAACGACTAGAATTTGTGGTGCAGGATATTGAAGACGGAACTCTGTAGGGAGTTGATGTGAGCATACCTGCAGGTTCTTAACTGAGGGCGGGGCTATTCATATGCAGGGCAACACTCTCTGAAGTAAAAAAAGAGCAATGACAAAGGCTGAACATTGAATAGGGTGATTGCTTGTCTGACTAGGAGATCTTGCAGTTTTGGCCCATAGTATATAGTATGTAGACTTTGCAAAAACTTTGGACATTTAGTGGAGACTCCAGAAAGACCATGTCAGAGAGATAAGAGACAATTCTTAGATCATATGTAAGACTGAGAGTTAAGCCCAAATAGACTAGCCTTCGGAGAAAATAAATGAAGCCTGACAGGATCAACAGGATTCTCTAATACTTTAGCTGCTCATAAGAACAAAACTCAATACCTTTAAAATGAAGTCCAAATAATGCAGACCCAAAATAATATATCATCATGAAGTCCAGCATACAATAAAAAATTTGTAGGCAAGATTGGAAGCAAGAATACGTGACTCATAAATTTTAAAAGCCAGCAATTAATAGACACAGACATCAAGATGTCCCAGATGTTGGAATTAATAAGGCTATACAAATATGTTCATGGATTCAAAGTGAAACTGGATAGGATGAATAAGTAAATGGAAATCTCAGCAGAAATAACAGAATCTATAAAAAAGATACAAATGGAAATCTTAAAATTAAAAAGCGCAATATTCGAAATGAAAAATATCATTGAATGTATTTAATGGCAAATTGGACACTACAGAAATAAAGGTCCATAAAATTCAATAAAATTATCCACTCTGAAGAACAGAGAGGAAAAAAATTAAGATTGGAAAAAAATTAATCAGTTTCAGTTACCTCTAGGATAATATGATGTGGGCAAATACATTTATTAATGGAGTCATAGAAAGAAAAAAGAAAACAGGGCAGAAAAAGTTGTTTGAACAAATAACCGGTAAATATTGTCCACATTTTGTGAAAAAGATCAACTTACAGATTCAACTTGCAAACCCTAAACAAGGTATATAAAAAGAAAACAATACCGAAACACATCATGCTGAAAATCAAAAATAAAAAAGAAAATCTTAAAAGCAGCCAGAGAAAAAAGATGCATTACCTACAGGAAAATCCCTAACAAAATTAAGAGTGGCTAACGTCCCATCAGAAACAAAAGATGCAAGGGAGCAGTAGAATAACATCTTTAAAATGAAAGGGGGGATAAAAGAATCCCTGTCAACAAGTTCTATATCGAATTAAAAAAATTCTTCAGAAATGAAGGTGAACTAAAAAAAAAAAATGAGATAAATGAGAGCTGAGAGAACTTCTGTCTATCAGACCTATGGTAAAAGGAACGTTAAAGGCAGTTCTTTAGCACGAAGAGAAGTAACACCAAGAGGAAAACTGAATCTACATAAAAGAATGAAGAGCACTGGTAGTGATAAATGTGTAGATAAATATAAAAGACTATTTTGTGTTTCCTATCTTAGTTTCTTTAGTAAAGAGCTGACAGTTTTGTGCAAAAAAAAATTCTTTCTGTAGTTTATAACACATATAGAAGTAAAATAAGTGACAACAATAACAAAAACAATGAGGGTTAATGAAATTATACTGTTATAAATTTCTTACAATTTACCTCAAGAATTATAATACAAAATATACACAGTCTGTGACATTGTAGGTATGCATATTGTAATCTCTAAAACAAATATTCAAAGAGCATAAAGAATTATACCTAGAGAACCAATAGATGAATAAAATAGAATGTTAAAAAGCATTTGATTAACCTAAAGGAAGATACAAAAAGAAGAACAGAAGGAAGATATAAAAAGAAATGAAAATAGATACAGAAATCAAATGGCAAGATGATAGACAGTCTCCAACTGAAAGGGAGAATTGTCATATTGGTGGAGGGGGGTCATGAATATATTATCTATAAAAGATACACTACATACAAATATATAGGTAGATTGAATACAAAAGTTGGAAGAAGGTATTCTAATCAAAACATATACGTAAGAAATATAATGGAGCTATGAAAATGTAAGAAATAACAGGTCTCAGGACAAGAAATATTGTAGAGATAAGGTGGAAAATTTCACGATAAGCAAGTCAATTCATGAGGAAGAAATAAGAATCATACACGTGTAGACAACTCATAGTAGAGCTTCAAAGTGTAAGAAGGAAATATTGGCAGAACTAAGAGGAGATTAGACAAACTCACAATTAGAATGGGAGATTTTAACATCCATCTCTCAGATGTAACCCTGGATGCTGGTTGGTACCCCATCCTCTAAGTCACACAGATCTACTTCATCTTTACATTCTGCAGTTCAAACAACAAACCCGTCAGCTGTGCCCATTGAAACAGACATTTCATTCGCCTTGAAAGCAGATTGCCCTCTTTCTATATCTACTCTTATTCCTGAAAAGCTTGGCTGAGGCTTTAGCTCTGGCCCAGTAAGCAGACTCATCTCCATTTGCTCGAAGATCTGAGCATCAAACATTGCTACATAGACTGAATATCCTGAGGATTTGAAATATTGAACACTCAGATCCTTTATCTAGAGTACTGAAAAAAATACCCTAAGGTGTGTTAATGTGTGTGTATGTCTTGAAGGGGTCTATAAAAGGCCAATAATATATAGACTGTGGCAGGAAATTAGGGAAAAATTTGAACGTGGTCTCAAAGTTTTTCTTCTCAAGCTCAATAGTGTTCAGAATTCAGTTTCATCAGCAGGGGTGAAAATTACAATCACTGAAGGAAAGTAAATCTTTTTATTAGGTAGAATACATAAAATGCAAAAACAATTGGTAATGCTGTCCCTGACAGATACAGTAACAGTCATGAAGGCTGTAGAGCACTGCTAAAGTATTTATTTGACATTTATTAAGCAGAATTTAATGGTAGTGACATTTTAATCTAATTCATCAATTTAATAGTTTTCATGAAAATGCTCCATTTATTTAGATGCTCTATGTATCTTTCCTATTCTCACTAATCATTTTTGTTCACTTACAACTGAAGTAGGTTATCTGGTATAGTGCATTAGAATCAGAAGAATATAGCTTCATAAAGCATTATCATTAAAAACCTATCTAGATTAAGAAGTAGTAAGTAATTATAATTTTACAGGATTATTTTTTCATTTGTTTCAATGACAGTAAATCATTAGGCCTGAGAAGCCATCCGTATGGATCGACAGATACACGCCAGAGGTCATCTTTGGAAACATAATCATACATTATTATAAAACTCCAATTTATAATGTTTTCTTCTAAAAAACTCTTTAGTAGTAATCTCTTCTAATGAACATGATAAATCTGATAATTATCAAGGGACTTTTAGCTTCAAATTTCTCTACCAAATAAGTAGAACCCCTATGATGAAATAATAAATAGACAAATGATGTTGTTCTGCCCCTTTAGGATAAATATTTTATACCTAAGATATTTCTCGCGCTGATCTTATAAACTCAAGTACCTACATTTATAAGTAATCAATCAGTAAAGTCCTGGCACTTGGAAGATTTGAGCTTGTATGGCTTTTTATTTCTGCTGACTATGTTTTCACTGCCTGGGTATAGAGTGATTGAAGGCATATACTTATGTTCCTTTTCCTGTGAGGACCTCAAGAACAGTCATAAAGACAAGAGATGATTTTTAAATATGAATTTAACTGATGTGAATATTACATGGTAAAAGGAAAATTTGTGGCATTATTAATTTCTGACAACTTGCTGTAAAGTTGGTCTAGTACAGTTGGTCTAGTCTGAAGAAGAACTGCTCTCTAATCAACCTGGATGGATTGTTTCTGAGGGAAGTTTATGTGTTGAGGCTAATATGTCTTCAGAGAAGGCCAACGGCTGGTTATGAAGTGCCATTATATGACAGCCTTGAACATTGAGCCACTCTGTAGAAACTTAATATTGTCAGTACCCAGGATTTCTTGAACTTAAACTGATAATAATGATTACTGAATTCTCACTGTAGTATAAAGTAGAATAGCAGCTTAATCATTTACGCTGAGGAACATTGCCATCAGTTAGAACAGACATCAGGTGGTCCAATGTTACTCTTTTATTTTTTTGTGAGGAAGATCAGGGCTGATCAGGAGGATTGCCAATCCTCCTCCTTTTTTTCCCCCCCCAAAGCCCCAGTAGGTAGTTGTATGTCATAGTTGCACATCCTTCTAGTTGCCGTATGTGGGACGCGGCCTCAGCATGGCTGGAGAAGCGGTGAGTCAGTGCATGCCAGGAATCCGAACCCGGGCCGCCAGTAGCGGGGCACGCGCACTTAACCCCTAAGCCTTGGGGCCGGCCCCAATGTTACTCTCTTTTAAAGAGAAATTTGCATGTGAAGCTGAATTATCAGAATTTGAAAACAGTGCAAGAAGAATTATTTTTAGGATATAAATATTGAAGACTTTCACACTTTTATGTACACATTTATATCTGTCTCCACGATAAGGATAGATGTGCTAGGGAGATATAATTTTTCCATCCTGCCTGTTGGGGAAATTTCTTTCTTTCCAATATCCAGTAGTATGCTAATAAATGTTTAACAAACTGGCTCTAAAGAAAAAACCATCCTAATCTGTAGTGTTTGTCAATTTCTGTGGCGTATACATTACCACCATGGCCAAGTTCAAGCTACACCTATCACTAAATATATAGCTGGGAGGAGATGCACACAACCCAGCTTTCACAAGCCAGCACCAGCTGGCTTTGTCACACCACTGCGGTGCCTACCTTTCAGGTACTACTTTATAAGCCTCCACTACTGAAAAACTATTATTCTGCTGAAGGATATTTAATTTAAAAAGATATTAAATATATCAGCTTATAATCCTATCTTAATCTTTTGAGCATTGAAGCGATTTTTTGTATTTACATTCTGACCTATCATATTCTGATTTTATGGTTTAATTTTCAGAAGTATTTCTTATCTTCATGTTCTTGGGGAGCACTTAGTCATTGCTTCCATAACTTTCTAATGTGTTTTCCTAACACCACCTGTATCAGAGTCTCTGAGAAAGGAGACTTGGAATCAGCATTTTAACACTTTCCCCTGGAGAAAGGTTGTTAACCTGAGAATTTCTGTTCTAATGGACCTGCCTTTTCCTTGAAGATAAAAGTGTATTTTAACGTAATACTGGTCTTCATTATAGACAACACGCATCAAAATAGAAGTGGGGAATTGAGGGGTAAGTAATGGTGAGAAGTTAGTTTTAAGAGTATGTGAAAATGTAATCTTGATGAACTTCATTTTTGAATAAAGATTTGTTTCCGGAAGAAGGCTTGCTTTCCTCTAGTTTTGTCATCTAGTAAATGGATTATTTATGGCGGTGGTTCTCAGTCATCAGGGAGAGCAGAATCCCCTAGTGAGGTTACATTCGTAGGTAGGTGCTTCGTGTGACGCTAATATGCAGCCAGGATTCAGAACCACTTCCAGCAGGGATCCCGAATTTTCTTGGCTCATGACACTCACAGTAATTTTTTCCTGGAATCCCTAGGTCAATAAATAAAACAAAACACCTGAGAGTTCTGTTTGAGTATTAATTCCAAGTGTCTTAGTACATATTTATGTCTCGGCAGTGGTTTGAAAAATTAATATACACAAATTAAAAGAAGAAAATAATATTTCTATCACTTTCTTACATAACCGAAATTATTGACTGATGAGATGCGTGCACCTTGTGGGCAGTGCACAGTTCTTCAAAACTTGGATTCAGGTTGGGGACTTCTATCCTTATTTCCTTTGTCACACTGATTTTCTCACTGTCCTTACCTTTAAGACAGCAACTGGTAAAATCGGAGCTTTGAAAAGAGATGACGCCATTGAAAAAAATATAGTGCAATCATTAGCTGGTAATTTCTGTTTCTCTTGAAAACTTAAAATATCTCAGAGTGCCCCTTCAAGCTCTCTGCAGCTTCCTGGTGCACCTTGGCACACAATTTGGGAACCACAGACTTCTAGAACAAATTTGATATGAGTGGCCAAAGCAATGAAAAAAATCCAAAAACAGAGTGATAAACGACAAAACGAACTTGATGAGAGCCAAGACTGCTCATTAAGTTTTGATTTTCTCGATTTTTCATTGATAATGATGAGGATGATGATGATGATAAAAATAATTGACATTTAATGGGAACTACGTACTAATCACTACATTTTATACATTATCCAAATTAATTTTTAGTAACAAATCTAAGAAGTAGGTATGATTATCCTTAGTTTTTAGGTATGGAAAGCGGAGAGATTTAGGTATACAAAGCTTAGAGCTTTAGCTACTTCCCAGGCTGCTAAGTGGCACAACCAGATCCGGAAGGTGGTTTGCTTGAATTCAGAGTCTATGAATTCTTCCCAATAGGAATCTTCCTTAATCATGAAGAACAGAATTGGTGGAGAGTCGGTGGTCCTAGAACAAGCAGGCAGATCAAAAAGTGGAGCAGGGAGAAAACAAAGAGTTCTTGGCACAGATACAGGTCTTGTAGAACTGGATGAGAAAACAATTGCAAATTCCCTGTAGTCTGGAGGCATGGAACCCAGGCATGGGTGTGGGTGTGTGTGCACACGTGTGCATGCAAATTCACACGTACCTTCATAATTTCCAGATGTTATTTGCCTAGGGTTATGTCCAATTGCAAATGAGAATTAGAAGAGGCAAAACAATGTAAAAGTAAATGTTAGAGGGGAAAAGATGGATGACGGTAGTAAAAGGGAAGGGAAGGGAGAGGAGAGAGTAATGACAGCAGCTCCTGTCATCTGGCACCTTCCTGAACCTGTCTGTCACTATTGCCCTTTACTTGCGAGATTGAAATTCTTTAAAATTTACATTTTTAAGAATGTAAATCTATATTTCTCATAAGATAACCCCTGTTCAAGCACATTGTTAAATTTAAACACAAAGAGTTTGGACTAAGGACTTTTCTCTGTAAAATATCCCTTTCTTCTTAGGAGTCCTGTGTTACCTCAGGCACGTTAGGTTGGGTTCCAGAGCTGACTGGGACATGAAGGCAGAGTTCTTGAGTTGCCTGCGTACTGCTGAAAGCCTGAAATGGCAAGTGCTAATTTGTATTTATGAAGGAATGTCAGGAAATGAGAAAGGTGTGTAATGTCAGAAATACGAGAGTATACTGTAATTAAATCAGTAAGGACCCTCCAGAGGAACCTTTGTTTTAAAGCTTCTTTATGTCATTAGGCTGGAAAACGACAAGAAGAAATTATATGTTGTCAACTCTCCCCTTCATTTCTTCCCTGCCTTCCCCTCGCCCCCAACAAGAGCTTATCTCAGTCCTTAGGCTCATGGGACACATGTACTTAGGCTACATCGTATGGGAAAGCTACCCATTTCTAAGAACCATGAGATGTTTCTTTTGACACTCCCCTGTACTCATTCCAATACTTCATCCCATCTTCACTGCTAGACTGGGAGGTCTTTTGCACTTCTGTGCCCCTTGATTTAAATGAGCACGGCCCCTGGCACATGGTAGTCATTTAATAAATACATTTTGGATGAATTAATAAAATCCCACCCATGTAGATCTATAGCATTGTCTAAATAGTTTACTTAGTGTGTCTTAAGTTGCATCTGTCTAGTTGAACACCTTCAGGTCAGATTTGCTCTGCTCAGAGAGAATTACCTAATGGCTGTTGAAAGAATCTTCATACCAGACTCCTTGCCAGCAATATATCATCATCCTCTCTGATCTTCATACTTCTATTAACATTTCCAGCACCAAGGGCTCTATTACTCAGTCCACGCTGCACTCTGGTAGCAAGTGACTACTTACTTGGCTGTTTTTTCAGTCTGGGACTCTCTGCTCACCTGTCTTCTTCCCTCAGCTTCATGTTACCACCTGTCAAGCCCCTCATCCTCCTGGGTGATCAGTGTAGACGCACTCTCTTTCTCGTAGCCTTCGCTGACTTATGTAGTTTTAATCACTCATTCCTTTCTCCATCAGGAGCATTTGATTTGCCTTTTGCTATGGATAGGTTTGAGCATAAGAGTTAAAATGTTTGTTGAATAAGTGAATGCATGTTCTATTGCTCACTCATAAGCAGAGTTTGTAGAAGTGTGACAATAGATATATCTATCTCATCATGTAAAGCTCAACTCTGTTTCAATTAATAGTGCGTGGATAAATGTCTGCTTTAAGTTGTTAATATTTGAGGCAACTCTTTGTGGTCTAACCAGAGAAAAATTACGAGAGCATACACACACATACCCTATGGACTCATGAGGTCATGCCCTGTGGATTTACGAGCCTCACGAGCAGGTGCTGTGATCGAATGCTTGTAAATGAATTGGAACCCCACCAGCATGTGCAGTGTGGCATCTGGACTTGATGTAGAAGTGTATAAACATAAACAAGTGTCTAGCCAGGAAAAACATTTTATATATACAATTTTCAATATAGGCAAGCTCCCAAATTCTTTCTCTTTTCTCTTCTCCTTTTCTCTTCAATCGTGTTTCTGCTCCCAGCAGCTCTCGCGTTGTTCAAATGCTATTTCTCATGTCAGAGGACGTTTATAAAATCAGCAAGGTAACTGGGCTTCTTGAGTATAGAGAGTTTCTATTTTTTTAATTTATTCTTTTTTAAATTATAGAGACAGATTTTTGTAAATAAGAGAAAATTGGAAGAGGAAGTTCAATATATTGCTACTTGTGGTCCAAATGGTGTTTTAATGTAGACTGAAGTGAATCGTATCATGTGATGTGTCTTTCCACACATTCCTTTTGTGTATGATAATGCCACTCTTTCAGTGGAGCTTACAGACTAAGACAGACTAGGAAGAAAGACCTGGCCACTCCCTTCTGAAAAACATTGGCCATGAAAACCTATGAATAGCAGCGGAACTTGTCTGATACCGCGCCGGAAGGTGAGAGGATGGAGCAAAAAGACCAGGCAGGGCTCCGCTCTGCTGTACATGGGGTCGCTAGGAGTCAGAGTGGACTCCATGGCACTAACAGCAATGCCACTCTTAGGTAGCAGAGGCAGAAAGGGGACCGGAATAGGTAATGATGCTAATTTGCTTCACCCAGGAAGAGTGCAAAAGTGCCCTTCTGCACATACCACATTAGAGGGAGAAAATGATGTGGAGTTTGCCTTGGAAATACATGGTAAAAAGGAAAATTGATCTTTGTGTTTGTCCTCTTTTGTTGATGTGGGAAAAATATTGAACGGTTTCTGGCAACTACTAATCAATTGCTATCTTCCTCCTGGCGGTCTTTTCTGTCATTGTTTGATACTCTTTTATCTCTTTTCTCAGTACATGCTATATTAGTACTATTCATTCTCTCAAACGTTTATTGAGTGCTTACCTTGTGGTTCACACTGCATTAGGTGTTATGGGGAGTAAATATAAGTACAGAAGAAGGAAAAAGATAGTTTCTGTCTAAAGAAGACATTAGTCTTTCTATACCCGAAAATATAACTGTTGAAAGCACTTTAACATGCTTATGAGGAACAAAATTAATATATGTATTGTTATCTAAATACAAACACATATAATATCTCTATTTAAAAGTCTACTGTAAACTTATCTTCCACAATTTCTGTACTTTTTGACAAATTATTCCTGATTTCTTTAAAATGTAACACTAAGATTCAACATTCTTTAAAGTAATGTAATAGTTTTACCACGTCAATTTCATTACCATTAATCTGTCTTAAGATAACAGGTTGCATTACAATAAACTTCTTATACTCTGTTGGAAAGTACCATCAATTTTACTAAGCATAGCATTTATAAGTGTGATGGGGATTAAATAATTATACATGTTTTCACTCCTTCTACACCCAGAACCTAAGGAGGTTTTGAGGTTTTCCTGTTCTCATAATTACTTATGGGTAATTGGGGAAAGAACCTGTGACAGTGATCCATATAACAAAGAACTGAACCCGGAGGAAAAGGGCGGGGCAAAAAGTTGGGTTGGTCAGATTTTGAGAATTGAGTAAACAAGAAAATTAGGAACAGATAAAGAAGGTAGTTGAAGGCAGCTGCTGTACAGACTTTGAGGAGATAGAGGAGTGAAGAGGAGTTTTAAGGTATGTTTAGAACGCATGCAATATGTTGACCCTGCTCCTGCTCCGTCTCTCTTCCACACTTACCTCAGCACTCCTTCAAAAAACATCAATCAATAAATATATATCTAAGTTATTTTTCAATGCATTTCAGATGAAAATTAACCTAATCAATTACAAGCTAGAAAACAAAGTATTACGGTTATTTGGTTGCCAAAAAGTGGAAAAGCATTTTACCCGTGTGGTATTAGGCAAGTGTCTGCTGCTTTTGTGACTATGTAGTAATCAAGTGATGTTCTTTTTACTTCTCTAAAGCGTTAAAGGAAATTTCAGCCAACACTCATGAAAATACTTTTATTTTAAACACATATAAAAGATACTTAGGTTTCACTTCCAAAGATTCCGATATAATAGTCTGTACTTGGCCCAAGCAGCTATTTTTGAAAAACTCCCCAGGTGATTTTAATGAGCATCTGGTAAGTGGAACCATTGCTGAATACCCTGACAGTTTCATGTCGGGGAGAATTGCCAGCAGAGGTGAAATGGTGACAAGGAGTGACTGTGCTGGATATAAAATGGCAGTGGAAGAGGTTTGCTCATTTTTAGTCAATATATGCACTCTTTAGCAAATACTGAAACTAATATTTTAGTGAATTTTCATTTGTGTTTTAATTACTTACACTGTACACAGGCTTTTTTTTTTTTAATTTCTTCATAGTGTCTGTCTTCATCGACATCTTTAAAAATTCCTCTCCTCCCCCTCCAAAATTATGTAGCTATTAACCTATGTTCTCTTGTTTTCTGTAGTGTCAGTCTGCAGCTTTGTGTGGGAGGAGGAGGCAGGGCAAGCAATGAGTGTTACTTATCATTAGATTTTGATATCGGTGTTATGCTAGCTTTAGAAAACGAACTGATATGCTTTTCAAATATTTCTGTTTGCTGAAAAGGTTTATAGAACATAAGATTTTTTTTCGTGAAACTTTGAAACAATTCTATAGTAAGCCAACTGGACTGAAGTTTGTGCTATAGTTCTATAACCAATTTTCAAATTTTGACTCATGGTATTCAAATATTCTGCCTTTTTATGAATCATTTTTAATTAACTATATCAGAAAATTATTCATTTCACACATAATTTCAAAGTATTGATTTATGTATATTTTCTTATAACATCTTTATCTGTTCCAAATATATAGTCACATTCCTTTGTGTTTTTAATGTCATGTAGTCTTAAAATTTTCTCTTTTTTTCTCATTTTCTTTGCCAGCAATTTTTCTATTTTATCAGTCTTTTCAGAAAATTAGCTCTTTGAGTTACTCCCTCTTTTTTTACTACATTTTTTCATCTATACGAATTGATTCTTTAGAAAACATCTTGGTCACTGAAGTTTTCATTTTAAGATATAAAAATAAAAACAAATGTACTGTAGGTAATATTAAGAATTAATTTATAAAATCTTTATCTTACAATATTTTTATCACAATTTAGTAGACATTGCCCCCAAATTTATAGTTATAAACTCTTCATTAGCTTGTTGTAGTGTTATTTGATTGCTTTCTCTCTCTTTTTCTGTGTTTTAACCTTAATGGTTTTTATTTTCATTCAAATGCTTTTTGTATTTTTAAATATTTTTGTGTGTATATCAGTACATGCATATACAAATGTATTAATTTTCATGTAGATAAATTCAATATTTCTTTAATAATTTCATCAAACCTAATATGAAATTACAATTATGTACTGTGACCCCAAACAATAGAAACCACAAAATTAAAAAGCTCAGCCATTAGTTCTTCCCTTTCATATTCATATTCCTTGCAAATATTTCATATAGCACCATTTAATAATTTCCTTGTTTGTACTTGTATATTTTTTATTGTTACCATTTCATACTCTTTCCTCCATCAATCAAACATTGCTGTGATTTACCACTCCTTAGTTAATGATATGTCACTCACTCCAAATCACTCCACCTACACTCAGTACTCACAAGTGCTTTGCTATATAAGACATATGTGCGTTCATATATGCACACAAATGCATGGTTGAAACCAGTTATGTGCTCTCTGGGCATACTTTTTAAATACTGGAGAGATAGCAAATGTATACTTAAATATTTGCTTTAGAGTTGAGAATGCTGAGATTCAGAGACTGATTTACTCACCAAATATCACACAGCTGGATGGTCATCGGACAAGAATGAACTGTCTCTACCTTTCAGTTGTTTAACTTGTCAGTCAGAGTCGTGGATGAATAAATAAATTGTATAGGTTTATAGCTGACAACATTTAAAAGCAAGAGATTCTCCCAAGTTCCCAGAGACACTGCATTAGTGCTAAACAACAGATTAGAAATGAAGCCTCAAGTAAAACAATGACCTTTTTATGTCTATGTGATGTCATTATTATAGTTCTAATCAAATTTGATTGAAATTAAATTATCCTCAGATTCTCTTTTGCCTGTTATTTTCTTGTAATTTCATTGCTTTTTTTTCTGTTTGCTCCCTTGAGATGAGATGCAATTTTTATTCAGCTAATAATTTTATTGACCACCCAGAGCACTCTCTTAAAATGTTGATATTTCATAAATAATCTGAAAATATCACAGCTCTGTATCAGGTCTTCAGCTTCTATCAGTGTTATTGAGACTCAATTAGTACATGTGGACTTGGTTTCCCTAAGTACAAGAGTTCCAAGTGAGACCATTTGAGAAAATATGTTAGAAAATATATTATTTATATTATAACACGTATGTGTGATATATGCTAAAAACATAAGAGAATTTTAAAATGTCACTAGCTGTGTGGGTGTGTGTGTTGTAGGGGAGCAGAATCTGCCACTCCAAAATGTGTCTCTTAGGTTTGATTATTATTATTATTATTATTTTATTTATTTTTTTTGGTGAGGAAGATTGGCTCTGAGCTAACATCTTATGCTTGTCTTCCTCCATTTTGTATTTGGGATGCTGCCACAGCATGGCTTGATGCGTGGTGTGTCGGTCCACACCCAGGATTAGAACCTGTGAAACCTGGGCCATCCAAGCAACGTACGCAAACTCAACCACTGCACCACCAGGCCAGGCCCAGGTTTGATTATTTTTAAGAACAAAAGACTCAGGAAGAAACTTTGACTTTCCCCTAACTGCGTAAAAGAATTTAAGATGGAAGGCCTGTTCCAGGGAGGAGCCATCACCACAGACAACTGTAGTATAATACAAACTAGGTGTGATAGACAGGAAGGAACCCAGCAAGGCCCATTTGATCACAGTCCTCTCCATGTCCCATTCGCTCTGCAAGGCATGGCAAATATTTGTTTACCAAACATTTGCTTTTCCATCTCTGTGTGAATTGCCTTCCTCCTCTTTGAAGCCCCAAACCACTACCCTCAACATCCTCTTTTGTCTTTAGCTAAAGATAGTATTTAAGATGTTGGCTTTGGCCTTTTTGGCAAGTTAGTCAGTTTTCCTGGGTTTCTCTCATGTATACATGTTATTAAATTTTGTTTGATTTTCTCCCATTATTCCATCTCATGTCAATTTAATTCTTAGACCAGCCAGAAGAACCTAGAAGGGTAAAGGAAAACTTACTCCTCCCTTTCAGTTTCTATTTAAGATTAAGACTAATCTATCAGTTAAATATGCTATCATTCCTTTATCTAGAAGAGCTACTGTAAAATATATTTGATGACATTTTCTATTATTTGGTATTTAATTTAACTCTCTTGTATTGAAATCTATTTATAAAACATGATCTTAATTTCCTGGATAACTTCTACAATTCTTTCTCTCTGTGTCTTTCTCTATTTCTTGCTGTCTCTCTCTGTCTCGGTCTCTCTTCCTCTCTCTCTGCCTTTTTGGCATTTAAGCTTCCATCCAAAAATTCATGAGAAGGAGAGGAGATTCTTTTCCAATGGCTGAGCTCCATAGCATAGGATTTTTAAAAGGATGAGCAAGTGTGAGAACAAGATCCCCAGTATTCCATTTTCACTTCATTAAATGGTCAACTGAATTAATTGGTAATTTCCAGAACGTTGGAGTAGGTTCCCTTTAAGCTACATGAGAAGTTAGAATTGTCTAGTCTTCATGTAATTTCCAGTATTAATATCAGAGATTTTAATAATGATATTCCAAGCCACGGTTTGCATCAGTATAGCAAAGACAGATAGATATTGAGAGGTTCCAGCCATGAATGTGACTCATTCTTTGTTAAATTCATCCCAGAGCCAACCTAGGATTCCAGAGTCCCATTTGCTAGTTTTCCAAAAAAAAAGAAAGTGTAAGTATACACTTTGATTGGCAATGATAGACCATATTCCCCAGTTGCCAAAGTTATTTACAGTTGACAGTCTGACAGGAATATAGATTAAATAGAAGCTCTAACAGCATTCAGTTTCACAAAATCATTTTTTTCTAGATTCTCAGCAAGTTAGTAGTCATGTAAAACCTATCTTTGTCAAAGATAACAGATTTTAATAGGGCTGCAATGAAGAGGGTTAAACTTGGATAATTGCACAAGTGCATTAAGACCATCCATCAGGTCTAAATGCCTGCCATTATTTGGGTGGATTTTGATTTAGCTTTTTGATTCATCACTTTTCAAATGCAAAATAATTGTAGGATTCCAAACTTTTGACCTTTACAAAATGTCAAAAGAGGGAAAAATGCTTTCTATAATGCCAATAGGTAGTTTCTCTCCAAATTATGTAGTGATTTGTTTCTTTACCTTAGTTCAGAACATTTTTAATAACTAACTAGATTCCCTTAAAAATAAAACAAAATAGAAACACATCTCTTCTCAATTAGATTATTTTGATAGCTCTGGGTGGATAAGATTTATTTTACCTAGGGGAACCCTTTATCATGGTTTCCCTGGCAAGGGTCTACTGTATGCCAGTTTCGTGGCATGATTATTAATAGTGCCTCTTTCACACTCAAAAGTGTACCAGTTTGGATGATATATTGTATGATCAATCTATTACGAATTCTATCAGTCAAGGTTCTCCAGAGAAACAGAAGCAGTAGGATATATAGATAGATGGAGATAGATAGTGATAGAGAGAGAGAGAGAGAGAGAGATAGAGACAGAGATAGTGATAGGGACAGAGAGACAGATTTATTTCAAAAAAAGCGGTTAAGCTATCATGGGAGCTAGCAAGTTTGAAATCTGTAGATAGTTTGGAAAGTCCAGGGCAGGAGCTGAAGCTGCACTTTTGTTTGTTTGTTTATCTATCTTTAGATTTATTTAAAATTCTTAAGCTTAGTATAGTCAATAAGCTCACCAGCACATTTTCAGCTAATAATTTATTTAATTCAGTATTTTCTTTCTTCTAAGGAAGTTTTAAAGCTATCTATATAATGGTGCCACCATTATAGTTCTTAGCTGTTTATTATTTATTTTTGTATTGAAGTATAGTTGACATACAATATTATATCAGTTTCAGGTGTACAACATAATGATTTGACATTTATATACATTTCACAATGATCACCCTGATAAGATTAGTTACCATCTGTCATCATAAAAAGTTATTACAATATTGTTGACTATATTCTCTATGATGTGTGTTACATCCTATGATTTATTTTAAAACTGGAAGTCTGTGCCTCTTAATCTCCTTCACCTATTTCACCCTTCCCCCCACCCTTCCTTCCCTCTGGCAACCACCAATTTGTTTTCTGTATCTATGAATGTGTTTCTGTTTTGTTTTCTTCATTTGTTTTTATTTAGAGTTTTTCTTTAGATTCCACATATGAGTGAAATTATATGGCATTCTTCTTTCTCTGTCTGGCTTATTTTACTTAGCATAAACCCCTCTATATCAATCCATGCTGTCACAAATAGCAGGATTTCATTCTTTATTATGGCTGAGTAATATTCCACTATGTGTATATACCATATCTGTTTTATCTATTCATCTACCAGTGGATACGTATGTTGCTTCCATATCTTGGCTATTATAAATAATGCTGCAATGAACATAGGGGTGCACATATCTTTTCAAATGTTTGATTTCATTTTCTTTGGATAAATAGCCAGAAGTGGTATTGCTGGATTATATGGTAGTTCTATTTTTAATTTTTTGAGGAACCTCCATACTGTTTTCTGTAGCGGCTGCACCACTTTACATTCCCACCAGTAGCATATGAGGGTTCCCTTTCTTGCACATCCTCACTAGCGTTTGTTATTTGTTGTCTTTTTGATAATAGCTGTTCTGACAAGGGTGACGTGCAACCATCTTGTGATTTTGATTTGCGTTTTCCTGATGAATAGTGATGTTGAGCGCTTTTTCATGTACCTGTTAGCCATCTATATGTCTTCTTTGAAAAAATGTGTACTCAAGTCATCTGCCCATTTTTAATCAGATTGTTTGTTTTCTAATACTGAGTAGTATGAATTCTTTACATATTTTGGATATTAACTGTTTATTGGATATATCATTTGCAAATATATTCTTCTATTCAGTAGGTTGCTTTTTCATTTTGTTGATGGTTTCCTTCACTATGCAAAAGCTTAGGAGTGTTTCTTCCTCTTCAATTTTTTGGAATAGTTTGAGAAGGATAGGTACTAACTCTTTAAATGTTTGGTATAATTCACCAGTGAAGCTGTAAGGTCCTGGACTTTTGTTTATCTGAAGTTTTTTGGTTACTGATTCAATTTCATTACTAGTAATTAATCTGTTCTGATTTTCTATTTGTTCCTGATTCAGTCTTGGAAGGTTGTATGTTTCTGGGTATTTATCCCTTTCTTCTAGGTTGTCCAACTTCTTGGTGTATAATTGTTCATAATAATCTCTTTTGATTCTTTGTATTTCTGTGGTGTCAGTTGTAATTTCTCCTCTTTCATTTCTGAATTTATTTATCTGAGCCCTCTCTCTTTTTTTTCTTAATGAGTCTGGCTAATGATTTATCAATTTTGTTTATCTTTTTAAAGAGCCAGTCCTTAGTTTCATTGACCTTTTCTGTTGTTATTTTAGTCTCTATTTCATTTATTTCCACTCTGATCTTTATTATTTCCTTTCTTCAAATACTTTTGAGCTTTGTTCTTCTTTTTCTAGTTCATTAGGGTATAAAGTTGGATTATTTATTTGAGATTTTTCTTGTTTCTTAAG
Source organism: Diceros bicornis minor (assembly GCF_020826845.1). NCBI lineage: Eukaryota > Metazoa > Chordata > Mammalia > Perissodactyla > Rhinocerotidae > Diceros > Diceros bicornis. The sequence goes on from NC_080742.1 coordinate 36,474,620, forward strand.
ATAGGCCTATATTGCTATAATCTTCCATCTTAGAATTGCTTTTGCTGCATCCCCTAGATTTTGGACCATTGTGTTTGTTTTCATTTGTCTCAAGGTATTTTTTGATTTCCTCTGTGATTTCTTCATTGACTCATTGGTTGTTTAGTAACATGTTTAGCCTTCATGTGTTTGTGTTTTTTCCAGTTTTCTTCTTGTAATTGATTTCCAGTTTCATACCATTGTGGTCAAAAAAGAGGCTTGATATGATTATAATCTTCTTTAATTTATTGAGACTTATTTTGTGGCCTAACATGTGGTCTATCCTGGAGAATGTTCTATTTGCGTTTGAAAAGAAGTTGTACTCTGCTGGTTTTGGATGAAATGTCTGTATATATCTATTAAGTATGTCTGGTCTAATGTGTTATTTAAGGCCAATGCTTCCTTACTGATCATCTGTTTGGATGATCTATCCATTGATGTAAGTGGTTGGTTAAAGTCCTCTACTATTACTATGTTACTGTCAATCTCTCCTTTTATGTCTGTTAATAGGCGCTCTTATGTTGGGTGCATGGATATTTTCAAGTGTTATATCCTTTCGTTGGATTGTTCCCTTTATCATTATGTAATGCCCTTCTTCGTCTCTTGTTACAGTTTTTGTTTTAAAATCTATTTTGTCTGATACAAATATTGCTACCCCAGCTTTCTCTTTGTTTTCAATGCGTGGAATATCTTTTTCCATCCCTTTACTTTCAATCTGTGAGTATCTTTAGATCTGAAATATATCTGTTCTAGACAGCATGTATATGGGTCTTGTTTTTCTATCCATTCAGCCACTCTATGTCTTTTGATTGGAGCATTTAGTCCATTTACTTTAAAAGTAATTAGTGATAGGTATGTACTTGTTGCCATTTTGTTAATTGTTTTCTGGATATTTTTGTAGTTCTTCTCTGTTCCTTTCTTCTTCTCTTGCTCTCTTCCCTTGTGATTTGATGACTTTCTCTAGTGTGATGTTCAGATTTCTTTCTCTTATTTTTATATTTATTATAGGTTTTTGTGTATTTTACACAATAAATTGTGTAAATACACAATAAATATTGTGTATTTATTATAGGTTTTTGGTTTGTGGTTACCAAGAGGTTCATATATAACAACATATGTATAAAGCAGTCTATTTTAAGTTGATGGTCTCTTAAGTACAAACACATAACAAAAGCCCGACATTTTACTGTTCCTGCCACATATTATGTTTTTTTAAATTATTTTATTGAAGTCATAATTGTTTATAACATTGTGAAATTTCATGAGTACATTATTATTTGTCCATCACCATATATTTGTGCCCCATTTCCCTTATACCCACCCCCCAAAACCCCTTTCTCCTCTGGTAACCACTAATCCGTTCTCTTTGTCCATGTGTTTGTTCATCTTCCACATGAGTGAAATCATGTGGTGTTTGTCTTTGTCTGGCTTATTTCACTTAACATAATACCCTCAAGGTCCATCCATGTTGTTGCAAATGGGACAATTTTGTCTTTTTTATGGCTGAGTAGTATTCCATTGTGTATATATACCACATCTTCTTTATCCCATTCATCAGTTGATGGGTGCTTGGGTTGCTTCCATGTCTTGGCTACTGTGAATAATGCTGCAATGAACATAGGAGTGCATAAGTCTCTTTGAATTGTTGATTTCAAGTTCTTTGGATAAATACCCAGTAGTGGCATAGCTGGGTCTTATTGTATTTAGATTTTTAATTTTTTGAGAAATCTCCATACTATTTTCCATATTGGCTACACCAGTTTGCATTCCCACCAACAGTGTATGAGGGTTACCTTTTTTCCACATCCTCTCCAACATTTGATATTTTTTGTCTTGGTAATTATACCCATTCAGACAGGTGAAAGGTGATATCTCATTGTAGTTTTGATTTGCATTTCCCTAATGATTAGGGATGTTGAACATCTTTTCTTCTGCCTGTTGGCCATCTGTATATCTTCTTTGGAAAAATGTCTGTTCAGAGCCTCTGCCCATTTTTTGATCGAATTGTTTGTTTTTTTGTTGTTGAGTTTTATGAGTTCTTTATATATTTTGGAGATTAACCCCTTGTCAGATATACAATTGGCGAATATTTTCTCCCAGTTGGTGGGTTGTCTTTTCATTTTGTTCATGGTATCCTTTGCCTTGCAGAAGCTCTTTAGTCTGATGTAGTCCCAGTTGTTTGTTCTTTCTTTTGTTTCCCTTGCCTAAGTAGACATAGTATTTGAAAAGATGCTTCTAAGACAGATGTCAAAGAGTGTATTGCCTATATTTTCTTCTAGGCGTTTTATGGTTTCAGATCTTACCTTCAAGTCTTTAATCAATTTTGAGTTAATTTTTGTGTATGGTGAAAAATAACAGTCTACTTTCATTCTTTTGCATGTGGCTGTCCAGTTTTTCCAACACCATTTATTGAAGAGACTTTCCTTTCTCCATGGTATGTTCTTTGCTCCTTTGTCAAAGATTAGCTGTCTACAGATGTGTGGTTTTATTTCTGGGCTTTCAATTCTGTTCCATTGATCTGTGTGTGTGTTTTTGTACCAGTACCATGCTCTTTTGATGACTATAGCTTTGTAGTATATTTTGAAGTCAGGGATTGTGATGCCTCTAGCTTTGTTCTTTTTTCTCAGGATTACCTTAGCTGTTTGCAGTCTTTCATTGTCCCATATGAATTTTAGAATTCTTTGTTCTATTTCCATGCAGAATGTCATTGGGATACTGCTGGGATTGTATTGAATCTGTAGATTGCTTTAAGTAATATGGACATTTTAACTATGTTTATTCTTCCAATTCATATGCATAGAATATCTTTCCATTTCTTTATGTCATTATCGATTTCTTTCAATAATGTCTTATAGTTTTCATTGTATAGGTCTTTCACCTCCTTAGTTAAATTTATTCCTAGATATTATATTCTTTTTGTTGTGATTTTAAATGGGACTGTATTCTTGAATTCTATTTCTGTTTGTTATTTGAGTATAGAAATTCAACGGATTTTTGTAAGTTGATTTTCTACCCTGCAACTTTGCTCAAGTTGTTGATTACTTCTAATAGTTTTCTGATGGATTGTTTAGGATTTTCTTTATACAGAATCATATCATCTGCAAACAGCAAGAGTTTCACTTCTTCCTTGCCAGTTAGGATACCTCTTATTCCTTTTTTTTTTTGCCTAAGTGCTCTGGCCAAAACCTCCAGTACCATTTTGAATAACAGTGGTGAGAGTGGCCACCCTTGTCTTGTTCCTGTTCTCAGATGGATGGCTTTCAGTTTTTCCCATTGAGTATTGTGTTGGCTATCAGCTTGCCATATATGGCCTTTATTATGTTTATGTACCTTTCTTTTATTCCCATTTGATTGACAGTTTTTATCATAAATGTATTTTGGATCTTGTCAAATGCTTTTTCTGCATCTATTGAGATGATCATGTGATTTTTATTCCTCATTTTGTTAACATGGTGTATCATATTGATTGATTTGTGGATGTTGAACCATCTCTGTGTCCCTAGTATAAATCCCACTTGATCATGCTGTATGATCCTTGTGCTATATTGCTATATTTGGTTTGCCAATATTTTGTTGAGGATTTTTACATCTGTGTTCTTCAGCGATATTGGCCTGTTATTTTCCCTCCTTGTATTGTCCTTGCCTGGCTTTGGGATCAGGGTGATGTTGGCCTCGTAGAATGAGTTAGGAAGTGTTCCATCTTCTTCAACTTTTTGGAATAGTTTGAGAAGGATAAGTATTAAATCTTCTTTAAATGTTTGGTAGAATTCTCCAGAGCTATATAGTCCTGGACTTTTTTTGGGAGGGAGGTTTTTGATTACTATTTCAGTCCCTTTACTAGTGAACGGTCTATTCAGATTATCTATTTCTCCTTGATTCAGTTTTGGGAGGTTGTATGAGTCTAAAAATTTACCCATTTCTTCTAGTTTGTCCAATTTGTTGGCATGTAGTTTTTCATAGTTTTCTCTTATAATTCTTTCTATTTCTGTGGTATCCACTTAATTTTTCCTCTTTCATTTCTAATTTGATTTATTTGAGCTTTCTCTCTTTTTTTCTTAGTGAGTCTGGATAAGGGCTTGTCAATTTTGTTTATATTCTCAAAGAACCAGTTCTTAGGTTCATTGATCCTTTCTACTGTTTCTTTTATTTCTCTTTCATTTATTTCTGCTCTAATTTTTATTATTTCTTTCCTTCTGCTGACTTTGGGCTTTTTTGTTCTTTATCTAGTTCTGTTAGGTGTAGCTTAAGATTATTTGTTTGAGATTTTGTTTGTTAATGTGGGCCTATATGCTATGAATTTCCCTCTTAGGACCACTTTTGCTGCATTCCGTATGAGTTGGTATGGTGTATTTTCATTTTCATTTGTCACCAGATAATTTTTGATGTCTCCTTTAATGTCTTCATTTACCCATTGGTTGTTCAGTAGCATGTTGTTTAGTCTCCATGTATTTGTCACTTTCCCAGCTTTTTTCTTGTAGTTGATTTCTAGTTTCATAGCACTATGGTTGGAAAAGATATGATGATATTTCAATCTTCTTAAATGCATTGAGGCTTGTCTTCTTTCCCAACATATGGTCTATTTTTGAGAATGTTCCATGTGCACTTGAGAAGAATGTGTATTCTGCTGATTTGGGATGGAGTGTTCTATATATATCTAAGTCCATCTGGTCTAGTTTTTTATTTATTTTTTTTATTTTTTAATTTTTTTAAATAATTTTATTTATTTATTTTTCCCCCAAAGCCCCAGTAGATAGTTGCATGTCATAGCTGCACATCCTTCTAGCCTCTGTACGTGGGACGTGGCCCCAGCATGGCCAGACAAGCGGTGCGTCGGTGCACGCCCGGGATCCGAACCCGGGCCGCCAGTAGCGGAGCGCAAGCACTTAACCACTAAGCCATGGGGCCGGCCCTAGTTTTTTATTTAATTCCACTATTCCTTGTTGACTCTCAGTCTGGATGATCTATCCATTAATGTAAGTGGGGTGTTGAGGTCCCCTACTATTATTGTGTTGCTGTTAATTTCTCCTTTTAGGTCTGTTAATAGTTGCTTTATGTGCTTTGCTGCTTCTGTGTTAGGTGCATATATATTTATAGGTGTTATGTCCTCTTGGTGGAGTGTCCCTTTTATCATTATATACCACTCCTCCTTGTCTCTCATTGTCTTTTTTATCTTGAAGTCTACTTTATCTGATGTAAGTATGGCAACACTTGCTTTCTTTTGTTTGCCATTAGCTTGGAGTATCATCTTCCATCCTTTCACTCTAAGCCTGTGTTTGTCTTAAGAGCTAAGATGTGTTTCCTGGAGGCAGCATATTGTTGGGACTTGTTTTTCAATCCATCCAGCCACTCTGTGTCTTTTGATTGGAGAATTCAACCCATTTACATTTAGAGTGATTATTGATATACGAGGGCTTGATGCTGACATTTTATCTCTTGTTTTCTGGTTGTTCTGTATTTCCTTTGTTTCTTGTCCTGTGTGTTTCTGACTGCCAAATCAGTTTGGTTATTCTCTGGGATGATTCTCTCTTTATTTGTCATTGATGTCTTTGTTCTAACTTTTTGTTTAGTGGTTACCATGAGGTTTGTATAAAAGATCTCATAGATGATATAGTCCATTTTCTGATAGCCTCTTATCTCCTTGGTCTAAGCAGATTCCACCCCTTTCCTCTTCCCTCTCTAAGTTATTGTTGTCACAACACATATTCTGTTTTGTGTTGTGAGTTTATGGTTAAAATGAAGTGATTATAGTTATTTTTGGTGATTTTCTTCCCTTTGTCTTTAATGTTATAATTAAGTGTTGACTAACCTGTTCTGAGAGAGAGCTGAAATTTTCTGATTTTGTCTGTCTATTTCTATACTTGCTCAAGGCTTTGTAACCCCTTTCTTTTTTTCCTCAGGTATGAGGGCCTTCTTGGTCATTTCTTGTAGGAGGGGGGGTCTTGTGGCAAGGAACTCCCTCAGCTTTTGTTTATCTGGGGAAGTTTTTATTTCTCCATCATATCTGAAGGATAGTTTCCCTGGATAAAGTACTTTTGGATGAATGTGTTTGTTTGTCAGTATTTTGAATATATCATTCTATTCTCTCCTAGCCTGTAAAGTTTCTTCTGAGAAATCCCCCGAAACCCTGATAGGGGTTCCTTTGTAGGTTATTTTCTTCTACCTTGCTGCTCTTAATATTTTTTCTTTGTCATTGACTTTTGCTAGTTTTATTAATATATGTCTTGGAGAAGGTCTTTTTACATCGACATAATTAGAAGTTCTATTAGCTTCATTTACCTGTAATTCCAGCTCCCTCCCCAGGCTTGAGAAGTTCTCAGCTATTATTTCTTTGAACAAGCTCTTGGCTTCGTTCTCCCTTTGTCCTCTCTCCCAAATACGTATAATCCTTATGTTGCATTTCCTAATTGAATAAGATATTTTTTGGAGATTTTCTTCATTTCTTTTTAGTCTTAGTTCTTTCTCTTCCTCTATCTGAAGCATTTCTATATTTCTGTCCTCTAAATTACTAATTTTATCCTCCATAATATCAGCTCTGTTTTTTCAGGATTCCAGATTTTTTTTTTATCTCATTCATTATGTTCTCCATCTCTGATATTTTTGATTGTTTTCCTTTATTGTTTCAATCTCTTTTGTGAAGAATTCTCTCTTCTGTTTAATTTTATTCCTGAGTTCATTAAACCGTCCTTCTGAGTTTTCTTGTAATTCATTGAGTTTCTTTATGATAACTATTTTGAATTCTCTGTAATTTAGATTGTAAATTTCTATGACTTCAGGATTTGTTTCTGGGTACTTGTCATTTTCCTTCTGGTCTAGAGTGCTCATATATTTCTTCATGCTGTTTGTTTTTTTTTTATAATTTTATTTATTTATTTATTTTCCCCCAGAGCCCCAGCAGATAGTTGTATGTCATAGTTGCACATCCTTCTAGTTGCTGTATGTGGGACGTGGCCTCAACATGGCCAGAGAAGCAGTGCATCGGTGCGCGCCGGGATCCGAACCCGGGACACAAGCAGCGGATTGTGCGCACTTAACCGCTAAGCCACTGGGCTGGCCCTCTTCATGCTGTTTTATGGGGTGGACTTTTGCCATTGTGTAGTGGTAATATCTGGTCACAGATTTCACCTGCCACCACTAGAGGGGAGGCAGGAGCTGTGTTTTCAGAGCCCACTGGGACCCCTGGGAGTTGTGCCCTTCTGTTAGAAGTTGTGCCAATAGATGTCTCCGCACCTGGGTGCCGCTGCTTCACACATGCAGGTGTAGACACTCTGGCAGGGATCCCTTGCCCTGGCTGATGGGTTGAGTTGATGCACCAGGTGGGATGGAGGGATGGGCTGCCATCCTTCCCACCTGCACTCCTGCTCTGCACTCATTGGCTGCCCCCGCGGTTGCTTAGCTGCCTTGGTGTGGAGTGTTCTCGTGGGCTGGGAAACAACTCCAAGAGTGAAAGCCTGCAGATCACTGTCTCTACCACCTTCTCCTCTTGGAGTCATGCACCAGCTGGTCTGTGAGGTCCCACACCCTAGATCACTGCTTCTGGGTAGGGGAAAGAGATCCACTTACTTTCTTCCACTTCCTACTGGGGGTCCAGCACCCCCACCTTCAGATGTATGGTTGCATGAATCTCTCAGATGTCTATTGTGTTGTGTGAATGTCCTCTGTTGGTTTATGAATGTCCTTTTCATTGTATCTTAGCGGGGAGAGCCTAGGGGAACAGCTCAGTCTGCCATGATGCTGATGTCACCCAAGCAGCATTTTAATCACATTTTATGTTTTTGACATCATATTTGATGTCCTCTTGAGGAAGAATTTCTTCTTTCTCAGGGAAACGTCAGTTTGCCTCTTATGGTGTTTCAACTGATTGGATTAGAACCATCAGCATTATCAAGGAGACTCTCCTTTACTTGAAGTCAACTAATTGTAGATGTTGACCGTATCTACAAAATACCGTCACATCAATACCTATAATAGTGTTTAATTGAACAACTGGGTACTATAGCCGAGCCAGCATGACACATAAAACTAACCATCATACAAACCAATCTGGCTTATGAAAATTTTTTTCTATACGCTAACAGTGAATACCAGCAAGAAGTCAAGAAAATAATCTCATTTACAATAGCATCAAAAAGAATAAAATATGTAGGAATAAATTTAACCAAGAGGTGAAGGATCTGTACACTGCTGCTGATTTGGAATAGTGGTGCAGAAATCAGTTAAAATCAGTTACAAAGGAGGAAAATCTTGGCCCTTTTGTGCCATCTATTTCTATCTTCATCAGAAAATGTACACCTTCTTTTATAGTAGCTCACACATCCCTTGAGGAAATACCTTGGCCCTCTGCTTGTAATCTTTGTGAGTTAAAAACTGTCCTGTTTGAGGTGGCCTGCCATTAAAGAAGGTTGGCAGCTTTTTGATGCAACAAGTTTCTGATAAGGACAGAGACAGTCTCTCCAGCGGTGCAAGACTTTCAGTAGGCTACACTTAACCTGTTTTTGTTGTCGTAATTGTTTTTATTAGCATTCTAATACACAATAGGATGCCTGTCATAAAAAATGTGTCTGACTTTGATGTTGGGGGACTGGCTGTTTTCCTTGGACTATTTGTACGTGTGTTTTGTAATTACATTTGAGATATGAATTGAGAGAGGACCTAGGGGTAAAACTACTTAAGAAGCTGGATGTAAGGTCAGAGTGTAAATGCCTGATCTCCTGGCTTCCTTGCACTCTGGGAAACTTCAATTTTGTCCCCTGGGGCCTCACAAAGAAATGCTTGTGATGATAAACATTCAGTCTGACTCATGCTTGCCCTTCCTCCAGGCTGGTCATTCCAAAGACAGGAAATATAGGAGTTAAAAAGTCACTGCTTTCTAAAAAATAGTTTTACTCCTCCTCTGGATGAGGCCAATGTACAGCTACAGTCTCAAGTGTATGCTGTTCTCTATAAACAGCATACATAGTAGAAGTCTGGCAAGCCTGAAGCTACTATGTAAAGAGAGCCATGGTGAGACAACATAGAGAAAGAAAGAGATAGCTAAGCAGCCTCAGCTATTTGAATCTTCCCACCCCAGTCACCAAAAGTGCTAGTGAAGAAGCCTTCAAAGAAGACCCTACCCCAGCCACCATTTCCTTAAAACTGAATGTGACCCCAAGAAAGAATTGCCAAGTTGAGCTCTTTAATCTCAGATTTGTGAGAAAAATAGATGATGTTATTGTTTTAAGCCACTATTTTGGGGTTATTTGGTATACAGCAATAGATATCCAGAACTGTAAGCCAAATAAAAACCAATAAAGACTAAACTAAGGCAGTGGCCCTTGAGATGGATCCAAGTGGGAACTTTCAAGTTATTAAGAAGGAAATATCTATTCATGTACAGTCCTAAGGACAAAAAATATTCCTAACCTTGGAGTCAATCAGTCTTATCCACTTGTTTTATGGATGGCAGCTTATTTAAAAATTCAAATTAAATAACTAACTCCCTTGTTTGAATTCCAAGCTTATCGCACAAACTTAGCAAATGGTTCCAAGCAGCTGAACTTCTAGCTGCTATATTTCTCATTGGAGGTTAGAACGTTGAATTCTGGTTTTATATGTCAGTTTAAATATGATAATATAAAAAGACCCTGCATAAAAAATATCAGGCCTATGTGGTCAACTCCAGCTGTTTTCAAATTCTAATGCTTAATTAGGGAAAAAAGTATTTTTGCTGTTTTTATGATAATTACTATTAAAATAAGGAGCACAATTAGGAAAGGAGGATTTTTTTTTCATAATAAATATAGTGGCAAACCCTAGAGTCAAAAATCCAGCACACAAGGCACAAAAGTGGTAAAGCAATACCAGTAAAATGATGGAGTTAGCTATTCAAAGTGTAGGGTTAAAGACAACAAAAATAAGTTCAGTGGAAGTGAAGGAATTAACATTAAGAGAACTGATTGCTTTTTATTTGAAGATTGAAGGGGAGGAAAATTTATCCTCTACCCACTCTGGGTCCTTTCTGGCTGGGCTACAAATTACATTGACATGAGACCGAATAGCAAGAGAAAATCAAACAAAACTTTATAACATGTATACATCGGAGAAACCCAGAAAAACTGGGTAACTAGCTCAACAAATGGTGGAGGTTCTCATCTTTAAATAACATATTCAGGTAAAGACAAAGGAGGATGTTGGGGGTGTGGGAAGTCAGCTATGTGAGATTACCAGAAAAGCACAGTAAACAAGAGTAAGATTATTATGCAGATTTAAGGCCTCACCTTCTGCACTGACAAGTTTCTAGAGGTGAGGTCATCTCCCCCTCTTTCCAGTACAGAAAGGGAGATATCTTTACAAATGGAGATTTCCCTTACAAATGTAAATATTTGGTAAACACACTACTTTGATGAGAATGGTCTTAGCAAGGACCCTCCCAAGTCTATCCATACCCAGAGTTACTATGATGATAGCCTGTCCCCAGGACAGGCCTCTTACCTTAAATTTTTTTAGACAGTTGGGGGCGAGGTCAAAATGTCTTTCAGATAATAATCAAGGTAAAGAGACATATTTTGAAGTGGCCAATTCTGATCCCCAACATGATCTAAGCTAATTATTAGTTTTGAGAAGTGTGACAGGCGTTTTCTTTGATAAAGGATTAGAAACTATGGAAATGTGGAACTGGCCCCTCCCTGTTTTTAAACCCTGTTTTATACCCCTCTATTTTGTGTTCTAGTTTCACAATTTACTAAAATCGCTAGAAACTGGCCCACTAGATCAAATTATTTCAGTTTACCCAAAAGGAGAAAACGGAAACAAATATTTTTGTATCTGTCCTATTTGAAAACGTTTTACATGGTTCATGAAGAGAGCATGAAAAGCAGCTTTTGCCCATAGTGTGTGAATCAATATCTATGTTTTTGAACATAGTAGAATTTGAACAGAATCAAAGTGAACACTAGTACTTAATTTCCTTATCCTGATATTTCCTCTCTTCTCAAAGTGCCCCTTCTTTTCTGTGGCTCAACCAAAAAGTATCTCAAGAAAATCTTAAAATTATTTCAAAGCTCACTTTTATTGCAAGCCTAAAATCAAATTTGAGATTATGAGATTAAGGCAATCCACAGTCACTATCAACCTTGTGAGACTTGCCTACTTCCAAATCCAGTAGTTTCCCAGGAGTTTCCATTAGTTTTCCTGTGCCCAAGAGTCCTAGCACTTTAGATAGCCTTCTATTTTATCTACACCACAATGAAAAATTGATTCTTCCCCTGAGGGATATTTCTCAAACTTAAATAAATAAATTCCATATAGCATACTGCTTTCCTGAAAGACATTCCAGTTTGATATTTGTGTTTGAATTTTATAGAGAAAATAGAAAGAGCCATTACCACCTTAGGCAGACAGTGCCATTTATTTCTATAGTGAGGTACCCTGTATTTTCTGCGCTGGTGGTATAGCTCTTGCTGCGTGATGTCTAATTTATATTCATTTTCTATTGTCTCTGACATGAGTGGCTTTTATGAATCTTAATTTCTTTGATCACTTTTGCTCAGAAAAATGTCACAGGGAGAAATTAAGGGTTTTCTCTGTCAGAATGTAAACTCAGTAACTGATTCAGATACACAACCAAAGATCCCAAGCCGTGTTCCAGATGTCTCAGAAATCCTGGACAAGATGAAATGCGTAAGTGCTTGGTCAGAAGAGCAAATGCTGTGTTGTACTTTGAATTTACATGGGAAAGCAAAATGAGTTGTCACTTCTTTAAAACATAGTGTTTTAGAATTCCTTGAAAATTTAGCTACAGTATAATCTAAAACACTGTCATCTCTAACTTTTTTCTTTGGGGGTTAGTTTGCCCTTAAATTTACAATTCTTTCTGATGAAAGAACCTATCTACCTGACAACTTTGATAGAAAAAGGGAAAATAGAAAACAGAGATAAGGATGACAAAGAGAAGCAAGAAAAACAAAGTGACTTATGTAGAATTTAGGATTTGAAGGATTAGGATTAGCTCAAGATCCTCAAGTGCCAATTAAGCCAGATAATACTTATAATTCCAATCATGGTTGCAAACCATAGTTTTCATGCTCTCTAGGTGCTTCAGCAGTTGTTCTCAACAATTTACAAGAATAGGCTAAGATTATAACTTAACAAGATTAAAATGTATTTGGATATGTTTCCTTCTGAAAAGATTCTTCTTTGGGAAATGGGGAAACAGAACTTAGGAAGACATAGAAAGACTAAGAAAGGAGGAAAAAGGAGTTGGTGAGTATAAATCTTCATTCCACACACCTACCTTCTAATTAGATATTGGAGTATCTCCTCTCTAATTAGGATTCTGGGGTTCTATCTGTTTCTCACCTGAATATTTCCTTTGCCATCATATTCAATTTCCTAATTCATCCTACATTGTTTCTATGTTTTTTGTTGTTGAATTATTTAGCTCAATTATCACTAGATTATTCTTTCTAAAGTTTGCTTTGGTCATGTAGTCTTCTACTCGGAAAGCTACAATGGCTCCACATTGCCTATAAAATAAAGACTCCTCAGCCAGGCGTCTTCCTTCATTTGAACCCCTATTTCACAGGGCAAGTCTTCAACCTAAGCCCTACACTCTATTCCAGTGGTCCTCAAAGCTGGACTAGCAGCCTAGCATTCCCTGGGCACTTTTTAGGAATGAAAATTCCGAGACTGCACTCCAGCCCTACTGAGTCAGAGACTCTGGGAATGGGGCCCAGCAATCACTGTTTAACACGTCTTTCAGGTGATTCTGATATGCACTTAAGTACATAAAAGTTTGAGAACCACTACTGCTCTGACTCCTGAATGTATATCATGTGCTCTGACTAAAGTAGTTTCCTCACTCTGATTCATGCATCATCTCCATATTATCACCAATTACCACATTTCCTAAACTTTATTGACTATTCATATATTCTCCATATCTCCATATCTGTATTATAATTTTCATGTTTTTTAAATCTGTTCATATTTTATGCAAATTTATTTAAAAATAAAACCACATCAGTAATAGTATTAAAATCAGTAGTTCGGACCATAAACAAAAGTTGATTGTGAAAATAAATACGATAGCCAGGGCTTATGGATGTGGAGGGGGGGAGATGAGGAAGGGTGGTGGATGTAGTTATCAAAGGGCAAAATGAAGGACTCTTGTTTTGAAAATCTGTTTTCTGTCTTGACTAAGGTGGTAGATACACAAATCTACACATGTGGTAATATTATTTAGAACTAAACACACATGCACATACACACAATTACAAGTAAAACTGAGGAAAAAGCTTCAGGAAGTATCAATAAGATAGGTGGGTCACATCAATGTCAGTATCCTGGTTGTGAGATTGTATTATAATTTTGCAAGATGTTGCCACTGGGGGAAACTGAGTAAAGGGTACACAGGATCTCTGTAGTATTGACATCGAGATAAAGGCTATTTCAAAAACAATATTCATATGTCAATAACAACAATATTACATGAAATCTCATGGAGCAGATAATGATTGAACTATCAATCTACAGACATTGAAAAGGCTCAAATGAGGGAGGATTTCTGGGTATCCAGATTATATATGTGATTCCCACACATGCATATATATGCAGGCAACTCATCAGCATTTTTGTGATGAGCAGAGAAAATGATCAAATCTGATTAAGGGTGGAAGGTATAAATGATACTGAACAGTACGTTTGCTAATGAGCTTTTCTCTCCCTCCAGTACAGCAAACAGAGACCAAATCAGCCAATATCTTGTATCATATGTCTGTAGGCTAATACAAAGGGACAATAAAGTAACATGTATTGTATTTTGTGGACTTTAAATAGCAGGAAGACATTTTCTTGTGTAGTTAAAATCTGATGGGAAAATAGTCATTGATCTCTGGCCCCTGGAAGGTTTATGGATATGTAGAGCACGGAGGGTGAGGCAACTATGCAAAGCAAAGAATCTCTGTGTGTTTCCTGCATTTCACTGCCTCTGAGAACTCTCTGGTGGGAGCTGCCACAAATGCTGCCAGGAAAGAAAGCAGCATAGATTTTTTTAATTAAAAGGGCCCCTTGTTTTAGGGAGCATATCAATGAAGCCCTTGGTTTAAATTCTATTTAAACAACTACCTTGTAATTTGGAATGCTCATCAGGAACTATGTATCGTTAAGCAGCACAATGTGGCTTTGTAAAGGATCCATTTCAGAAATTACATTCCATTCTCTACTTGTCTTTTCCGGGAGGAGAACCCAATATTTAGGGAGGAAGTTACTTTACTCCTTGGATTCTGCTCTTGTATTTCTTATTAGGTGTGAGTACACGTTCCTTCTCTTGTTTTTGCTTTTTAAAGAAGATTTGGAAATACATTTAAAAATTCCTAGATCCACTAATTAAAATTTTAATTCTGTATTTCAAGCCTACATTTGCTAATTATTGGAAAGAGAACTGGTTTAAGTAGAATCAGGAACTTAGAGAAATGTTATTTTAATTCGTTATATTTTTGCTTCTAAGTAAAACATGATACATGTGGCGTACTTACATGACTGTTTTTGTCACACACCAGTATACACACACACACAATCAGAGCCATATCCATGCTTTTTTCCTCATCCTCAAACTTAAATACTTCTTTTCTCTGTGTTTCTTTTTTTTGGGGGGTCAAGTTAACAGTCTCCTATGCAAACCTTTTTTAAGAGAACACAGAAAATTGGCAAAACCACAGTTTTCAACCACTGTCATTTCTTATTCATATATTGACCTAGACAACCAATTTTATTTCTGTTTACTTACATCCTTACTCCAGTATAATCATGTACTGCAAATCAGAATTTGGTATATATATTGAGTATTATTGAATATATATTGTGTTTTGAGACTTTTCTGAGACAAGAAGGAATGGAATAATATGAATACAGAAAAGGTGTAGTATTTTCCCTCAAAATAGCCTTCAGTCTTAGAAACAGGTCAAACTGCCCTATTGTAGGAATAGGTAATAGTAGGGAGATGAAAGGGCCAGATACTCATGTCTCCCCTTTCCCTTGTCTCAATACAATGCCCTCATGTCACACAGGAACTACCTCCTCTTCTGCTCAACTTATTAAATTCCTTATATCCCACAAATATAATAATTGTTGAAATACCCCAAGAACAATAGTCTTGTAAATACTGATTCTAGTATTCTGTAGGGAAAAAATAATAATTTTACCTAAAACCTGAACTCCAAGAAATTATTTTAAAGACTTGCTACTAATTAAATATATAAAAAATGAAATACATCTTCCTGATTCTGTTGCAAATAGCCATAAGTAATTTCTTCATTCAGAATACAACTTTGAAAATTCTCACATTTATCTTTGGCATTTCTAGAACAACAAAGTAATATATCATCTGCAGATAAAATAAACGGAGCAGGCAGAAAGAATAAGTCATCTGTTATGCAGGTTGAATATTTTGATAAAATTAATAACTAGTTTATGATCCCTGACCTATATGAAAAACCTTAAGGGCAAACAAATAGAGTACAATGAGTATGTATCTTGATTAGCTCAGCAACAGTTGCTATAAGTATCTAATTATGATTTTATTTTTTTACTCTAGTTATTTCCACTCTAGATGAAAGAATTCTTACTCATCTTTTCATTTCCAAGTGAAGTGAACTGTAGGTATTGTGTATTTATATTCTCTACACTACTGATTCTTATCCAAGCATTATGCTCCTCTTTTGGACAGGGGGAGGAGAGAATGTCTAAACGTCTAAAGGTCTGGGTGACTTTCTAGAACAATAATATATTCAATATAATTAAAATATTTAAAAATAAACATCAGAAAATAAGCTTTTAAAATGGAAATATGCTGAAGTAGAATTATAAATATTACAAATGACATGGCCTAGAGAAATCAGCCAAACACAAAGCTATAACATTGATATGCATAAGAGTACAGATATGATAGTTAATATAGTTATATGTATTAATGTGTATCAGCCAGCACCAGTGGTTTAGTGGTTAAGATTTGGTGCTTTCAGTGCCGCTGCCCAGGTTCATTTCTGGATCAGGGAACCACACCACCCATCTGTTGGTTGTCATACTGTGGCAGCTGCCTGTTGATATAATGCTAAAAGCTATGTCACCAGTGTCTAGAAATGTCAATGCAAAATAACCAATAACCATTGTATAGATAAGAGAAATAAGGTGAGTTTTACTTGAGCCAGAGTGAGGATTGCAACCTGGGAAGGCCTTAGAAAGCATTCCAAAGAAGTATGGTTTTCAGTACATCATATCTTTTTAGAACAAACAGAATACATTAAACATACCCTGGATACATTTTCAAAGTTTCAAAGAGGCATTTAGTTGCAAATTAGTGGGTCAAGAAGACCCTGATGTTGGGAAAGGGACTAATACCCTAATACCGACCTTACCAATAGGGCGTTACCAAGAGGGTATAGAGGGGGAGGTATGCATGCTTATCTTAAGAGAGCTCGTTCTTTACTCTAACAGTTAAAACAGATGTACAATGTACGTTTGATAGGCCATAAGTCAGGCTTCTTTAGTTCAAGTTGAATCAGTTTTGACCCTGAATAATTACCCCATATACCTCAATATGTGAGAAACTCTTGTCACCAGTATTTCAAATATCATCACCCACAGTGGACAGATATTAGCAAAGCTTCCAGACTAGACAGACTAGGAATAAGGACCTGACCACACACATCCAAAAAAATTGGCCATGAAAACCCTATGCACAGCAGCAGAGCATTGTCTGATATGGTACCGGAAGGTGGGAGGATGGCACAAATACCACACAGGGTTCCTCTCTGCTGTACACAGGATCACTAGGAGTTGGAATCAATTCCATGACCTTAACAACAAATTAATATGTATCACACCAAAGATATATATCACATAAATATCATGTGTAATATGTACAAAAATATATAATGTACTTGAGCAAAATGAGAGTGAACAACAAGAAAGAGTGTAAGATCCAGGTTAATAATGACTCAAATTCGTAAAATTACTGAAAAAAAATCCCAGGATAACAGCCAAGTAGTACCATTTAGGTAGCGACCAATTTTGATAGAGAAAGAGGAAAGAGGGTTCTAAGAAGTTTTCCAAGGTAATAATTCAAGATATTATTTCATATGACTGAGGGTTAGGAAAGATTTTAGAATATGCTAAGGCACAGATATCAAGCAAGAAAATAGAAGATATTAGAAATTGCAGCCATCACTCCCTCACTTCCCCCAACCCAATAAAAGAAAACCATGGTCCAAACATGAAGAAAATGATTCAAATGGAAATAGTAAGACAGGCAGGAAGTAGGCATTTACTCCTCCTTGAGTCCCTGGGATGCGTAAGATAAAACATCCACTACTTTAAACAAGGGGAGTAATGCCCTCAGTGTATAAGTGAACATAAGTGAGGCCATCTTGTCATGCGAAATGACCCTTTCCTAGTTAAAACTCTTCCAGCATGTAATCATTATAAGTTACTCCATGCGTCATGATTTTATGGCCCTGACCCTGAGCATACACCCCTGCTGGGGTACTCTGATAGCTTTGTTTTTAACAATCTTAACAAAAATTTCCCAAGGAACAAGAAGGCCTCCAGGAAGAAGGAACACCTGTAAGATATTCATCATCACTGACAGAAGAAAAGAACAATGAGGGTCACTAGAGTCTGTCATGCGTGAAAGCCAACATTCCTAAACCCTCTCCTTTCCAATCATTTTCCCTGTATAACTGACTCAAGATTCTGTAATTCTTTAAGATGTTTTTTTGAGACATTAGTCTGACATCTTCTGATTATGCTGGCTAATCAAATAAACGATTCCTTTCTCCATCTCTAACTCGTGATTAAATTGGCTCAGATTGCGGTGAGCAGAGCAAGCCCATTGCTCAGCAACAAGTGGACTGCCAAGTTTCAGTTAGAACAGGGAGTCAAAATGAACATTCAAAAAAATGAGTGGGAACATTTTGCTGTCGAGAGATCTTTAGTTCACAAACGCAACTAGAAGTGTGGGGGTGCCAGAGGCATAAGATCGGGAAAGATTAGGGTGTGAAAACTGGGTAGAAAAGGGATGATTTGGGAGACTTCAGCTTCTTGTGTTGCCTGAGGCAGGGACATAAGGCATGATGGGATGAGTCCCAATGATTTATTAGGCTAATTATGGTGCTGATGCTATGAATGTTGAGAGGAAAGGATGGAGTGGTCTTGCTGGAAAAAATGCAGCTCTTAGTCTTCTCATATGGGCTTCCTGATAATAATGATGTCAAGGCTTCTCCTCTTCCCTCTTCTTTTCTCCCTCTCCCTCCTCCTCCGCCTTCCATTCCTTTTTCTCCTCATTCTCCTCCTCCTCATCCTCTTCCCATTCCTTCTCCTCCTTCTCTTTTTGTCTTCTAAATCACGTAATAATCTATATCTTCAATTTTCACTTCAAACACATGAGACTAATATCAGTGTGTGGACATTCTCTCAAGTCTGTATTCTAACTCCTTAGCTTTATTTTTAACATTCATTTTTTAAGAATTTTTAAGAATTTAATTTCTTAATTTTTAAGAAAATTAAACTTTTCTTTTCAATTTACAAAAGAATTGCAAAATGATAACAGAAAGTTCCTCTACACATACCCAATTTTTCACATTTCAGATCATCTTGATTCCTGAAAATGGCCTAGGTCCCCTCTGAAGGCTAGGACAGGCTCAGGCCAGCTGAAGAGAGCCAAAGAGTTCTTTGAAGGAGGAGGCTTACATCTGTAGCATGATTAAACTGGAGATTTTTGGGCACCATTTTCTAGGCCAAGTATCTAAGCCAGTCGAAAACCTTCTGTCTCAGGCAAGGTGTCTCAGTGGAATATTCTTGCCACTAACAGTGATGTTTTCTGCCCAGCTGCCAGAATGTTTTCTGTCCCTACAAACTCTTGATGCTCCTGTTTCAGTCCTGTTTGACTGTCATCTATATCCCGGATCTGAATGTTTCTGATTTCTACTATTCATTGTATTTTGCTTCTTCTCACACTTGACATGTTCCTTTTGTTTTCAGTTTGATATTGGCTTTTGTCGTAGACAAAATAATGGCCCACTAAAGATGTCTACCTCCTGATCCCCGGAACCTGTAAATATGTTGCCTCACATGGTGTACTGGGTTCAGTAGTGTTTCCCAAATTCATGTCCACCTGGAGTCTTAGAATGTGATTTGGAAATAGAGTCTTTGCAGATGTAATTAATTATGAACTCATACTGGATTAGTGTGGGCCCTAATCCAATAACTGGTATCTTTATAAAAAGAGAAAACAGAGACACAGATGCGTACACAGGGAAGACATCCATGTAAACATATATATTGAAGGGGAAAAAATGCCATACAAAAATGGAGGCAGAGATTGGAATGAAGTCTACAAGCCAATGAATACCAACGATTGCTGGAAACTACCAGGACCTATGAGAGAGGCATAGAACAACACTCCCTCACGTCTCACAGCCTCCAGAAAGAACTGACTCTGCCAACACCTTGATTTCGTAATTCTAGCCTCCAGAACTGCAAAAGAATAAATGATTTTGTTTTAAGCCACTCAATTTGTAGTAATTTGGTATGAGAGCCCTAGGAAACTAATAGACATGATTAAAAAGACTTTGCAGATATGATTAATTTAAGGATCTTTAGATGGTGAGATTCTGAGTTGGCCAATGTAATTAGAGTCTTTATAAGGGAAAAAGAGAAGCAAGAGAGGCAAAGAAGGAAATGTGATGGTGGAAGCAGAGGTGTGAGTGACGTGGCCACAGGCCAAGGAATGCAGGCAGCCTCCTGAAGCTGGAAAAGGCAAGGAACAAATTTTCCCCTAGAGCTTCTAGAAGAAATGAAGCTCTGCAGTATCATGATTTTGGCCTGGTAAGATCCCTTTCGGACTTTGTATGATAAAATATTCATATTGGTTTAAGCCACTAAGTTTGTGGTAATTTGTTATAGCAGCAAAAGGAAATGAATACAGATTTCTAGGTTCTGCTTTCTTGGCCCTGTCTGCTCTGTCTTTCACTTCCAGGTGACTCACTCAACTCCTATTATCCAAGAATTATTAAGTTAGACAATTGGCATTTTGTGCATTCTACATTGGATATAAAATGATAATTTCCACTCTGAGCTTTACTGACAGGGCAGCAGAGAAGCTAGAAACATTGGTTTTCTCTCACGATATAAATATCAGTCAAATGATTTTGCTTGTAGAGCAGAGGATCAAAAGTGACAGTGGCAGCAATCTTTCTCTCCTTGTCCCTCTGTGAAGCCACTCCTTTTCTTAACTATTCATTCACCCAATAACTAATTAACTAATTAGAATGTCTGCTATATATCAGATATGGTGGGAAGCATTAGGAAAGCAAAGACAATTAATGTGCATTTCTTCTCTTGGTCAAGTGTTTTTAGTGTGGTGTGGGAGGAGAAGGCAGTTTGCAGAGAGAGGCAAACAAGTATAAGATGGTGTGATGAGTAACGTCATAGAGACATGAGTGCTCTATGAGTGCTCACATGAGTGCTGAGAAGCACAGGGGAGGTCCATTTAACCTAACTGCAGTGGAGAGTGGCTAAGAAATCTTACAGGAATATTTGGCACTTATTCTAAGATAATGACAGACATTAACCAAGTGGAAAGTTAAAGAAAGAGCAACATGTCAAGAAGTTAGAAAAAAGCCGCACAGTAGGAGAACTGCAAGCAGTTTAGTATAACTGATGTTTTGGATCCATGAGGGACAAGGTAAAAGAAGAACTCGGATGCGTAAGGAGGAAGCAGGATGTGAAGGCTTTTGCAGGTCATGTTGTGTTTCTGAAGAAAAGGAGAAACTGTTGAATGATTTCAAGCAGAGAAAAGACATAATTAGATTTATGCTTTGGAAAGATGAGTCTAGTGGTATTCTAACCTATATTGCCTGGCTCGCTCTAGCCCCCATCTCAGCTCCCTCATCGCATGGAGCTTTCCTTTTTATTATTCTAATCTCCTGCTCACACTGTTCATTATAAAGCTCCTGAACTGCATCAAGCTCATTATTGCTTTAAAGTTCATACCCGTATTGTTTCCTCTTATAACTCTCACACCACATCTCACTCCTAACACCTTTACCTCAATAACTCCTACTCATCACTCATATTAAATGTTCTCAAAACCTCAGACTGTCCAGGTTCGTGTGTTCATTCAACTGAAGCAATGGTGTGTGCCAGATACCGTGCTAGATTTTAGGTCACGGTCTAGTAGTCAAGGTAGAGGCATTAAACAAGTAAACATAAATCAATATGCATTAACAACTCAGGATGAGTACTCTGAAGAAAAAGAACAGGGGGTTAGGTATGGCCACTCTGAAGAAGAGATGTCTGAACTGATACTGAAAGGATGAGAGGAAGCCATCCACATGAGGCCTTGAAGAAAGCAAGTGCAGGCTGCTTCTTTCTTAACTCTGTCAAAGCAAAAATTGCACCTGACAAAGTTAAAGGGGCAAAGGATGGCCTCTAGATCCTTGAGAAAGATATTCCTGGGTTGTAAAACTGCCAAGAAGCTTTTAAAAAGATTTACATCTCAAAAGATCAGAATTTTCTAAAGTAAATGCTATCAGGAAAGTGAGGTCAGAGGCCTCTGTCCTTAGGCCATCTGGATTTTGTAGGGCCTGAAATGAGAGGAAAGTCTGAGGCCAGGGGGAATCCTGTCTAAAGTTTTGTTAAGCTGAGGAAAACATTAAAGCCATCTTGGTCAACTCTTACTATGCACTTAAAGGATGTGGTAGGCTGTGTGTGTGTGTGTGTGTGTGTGCACGCGTGTGTATCCCCTATCAGGCTGAAAGCTCTTCGAGGACAGACAATGTGTATAACTGATTCATCATTGTAGACCCAATACCTAGCAAAATGATTGGCACGCAGTATGCATTCAATTTACATTTATTTACTATTGTTGTTGAATGAAGAAATTAAAGTAGAGGCTGGAAGATGGTTGTCGCTGGGAAGCAAGACAGGATTAAAAAAGGCTAATTAAAAACAACATTGCATTATTCTTGTGGGAGGAACTGGGTGAAAATAGAGTGAACTTGTAGTAAATACAATGAATTTAGGAAATATTTGAGTACAGGAACTAATGACTGATTTGAAACTGGTGGTGAAAGAGGGGTTGGAGTCAAGGAGAAATTGGCTTTCAGATTTCTGTCTGAGGAGCTGACTGGTTGGCAGTGATAAAATGATATGAGAACAGTGGAAGATAAAAGCAGGTCGGCCCTATGGAGATGCAAACTAGATTAATGAAAGTACACTAACTTCAAAGTTAATGGTAATCATCAGGGTTTCTAGTTGTGTGTCTCAGGAAACCAAAGACTTGTCTGGTATTATCTCATTAGCCTATCCTTTTGTTTACATTTAACTTATGCAATTGTTTATCTTTTACTTTTAAACTGCCTGAGTTGTTTCACAGTACAGTGTACAATTTGTAGAGAGCATATGGTTGAGTTTTGTCTTTTAATCAATTCTAAAAGGTTTCTTGTTTCTTTTTCATAGGACAGCTCATCCTTTTTGCATTTATTTAAAATAAATTTAATATATTTTGCACTAATAAGAGTCCTCTTATTTTAAATTTTCTCTTTTTAAAATTCCTTGCTGTTTCCTTTCTTTCAATTTTCTGTATGACACATGGGATTCTTTTTCTTTTCTCTTTTCCCTCCTTAATGCTTTAGTAGTTTCAAAAATTAGTATAATTCTACTTTTACTAATCGTATGGCACATAATTTAAATAAAGTGCTTAAATCTCTGTTTCTCATCCTATCAAATGTGAAGAAAAAGCAGTATGACATGTTAAGACTCAAACTCTTTTTTTTTAATTGATGTTTTAATGGTTTTTAACATTGTGAAATTTTGAGTTGTGCATTTTTGTTTGTCCATCACCATATATATGATTCCCTTCACCCCTTGTGCCCCCCCATCCCCCACCCCCACTGCCCCTGGTAACCACAGTACAGTTTTCTCTGTCCACGTGTTGGTTTATATTCCACATATGAGTGAGATCATACAGTGTTTGTCTTTCTCTTTCTGGCTTATTTCACTTAACATAATACGCTCCAGGCCCATCCATGTTGTTGCAAATGGGACGATTTTGTCTTTTTTTATGGCTGAGTAGTATTCCATTGTATGTATATACCACATTTTCTTAATCCAATCGTCAGTCGAGGGACACTTAGGTTGCTTCCATTTCTTGGCTATGGTGAATAATGCTGCAATGAACATAGGGGTGCATAAGCCTCTTTGGATTGTTGATTTCAGGTTCGTTGGATAGATTCCCAGTAATGTGACAGCTGGGTCATAGGGTATCTCTATTTTTAATTCTTTGAGGAATCTCCATACCATTTTCCATAGAGGCTGCACCAGTTTGCATTCCCACCAGCTGTGTA
This sequence comes from Diceros bicornis minor, assembly GCF_020826845.1. Taxonomy (NCBI): domain Eukaryota; kingdom Metazoa; phylum Chordata; class Mammalia; order Perissodactyla; family Rhinocerotidae; genus Diceros; species Diceros bicornis. The sequence continues at coordinate 36,498,016 of NC_080742.1, forward strand.
TGAGGGTTCCTGTTTCTCCACATCCTCTCCAACACTTGTTGTTTTTTGTCTTGGTGATTATAGCCATTCTAACGGGCATGAGGTGGTATCTTAGTGTTGTTTTGATTTGCATTTCCCTGATGATTAGTGATGTTGAACATCTTTTCGTGTGCCTATTGGCCATCTGTATATCTTCTTTGGAGAAGTGTCTGTTCATTTTCTCTGCCCATTTTTTGATCGGGTTGTTTGTTTTTTTGTTGTTCAGTTGTGTAAGCTCTTTCTATATTATGGAGATCAACCCTATGTCAAATGTATGTTTTGCAAATATTCTTTCGCAGCTGGTGGGTTGTCTGTTCATCTTGATTCTGGTTTCATTTGTCTTATACTCTTTAATCTGATAAAGTCCCATTTGTTTATTTTTTCATTAGTTTTCCTAGTCTGGGTAGACATGTCATCCAAAAAGATTCCTTTAAAACCAATGTCAAATAGTGTGTTGCCTATATTTTCTTCTATGAGTTTTATAGTTTCAGGTCTCACCTTCAGGTCTTTGATCCATTTTGAGTTAATTTTTGTGAGTGGCAATAGCAGATGGTCCACTTTCATTCTTTTGCATGTGGCTGTCCAGTTTTCCCAACACCATTTATTGAAGAGACTTTCCTTTCTCCATTGTATGTTCTTAGCACCTTTGTCGAAAATTAGCTGTCTATAGATGTGTGGTTTTATTTCTGGGCTTTCAATTCTGTCCCATTGATCTGTGTGTCTGTTTTTGTACCAGTACCATGCTGTTTTGATTACTATTGCTTTGTAGTATGTTTTGAAGTCAGGGATTGTGATACCTCCTGCTTTGTTCTTTTTTCTTAGGATTTCTTTAGCTATTCGGGGTCTTTTGTTGCCCCATGTAAATTTTAGTATTCTTTTTTCTATTTCTGTGAAGAATGTCATTGGGATTCTGATTGGGATTGTGTTGAATCTGTAGATTGCTTTAGGTAATATAGACATTTTAACTATGTTTATTCTTCCAATCCACGTGCATGGGATATCTTTCCATTTCTTTATGTCATCATGGATTTCTTTCAATAATGTCTTGTAGTTCTCATTGTATAGGTCCTTCACCTCCTTGATAAGATTTATTCCTAGGTATTTATTCTTTTTGATGCAATTGTAAATGGTATTATCTTTTTGAGCTCTCTTTCTGTTAGTTCATTTTTAGCATACAGAAATGCAACTGATTTTTGTAGATTGATTTTGTACCCTGCCACTTTGCTATAGTTGTTGATTGTTTCTAATAGTTTTCCAACAGATTCTTTAGGGTTTTCTATATATACAATCATGTCATCTGCAAATAGTGAGAGTTTCACTTCTTCGCTGCCTATTTGGATTCCTTTTATTCCTTTTTCTTGCCTAATTGCTCTGGCCAAAACCTCCAGTACTATGTTGAACAGGAGTGGTGAGAGTGGGCAGCCCTGCCTCGTTCCTGTTCTCAGAGGAATGGCTTTCAGTCTTTCTCGTTGAGTATGATGCTGGCTGTGGGTTTGTCATAAATAGCCTTTATTATGTTGAGGTTCTTTCCTTCTATTCCCATTTTGTTGAGAGTTTTTATCATAAATGGCTGTTGTATCTTGTCAAATGCCTTCTCTGTGTCTATTGAGATGATCATGTGGTTTTTATTCTTTGTTTTGTTGATGTGATGTATCACGTTGATTGATTTGCGGATGTTGAACCATCCCTGCGTCCCTGGTATAAATCCCACTTGATCATGGTGCATGATCTTTTTAATGTATTGTTGTATTCTGTTTGCCAATATTTTGTTGAGGATTTTTGCATCAATGTTCATCAGCGATATTGGCCTGTAATTTTCTTTCTTTGTATTGTCTTTGTCTGGCTTTGATATCAGGGTGATGTTGGCCTCATAGAATGATTTAGGACGTGTTCCATCTTCCTCTATATTTGGAATAGTTTGAGAAGGATGGGTATTAAATCTTCTTTGAATGTTTGGTAAAATTCACTGGAGAAGCCATCTGGTCCTGGACTTTTATTTTTTGGGAGGTTTTTTGATTACTATTTCAATCTCTTTACTTGTGATTGGTCTATTCAGATTCTCCATTTCTTCTTGGTTCAGTTTTGGGAGGTTGTATGAGTCTAAGAATTTATCCATTTCTTCTAGATTGTCCAATTTTTTGGCATATAATTTCACATAGTATTCTCTTATAATGCTCTGTATTTCCGTGGTATCTGTTGTAATTTCTCCTCTTTCGTTTCTAATTTTATTTACTTGAGCTTTTTCTCTTTTTTTCTTAGTAAGCCTGGCTAAGGGTTTGTTGATTTTGTTTATCTTCTCAAAGAACCAACTCTTTGTTTCATTAATCCTTTATACTGTTTTTTTGGTCTCAATTTCATTTATTTCTGCTCTGATTTTTATTATTTCTCTCCTTCTGCTGACTTTGGGCTTTGTTTGTTCTTCTTTTTCTAGTTCTGTTAGGTGTAATTTAAGGTTGCCTATTTGGGCTTTTTCTTGTTTGTTAAGGTGGGCTTGTATCGCTATGAGTTTACCTCTCAGGACTGCTTTTGCTGCATCCCATATGGTTTGATATGGCATATTATCATTTTCGTTTGTTTCCAGATAGTTTTGGATTTCTCCTTTAATTTCATCAATGATCCATTGGTTGTTCAGTAGCATGTTGTTTAATCTCCACATTTTTGTCACTTTCCCAGTTTTTTTTTCATGGTTCATTTCCAGTTTCATAGCATTATGGTCTGAAAAGATGCTTGTTATGATTTCAATCTTCTTAAATTTATTGAGGCTTGCTTTGTTTCCCAACATATGGTCTATCCTAGAGAATGTTCCATGCACGCTTGAGAAGAATGTGTAGTCAGCTGTTTTTGGATGGAGAGCTCTGTATATGTCTACTAGGTCCATCTCGTCCAGTTTTTCGTTTAAGTCTACTATTTCTTTATTGACTTTTTGTCTGGATGATCTATCCATTGATGTAAGTGGAGTGTTAAGATCCCCTACTATTATTGTGTTGTTGTTAATGTCTCCTTTTAGGTTTGTTAATAGTTGCTTTATGTACATTGGTGCTCCTATGTTGGGTGCATATATATTTATAAGTGATATGTCTTCTTGATGGAGTGTCCCTTTTATCATTATATATTTCCCTTCTTTGTCTTTCTTAACCCGTTTTATCTTGAAGTCTACTTTGTCTGATATGAGTATGGCAACACCTGCTTTCTTTTGTTTGCCATTAGCTTGGAGTATTGTCTTCCATCCTTTCACTCTGAGCCTGTGCTTGTCTTTAGTGCTGAGATGTGTTTCCTGAAGGCAGCATATTGTTGGGTCTTGCTTTTTAATCCATCCTGCCACTCTGTATATTTTGATTGGAGAGTTCAATCCATTTACATTTAGGGTAATTATTGATATATGAGGGCTTAATGTTGCTGTTTTGTCACTTATTTTCTGGTTCTTTTGCGTTTCCTTTGTTTCTTGTCCCATTTGTTTTGGACTGCCAATTCAGTTTGGTTGTTATGTCTTATGACTCTTCTAGTCTTCTCTTTGTTTATCATATGTGGTTTTGTTTTGATTATTTGTTTAGTGGTTACCTTGAGGTTTGGGTAAAAAATTTTGTGTATGAGATAGTCCATTATCTGATGGCCTCCTATTTCCTTATACTAAGTCAATTCAATCACTTTCCTCTTCCCCTTCTAAGTCGTTCTTGTTATACCTTATTCTATCTTGTGTTGTGGCTGTGTGTTTACAGTGATGAGGTTAAATTTATTTTTGGTGAGTTCCTTCTTTTGATCTTTGATTTTAGTATTTAAGTGGTTGCTAACCTATTCCAGTAAAGATCTACTATTTTTCTGAGTTTACCTACCTATTTTTCTCCTTGCTCCAAGCTTTGTATTCCCTTTCTCTTCTTTTTTTCAGGCCTGAGGGCCTTCTTAAATATTTCTTGTAGTGGGGGTCTTGTGGCCATGAACTCCCTTAGCTTTTGTTTATCTGGGAGAGTTACTATTTCTCCATCATATTTGAAGGATATTTTTGCTGGATAGAGTATTCTTGGCTGAAAGTTTTTGTCTTTCAGTATTTTGAATATATCATTCCAGTCTCTCCTAGCCTGTAAAGTTTCTGTTGAGAAACCCGCTGAGAGCCTGATGGGAGTTCCTTTGTACGTTATTTTTTGTTTTTGTCTAGCTGCCCTTAATATTGTTTCTTTGTCATTGACTCTGGCTAGCCTTACCACTAGGTGTCGTGGAGAGGGCCTTTGTCTGTTAATATATTTAGGTGACCTGTTGGCTTTGCTTACTGGTATTTCCTGCTCCATCCCCAGATTTGGGAAATTCTCAGCTATTATTTCCTTGAATAGGCTCTCTGTTCCTCTTTCCCTCTCTTCTCCCTCAGGAATACCTATAATTCTTATGTTACATTTCCTAATAGAGTCAGATATTTCTCAGAGACTTTCTTCATTTCTTTTTAGTCTTAGTTCTCTCTCCTCTTCCATCTGGAGCATATCTGTATTCCCATCCTCTAAAATGCTAATTATTTTCTCCATATTGTCAGCTCTGTTCTTTAAAGATTCCAGATTCCCCTTTATCTCCTCCATTGTGTTCTTCATCTCCATCAGCACTGATGACTCAGCTCTGTGACTCAATTCTCTCATTTACAAAATCAGGAAAATAATAGTACTTAACACTTCTTAGGTGTTTGTTGTAAGACATATATATTATAACCCAAAACTCTGCATCTGGATTTCATGTGTAGATATACCATCTTTATAGCCTAAGATGACGTTTACCTACTTTTTCAAACAATTTATTTATCTTTTGCACATATCATTTATGTGATAGTACTTTCTCTATATTCTTGTGTTAATTAAATATTCACTAACCACCATATAATAAACATATTATGTTTACTTTTACAATAACACTGAAAGATAGACATCATTATCTCCAACTTATAGATAAGAAAACCAGGACTTAGTGGTTAAGTTAGTTGTAGATAATTACACAATTAATAAACAAAAGACTCAATATTAAGACTCAGATCCACCTAACACCAAACTTTTGATCTTTCCTTACTTTAGCCTTTATATTAACCTAGAAAATTCTTCGTAACTAGTAGATCTCTCAAGGCTTGGATGGTGTCTGCATCAGCATATTGTAAACTCACTGAAGGTAGGATTATTTCACACAATCCTCTCCAATTATGTACTCCCTTGCCTAATACAGTGCTAATCCTATAGGAAATGATCAATAAATTCCCAGCAAATAAAATTGGAAAATATTTATGATCATTATTTATTCTAAAGGTTAATGATGTATTTACTCCCTGAAAAGAAGAAAGTCCTTACACATATTTTGTTAAAGAAATGCTATGCAGATGTTTTTATTTGCTACATATCTTGAACTTCAAACTCAGTATTTTCCTGAAATGGTTTTTAAAAATGTCAAATTTGGCATCTGGTACAAGGTTATTTTGGAGGTAATTAAATGAGGCTGTGAACTATGCATACAGGACAATCATTTTGCCAAAATATCAGTGTTCCCTAGAACTTCATTTCTGACTTTGCAAAATTTTTTTTTATTTTTGACTCTTCAATTATTTTCTAGCTTAAACCTATATAATATTGTTTTTAAGAGTAGGACACTGTGACTACATGTAAGTAACATGCAGGTTCATAACTTCTCTTTCCTATTGAACAAATCTCTTACTACAATGTGATTCAAGGATTATTTTCATTTTTAAAGTAAACTAAACCCAGGTTGTTTGCAACAACGACCATGACAATAACACAAATCTCATTGTACTTAATATGAAATCTTAAAATCTCATCTTAATTGAAAACCAAAATCACTTGAAGAAGAGATTTAAGGATTAATTTTTAAATCAGTTTTTAATCTGCTTTTTCATTTTTCATTACAATGCAATGAAAATTCATAATGAAAAACAGTTCTCAACCTTTAATAATTTTTCATATCTCAATATATTTAATCCTAAGAAATCAAGGTTACTATATACCAGAGAAACAGACCAGAATACAGAAATTTACTACCAATTAGTTTTTAAACCATATATTATACAATTAAACTTTTAAAACATATCAAGTTCAAGACAATTTTAAATACACAAACAATTGTGCAATGATGGATTATCATAGAAACTGCACTAGACATGGAATGAGAAGATTGTTGTTTGAAACTAGCCTCAGCCTAGTCAGTTTGTTCATATGTAAAATGTGCGAGTCAAATTACATCTTTGATAGTGACACTTCACTATCATACTCTCAAATTCATGTTATATTAGAAAAATAGCCTACAGAGAATATAGCTATATTTATTTCAAAGTACCTAATTTATCCCTGGCTGGCTAGTACTCTTAGAAAATATTTAACTGAAGTATAGTAATCAATTAGTGTAAATTCAAGCACTGTCTTGAACTTGATGTGTCTAAATTATTTTAGAACTTGGTAATTTGAAAATACCACATTGTTGAAACCAAATGCTTGTAGTCCTGAAGCTAATGTGGTTGTTACGAAAATTGTAGTATAAAAGAAGATAAGTGTGTTTCCTAAAGTTTTTCAACCATTTCTTACTAAGATTATCTGCCAGTCCTTGTGAACCAGACCATTTATAAAAATCAAATTAAGGTGTTGCTTTCCCAATCAAGGCTGTTGTTTCTAATGGCCTCCTGGTGCCTCATTAACTTGAGAGGGAAATGGACAGAGCACAGGGGCCAGAAAATAAAGAAATATAGTATTCAGGCTTAAAAATATTTCTGAATGAGATATTTGACTGTTGGTATTTCCCACATAGATCTGAGGGGGAAAAGAAAAGATCTTACTTCCAAGGAGTTTTTGAAGAAATCACAAGTTTGGCCTAGAAAATCCAATTCCATTTATAAAGCTCCACCTTGGCCTAAAATGTGTTCCATTATGACTCAGTCTATGAGAAATGTGTAAGTCCACAAAGAATATACCCTAAAGAGGCAACTCCTGCTATATCCACTGAGGAAGAGTGATATGGGAAACCTCCCAGAAGTAAATCCAAAAGTTACAGATAAAAATGGATAAAGAAATTCCATTCCTCCCAAAGAGCTGAACCAGGGACTGTCAGATCAGCTCACCAAAGAACTCATTCCATTCTCAGAACAGGAAGTCTTCTCAATCACCATCCAATAGGATTTCATCATCAATGTTGATCAGTCATTCCTGTATTTGCCATTTTTCCTTTTTCTGCATGTGAATTTTTATTGTGGTTATCTTATTCCTACTCCATTGTTGTATCTGGGTATGATGGGGACAGACAAAGCACTTTTATTTTATGATTTTCTAGGTCATGAGAGCCACTTCCACACCTGATGGAGAGGACTATGCATCACCCTGGACTTTGAAGTAGACGTAGTCACAAAATGGGCTTGAGTGGTAGTCTCCTTGGTAAAGGGGAGTGAGTGTGTTCTATTTTTGCATAAAAGGATGCACTTGAATATTTAAGTACTCCAAGGATAGAATTTGCCAGAGACAACTAGTCATGTGCCAATAATTTCCCCTATTCTCTTTTATAGTAAGAGAATCCTTGATTTTTAGCTGGACACGTGATTGCCAAGCATAAAGATTACTTTTCCAGTGTCCCTTGCAGCTAGGTGTAACTAATAGCCTAAGTTCTTGTGAGTGGAAATATGCTTATGATAGCCCAGCAAAAAGAGGGAAAGTACTCTACTTCCTCCCTCTTCCATTTTGCTCTAACACTCTAGTGTTGTGAGATCTACAAGTCAGGAGTCTTGTAGGCATCTTCAGATGGCCTCATGGACAAGAGTTACATTCCAACTCTGAACTGGTAAGATGATTTATGATCTTGTTTAACTTGATCTCTCTTTTGATCTGTACTTGTGGAAAAGTTGATGTCCCATGTAATGCACTAGGTAAAGGAACAGTGAATGGAGTAAAAGAAACGTATGAAGAAAAAATAACAATTGTGAAGTCTTGGAAATTAAAAAATATATATATTATAGTGCATTTGAGAATGTTTATAGTAAATTTGCATGACTGTATCAAGAAAATGAAAGCAAATCTAGTATGGATGAATTAGGGAGTCCAAGGTGTTTTTGAGGGGTGGGGACAGGGTGAATCATAATTGCTTCAGGCTGGAGAAATAGCTGGGTGTTCAATTTACCATTAGAGCCAAGAAAATAAATCAGATGCTTGTAACTAAGAGACCAATCTATGATTGATTGCAAAAGTAGATGCAATCTCTGGGAACCTCAGCAAGTTTGTTCTTTGTTCTTGTCTGAAACACCTTTCCAAGTGTCTCCATGGTTGTCTAAGATGTTTGTTGTGTATTTCCTACTCCTTTAACACAAATGTCACTTGATTATTTGGAGAAGTGAATCCTTACACTTAGTTTTCAGACTTTTCCAGGTCTTTGTCTACCTTATCTTCCTGGAATCACCCTTGACTTCCCAACTTTCCAGTCTCAATGAATTCATGTATTCATGCACGTGTACCCACACATTCATTCCTGAAAAATTAATTTTTCTTTTCGATGAACTACAGAGGTAGGTTTCTGAGAACTATCCAGTGCTTAAGACATTACAATGTATATTTGTTTAGGTTTCTGCCTCTGTGAAATCCTAAAGGCAAAGACAATGTTTAATTCCTTGCTGATTCAACACCACCTAGAAAAATGACAAGCATACAATCATAGCAGTTATGCATTTTGGTTTTATAGGCCAATTTATATTCCTGAAATGATCTCATTATTCTCATAAATCTTCAGATGATTGCAGAAATTCAAACATTTGCTCATCCAATAATATATTTCCCAAACTGACTCTATACATGTATTAACTCATAATACTAATTTTCAGGAAACATATCTCAGTTTTGATTGGGTAAATATAATTGTCATGCACACAATGTACACAACAGAAACATTTCCAAGTGATACTGAATGAATGGAAAGCAGGCTACCAAAATAATTCCTTGACTCTAATTTCGCTGAAGTTACCCTTTTTCTAAACATCAATTAATACGCTTCTTGCAATTGTACTTCATATATTATTACTTCAACTGCCCCACTACTCATTAATTCTTTGAGTTGTTGTAATTTGATGTCTATCCTTACTATTCCAGTGAAACTATTCTCCTGAGGGTCAGCCATAACTTGCCAAACACTATCATCATTAAACACTTTGAAATATTTCATCATATTGTGAAAATTTCTTCTCTTTTGGCTTTTACAATGTTGTATTTTCAAAGATCTTTTCTATTTCTCAGACATAGTCTCCCCCTCTTTTCTTACTGAATATTCTTCTTTCTTTTGCCTGTACCTCTACTCCAACTGCTCAACACTGGGGGTGTTATTTTCTTTTTGCTTCTATTTCTATTTAAGTGATCTTTGGTAGTTTGTGTCTTTCAACGAATTTGTCCATTTCATCTAAGTTGTCAGATTTATTGACATAAAGTTGTACATAATATTTTCTTATTATTCTTTTAATATATGTAGGAGTATATAATGATGTCTCCTGTCTCATTTCTGATATTGATAATCTTTGTCTTCTCTCTCTCTTCTTTTTTTTCTTGGCTAGAAGTTCCCTCAACTAATGAGGGAAGGGGTAGGTGGATAAATACCATTGCTTCCCCCTTCTCAGTGGGACAATACTGAAGCATGTTCTACATAGTTACTCAGAGTTCCCTCACAAAAATTGAGCCCAGTTGTTCAATCCTCCTAGTGCACATTTTATTGACTTTTCTTTCTTCTCTGTTTTATCTTCTCCATTACCTCGCTTGTGCTTATTTCATGGTTGGCTTTTAAGGAACCCAAAATAAGACAAATAAGTTCAAAACCAATATCAAGAGACTTCAGGTATTAAATAATATTAAGTTAAAATGGAAAAAATATCCATCCTCCAAAATATCACAATTAGCAAAACAATATTATTTACAAAATCTTTACCTTATTATATACAGAAAAATCCCAGGACAATAGAGTCATTTTCCCTAAGAATAAATCCTTTGTATTATTAAAAAATATGAAATATTAGGCACAAATAATAATAGGATTATTTTAATCTCAAAAACTTGGATTCTGTTATGCACTAAAGTCTGGGAACTTAGTGATCTTTGCTTTAAAAATACTTCAGACCTCCAATGAAATTGTCTCTAGGTCATATATTTTCTATAAAAGTTTGTGGTACATGGAATTTAATTATTCTGTAATTTATACTGTTTTAAACCTCAGTTTTTTCTTTTTTCTTTGAGGGCCCTGTGGCCGAGAGAAGTTTTATAACTCATCCATATTTAGTTGTAACTCGTCCATAAATGACATAGAACTTTGGGAATACAACTAGGAATGCGATTCATAAGTTCTAATTTCCAAGTCAAATTATTCCAACATTATCATACAGTGTTTCTCTTATAGTGATCAGAGTAATTCAATATTTTATACCATCCAAAGAATGAATCCACATGTTGTTTACTCTGAGATCATCAGAATTTACACATAGGTTACATGTATAAAGCATAGTGGTAGAAGCTGGGAATATGTATTTGAATTCAAAAGAATAACCCCACATTAGTAGACATGGTGAATTGGTTCATCTAAGTCTTTTTTTATTCAGTTTTTATTATTTTTCTCAAGGAAATGTAAATTTCAGAATTCAAAGTACATTATGATTAATTAAATGGATGAAACTAGGGAGAAGTAAATAAAACGACTGGGCACCAAGGTGAGAAAAGTTTATTTGTGTAAAACAATACCAGATGTCGTGATAATTGTTGGAGAAACTATGCTGTGGCTTTTTGGGGAAACAGACATAAAATTTATTAAAAACAGTAACCAACTAGATATCTTCATTTTTCTTTTACCATAATGTATAATACTGGCTCCCTGGAGATATTGGCTTCTAGCAACTTCAGATTTTTTATTAAGATGTCAGGAAAAAAAAAGACTTCACTAAGCTATATATATTTACAGATGACTATAGTTTACCATTAAAAAGTAACTATATCAAAATTTATTTTAATTTTCACTTATAACTTGTAGAAACTTATCTTTTCCTTCATTCTGGATTTGTTTTATTTTTTGGAGAAACAATGTTGGTTTCAAACTAGCTCCAAAATATTTTTGATAACTTTTATGAATTATTTATATGTTTTGAAGCGCGATGGACTCAGTCGCCAATGATAATCTCAAGGGGAAACAAAACATAGTTATAGAACGGAGTAAGCTGTTCCAGTTTACTGGTAGCCTCCTTTATTTACAGCAGAAACTCTTAACTTTTCTTTCCTCAGAATGCATTCAAAACCAAAGCAGCTTAAAAGAACAAATTCACCTCCATAAACTGTGGTTTATAAGCAGGCTACAATCATCCATTCAGATGTTGCTTTATTCTTTAGATAAGCAGAGAAGGCAGGAATACGACTATACAAATTTGCTACTGTTGCACATTACAATGCCAGACCAAATGCATGAAGGAAGGGATAAGCAGCTGATTTCTGCTACTTACAGAATACTTAATGGGATCATTCAATTCTGAATTTCTAAGAAAGAACCTGTTCAATTGGCATTCACTTATGTTTTGGAGACATTTCAAAGTGTATAATATTTTAAATCTTCAAAATAAGCATAGGTTTTAAATATACATATACATACATGTATAAATATACGTATTTCCTAAGTCTTCTACTAAAACACATAGAAAGATTGACAATCAAATAGTAATGAGCACATCAAGTTCCTGAATTATAATCTCTAAATACAATTCTCTATTAAAATGTTGTAGGGCTCCTTTGGAAAAAAAAAAGGTACCATTTTGCAATGAAATAATAGATAAAAATAGATTCCGGGGTGAAAAATGTTCAAAATGAGCTTGGGACATTTTATTGTCACCAGAAAGTAAGAAAGATACCTAAGACTAATAACCATGTGCCAAACAGACATAAAAACCAACATGAAGGGGTTCTTATGTACCAATGAAGGGATAGTTTAATCATCAAAAAGAATAATGAATGTAACTGATTTTCAGACTATTCTTATATAAACCAACAAGTTTGACTATAATTCTTAAGAAATAGGCAAAAAACATCTGTTTGGTTACCATTGAAAGTAAGTAGATCTCCAAGTCCTTTCTCTGAAAATTGGCAATTAAAAGGGAAATTTAATCATGCATTTTTCTATTTCTCTATGAACTCCATTTCAATGTAGCCAAATAGCACTAGTTGACAGGAACAGTACATAATTTGAGAAATACAGTGCAAAATGAAAATGCAGGACCCCTTGTTCAAAAAATAAGAATTTCAAGATCGTAACTTCAGAGAAACCAAGCCTGGGGTCCTTCAGATCATGGTGTCCTGTGTGACTACGTAGGTTTCACGCCCATAAAACTGGCCTGGCTAGTTGATTACAAAAAAAAAAAAAAAGATTAAAATAAAACAGAAGAACTTCTGCTAATAAGTGAGCAAAGAATTACAGAATTAGATAAATTGCCATTTAACAATGAAATAATAGATTCAGGAAATAATAACAAGTTTAATACAAAAAAAGATGAAAAGTTGATGTGGAAGCTCAATAGAGAGACCAGGCTGTCATGACCTGTGTCAACTGTTTAACCATAGCATCTCAAAAGCAGAGGACCCAAGCATCTTGTGCCTTCTGATGTGATGCAGCAGGAAGTTCAGAGCATGAATATGAACAGCTGACCGGATAATGTCTTCAAGGAGTGAAAGGCATGATAAAAGAGGACATTGTTTTTTTGGTATGTGTGTGGTGTGCCAGCTGTGCAATTTATCTTTCAAGAGAATAAGAACATTGTGATTTAGAGATTCCTTATAATCTAAAATAAAATTAGGACTCAACATTAAACTTGGCCTTAATAATTATTTGTTCTTCCAGCTGTTAATACATTCATCAAAAATTTGTTGAGTATCTATGACACGTTCTCTGTGTTAGATTCTATATCTGCAAAGATAAAAAGTAAAAAGATGAGTGAGGAGACAAGTCAAGAAAACAAACAATTGCAATAAAACGTAAAGTTCTTCATAAAAAATAGAAAAGTAGACTATAGTTATCAATTCTGTATCGTATACTTGAAATTTGCTGAGAGGGTAAATCTTAAGTGTTCTTGCCACCAAAAAAAAAAAGAAAATGATAACTATGTGAAGTGATGGGTATGTTAATTATTTTGTCATGATTAATTCACAATGTATATGTGTATCAAAACATCAAATTGTACACCTTAAATATATACCTCTTTTATTTGTCAATTATACCTCAATAAAACTGGAAAAAGATAGAGAAGTAGAAGGAGGTTTCTTTAGATTCAAATATGTTTGAGACATATCAAACCAAATGCAAATTATAGACATGTTTGTTTCTTATTTGACATAGTAAACCATTAAAAGACAAGCAAAATTTTAACATTAGATAATTCCAAAGGATTATCATCTATATTGTTAGGTAGGATAATGTTATTGTGGTTATATAAGAAAATTTCATGTATTTTATGGTTCTCTCTCTTTAAAATAATTCAGCAAAAAGAAAAAAAGAGAGAGCAAAAAGTAGGGCTAAGCAAGCATAGCAGTATCTTGATAATTGTTGAAATTGGGCAGGGGTATATGTGGACATATGAAGGTTTATTGAATTCTTTTCTCTACTTTTGTATGTTTTAATATTCTTATAAAATTTGTACAAGGAGAGTGTATGAAGAAAGGTAGTATGTTTATAGTCACTTCAGTAATAATGGAAAAAATGGATAATGAATAATGAATTGAAATAAGTCATATGATTCTGACAGTAACTTTCTAGGTTATCTTAAATCCTTTTTGATCTGGAAAAGAGTGCCCTTACTTTTGGTCAGTGTTCATTATAAGCTGAGAGCAGAGGACATGCTCATTGGCTGCAATGACAATATGTTGGGTTCTTTGAAAAGTTAATGAAGCAGATATTTGATGACTCTGGTGTCTAAAGGGTAAAGAGTTGAGGAATGGAATATGATGGAATCGACAAGTGAATACTCCAAGTAGGGATGATTTTAAGTGTAACTAGTGCCTTTTGAAAAGCCCAAGTGTGTAGATGAAGACAGAACACTCCTGGGACCTTTTGTATTATTTAATTTATACAGGCGCTTTTCTCACTGCCTTAGCGTGCACATGCACGCATGCGTGTGTATTTTTAACCATGTGGAATCATTATGATCTCAAGAAGATCTGACACAAAGGGTCCTTGTTTTAAATTGTTTACCTAAAATATCTGAGTGTCGTAAGAGGTGGGAAATGTTCTATGAAAAGATCTGAAATTTTTGGCCCAAGATTTGACAGATGAAATGGTGGGAGTCAGATGGTGAAGTAAACAGTTATGAATGTTGAGTTGAAGGGTATGTTTCCTAAATAGTTGGGAAGGTAGTTTAGGACCTCTTGTTTCTCCTCTGTTGCATGTTATTTATAATATAGAAGTGATTTGAATATGAACAAGCAGGTTTCCTAAAATAAATAATGTTTATGTTCATCAATAATATAAATCCTTATAACTATGTGTGCAGGAAAACATTTTAGAATTGGTTTTGGCATTGCCTCCCTAAGCTATGTATCTAAATTATTTCTCAATAAAGGGCTTATGAAATCAGAAACACTGTAATAATAGGATTATGAGTAGTACATTCTTTGTTTTCAGAGGTAATGTGGGTTTTTAGAGGTAGAGTAGTGCCAAGACAGGAAAATCGGATTGTAATTGGCTACAATGGGCACCCATATGAGCTGTTAAATTATTTTTTATAGCCAAGTGTGGTCCTTAAAAGGGTGAGAGATACTTCCCTTACTTTGAAACACAGAGACATCAAACAGATCTTTTCTTACTTTATTCTGAAAAGTTACACTAATATATGTAAGCAAAATATATATATATGTTGATATACATATATATCTTCCTTTATGGCAACTGACATTGACTACATAATATTTGATGTCAATCAACTAACTCTTTAAATGAATAATCAAAGGCTGAATTTCCTCACATATAAAAGCATATCAATGTTTACTAACAATGAGCTTTAGGCTCATTATTTATTGTATTATAATTATTGAAATAATCTTTTGCTATAAGGAAGAAATATTTTGTTATAGTGTGGAAACATAAAGGATAATTTTCATAAAATTAAATATATATATACGTGTGTGTATATATACACGCACACTATATATATATAATTGTGGTAAGAACATTTACCACGAGAGCTACCCTCTTAACACATTTGTAAGTGTATAGTACAGCACTGTTAACTTTAGACATGATGTTATACAACAGATCTCTAGAACTTATTCATTTGTATAACTGAAAATTTATATCCATTGAATAGCAACTCACATTTCCTCCTCCCCACAGCCCCTGACAACCACTATACTACTCTTTGCTTCTGTCTTAAAACCATCATAAATTACTACCTTGACTGTCATGAACATGTGGCATATTTTTTCACTTGCACAGTGTCTGAACCATTTTCATATATTTGAGGAATTCACCCAACTCATGGGTTTTGAAAATGCCAAGTAGTGACTTGCAGGCTGTCTTGCAGCTAGGCTGAAGTAAATGCTCTTCTCATCAGATGTACCTGACTATGGGTCTCACGGATTACAAGGAATTCCCTAGTGCAAGTGGGGGTAGCTGGAGGAACTTTCCATCAGTGCATCATCAGATGGGGCCTAATGCTCTGCAACTGTGGAAGTGACACTTCAGCAGACCTATTCTGAGGCGGGATTTGGAACTTTTTTTTCCTATCTACATAGTTCTAAACCTCGTTTGACAATCATTCTGGAGATTCTATGAGCTATCAAATAAACTTTTAATATTTTTTTACCTCTGAAAATTAGCAAGATTTGGTTTCTCTTATTGGAAACTGAGGACTCTGACGTAGAAATGTGTACCAGAAGTGAATTACAGGCTCAGGGTAATCAGGACAATCTGGAATTGGATTTCTGGCCATAGTTCAAGAGTAACCTATAAGGCTCTGGGATCCCTGGCTTATATAGTGAAATGCTAAACAAATTTCATGTGTGGTTACTGTAAGACTCTTGGAGGCCTAGTGAGGCTTTCACAGAACAGTATGAAAGAGATGAGGAATTCAAATATTGAAAGTTTTTGCGTTGTAATAGCTTTTTTGAGACATAATGTAAACAACCTAAATTTCATCTATTTAAAGTGTTCAATTCAATGATTTTTAGTACATTGACAAAGCTGTGTAACCATCACCATAATGAAATTTTAGAGCATTTTCATAATCCCAAAAAGAAACTTTGCACTCATCGGCAGTCAGTCTCTATTCGCCTCTTTATCCTAGTCCTAAGTAGCTACTAATCTACTTTCTAGCTCTACAGATTTGCCCATTCTGGACATTTCATGCAAGT
Source organism: Diceros bicornis minor (assembly GCF_020826845.1). Lineage (NCBI taxonomy): Eukaryota > Metazoa > Chordata > Mammalia > Perissodactyla > Rhinocerotidae > Diceros > Diceros bicornis. The sequence continues at coordinate 36,514,383 of NC_080742.1, forward strand.
GGAGTCATACAATATGTAGTCGTTTGTGACTGGCATAAAGTTTTTGAGGTTCATTCATGTTGTGGCATGTTATCATACTTCAGTCCTTTTATTGCCCAATAACATTCCATTATATGGATATAGTGCATTTTGCTGATCCATTCATCAAGAAAATATATTAATGTCAGCAAACTTGAAGCTTCCTATATCTCTTCCTAATCACAAACCATTCTTCTCCATAGATTTAACCATTCTCTTGAATTATCATAATGATTTCCTTACATTTATTGCATAGTCATCGCTTAAGCAGACATACCCTATATATTAATATTCCTATTATTTTTGCCCACTTTTTATGTAATTGGAATAATAGCAAATGTGTGATTTTCTACTGTGATTTTCTACTGAACATTATAAGATTCATCATGTTTTTGCTATAGATTATATAGTGCTGTAAATATTCCTATTGTATAAAAATATGGTAATTTATTCAGTAGTTGATAGACGTTTGGTTCTATAGCACTTTTTAGCTAATATTAACCATGTTACTATAAACATTCATATGTACACTTTCTGATGCATATATATTTTTAGGGTGTATATATCTAAGAATGGAATTTTTGGCTTTTTAATTGAAAAACATGTTTCAATATGGTTTACCAATTCATACTCTTTCCAACAATGTGTGAGATTTCTAGTAGTTCCACGTCCTCACTAACACTTGGTATCATCACACTATTTTATTCAGATATAATTTACGTACAGTGTAATGCATAGATCTTAAGTGAACAAGTTGATGTGTTTTCATGAATCCATACATCTGTGTAACCCACATGTCTATCAATATTACAACATTCCATCACCCCAGAAAGTCATAGTCAGTCAATCCTCACCTCACACTCCTCAAAGGTAATCACTGTTCTGAATTTTTATAACATAGATCAGTTTTTCCTATTCGGACTTTATATAGATAAAAAAATAGAGTTCACATTCTTTTGTGTCTAGCTTTTTTCATTCAGCATAATGCCCATGGCCTTCATCCATGTTGTTGCATGTACTAATTGTTTTTTCCTTTTCATTGCTGAGTAGAATTCTATTGTAATAATTTACATCAAATTATTATCCATTATTTTGTGACAAAACCCTGCTCTGTTTTGTTTTACCCAAATTTTTGCCTACTAAGAATAAAGCTGCTATGAATATTGCCATAAAAGTCTTTTTGTAGGTATATGTTTTCGTTATCTTGGTAAATTCTTAAGAGTTGTATTGGGTGTGTGTATACATATTTTGAGGATGGAATAGGTCCTCAAGAGGCAATATCCATAAGAGATGTACAGTTCACATAGCAAATGGTTATCATGGTGTCTTCAGATGCGTCACAGAGGCTTGTCAGTCTGTACATATAAACATACCACAGCCCACATCTAGATTTTTCTGATAGTCACTCAAACAACAGACCATGACTTACTATGAGTCGTTAACATACTCCCATCAACTTTTAGACTCTTAGGCTGGACCCGCTAAGAAACCCAGGCTACTAAATCTATTGCAATAAAACCCTTGAAAGTGGGTTTGACTAACCATAATCAAAAGAAATAACATGAATAAAAAAAAAAAGTTCATTGGTTAGATTATTCATCATTGTACTTTTAGCCAGATTGTTTTAAAACGTTTTTATTACTCCATTTGGATGGAGTCCACTAGACATAGATAGTCTCCAGTGAGGCAGATTTTTAATTTTAATTTTTGGTATTGTGTGTTTTACACAAAGTAAATGCAATTCAGCAAATTTATTTTAGGAATGAGGTTGAAAACATACATTTCTATGTAGAGACTGAAAAGAAAATATATGTAACATTCATTCCCACTGTATTGAAACAAAAATAAAAATCAATGTAATTTATAATAAAAAAACTATCCTTTTCACCTCTTCTTAAGAATTTGTAAGCCTGAAGGGTGAAGAATGGGCAGATTTTCCACAATTGATTGATTTAATTAGAAGGATTATTTTCATGCCTCATTCCTCTGATGCCCAATCTAACCCCTCATTCTTCATGGTGGCCAGCCTGTGGTATGAGTAGTTTTAAATACTTTCTGAGGCGATTGTTGATGACACCCATTGCAAACAGCAAATCCTATGAGCCTCTTTCTGTTCTCTTTTTCTTTCCCCCTTCGTTTTTTTTCCTCTCTTAGCCATCCCTTTTCCACTTTAAGTGCTGGTAAGTTAATTGTGTTGGTGGTAGTTGGTACTAAAAAAGTCATTTATTTTAAAAGTGAAGCATTATACTGGCAGCATAAGATAGTAGCTAAGCTCTCAGGCTCTGGAGTATGACTGCTGCTTCCCAGCCTGTAATGTTAGACAAGTCACTCGATCTCTCTATGCTTCAGTCTTCAGATACTGTTAATAGTACTTAATCTATAAATTGTCCTGAGAAATAAAAGAAATGATCTTTATAAAAATCCTTGCACAGTTTTTGGCATATAATAAGCATTTAATAAGTATTAACTGTTGCTGTTATTACTATTAAGGGAGGAAAATTAGATTCAGAATATTAGGAATATTTAGGGTGCTTGAGCTGTTGTCACTGCTGCTTTAAAGAGTCCTGAGGTAGGAAGGAAAGAAAAAAAGTCAGGTACGTTCTAGCTAAGTGTCTCAGATACTTGAATTGTTAATGTACCGTCATGGATGTTTATGACATTCCTTTCACTAAATGATGCCTGGGACTTGCAGGATTCTATATCCAGCCCCACATATAAGTATAATACCCACATCCCCCACTTATAAAGAGTGCTTCCCGCTCCTTACGCCCAGACTTTCAATCCTGTGGGAGGATCCTGAGCAGAGGCTGTACATCAAATATTTGGCATAATTGGTACCGTGAAATTTATCCCTTATCCCTTCTTCTGCATTTTCTTATGTCTTATTAAGTTGGTAAATATACAGCTTGAATGTTTTGAAAGAAAGCACAATATTAGCTGGGTATTTTATAAAACGTGAGAGATGAATGCAAAGTTGGAACATATTGAGGGGGGCAACGCACATCTCCCATACCCAAATAGCTAAGTAAAGCGGGCTACACCACAGTCAGTGTCAGAGCCAGAATCAAATCCCAGTCCTAATGTCTCTGGGATCAATACACTCATTCTACTTTACTGGAGCTTCAAGTTAAATTTTACAGTGAATTTTCTCATATAAACAACAGACTTTGTTATTGGTTAGTAGAACTGAAAATCATGCTAGAGTACTATATAATAATAATGATAGTAATGATGATAATTTTATATACTAAATACACTGACTACTTCATCGGATGCTACATGCCGTGCCATCAGCTATGTAGGAACCATTTGATGGAATTTTCGCAACAACTTCTTTTCAGAGATAAGTAAAATAATCCTTATTTTTCAAATGATGAAACTGGGGCACAAAGAAAGTTAGGAGCTTAACAGAGATCACACAGTCAGCAAATGGTAGAACCGGGTTCCAAACCTTGGAAGTATGACTATACTAGAGCCAACATATGAACACGATATGCAGTTTATGTACTGAACAAATCAATATAATATGCCACCTTGCCTAGGTCAAGTCAGCATTGTTAAATGACCTGGATTGCTATAAACATTATACACACACACATACCATGCATGTTTTAAGTGGGGCAATATATTTTGGATTATAATCAACACTTATAACTTTTAAAGTGTAACTCCAATTGAATTCTCCTGAGAAAATTCAGTAAATAATATTTCTCATGTTCAAAATGGCAGATGCTGCATATGGATATGCACAGGGTTTTTAGCCCCAGAAGCAGTTTGGATTGCTTTCACACAGGCTTCTCTGACATCCCTCATTTTGCTTTATTATCATTTCTTACTCTTTGGATTCTAAAAAAAAAAAAAAAGCATTAAAGGCCTGGAGGTCAGTAAGGCAGATCCATCCATTTGTCTATAGTGCACATCAACACATCTGTAGAGTTCCTTGATGTTTGAACAAAGACTTTCTATGAGATACAGAAATGTGAAGGACAAAAAGTCTCTCTTGTCACTTGCTTTCATTGGGTCATGAGATACCAAGAAGTACTGAATCAAACAAATGTATTTGTAATATTTTTGAACTCAGGAAAAAAAAAATCAAGAGTTTCTAGTTAAAAATAAAATAGTTTATTGCTCATTAACTTCTACATATTTATGACTAAGCTTTTCTTTCCTCTAGAAATTTCTTAATGAAGTGGCTTTTCTATCAGTGTTTCGATCAAGCTCAGGTTCGTTTTCATAGGTCAAAAACAAATTGGGGATTGAAGCATCACTATTATTAATTCAGGCTATAAATTACTTTACTTTTCTTTACACTTTCTCCTTCTGTGTTTATAGTACCATTATTCTAGAGTTGTTGCAAATAAGACATTTCGCTCAACCACAGGAGAAAAAACTCAATTTGAAAAGACTAGCTCTTTCTGTAACTGGCGTGAACTTATTTGAGGTGGTTCAATTTTCTCTTTTTTAGCAATTCTTAAACATTTCTCGGAGTTTGTCTAAAGGATTTTCCATAAATGGTGATTAAGGCACATGATGGAGCCCAAGAAGATATCATTCGTTTTAACATGCATTTTATTTGTGTCTGTGAAAATAGTTTTTCAAGGGATCTATTGAACTTATGGCTAGGCCAAGTTTATGTGTGAATTGAATTCCAAACTGTGTTTGTAAGTCAGATGTAAGGAATTTGACAACTTTCCGTAGAAATAATGGTATATAACATTATAGTTCCCTAGGCCATCTTCAGTAAAGATAAGAGTGAGATTTGAGTCAACTGAAAGAGCAAGGGAGAGACTTCTGTTTCTAGCAATATGGCAACTAGATCGCCTGGAAAATCCTTCCACTATAGAATACAAGATGACAGATAAACTAATAACCATTCTTATAAATACTTAGCTGAACCTAAGAGAATGTGAAGGGTATTCCCAGGAGCGCTTTCCCTCCCCTTGCGGGAAAAAGAATCAAAACTCAAATGGTAAGCAAACTCAGAAGCTAAAACTGTCTAAGAACACAATGACATTCAAGAGCTGATATTATAATATGAAATTGCCTACTTGTCAGAGGCAGACCTTAGCTAAACCAGGTTCTGAAAATCCCTGAAGGATTGTGGGCAGGTATGGGTGTCAAAGAGGAGTAGCCAGCCTGGCCAGGATGGCAGGAAGACTTGGAGATGGAAAAGCAATTCAACAGAGAAAGATGGTCCTGTCAACAAATGATGCTGAGACATTTGGGCATCATATGCAAAAAAGTGAATATTGATCCATTTTTCAAATCATATACAACAATTAATTCAAAATCATTCAGACATAAATTTAAAATCTCAAACTATAAAAGTTCTGGAATAAAACATAGAAAAAAATTTTTGTGATCTTGAGTTAAAGATTTTTTAGATATGATACCAAAAGCATCCATTCATAGAATAAAAAGTTGATAAATTGGACTTCCTCAAAATCAAAATTATTTTATAACACAATACAATGAAATTATTTTATACATAAAGAACTCTCAAAACTCGATTATCTAAACGATGCTATTACCATATAGTATAAAATGTTTTTAAATTTTAACATTTTTCATTTTCAGCCTATTTTGAAGGACTGATTCTTTTGTATATACACTTATGACCAAAATCTTTCATTCTTCTTAAAGGAGTCAGAAATTTATAGACTTTATTTAGTTAGTTAGTTTTAGATTTTTGGGGTTTTTAAAATTTAATGTAATTTAATTTGTTCCAACTTTCTTGAAGTGTGATTGACAGATAAAAATTGTATATATTTAAAGCATACAATGTGATGATGCTGTATGTATACATTGTAAAATGATTGCCACCATCAAACTAATAAACATACCTATCACTACAGAGTTACTCTTTTGTGTGTATATGTAGTGAGAACACTTAAGATCTACTCTCCTAGCACATTCCAAGTAGACGAAACATTATTACTAATAGAGTCACCATGCTGTACATTAGATCTCTAGAATTTATTCATCTTCTAACTGAAAGTTTATACCCTTTGACAGTTGTCTCCCTGTTTCCCCAACCTCCAGACCCTAGTAACCACCATTCTACTCTCTGTAACCACCATTCTACTCTCTGTTTCTATGAGTTTGATTTTTTTAGATTCCACAAATAAGTGAGATCATGCAGTATTTATCTTTCTTTGTCTGGCTTATTTCACTTAGCATAATATCCTCCAGATTCATACATGGTTTCACGAATGGCAAGATTTCCTTCTTTTTTAAGGTCGAATAAAATTCTGTTGTATATATACACATATCTTTATATCCCTTCATCTGTTGAAGGACATTTAGGTTGTTTCCATATCTCAGCTATTGTGAATAATGCTGCAATGAACATAGGGATGCAGATATCTCTTAGAAATATTTATTTCATTTCCTTTGGATATATATACCCAGAAGTAGGATTGCAGGATCACCTGGTAGTTCTATTTTTAATTTTTTTGAGGAGCATCCGATGTGTTCCATCATGGCTGTGCCAATTTACATTCCAACCAGCAGTGGACAAAGGCTGTCTTTTTTTCCACATTCTCACAAGTATTTGCTATTTCTTGTCTTTTTGATAATAGACACCCTAACAGGTGTGAGATGATGTCTCATTGTGGTTTTGATTTGCATTTCCCTTATGATTAGTGATGTTGAGCACCTTTTCATGTATCTGTAGGCTATTTCTATGTCTTACAAGGAAAAAGTCTATTTAGGTTCTTTGACCATTTTTTAGTCAAGTTATTTGTTTTTTCGCTATTGAGTTGTATGAGCTCCTTGTATATTTTGGATGTTAATCCCTTATCGGATTTTGCAAATATTTCTCCCATTCTGTAGATGTCCTTTACATTTTGTTGATTGCTTCTTTTGCTCTGCAAACCCCTTTTGAGTTTCATGTAGTCCCACTTGCTTTTTTGCTGTTGTTATTTTTTGTGGTTTTTTTTTTTTTTTTTTTTTTTTGCTTTTGTTGCGTGTGCTTTTGGTGTCATATCCAAAAAATCATTGCCAAGACCAATGTCAGGAACATATTCCTGTATGTTTTCTTTTTGTAGTTTCAGGTTTTCTATTTAAGTCTGTAATCCATTTTGAGTTGATTTTTGTATTTGATGTAAAATAAGGGTCCAATTTCATTCTTTTTTTTTTTTTTTTTGTTAGGAGATCAGCCCTGTGCTAACATCTGCCAATCCTCCTCTTTTTTATTTTTTGCTGAGGAAGACCGGCGCTGGGCTAACACCCGGCCCATCCTCCTCCACTTTACATGGGACACCGCCACAGCATGGCTTGCCAAGCAGTGCGTCGGTGCATGCGGGATCCAAACCGGCGAACCCCAGGCTGCTGCAGCGGAGCGCGCACACTTAACCACTTGTGCCACCAGGCCGGCCCCATCCAATTTCATTCTTTTGCACATGGATATCCAGTTTTCTCAGCACCATTTATTAAAGAGACTACTCTTTCCTCATTGTGTATTCTTGGCACCTTCGTTAAAAATTGGTTGACTGTATGTGTGGATTTATTTCAGAGTTCTCTTTTTGTTCCATTGGTCTACAGTCTTTTTTTTTTTTTTCTTTTTGGTGAGGAAGATTTGGCCCTGAGCTAACACCTATGCCAATCTTCCTCTTTTTTGCTTGCAGAAGATTGTTCCTGAGCTAACATCTGTGCCAATCTTGCTCTATTTTTTTTTTTAATATGTGGGACACCACCACAACATGGCTTGATGAGCAGTGTGTATGTCCATGCCCAGGATCCAAACCTGCGGACCCAGGGCTGCCAAAGCGGAGGGCACAAGCTTAACCACTATGCCCCTAGGCTGGCCCATTTATGGTTTGTTTTTGTGTCAATATCATACTGTTTTAATTACTATAGCTTTGTAATATAGTTTTGTTTTATGCTGGTCTCAGTCTATCAATAACTAATATTGTGGCTGGACTGGCCCTTGTGGTTCTTAACATGATTGCAAGACACCGTAGCATTAACCATCAGGAAACTTAAAAAAAAAAACAGGTTTATTTCTTCTTACAGATATACCTGGGGCCACACGGCAAAGTCACAGGGGGAGAGAGAGAGAGAGAGAGAGTACCATGAGGTCCTGGGGTTCTGCTTTAATTGGGATCACGGGTGGGGGGCTAAGTTTGTTCATTCTTTATTGGTGAATTTAAAACATAAGAGTGGGAATTTGAACGGCAAAAAGAGAAAAAATAAACAGCTCAAATGGTCAGTTATTGATCAATGAAAGGAAACAAACCAAGATATCTAAAACAAAGGATCCACCCCTGTGGATGCCTCAGCAATCAAAGCTTAAGTTAGGCAGTTTTATTATGAAAAGAAAAGCCAACTGTAAAGGCTTACATTACAATCCACCCTATGTTGCCAAGGCGTCAGTGTCAATGGTGAGGATGTTAACTGCCTGGGTAGCAGATATGCTAAACTTCAGGGTAGGTCAAGTTTTAATCCAGAAATTGCATATCTAAATAGGATTATAGTAGCAAATCCTATAATGATTATATAGGCAATAGTCTGAAGTCCAGTCCATAGCCATTGTCCCAAACTTGAAGTGTCCAGCCATGAAAACAGGTCAGTGATCACCAGAGCCCTGGGAATCTTTTCAAGGATTTGGGTAATATTATAGCATATTTTAACATCTTAAGTCATCTGGTTCTTGAACTTGTTCTGAGTTGGTAGATTGCTTTATATCTCATCAAATCAGCCTCCTAGTCCTGAGAATAGGTCAGTTCAGTTAAACAGTTGTGTCTGATTTCAGGAGGTAGTGATGCAGGTTGGCTCCCAAAGTTAGGCCTATACGGTGCAAGCATTTGCATCAGATATTTAATAAGAGGCATGTCTATGGAAATAAAAGGAAAATAATGGTTAATGGTTAGAACAGACCCAGTCTGAGTCCTGAGAGTGGCCAGTGGAAAAGATTTCCAAATGTCACGCTCAGAGCATCTTCAGATGGAGTGAAGGCAGGCAGTGGTAATTTGAGTAACTTGATACATTTTCCTCGTTTGCAGTTTGAACGTCTCTGGTGATCTTTCTAAGTGTCCCACACAGCAACAGGCCTAAGACTGTGCATACATGAGGTGTCGTGGCAATTTCTCTGAAGTTTCTATCAAGTTTCCCACTTTAGCTTGCATGGCTTTGGGAAAAGAGCAGTTTTAGTTCTCAATAATTCCAAATCAGAAGTGTAGAAGAAAAATTGGAAACATTAGTGTGGAGAGTTGTAGCCAGATATTGGAGGAAATGAGAAGAATTCAGAATCTAGGCCAGTTTATAGGTAGAAAACAAAACCTCAAAGACGATTGACAGAACTAGAATCTGATATCCACAAGGATTTACTAAAGTTTTCCATTGAAATATAATTTTTGTCTCTACAGTCACCTCCATTTCAATCAGAGATCATCAAAGTAAGACTAATTTGTTTGCAAAATAAGTCTAATCTTGTTAAACTTAGCCTGCTTATTTATATAAGTGCAGCAAGAATAGTGATTGACCATATAATGTCTTTTAAGTCTGAAAGCTGGAACTTTTCATAAGGAATCTCAGATTGGACTTTTACAAGGCTCTCAAGGCTAAGAAGCCAAGCCAAGGACTCACCATCAGATTTCGCCTGTAATATCTGTAGATTTGGGTGAATTCCTCTCTTCTCAAGGTCCTCAAGATGTCTCGAGGTTCCTGGGTCTGCCAGGAAATGACCTTGCTTACTCTCCTGGTAAGGCTGCCAGGAACGCTGCAAGCAAGGTACTACGCTGACTTTTCTAAGGGGCTTTATTGGCTCCATAAAGTCAACATTAGTTTTTTAAAGCTGTCTGGTCATATCTGAGTCTATGTTAATCTCTGTCAAATATGACATTCCTGTCCAAGCCCTGGTAATATAGCCAATGTTTCCAATTGTATCCTGTTATAAGAACAGATTTTTATTGAAATTATGCACATAACTCTATTGCCATGAAAATAAGAATACTCACTGAGAGTTTCCAAATTCTGAAGGGATAGGGTAGGGAGAAAAAGTAAGTGCTTCATCATTGCTCTCAAAGTTATACTTTACCAAATTGCTGATAGCTTAAGAGAAAAGGGAAAAAGATTTCTTTAAATGTGGGAAAACAAACATTAAAGAACAAATGATGTTTCAAAAAAACAGTCATAGAAATTATAATCATCGTCATCAGTTCATTCAGTCCCATGTACTTATTTCTTGTTGATCTTGATCTTTCGTTAGCAGTTTTATGAGTCTAGTTTTTTCCTTAGAGTTCTGTAAATTCTTACCCAGTTTAGTAGTATGATCTAAAAGTTATACTTGTTAGAGTCTTTTCCATGATCTCCTTGAAGATGAAGGACTGTTGCGGGAATACTTTTGCAAAAGCATCAGAGTAAAATAATGTCTATAAATGTAAAGCATCGCAGATTTTACCTTTTTTTATGATAGATAATCTTGTTTTTTGTTTCGGTTAATATTCTCAAACTTTTTTCTGGGACACAGTTAAGTTACTTTGAAACAGTTTGATCCTAATAGGTGAAATAGACCAAGGAATTGAAACGAAGAAGGGTAGAAGGTAGTTTATCCAGATAGCGTAAGCCTTAAAAGAGAAATCTATATGTAAACAAAGGTAGAAGAATAACTGTGTATCGTTGGTACTTGAATATTACTGAGAGATTGCTTCCATCTCTCAAACCTAAGTATATGGATCCTGAGAGAGTTGAGTAGAATCTACTTAAAAACAATACAGTGCAAGCAGTCCCCCTGGGGACAGCCAAATTTCATTCAAAGCAAGAAGTAGGAAAAAATTTGGAGAAGAGATTGAGATTTTTGAAAGGTTCAAGTAGGGATATAATGTAAATCTGTAAGACAGATTAACATAGAAAAATATGAAAAACTAGAACTAAAAGGAAACAGAAAAATCAAATTACATTTGCTTTAGTTAATATTTTCTTTTTCTAATATTTTAGAAGTATTAAAATTAAACTTTGCCTATGTTTATATTTTCATTCTATTCATATCTTTATAAAATTTTATGTATTTTACAGGGTCATTTTTTAATATATTTAGGACTTATGCATGCTACATATTGTGTGACTTTTATTTTACCATATGTTATACAAGCAATCGTATAAATATATTAATATTTACTCTTTTTGAAAACAGAATCAAATATTATACATAACATGCATACTTTGGAATCCTTGGATCTTCCCAGTAAATTTTGGGTTAAGGTAGTTTAGCCAAGAAGGAAAACCTTAACCCCAACACATTAGATTTGTGTTATTACATTTGCATCAGCCAAACCTTAGGAAACACATATTTGCAAATTTGGGAGTGGAGGTAAAGTAGGAAGAGAACAATGTGAAGAAATGAAGGGTCCGTGATACACTCTTTAAAATATAAAATGACTATTAAAAAATAATTCTCCTGTTTTAAGAGAACAGATTAATGATTAAATTTGTCAAAATTGCTAAGACAGATCCTTTTAACTTTATTTCTCAATAAAGAATTTCCCAAGGGAATGTGCTACAGGGCCCCCACTAGCAACTTTGCCCAGAGGTGTTCTAATTAGCTATACCAGAGGGTCTGCTGTGCTGTCTAGTTAATGCTTTTTATCTGGCTCTTCACTGGCCATCATGTATCATTGTTCAGCGAGTGACAGCAGTCAGGTTATTAAAGGTGTAGATATTAAATTAACAACAGTAGTAAACATTGTAGCTGTACTTCACATCTCAGCAGAACCAATGAAGTGGATGACACTGAATCCATGCTGATATGCTACAATGACAGATGGGCGTCATTTAACACAATACATCAGTGGGCAACCCACGTACCACAGCTGTCCTCCACTAAATGAATTAGATCAGGGTAATTAATCTAAGGCAGAAAGTATTACTAAAGCGGATCCTAAGCAGTATTAGAGAAGAATGAAATCTCCTGCTCAAAAATTGAAAAAGATTTATGCGTTAACAGTTTTAGTGCTGACAAGAAGGTCTCCAGAAGTTGTTTCACTTAAAAAAATTTATAAAAATCTTCCCTTTTGTTGAGAAACAAACTCACCACTTGGGGCTAAAATGGATGATGCGTATTCCTTTATTCCTGTACTAAAAATAGATGCTACTGAGAAATTAAGCTCAAACTGGTATGTATGGATAAATTCTCTAAATTAAAACAAAGCTCATTATCTTCTATCACATATGTTTGTTCTATGTATAGCAATCTGAGGATTAGTGGTTACACTGATAATAAGTCATGTGTTAAGTCCTTGTTTTAGATTTTATAGAAACAGTTGAATGGATGGATAGATAGATAGATGATGGATAGATAGATAGATAGCTGGATAAATAATTTTTTCTTCCTTATTTAAATTTTCCTGTCAGATCAAAGGTGATTTAGGTTTGCAAAATTAGTCTTGCAAAAAACAAGGTACATATTCTTAACATTTTGGGGAATTTCTTATATATCTCATTCATTTTAAGAATCTACATAAGAAATATTTCAAAAAATATATTTAATAATTTAGCATTATTAACTCTTTTACTCATTTAAAATAATTTACATTTAACACCAAAATACTTACAATTTAATATAAAAAGTTACTTCTTAAAATGGCTGTGGAAAGTCTTTTTATGATCTTAAAGTACTGGTTTGTGATGTATATCTTTAAAAAAGAAAATGCTCTGGATGTTATATTTAAAAAATTGCCAATAGATCAAACCCATGATTTAGACAAAAGTCAGGAACTCTATTTAAAATCATCCAGTAAACAAATACATTTTCTCAAATGCTTAGCCTTAAATCAATGTGTGCCTACTTGTACTTATCTCTTTTTAAACTTCAAGTTCCCAGAGCTGAGACATTATTTTCTAATTCATGAATGCCATATGGATTTCATTTCTAATGTTTCACTGTATGAAGTTCTGACATCTTCCTATAAAATACATTTATGACTGTTGTGGCCATTGATCGAGCAGCATGTCATCTGCTCGGTTGTTAGAGTTCTCCTCTAGCTTTTGCTTTCTTTCTATTCTCTTTTCCAGAGGCTCCTTTCTTCTACCTCTCATGTGAAGATGGAAAAACCTGCTGCTAATTACTGTAGTTAAAATTTTTAACACAACAGGAGATATCCAAACACCAATTCTTCATTTTTAAAGACTTCGCTGGCTTCTTGTTAAGTTAGCAGCTCTTTGCTGGATGCCTGCAAAGTATTGTGTGTTGATTGTAGAAGCATAGCAAGCTACAGATGCAAGAAGCTACCGCAAGCGCAGTGTCTGATTTTTAAACTTCATTATCTTGATCATCCATGATTAGAACAAATTGTGGACTAACTGCTGGTCACATTTAAGCATTAAAATTGAAAACATGTTTGAAGGGCAGAAAATAAACACACCTTAGCATGTAAAGATATTCAGTCTCTCTCTCTAAATTCTCAAAATTTAAAAATGCCTACTTATGTCAAGTTAAATAATTAACATCATCTCGTACGTATCTTGAACTGAAAATATAAATGATTAAATACAAAAGAAAAGGGACTATAACATGTAATTCAACTTCGTTGAATGAAAACTCTGCTAACTGAAGGGAAGCCTGCAATGGCCTCTTTATCTTGACCAAAAGAATCAGTTTGTGTTATTTTTAGATATTAATAAGGCTAAATTTTAGTGGGTTTCAACTTTTTTTTTCCCTGATATGAACAACTGTCTGCGATATTACGAGTTCTTCGTTTTGAATCATCACTACGCAGGAACAACTCAAAGACCAGTTTTAGTCATTGCCTACCTAGAGATATTTTGCATTATATTCAGAAGCTCTTTATCCATAACATCATCTGGTGTCTCCAAATAGTTTAAGCTCCATACTCTGATATATGAGCAATAATAAAATCCTGCTATAAAGTAATTTTATTGCTCTAACCTGTGATATGACAATATAGAGTGACCTCGAAATCATACTGTCCTTTGCATACAAAGCTGACAACACTGAGTCACCAATATTATGATGTGTATTTTTTAGTCATAGTCACATCCTGACTTTTCTATTTAAGAGCTTTTCTTAAATAGAATAGTAAGCATTCTTTACTTTCTACCTTGAGAACATTATTCGAACTATCTGAGCTTGAGTTTTATTATCACTAAAATGGTAAGAATAACCTTGCATTGTTTTGAGGCTCAAATGAGATAAAGAAAACATATTTCCATATTTAATACTCTAGTTCTTTGTGACCAAGCAGTCTCACAATATTTTGCACTGCTCAATGTGCAAGGACTGCTGCCACATGTTTATGAAATGGTTTCGGCATGGAAAAACACACATGTATTTATCATCGGATAAGAATTTCTTTGTGCAAAGCTGTTTTTCTTGGTGACCAAAACTGTAGCCTTTTTAAAAGATGCTCTCATCTAATGAACAGACCAGACCTCCACCTATACAAAACAAAAACAAAACCAAACCTACTTGGAAGTGATTGTTATCTATCGCAGTACCATTTCAAAGACCAATGGTTGGATTTCAGATTCCAATGATGCAGACACATTTTTTATTTATCAATAACAGCCATTACAATGGTGCTTAAGCATAAAGGTTGATGAATGGAATCTTATTATGATATGATTTCCATGAAAGAGAGTTCTTGATTCAGCAGATAAGTTTTGAACTTCAAATTATTGAGGTATGAAAAAGACTATCTTTTTAACTGGTGCCTCCTACAGTTCGATTTCTTCAAATTAAATAAGAGCAAGGTGCCAGTTTCAGGCATTTGAAGTCTTCAGGTATCCCAATTTATTACTCTTGGAGGCTACAGGTGACACAGATATCACGGAGATAAGAAGACAGTCTTTACAGGCAAACAGACTTGCACTGGAAACCTACTTGTATGACCGGGCAAGATACTTAGATATACTGAGTTCAGTTTCCTCAGCCAGGAACTGAGAATATCCAACCTGCGAATTCACTGTCAAGATTGAATAGCAATATATCAATGTAATGCAGTCAGTAAGATGCCTGACATATAATAGAAGCTTAATAGTTGTTTATTATTACCTTTAAATACAAAGCCAAAGCAAGGGTAAAGTTACCAATAGGAAAAGGTTCTGAATTTCTCTGTCCCTACAGTATCAATGAGTCATTTCCCCACTCCTCACACCCACACTCCAAAAGAGAAACAGCCTGAGGGAACCTTTTTATTAGACAGTGTGGGAAAGGGTCTCTCTGGAACAGTTGCTACTGCCCGCCTTAGGAGACTAAATGGATGGTGTCAACATTAACCGAGATGAGGAGTGCCCCCAAAAAATCTGATTTGAAGGGGTACAGAGAAGGAGTCCAGTTTTAATAATGTAAAATATAGGAGATTTAGATAGAGTTATTAGACAGACATTTGTGAATGAAGTTGTAGGGTATTAGCAAACAATGTTGAAGCTTTTATGCCTTAGGAATAGATTAAGTCGTTCAGAGAAAGAACCTACAAGACATAGAGAAATCAGGACCAAATTTGAAATCTGGAGTATTAGATTAATAACGATGAAAATAATTGTGTGTGTGCACTCACGCACGAGCTACGATTGGAAGGATGACTGAAGATTGGAGTCATGAAGAGAAGGTATCACTGATCTCCTGGGACTGGGGAAGTAAGTAGAAAAGCAACATTGATAAGGCCATCATAACATTCAAGTTAGAGAAGAAAGTCTCAGAATTTCTACATAGAGGAGTAAGAGACAATCGAGTCTAAGAATCAAGGGATTCTTATTGAGATTAGAGGCTAAAAAAGGGAAAGAATGAGATCAAGAGATCAGAAGAGTGACCAGAGCACACACATAGAGGACTCCCTCCAGGGAGATGTGAGAGAGTGGGATGGAGTATAACACAATGGACTTAATTTATTGAAGGAAGTAAGACAATGACCTATATATTTTCCAACAATTTTAATGAGGAAATGGAAGATATAGAAAAAAAATGTATTATCTATCAAAACTAAGGTGTGTGCCACTCCTGTGATATGTCACTCAATTTAGTCCTGAAATAAAAAATTTGATTGCTTAATGTGTTGGTTTATGATATGCCCAAGAGATTTTAGAAGGAAAATCTCTTTTTTATGAAGATATGTTTCACAATTTTTAAATCTGCCAAAATATAATCTTTAACCTCTATAAACATCTTTAATTACCATAAAAATAATATAATCCCTGAAATTTTGATAAAAGTTAAATGTATCTGTTATAAAAATAACATACATTTTTATTAGAGTAATGTATATGAAGATTAAAAGCACCATTTTAATTACTTGGGCTTTGCTACATATTCAGTCATTTTTGCTTATGTGTTCATTTCCTCTTGCTGAGAAAGAGCAATAGGATTATGAAAGGCAGATTTTTGGTGAAGGCAGATGTGGTGACGCACCCAGCATCTCCTCCCTCGGCACACGTCACATCTGTCATGGCGATCCACTTCCTCTGAATCAGCAACAATTCTCTGGTGGTTATTGACAAAAAAGAGTGAGGTATTGGTGCTGAAATCAGTGGTCTGTGGATCTAGCTCTGACCCTTGTTATATTCTTTATCTTTTTGTACGATGAATCAAGGTCACAGGGCTTTATCTTTTCTTTGTCCAAATCTTTATAATTATTTTTGTCTAGCTATGATTCACATTTAAATGTTACTCTCTGGTACTATGTGCTGTGTTCCTAGTAAAAAAGCAAGGATTCAGGAATGCGTGTTGAATTGAAATCAAATCTCTAATACATGTTCTGAAAAAAAGTGCTCACAGTATCCCTAGGTCTCTAGAAATGATTTTGCCACTTGAAAAATAAAAGAACTATAATTTTGGAAAACATTACTTGAATAGTGTGTTTTGCAATCTTTTATTTGTCTGTACATTAGCACTTCAGCTAAGAGGTAGGTCAGTGATAAGTTAAAACAACTTTCTCTTTCTAAGAACATGTGATAAAGACAAAAGAAAAATCATTTGAGGCTAATGAGTAAGGTGAGGTGGACGTTCATGTTTCTCTAGATGTCTTTTAAATCCATGCTAGAACTCTTCTGTAACATCAGTTAACAAAAGAAAGACCTACACAACACAAAGTAAAAGATAATCTTATGTGTATGTACATACACACACATATATGTATGTATACACATACATGCATGTATATGCATGCATATTATACATTTGTGTGTGTGTGTTTCTTGTAGCATCCAGAAAAATATTTACAGGAGTATATATTTTTACTTTATAAAATGGCAGATTCAATGACACAACTTGCTCCATTTTTCTCTGAGAAAAATACAGAACACGAGAGATCAGAATGGGATCCGTAAGCAAATGTATGTCACACATCAATGAAACTGCTATAGTGCATGTTTCATCTACAGAACGTTTCCTGGCATTGCTAGCCTTGCAAACTAATGGAGGGCAAGCCCAGAATAAAAAGCTTAGAAGATTTCATTATTGCAACAAAGCTTATGGAGACTTGTGCAGTTTTACAGCTATAAAAGTTATTGCAGTTGTTAATAGATTTCATCCAATTTTTAACTAATTTTAACTAACAATTTCATCTAATTTTTAACGTTTAGGACATTTCAATCATCGTCGTTCACTGATTCCAATGAATGTGCTTTCAAATCTAGTTAAACTAGTGGATATTAATTAGGGTATATCTATTATGCAACACTCATGCTTGGATGTCAAAAGGCCTGCATTTACATTTCTGCTTCACTATTTGCCAGCTGTGTGACCTTAAAATGTAATTTTACCACATTTTCCCTAAGTTTCTTCATTGTTAAATGAGTTTGATTTATGTCATTACTTTCATAAGGAATAAATATTTTATATATGCAATGCCTCTAGCATAAAGCCTGGCACATAGTGGGAGCTCTATAAAAGTTAATTCTTTTCTGATTTTGTTCTTTCCCTAACTGGCAGTAAAGATGCAAATGATCTTTTGTGTGTGTGTCTGTGTGTGTTTTATTTTATTTTTTAAATTTTTTTATTATTTTTTATTTTTTTGTTTATTGCAGTAACATTGGTTTATAAAGTATAAATTTCAGGTGTGCATCATTATATTTCTATTTCTGCATGGATTACATCGTGTTCTCATGTTCACCACCCAAATACTAATTACAATCCATCACCACACACATGTGCCTAATTATCCCTTTCGCCCTCCTCCCTCCCCTCTTCCTCTCTGGTAACCACCAATCCAATCTCTGTCTCTGTGTGTTTGTTTGTTGTTGTTATTATCTACTACTTAATGAATGAGATCATACAGTATTTGACCTTCTCCCTCTGACTTATTTCACTTTGCATAAGAACTCATGCATCTCAACAGCAAATGATCTTTAATCCTTAAAGCACAGTTCAAAATAGAAATTGAGCTTTGAATGTCATTGTGATGGTAATGTGATCTTTGGTTATCGGAAATTTGGCACCTAGAAGTTTTAAATAAATTTACAGGCAATTCCAATTTCATATATATATGAAATTACATATATGTACACATATATGTATATGTATATATGTGTATGTATATATGTGTACATATATGTAATATATACATGTTATGGTTTTTAACTTTTATATGAAAGATTTCTCCCATTAGGAGCCATCCTGTTGACTTCTCATCTATCTCATTTTGATTGGAACCCCTCAGAGTACATGTGATCTGATTGCTTATTGCTGTGTTATGGTTGAATGACATAGGTAAAGCTCATTAAATCTTTTTCAGTAGAAGGGCATTGTGTCTCTATCCAGACATAATGGCAGAAAATGTGTCTTCTATTTCTGCTACAGCTCTATCCAGGAAAAACAAAAACAAAAAAAAGTGTTTTAAATCTGTTGTCTGACATATTCTTTTACATACATGTCATTGGAAAATTTAGTTATGATAGCTTTATTATTGAATGCTTGTTAATGAAAATTAAACAAGAAGGTATTGGGTACTTTCTATATGTTTGGTGGTTGGCTAGGTCCTTGACTTTGAGTGTCTCTTAACTTGCAATTATTTTCTTTCTAATCCCCACAATGTTAACAAATTTACTACCTTGATATAATTTTGGTGACCACAGAGTATATGCTATGCAGAAAGATTTTTACTTTCTGAAAGAGGACATTGATAGGACATTAGTGCAGCTGGTGAATCACACACACACAAAGATCTATCATGTAAGTATTTAATTATTTTCTTCTAAGGTAACCTAAAGGGACTATATTTTTAAAGAAAGATTAACTTGTTTGAGAACAGAAGCTATTAATCTTTCCCATAACAGGCTGCTGAATCATTCTCATTGATTTTGTCAATGTCATTTTACAACTGAGTTTTAGACAATTTTTGCAAGAAGATGTGGAAGTATTTGAAAATGCTAATATTCTCAGCTGAGTGTTCCTAATTATGTCTTCAGTTTATATTTGCTTAAGGCTTTTATGTTGCAATAATCCCCTCTTCAGTTTCTTCCTTTTTTATTATATCACACGTGGTTGGTGCTAGAATGATGGCATTCTTTGGCCTATAGATCTCTACTTAACCCTGCATAATGGGATGCTTCAATAGAATATGTTACAGAAATTAGTGATCTAAAAGATGGCCAAAATCATATCTCTCTAATCATTGTGCTGAACTGAAAACAGTTACTTCGATGGTGGAACTTTTCTCTGAAACCCAATTCAAATCCTACTTTTATTTTTTTTTTATTTTTTTTGTGAGGAAGATCGGCCCTGAGCCAACATCTGCCAATCCTCCTCTTTTTGCTGAGGAAGACTGGCCCTGGGCTAACATCCATGCCCATCCTCCTCCACTTTATATGGGACGCCACCACAGCATGGCCTGACAAGCGGTGCGTGGGTGCGCGCCGGGGATCCGAACCAGGGAACCCCGGGCCGCTGCAGCGGAGCACACACACTCAACTGCTTGAGCCACTGGGCTGGCCCCCAAATCCTACTTTTAAATGAGGAAAGGAATACCGATTATTTTACCAAGCCAAGTAGACAGAAGATACTTCCTCATAAATACTCTTCATAATGCCTCCCCAATTTTTCTCCTTTCCATCTGTTTGGCTGTGCAGAAAACACTATATTTCCAAATATTTTAATGAACAAAGTCATTTTTCCATTTGAAATGTTAAATCAACAATAATTTCAAAAATTGAGGAATAATTAATCACAATGAATATAAAATTATGTACTTCACTTTACATGGGCTCTTACTAAGTTGTAAGTTTCTATGATGCTTTTGTTTTTTTTTAAATAAACTTTTTATTTTAGCATAGATTTAGGTTTACAGAAAAGTTATAAAGATAATATAGAAAATTCTAATATACCTCTCACTCAGTTTCCTCTATTAACATCTTACATTAGTATGGTATATTTATCACAAATAATGGACCAATTTGATCCGTTGTTATCAACTAAAGTCCATACTTCATTCATATGCCTTTAATTTTTACCTAGCGCCCTTTTTATATTCCGAGATCCCATTCAAGATCCCATGTCTCATTTAGTCATTATGTCTTCTTAGACTCCCTTAGGCCACCATGGTTTCTTAGACTTTCCTAGTTTTGATGACCTTGACAGCTTTGAGGAGAACTGATCAGGTGTTTTGTAGAATGTGCTTCAACTGAGATTTGTCTAATGTTTTTCTCATGAATTACAAGGAATTATTGGTTTTTGAGAGAAAACCTGTAGAGGTAAAGTGTCATTCTCACCACATCACATCAAGGGTACATACTCTCAATATTATTTGTCTCTATTGATATTAATCTCAACCAGCTGGCTGAGATCGTGTTAGACAGTTTTCTCTACTGTAAAGTTATTCTTTTCCCCCTTTCCATACCGTACTCTTTGGGAAGAAAGGACTATGTGCACCAGATACTTAAGGGGTGGGGAGTTATGCTTCACCTCCCACAGGGTGTAATATCTACATAAATTATTTGGATTTTTTTTCTGTATGGGGATGTGCCTATTCTTCCCCAATTGATTTATTTTTAATCATTTGTTTTTATCATTATAGGTTCATGGGTATTTATTTTATAGTTTTGGTTATAAACTGATATTTATTTTTTTGCTCAAAGTATTCCAGCTATGACTGTCGGGAATTCTTTCAGTTGACTCCTGTGTTTCTTTATATATGCCCATCCTTGTGTTTTTCTTGAGCAGTTCTTTACTTTCTGACACTACAACATACTCCAGATTCATACATTTCCTGCCTTAGTCCTAGACTCAGCCATTCTCTCAAGGAGATCTGGTTTCTATTATTAGAGATTAGTATTATAAACCAAGATCTGGGCACGTGGTATGCTCATTGCTGTTGGAGTATCATTGTTTCTAGGCCCTCTAAACTGACAGAGAAAGAAATATAGGAGTGTATCCTAAATAGTGTGTATATGGATATCTACAAATATTTATATTGTATGTGTGTGTGTATATATATATATATATATAATATTATATAACATATCTGTTTTAAGCTAACCATGAGTTCATACTGATGTCTCCAACTTTAGTCTGTGACCATATAGATCATTCTAGCTTTCTCTGCCTGTTTGCAACCTCCCATTCCAACAATGAAAAACCTGTCTCCCACCATCCATCGTCCATTCATTTCATTGATCAAATTCAGTACACATGTATGTTTTTTCAGAATTGTTAACCATACCTCTGCTGGAAATGACTTGATCATCTAGAGTACAGATCAAATTCTCCATGAGGAAAAGCTGTCTTGTTCATTGTTACATTGTCAACGTGTAATCTATTGCCTAGAACATTGAGGGAACTCCATAAATATTTGTAAATGAACAAAGATATGATATGATTGTGAGTTAGACTAGAATTATAGCTGTAAGAATGTGAAATTGGGGAATTTAGAACTGTTATGGAGTAAATTAGGTTTTAGCTATATTAGACTTAAGATTCATAAAATAAATAACATAAGGATGACTTTTAAAAGAAATTTTCTGGCATTAGAAAAATGATGACACCACTCAGAAATTCTCTCATGATTTTATAGAACACTTTATAATTAATATCACCTATAACTGTGCTACTACTTTTTATAATTGATAAATACTTCATTGTGATATTTTGGTTTATGTTTAGATTTGTAAGGTTAGCACAAGAGACTGTATATTATCTTACAGAAATTTTGCCTGCTTTACCAGTACTACTTTTCTCTGCCATAATCTATTTCATTTGATCTGTGAAGTGGGCAGATGAAGTACAGTGTTCTCATTTTATGAGTGGGAATATTGAGAGGCAGTGAGATAACCTTACTTCTATAGTTGAAGGGCATTGAAAACTCTTAACTAGGAAAGAATGGAAATAAAATTTGAAAGAGAATTAAAGAGTGATTTCACCAGATAGCTATTGGGCAAACTTAATGGTCCCAAGTTTCTGTTTTATCACTTTTGCTAAATAAAAGACGTAACTATAGTGGATTTTAGTACAAATATTTTGTTACTAGATTTTTGTTCCATTAATTTTAAGTATGTTGTTTTGAAATAATAATACTGTCATTTGGTATCTATATAATTACGACTCTATTGAATTTAAAAAGACAAGTAAAAATAGAATTAATAAAAGATGTTTCATCAGTTTCCATGGATCTTATCTATGAATCTGTTTTAATAGAAACATATTTATTGATCAGGCATGCTTAATGGAAATGTTCTGATAAGAAAGTTTAGTTAAACATCTTCAGATTTTCTTCCCAGATATTTGCAAATGGAAATGCAGACATTATCTAAGTAAAGAGCGCTATTGTCCTCATCATACCTAAGTAGTATCAAATTTTGTTTTAACATTGATCTCTCCAAATAGGTCAAGTACTTTTTCATTTAAGGATCTAGAAATTACAAATTTATATTTTAGTGGGTATATGCATACTGAAGTACAGGCCTAAAACCATTTGTCTACAAATAATTGAATTGGTCTTTTTTTTTTTTCCCCCCCCCCCCCAAAGCCCCAGTAGATAGTTGTATGTCATAGCTGCACATCCTTCTAGTTGCTGTATGTGGGCTGCAGCCTCAGCATGGCCGGACAAGCGGTGCGTTGGTGTGCACCTGGGATCCGAACCCGGGTCGCCAGTAGCGGAGCGCACGCACTTAACCGCTAAGCCACGGGGCCGGCCCTGAATTGGTCTTTTAAAACCCAGTATTTCAACCCCAACTCCATTTCACTGAGTGCTTGCTATAACCAGATGTCTTCCTACACAGGGAAAGAGATCAACTAAGGAACCATCTACCAAGTATTATAACAAAGTGAGTGTTTGATAATTATTACATTCTTCTTCTTCCTAAGTATAATTTCTACAAACAATTATTTAAATAGTGACAGTAACTGTAGTGGACTCAAAGGAACAAAAGCTTGAGAATTACGTTCTTGTTCTAAACCAACCTCCACCACTTGCTATTGAAGCAGGGTACCTGAGGGGTTGCTGTAAATATTCAATAAGAACATGATTACCCTTTGACCTTGTTCCCAACAGAGACACAGATGAAAAGAAATTAATCTTATTAATTTGCTGTTTTCTTGCTTAACCTGAGGGGTGACTCAAGGGTCACAAGGGTTTATGAGCTCATTTTGCAGAAGAAAAAGAATACCTTTAAGGAAGTTACAACTACCAGATAACCAGCCCACAGCTGCTGTTGATGCCCAGAAGTCTGATTGCCCAATGGCTTATCTGGAGTGAAAGAAACACGGATTTCCCCTTTGTTTCTCTGAAGCTCCTCCTCCCAATCCCCTTAGCTCTACAAAGACCCTCTGCTTTCTCCTTTTGTTAAGGCAGATTTGAGAGAACCTATCCTCCTGCCTCTCGTTTTGGCCAATTTGAATAAACTTTTCTCCATCTCTAAGCACTGATGTCTCAGTGATTGTCTTATTGTGCATCAGGCACACAAACTTGAGGTTAAGAAGTTTTGTATCACTAGTTCTGTGATCTTGAACAAGGTACTTTATATCTCTGAGCTTATTTCATCATCCATAAAAAAAATTATATGCGGCTTATAGAATTTTTATAAATTTTAATAAATTTATACCATAGAGTTAAAAGGATAATTCCGTCTTTGACACATAGGAGATGTTTCATCAGCATTAGTTACCATCTTCTATGAAAACTTTGTATTTTATTTTTCTCCATTTTAACATTTTATAAAACAGAATAATGCCTGTTATAGAACATACAGTAATTGACACATATGAACTTACCCCAATAGTATGAAAAAAATTATGCATCTATGTGCTTCTCCTTCAAACCAAATTCTACATATCTGTGTGAGTCTCCTGTTTTATTCTGAGTCAGGAGATAATTACAATCCTGAAATTTGCATTTTTCATTTCCTTACTTTTTCCCTATTGTTTTGTTCTCTCCACAGCTCTTGAATTTTTTGTTCATTTTTGTTGGTTGTTTTGACTCTTTTTTTTTTTTTTTTAATTTCAGTTTGGGAAGCTTCTATTGATCTATTTTCAAGCACAATGAATGATTGTTTTCTTGCTCACATCCAGTCTACTGATATGCCCATCAAAGATGTTCTTTATTTCTGTTGCATTTTCTTGATTTTTAACATTTTCTTTTGATTCTTTTCTTTTTTTTTTGATCTCCACTTTTCCCCATGCCCCAGCCTCTGGTAACCACAATTCTGCTCTCTGTTGCTATGAGTTGGTCTTGATTCTTTCATATAATTTCTTTCTGTCTAAATTACCCATCTATTCTTTCATGTTGTCTGTTTTTTCCATTATAGCCCTTAATGTATTAATCATAGTTGTTTTTAATTGCCTATATGATAATTCCAACATCTGTGTCATCTTTGAATCTGGTTCTGATGCTTGATCTTTCTCTTCAGACCATAGGTTTTCTTGCCTTTTAACACATCTTGTAGGTTTTCTGTTGAAAGTCAGACTTGTTGTACTGCATAATAGGAATTGAGGTACATAGGCCTCTATTGTGAGAATTTCTGTTAATATGGCTAGTAGTTGTGCTTTGAAAATGTTTGCTGTTACTATAGGTACCAGAGGGTTCATATTCCTCTACTGTCCTTGGTTTTGTTTCCTTTATTTATTTTGGCCTTCCCTAAGTACTCTTTCTCAGAAAGTCTGCATTTTTCAACTCTTTCAGCTGTATTCCACTGTTATTATTCCACTGGCATTCTGGGAGTATGGTGATAATGTATATACGGTGGGGGGGGGGGCATTCTATGATCTTTCAATTAAATCTCAGGGTTTTTTTGCTTGAGGAAGATTGTCCCTGAGCTAACATCTGTGCCAATCTTCCTCCATTTTGTATGTGGGTTGCTGCCACAGCATGGCTTGACGAGTGGTGTAGGTCTGCACCCGAGATCCAAACTCACAAACCCCGGACCAAAGCAGAGCATGTAGAATTTAACCACTATGCCATGGGGCTGGCCCTAAGTCTCAGTTTTTAGAGGGGTGTCTGGCCTGTGACCTTCGTAAGTGTTTCTTCTTTCACCCTTGGGTGAAACAGGAGGACAATAGGAGGCTAGACTAATATCCTTATCCACATCTCTGAGATAAGGCTCTGATAAGGTTTTCATTGGAGAGTATGTCTTTGTCACGGAGAAGGCTCTGGGCATATCTTGAAATAATTACTTTTTCTCTCCTTCCATAGGAGACAGTATGAAATCTTTCTTGGAGAATGCAAAAGAGATGCTCTGTTTTTTGGAAGCTTCAAATCTTATATAAGAGGGTCAACTAAAATCTACAATTGTTCTGAAGATTAAAAGAAATATTGAAACCTGGATTTATTCTCTGAAATTCAAGAACAGCATAGAGAAACTTTGGTATGTTAATAATTGGGATGCCTTAAAAGGGAAAAATACTGATGTATTAGTCTTATGATCTATTGGGGAATCAGCTTATGTGACAAAAGTCCATATTCATCAGTATTCTCCTATATTCCTCTATCCTTTTTTCTTTTCCTCCTTGAAGATCACACTTTTATCAAACCTAGAATCTCATACTCCTTTTTAAATAAGACCTTTTTATTAACTACTTTTATGTTGAAGGTGAAAATGAGGTTTACAATATCTGTCATCTTAGTTTTTGTTCAGTTTTGGGAAGGATATTACAAAAATTATAAACAGTGCCAGAATATCAATAATTTTCAAGTCAATTTGAGACATTTTCAGAGGCAATGAATAAGCATACCAACTCACAAGTTTCTAGGAACACAGAGAGATGAAACCCCAGCAGAAAAACAATTTATCAAAATTGGTAGGATGCAGGTAAAGCACTGCTCAGAGGGAAATTCATAGTTTTAAATGCTTACATTAGAAAGGAAATATCATTTAAAATCAATATAAAGTCTTCCACCTAAAAGTGGGTAGACAAAGAAGAGCAGAGCAAACACAAAATGTGTAGAACTAAAGAAATAATAAAGATCATAATGAAAATCAATGAAATAAAAAACAGAAAAAATTAACTAAAAGTTTGTTCTTTGAAAAGATCAAAAAAGCAATAAACTTTAAACTAAAATGATTTTAAGAAAAATATGACAACCTATTACCAAAATTAGGAATGAAATGAGGGACATCACTAAAGTGCTTAAATAATTTAAAACAATTAGGAAAGAATATTATGAATAACTTTATGCCAACAAATTGGATAAACAAAATGTACAAATTCCATAAGGACACAAATGGACTCAAGAAGAAATAGAAATCTGGATACACTAAAAAGAGGTAAAGTCATTAAATTAGTAATTAAAACTCTTTTTGTAAAGAAAAACTCAGGCTTAAATACCTTTACTTGGAGAACTTTTTAACCACTTAAAAAGAAAAAAGAAAAGGGAAAATTATAATCATGTTGCAACACAAAGCAAATAAACTTAGTATATATACATGCATACATATCGACGCACAAATGTTCAGCCTCAATTTCATTAAAAATACAAACTCAACAAGACAACATTTTGCTTATCAAATTACAAAATTTCAAAAATTATTAGACTTCTCTGTTCCAAAGTATAGTGGAGTAGATACTGCAAAGGCCATACTTACTGCAAAACTAATAGATCCCTACTAAAATCATTTTTATCGCATTTCTGATTCTCAGAAAATAAGAAAAATATCTAAAACGTCTTTTTACATACTCAAAACCACAAAAATGTGAACAAAATTTATTGTCTAGATCTCTAATTACATTAAAAACATTAACACATGATATAAGTGGCCAAAGGAAATAAATAGAAAAGAAAAAAGTAAACCCACAAAATTCTCATAAATTTCCATTTACTTAGAAAATGAAAAAGCAACTTCTCAATGACTCATGGGTCAAAGAAGAAATTATAATGGAAATAAACAAATAATTAGGCTTGAATGACAATCCAAATACTGCATGTACAACTTATGAAATGTGATTAAAGTGAACATTTATGGCTTAATGCTTATATTATAAAATAATATTTGATGTTAATTTATGAGCTGTGTCCTAGTTATGATGTTATAAAAAATAAAATACAAAATAAACCCAAAGAAGTTAGATGTAAAGGCATAATAAAGATAAAAGCAGAACTTAGTAAAAGAGAAAACAAAGATAATGTAGACAACTATACAAAAGAGACAAATCTTTGTTGAGACTGAAGAAGAAAACGAGAGGGCATGAATACATTAGGAATTTGAAAGGAGATATAAATCTAAATTCAGTTTACACTAAAAATAATGTGAGAACACAATCATAATTTTATGTGAATAAATTAAAAACTTTACACAAAATATATAAATCATAAGACTAGGTTTCAAACTTTATCTGTTTGATTTTTGAACGTATAATCTTTATCACAACATAATTGTGTCATAAGATTTGGATATATTTTCTTCCAAATCTTTACTTCCATCTATATCCATATATCAAAATAGTACAAAGTCTCAGCAGTCTGTGGCCAATGTGCAGTGGCATGTACATGCCTATAATCATATATAATACAGTCATGAATAAATGTCGTGAATTGCTCTCTAATATTTCAGAGGAGAGAACAATTACCTGTGAATTTAGGATGAGGTGAGAATTAGAAAAGAGTAAATGAGAAAGTAAGCATTTGACCTTGGAAAAAAATGTCTATAAAAAAGCCTATGTCAAATCAATAGAATGAGTAAGAAGATAGGAAATCTCATATTGTGGTGAATCATAGCATTGGTTCCCTAGAAGGCCTGTCTATTTGGATGTATATTTGGTGATATTAAAAGAAAACATTAGAATATTCCCAAAGTTTTGGATAATGTATAATCACAACCATACAAAAATATTCATTATTTCTAATGTTTATTAGGTATTAAGAGACAATTCTTTATGAATCTGTCACCTTTGTACACATCTTGGCATTAACAATCCATCTGCTCTAGAATTATCTTTTCAAGAATTGCATAAGGCATCCTTGGAAAGGTAGAGACAGTGACTCTCTCTGGGTCAAAATTATTTACAGTCCCAGGTAATAAACAGGGACATTTCCCATTCCCTGAATACGTTCAAGGTAATAAAGATGAAGATTTCTCCCTGCCCTTTCTGGAGATATTTGATTACATTCAAAGATAATAAAGAGGGGGAGAAGGACAGGTTTGCCAGCATTTCCTGTATAATATCAGAGTTTCCTAATCTCAAGGTTCCTCTTTTTCATGTCCAGCCACGGCGTATGCAGGCAACACCTGAGCCTTATCACATTGCTCCATGGGAATTAGGGCTTAGGGAAATGACAACAGTGGTTGCTATTGCTGTAAATAATGAAACTGTCTAAATCCATTTGTACTTATTGTCTCCTTGCCAGCTGAATCTATGAGGTGTGGCAGGCCAACCTAGCAGTTGCCACCATGCTGCTGCTTAGGAACAGCTTGACTGATTGACATTAGGTTGATTTTTCCAAACTCTAGAGTAGTGGGGAAATAAATTAATTGATGTGGAGCTGGGAGAGAAATACAGATAAACACCCACCAAATATAATTTGCCAAGAATATTACATTGTATATTTAAGTCATCCTTATTAACAGTTAGCTTATATTCCATTTTAGTTCTTCCTAAAAATTGGATGTATTAACATTCATCAGCTCTAGATCCCATCTTACATAAGGTACAGGTACTTTGATATCATTAAAGTCACATGAAAGATTTATGTTACACAAGAAGCTTATGGCTTCATTCCATGGCTTAACTTCATTTTCCTACAGTGTCGGTTTTAAAATTATAAAGCAAAATTTTACAAAGGTGTGGAAAAGATAGTGGAGCATTTTGGCTTTATGGTTATGTAGTTTTTTTGTTGTCATATAGTTTCAAAATATCAAATGAAAATTTGGTTGCCAATGACACTTATCCTTTTAGTGTTTTTGTGAATGAGATTTAAATTTTAGGGAGATCAAAATTTTCTCATTAATGTGTCCAAAATTAGTAATCTATAGATTACCATAGACCTTATATTCAGAACAAAATTAAAAAGTCTGTCTCAATGTGAATACAGTAAGTATAGTTCTCTTGTTTGATTAAATAATTGTATATCACACGTTTTTGTAGAATTTAAAGACTTGTCCTCCAGGTCCTCCAGGTCTGATTTCTTAAAGGTTTTCCATAGCTTAGCTCTGCTTTTTGGATAAAGAACAGAGGGAAGAAGTAAATTATTAGAAGGATACACCTGCAAAAAGTGTTATAAATTAAAATATACTTTCTTTGATAAAATTATAATTTCAACACTATATAATTACTATACCTAAATAAGTGAAAAATAACTGATAGTCTAGTTAGTAAATGGAAGGTAGAGGTCCCTCCTAATAGCTGTTAGTACGAAATCTGGGATCCTGGATGGTTTAATCTAACATAAGTATTCATTTTAAATGACAATTATAAAAGTTCAATGAAGCTTACTACTAATAAGATAAATAAAACCAAATCCCTCTCCCCTGCCAAACACACGCATTGGCACAGAGGGCTACATCTTTAGAAACTACTGCTACCACAGTATTTTCCTCAATAGACACTGATGGTGAAATCCAAAATATAGGAATCTGTGCTGAGCGGGTGTTATGGGTTTAACATTGTTGTGGAGTAGAAACCTAATGCAGTAGACATTTAAAACAAAGTCCTTGCTTTTAAGGAAGTTATTAGATAGTTGATCCAATTGCTATGAATCAATAATTTGTAATATAGTAAAGCACAGAGATTGAAAGTCTTGGATATAATCCCAGTTTTGTTATTCACAATTTCGTTGTCATGACTGAGTCACTGTCTTATGATTTATCATTGATTAAATTGTACAAACTGTCTCATGTGGGAGTTTAAGAACTCATTCATGTACTTATTACGTCAACAAATTTGTTTAATGGCTACTCAGTATCAGACACTGTTCTGGCTGCTGAGATTACAGCAGTAAAGAAAATAGCAAAGTCTCTGCTTTCATAGAACATTCATTAAAGTAGATTAAAACAGAAAATTGGTTGAAGCATTCATTAAAGTAGGTTGAAACAGAAAACAAGTACTTATGTGTCAGATGATGGCAAATGTTATGAAGAAAAACAGAGCAGAATAAGTGGATGGTATAATGAAGCCAATGTTAGGCTCAAACTCACCATGTTTTTTCTGTGACTTGAATATTCAACTACCAACTGCTATAAATTCAATGTTATTGCCTGTGAAGTATTATCACATATTCATTCATCAATACAGTCTGCGGATATTTAGTAAAAACCTAGTATGTGTAAGATATTATGTCTGTCATTATTTTTATATGAGTGATGTCAATTACTCTTTATTGAATAGATTTTGAAATAACGATTCTCTGACATAACAGTATATGTGGACTATATATATATATAGTTACATATTTTGTTATGAATCATGTACTTAGTTGCAATTGTGTCACTGTGCTATAAGTGGTATAAAATTGCCTGTAAAATATATTAAGTATGATGCATAGCAGAAAATAAATCTTTCATATGTTTATGCATACTTAAATAAAAGGTTTGTCAGTTAGTACATAGTGGTATCAGTTAGAAATTTTAAATGATATGCATAATGCATAATAATATTTTTGCAACCAGGAAAATCTTCACATGTACTTATGAGTTGACTGTATGTCACTTTGCCTTTATATCAATACCACATGCTATTCATCACATCAACTAATACTTTACATCATCAGGAGTAAGATCTAAAGTTAACTTGTATTTCCTTTGGTAGGAGCACAGTTTCCTTCACAAATATTAAGATACATATTTAGAACATCCCAAATCTGACTTCTTAATGTTGTGGATGGCCTCCAAAGTTACATTCTCTTGTTACTAAGGATAAGAAGTTTTAGGTGCAGATAGTATTAATATTTATTTACATAGATTTTCACTCTTCAGACTATGTGATCAATAAATGTATAAGATATATACGCAATTGTTTTTGTGCTCCACCTAGAACTCCCTGTCAGTAAAGTCCATCCTTTGGCATTGTTGGAGAAGCTAGTCCACTAGAGCTTCTCAGAGCTTCTTGTCCTGGGCAGGAAATAATTTGACAATCTGGTCTAGGGACAGATCTAGAACTCTGCCTGTTGAGTAAGTGCTCAACAAATACGTGTTGAATCAGTGGATAATTACGGGTTAATTATGTTTGATGGCTCAACTCAGAAACTTTAGCCAATGTTTGTAGCATTGTTTCTATGGAGAAATTAATTCCTTCCTGCTGATTTATCAATTTTGAGACCAATATAATCAGAAACTAAAGTCTATCTTTCAGTAAGTGACAAATAAAATGATGTCACAATGTATGAAAATCCCACTGCAATTGCAAACATATTAGCGTTAATGAGAAGGAGAAAAAGGAAGTTGCCATCAACAAATATTTATACCTGTGGCTTGGCTTATCTAACTAGGGCATTCAATAGTCTTTGGAGAATTCAAATCGCTGTGGGGGTATTTTACACATAATGGACATATTTGGGGTTGGAGGTGGAGTTCTAGACTAATGAACACAAAATGGTATTCAAAGGTCTTAAAGATTTGTCTCCTACCTACATGTCTCTTTCCTACTTATATTTCTATAGTACCAAATTTGTGTATTTATCCAAACAAACCTTACCGTGTCATGACCCTGTGCCTTGCACATATCTTTTGTCTCTCATCATCATAAACTCCTATTTATTCTTAAAAACCCAGTTTCTGTGTTTACTTCTTCTATAAAGCCTTTCTTGATCCTATTCTTCAAAAAAGTTAACGCTTTTCTTATCTTTGTGGCATTTATATGTTTAATATAATTTCTTATTGTACTCATCAAACTATATGACAAGCATGGTCA
This sequence comes from Diceros bicornis minor, assembly GCF_020826845.1. Classification (NCBI taxonomy): domain Eukaryota; kingdom Metazoa; phylum Chordata; class Mammalia; order Perissodactyla; family Rhinocerotidae; genus Diceros; species Diceros bicornis. Next base: position 36,546,619 of record NC_080742.1, read on the forward strand.
GATGTTATTTTTCTTCTCAGACCATGATCTTATTGGCCCTTTTATATGGCTGAAGTATATGGAACTACCATTTTTTTCTAAATCAATTTCATATGGCTCAATCTAATATTAGCAACATAATTATAACATAATATATACATAAAATATATATAATATACACTTAACATATATATAACACATAATATATAAGCTGTATAAAATTTTACATATATATATAAATAAATATAAATAAATAAATATATATAATGCTTCTAATTGAATCAAAGGTGGTAAGATAAGTTTCAAATGCTGAGGCACTTATGACCTTTTCCTGAATTTGAAAACTGAAAGACGTTTTGAAGTCCAATTCTGACGAGATGTTGGTGATGCTGGTATTAGACACCTTGTCGATGATTCCAGGTAGGAGAGCAAAGCATGAAATGAAGTGCTGACAATTGCTATACTAGATCTATGAGAATTGTAATTTGTTGCCTGTTGAAGGCTTGTTATGAGCAGCTATAACTCTTATCCAAAATACCAGTCTAGAATCTAGGTCTTAAAAATTGTTCATTTATATCTTGGGTTCACTATGTTCATTTATATCTTGCTGGTTGGGACCTTATAGTCTGCAGATGTCCTAGGCAGCACAGTGATGTTTTTTGATTGTGGTAGATATTGGTTGATAGAAAAGGATAAAAAACACACAGTAAGGTGTATGTAGTAACAGTTTAAAGAAAAAATACTCTCTAGTGACCTTTCCCCACCCCATCCACCTTCCGCTAGGCAGGTAATAAAAGGGTAACTATTTTATTTCATTATTCATGATAAATATTTGTCAACATCACATACGCCCTTTGGAAAATAACACTCCTTACCAATTAAAAAAAAAAAAACTATTGAAGGGCTGGCCCCAGGGTCTAGTGGTTAAGTTCAGCACACTCCTCATTGGCAACCCATCTGGCATGGACCTACACTGCCCGGTGGCCATGCTGTGGCGACGTACATACAAAATAGAGGAAGATTGGCACAGTTGTTAGCTCAGGGCGAATCTTCCTCAGCCAAAAAAAAAAAAAAAAAAACTATTGAAAAATCTACAAAATTCTTAGGAGAAATTTTAACTTACAAACATACCAAAATTTTTCTAAGTATAATTGGGCACTTGAAGAACAAGCTTTTAATACTGCTTTCTCAATATGGCTTACCCTTTTCTTTTGACAAAAGAAAGTAATAAACATCCTGTGATCTATGCAATCGATGGTCATTGGCAAACCTGGCCTTAAAAGCATTAGCCAATATTAGAGAAGAAAACAAAAGTAAAAGAAAGGATTTGTGTTTGCACCTACCAGCTGCTTTTACTATAAGGAGAGTCAAAGTAGTCGATACGGAAGCTACCAAAAAATAGCCAGTCCCTTTTTACTTCACATGAGCTGTCATTAAAAAGAAAAAAGAACTCAAATTACTAGGTATTTAATTTCTCATTCATTCATTTTTTTCAAACATCATTTATTGGTGGTCTTTTTCCACCTGAAATGAATTAACAGCGACCAGCTATACCCTTTCACCTGAAAATACTAAAAACTGGAAACAATGCATGAAAAACTGGTTTTCAATACACTTGACATCATGCATTTCTTCTAATTTGGCACTTTCAATTCATAATTGAAACTCTCAAATCAAAAAGTCACTACAATAGTAAATTTGGAAATCACAGATATACTTTCTGAATCATAACTTGCAGTTGGTAGCAGCCTACTGTTAAAAGATTTAGCACTAAGGAGAAACAGTTAAAGAACACAAAAAAGCTGAAAAATAAGAGTTAGTTTTACCACCAGCCAACTTCAAAATCATCATCATTTTTGCCAGCTCATCCTTAGTAGCGTCCTTTCTTAACATGAGTAGCTGGATTTCTCATGAGAGTTTCTTTTGGTAACTCTGAATTCAACGTCTTTTGCCACAAAGATGCTGTTCTGGGGGAATGAAGAAGATAAAAATAAAAAATAAATAAATAAAAGGCTATTTTGACTTTAGATATGAAAGCTATTTTAAAACACGTGAGGTCATAATTGGTTAATTGGCACTGGTAACTTATTCAGGCAGCTATGAACTGAGACTGTTTTAAACGTTCTACTCAGGGCCTCATCCCGCATGCACAAGGGACAGAGACCATGAACTAAAAGAAAGCTACAGTGTTCTCTCTCCTCTGGCTGAGTCTCAGCATTTTGTGGAAGCTGCTTAAAGAATCAAGCATCAAAAAAAGGATGACTTGGGAGCTTATTTTGTAGAGAGGGTTATGGTTTAGTAGAAGCTTAGAATGGAATACAGTGGCCTTGTGTTAAGCCCTATAGCAGAGGCATCTCTAATTATTTATATCCTGCTGTTAAGCATAAAACAGGCTTGACTGCCCTTACAACAGCTGCAGTCTCACCACGTGTGCGGCACCATGAACTTTATGTGTGAGCTCTCCTGAAGAGCTTTCCGGGGCATGGGGCACTACAAGCAGGTAGAATCATTGTCAGAAGAGCCTTCTGAAGAGTCCTGGTGCATTGGCAGCAATTAATGCAGGTGGTATTTTAGACAAGGGAGCTAATGAGCTTTAATATGCATGCAGGTGAGGGAGTGCTGAATCAGTAGAGCCATTAATGAACCTATGACAGCCTAATTAGCTACAATTTAAAATCTATGGAATCTAATCAGAGGAGCTGAACACTGCTGCAAATCTGTGTATGAATGAGTCTTTCTAAATACTCCAATCTGTTGCTTAGTCACTGATTGATAGTAATTGCTTTTTTCCCTCTATTGTGTATAGGAAAATGCCCAATTTTACTCTGATAGGGGAGGACACAACATTGAAGTTAAATGCCTAAGATGTTTAGCTGCTTAAGTTTAATCACTGAATGTTTAAAAAAAAATCAAAGTAAAATTAATTTTCAACTCTGAATATAGATGATTAAAAATGTACCACCAACTTCTTATATATTGGGTTGGCAAAGACTTCATAGCTGTTAATCAACTCCAAATAGCGTATCTGAAAAGCAAGCAAAGATGATACAACATGCAAATGCATAAAATGCATTTATTAATCCATAATTTGTTTCAAAAGGACTTATTTGTGTTAGTTATCAGAGATAACAGGGCAAAAATAGTTTTATTCAATGCTTGAGATAAGAAATAGTTTTCTGAGGTTAACACAATCTATTAAACGTCCTATTTTAAAGTGGCTGAACTAAAGTGTCCTTCCAGACGTTGAGAATAATTCTATGAAGGTGTGAGGTGATACTGTTTTGTAGCACCCATTTGGTAATAACTGACGTATAAAAGGTACAAGCAGTTTTTCTACTCTGACATTTCCCCCTTATATAGCACAATTCATCTGAGAACCTTAAAGAACTTTGTAGGCTGTGATTTATTGAGTCTTACAACACCACTGGAAGACAGGTCAGTGCGGCTGTCTCGTTTTAGAGGCAGCGCAACTGAGTTCCGTTTGCTGAAGGTCACAAGTGAGTCAGTGGAAGAACTATAAAAAGAGCTCCGAAAAAGCCCAAGAAAGCTCCTCTCGTACTTTTTCCATTTGATAAATGGTACATCTCGCAATTCTGACATTTCAGAGAAAAATCTATGTATCTAATTTTTGAATATCAATTGAGAAAAAATCCTTGGAATGCAGACTTATAATTGTGAGTTATTTTTAACTGTTGATATTTGATGCATAGGTATGATATTATCAGTTAACAACTAAATGAAGAGAAATACCGCATTTCCTCATTGGTGTCAATAGAAGTTATCTTAGATTAACCACGAGGTACTGAGGCTAAAGCCTTTTTAAAGAAGATAAAAATTAAAGCTTTCTGTAGCCAGAAACATCTAAAAAGAAAGAAAGAAGAGAGGGAGGGTGGAAGGCGGGAAGGAGGAAGGGAGAAGGAGAGAAAGAACACGCACACCACACGCACATAAACACATCCACCAAAGAACTTCAGATGAGATGGCTTACTAAATAGGTGCTGCTGACAGAGAAAAGATGTGCATAATCCATTAAACTTGATTTTAGTGGAATCTCTGTCTATAAAAAAAGAGAAAGAGAAGAATGTGAAAGGATACAGACAACTCAAATGATATGTTAAAACAGCTTTAGATTATGTGCTAGCACTTCTGCACATCCTTTTTGCTAGTTACAAAAAGGTACTGCAAGGGCAATTTTATGAAATCTGGTATTTAAATGAAATTCACTTGATCCCTGGTCCAATGGATTCTTTTTTCAAGTTCGACAATATTATGACAATATTATATTTTCTCTTGTGTCAACCATTATGCATTAAATTTGTGAGCAAAATAATCTCCAAAGCAAATATTTTTTAAATTCCTGCTGATGTGAGAGTGTTTACAAAGGTCCATTTTCTTTGAAATAGCCAAAAAACAATGTTGTCAAAAGTTTGATATGTTAATGAATAAAACTTTATACCACCCAACATGATACATCTTATTCTTAAATCCATCAAATTTGATCACTGTTTTTTTTTAAATTTAGATAGCAAGAATAAACAACCCCTATATCCTGTTTTGTTTTCATATGCTGTGATGTAATGTCAGTTAACTGGAAAGTGTTCTATTGTGTCTTGGGGTTGATTTTTCTTTTTATTATTTTTGTGCATGTAATGTGAGAGTAATTTTTCTTGACTAGCTCTCTGAGTAGCTTCTTTAATAAGGTATTATATGTATTATTAGATGTGACCATGTATGTAATATTGGACTGAGTCCATCTAAATTTGATAGGTAAAACTGCCACATGCATTTCAGCAGTCTGGCAAGTTGGAGTTGGGAGATTTCACGTAAAACACTGTAAATGTATTATTACTTGTGTTATTTGTATAATTTGCATTTTTCCAATAAAAACAAATACAAACATTTTATACCATCATTATTTTAAAGACGGCATTTGTTCTAATTACAATAATATTAAACTTCAATTTACAGTAATGAACACCTTATAGAAATGTACATTAATTTAGTATGGTATAGGAGTGCGTTTGTGATCAGGAATTCCTTATACCACTCCTGTTTCTTTCCCTTCCTTTCCTTTGAATAACAACCGATGTCTTATGTTCTCTTCACATCAGCCACCTGAGCTGTGTACTCTTGGAACAGTTACTTAATCTCTCTAGCCTCAATATTCTCATCTGTAAAAGGATATTATAGTATTATCTTCTTCAATGTGTCAAGAGGAATAATTGAAATTAAATACCATAAAACTTGTACATACTAAGAGCTAAACACAGATTGTATATATATTTTTAAAAATTGTACTCAGTTCTAGGAATAGCAGGTCTTTAATAAAAAAGATGCAATTTCTGCTTCAAGGAGATTATACATACATATGATGACAGTAAGAGAGAACTTGAATTAGATGTTTTTATATATAATTTTGTCCATGTCATCTTTAAGCTACTGGTTCCAAACCAATAAACACACTCTTAAAATATTCAGGCTCAAATAGTACTTGGGGATGCAACCATTATACATACAAGAACAAATTAGTACTTGGTGGTAGACCATTCTACACATTAAAAATATTTCATTCAGTGGGCCAATTTTCTGGGACTTGATTTAATTTTGAAAAGCATAATGATTTAAATATAAGTAGTGAAAAGATTCATTATATTCATGAATCAATTAGTTGTATTAAGATCTTTTTTGGATGTAGATTAAGCTACTTGAGCTGCTAGGTTCAGATATGTCTGAATGTGAAAATTTGGTTATATTACAATCTTCAAAGCCTCTCATGTTTTATTGAAAATAATTTTATAGCTAAGATTTTATTCTCATTCTGAATATTTAGGATATCAATATGAGTTATTATGCTTTATCAACATAAAGCATTTTAAATTTTTTGAAAGTAGAGACTCTGCCTAGTATAGTTCTATTCATTCAATTAATTATCCAATACAGATATTTAATACAAGAATATATACATCACTGGGAAAACATTTATTGTCTTCTTACTATATGCCAGATACTGTGCTACGTAATGGGTATATAGAGGTCAACAAAACAAACAGGATGGATCCCTTCATAGAGGTGATAAATAATAAATTACTAATTTAAAAAATACTTTTAAAGTCAAGTTCAGACTACAGTTAGGGAACCTAACCTGGATAGCAGTGTCAGAGATGGCCCTCTAAGAATAAATGAACAGTTGAATTAATCTTATGAAGAGTTGGTCAGATGTTGGTCTATGCAAAGAGAATTACATACGTGAATACCATGAAAGTGGAAAAATCTATACACAGCAAGGAACTAAATGAAGACTAACATGGCAAAACAGAAAGGAGGAGAGAGGAATACAATATATAATTGATGAGTTCAATAGATGACATATCATGCAGCAACTTCTTGAACCAGTTAAGAATTTTAGATTTGTGCTAAGTGGGAAAAATCACTTGGAAAGATTTTAAAGGTGGAATTTATATAACTTGGTTTACATTAAAAATTTTGTCTGCGAGAAACAAACTAAGCCCAAAGTTAGTAGTAGGAAGCAAATAACAAAGAGCAAAAAAACATGAAATAGAGACTAAAAACACAATGGAAAAGAATAATGAAACTAAAGGGGGGGGCGTGGTTGAAAAAGATAAAATAGACAAACTTTTAGCTAGACCTACCAAGAAAAAAAGAGAGAGAACTCAAATAAATTAAATCAGAAACAAAGGAGGAGACATTACAACAGATACCACACAAATACAGAGTTCTAAGAGACTAGTAGGAACAATTATACACCACCAAATTGGACAACCTAGAAGAAACGGATAAATTCCTAGAAACTATAACCTACTAAGATTGCATCATGAAGACACAGGAAATCAGAATAGACCAATTACTAGTAAGGAGATTGAATTAGTAATCAGAAAACTCCCAAAAAGAGAAGTCCAGGAGCAGATGGCTTCACTAGTGAATTTTACCAAACTCGTAAAGAAGAATTAATGTCTATTCTTCTCAAACTCTTCCAAAAAAATAGTAGAGGAGGGAATACTTCCAAATTCATTTTTATGGGCCCAGCATTACCCTGACACCAAAGCCAGAGAAGAACACTACAAGAAAAGAAAATTACAGTCCAACATCCCTGATGAACATAGCTGCAAAAATCCTTAACAAAATACTAGCAAACCAAATTCAATAGCACGTTAAAAGGATCATACATCCTGATCAAATGGTATTTATTCCAGGGATACCAAATGGTTCAACATCTGCAAATCAATCAATGTCATACATCATATTAATAAAATGAAGGATAAAAATCATATGATCATCTCAAGAGATGCAGAAAAAGCATTTGGCAAAATTCAACATCCTTCATGATAAAAACTTTCAACAAACTGAGTATAGAGGGAACATACCTCAACATAGTAAAGGCCACATACGACAAACCCACAGATAACATCATACTTAACAGTGAAAAGCTGAAAGTTTTTCCTTTAAGAACAGGAACAAGACAATAATCCTACTCTTGCCACTTTTATTCAACATAGTACTGGAAAGCCTAGCCAGAACAATTGGTAAAAAAACAGAATATAAATGCATCCAAATTGGAAGAGAAGAAGTAAAATTGTCTCTATTGGCAGATGACATGAAATTATATATAGAAAATCTTAAATACTCAAAAAAAACTGTTATAACTTACAAATGAATTCAGTAAAGTTGCAGGATACACCATCAATATACAAAAATCGGTGTGTTTCTATACACTAACAGTGAACTATCAGAAAGAGTAATTAAGAAAACATTTACATTCGCGTCAAAAAGAATAAAATACCTAAGAATAAATTTAACCAAGGAGGTGAAAGACCTGTACACTGAAAACTTTAAGACACTGATGAAAAAAATTGAAGATGACACAAATAAATGGAAAAATATCCCATGCTCATAGATTGGTAGATTTAACATTGTTAAAATATCCATACTACTCAAAGTGATCTACAGATTCAATTCATTCTCTATGAAAATTCCAATGGCATTTTTCACAGAAATAGAATAAACAATCCTAAAATTTGTGTGGAACCACAAAAGACCCTGAAGCAATTTTGAGAAAGAACAAAGCTGTAGGCATTACGCTTCCTGATTTCAAACTATTATTATAAAGCTACAGTAGTTAAAACAGTGAGATATTGGCATAAAAACAGACATGTAGACCAATGGAAGAGAATAGAGAGCCCAGAAATATATATATATATATAGTCTATTAATTTATAACCAAAAAAACAAGGCTATACAATGGGGAAAGAAAAGTCTCTTCAACAAATGGTGCTAGGAAAACATGACAGCCATGTGCAAAAGAATGAAACTGAACCCTTCTCTTACACCGCATAAAAAAATCAACTCAAAATAGATTAAAGACTTGAACATAAGACTTGAAATTATAAAACTCTTAGAAAAAAACATAGGGGGTGGGTTCTTTGACATTGTTCTTGGCAATGATTTTTTAAATTTGACACCAGAAGCAAAGGCAACAAAAGCAAAAATAAACTACATCATACTAAAAAGCTTCTGCACAGCGAAGGAAACCGTGAATAAAATAAAAAGGCAATATACCCCAAAAAACCTAAAATAACAATGCAAGATATTTTAAAAATCTTAATTTTATAAAAGCCTTAATTTGAAGCATTTTTTCATACATAAAAAAAATCTCACAGTGTCTATCTTGAATACATTTCTATCTGTAAAGTGAAGTTATTCGACCCATATATTGGGAGTTAAACCCAGAAAGGTGAGGCAACTTGCCTAAGGTCAAATGGACATTCATTGACCATGTCAGATGATTTAACCCTTGGCCCAAGTCCTTCTGTCACTACACACTGCCTTGTTATCTTCTCTAGTTTCCTATAAGAAGATAGTGATCAAAATGAGACAAGGACACAGATGTTCTCACAAACAAGGGTATGTTAGTTCATTGGTGAAGGTCTATTGATAGTATTGATTTTTTTTCCAGTTGGCATGCAACATTTTAATCTGATAATATCAAAACTGGTTTGTAAAACAGACCTATAAAAAAATTGCCAAATTGAAAAATAGTTATTTTATCAGAATTACTGAGGTCAGAAGCCATGGATATTATGAAAAATTTGATTGAAAGTATCTAACTTTGAAAAGTTGCCTTCGTCTAACAAAAATGAAACCACAGACGTACCAGACTGCCACTGCGTGGACTCTCATTCGTTTTTTTAAATTTTTGCTTCGCTTAGATGTGAAGATACCCCGTGTGACAGAGCCATCTCATACTGAAGAGTCAGCACTGCTGTTGCCATTGAAAGAGCTATATTGAGAACCTTATTATGCTCATCTGAAAAGCAAAATCAGTGATTATGAACAACTTACAGGACAGCTGAAAGTAGTTAAATCATTTACTTGTAATACTCCCAAGATCTTAAAATGCTACAATATATAAAACACATTCAGTCACTGCAGCACTTCTACACTCATATGAACCCTTTTGAATCTCTGGGTGCTTTTCATTTAATCCCTTTCTCTTTATTCTATTGTAAGATAAAAGTATTCACAAGTAGACAGTTTCCTACTTTTTGCTTTGATTTAGAGGTTTAAATTCATACACTATTTTCCATCCAGAAAAACAAGCACAGTTTAACAAGAAGTCTTCTTATGAGATATTGTTTATTTAGTCTTGAAAGTCCCACTTTACTCTATAGGTCTCCGGAAATGTGGTCAAGTCCTGGCTGGGTCACTTGGCTGCAGGACCAGGAAATTCACTTATCCTAAACTGACTCAGTTTCCACTAGAAAATGGAGCATAATAGTCAAATATACTCTACCTACTTACCAGTATTGTACTGCAGGTCAAAAGTGAGATCAGAAGAGAAACAATTTGTATGATGGTTAAATGTTCTAGAGTCTAAGACATGAGTTTGAATCCTGGATTTGTCACCAACTGTTGAGTACTTTTGGGCAAGATTTTCTAATTTCTTTTAAGCCACAGTTTCTTTTTCTGTAAAAAGGAATAATTAAACACTTGCCTCATAAAGCTGTATGGACGTTTAAACGGTAGCACAGATTTAAAGCTACAGGCCTGCAGACACCTGTGTTCCGTGCCTCTCTCACCTGTTCAAGCATTGTGCATCAGTCCAGTAAAGGAGTGCTGTGATTTAATCATTGTCTTGGCTTTCACTACAAACTTCAAGAGATATCTGTCACCAGTCACCCCAAGCCTTTTGGCTTGAACTCATACCCAGTATCCTTGTAGTAGAGCCAAAGAGTTATTTCCTGTGTCATATCTCTGTAAGAGATACTACCAGAATTCCCAGCCTCCTAGATCAATCGTCGTCATCATCATCATCACATCTTCAAGACCCTTGGGGCTCTGAACATCCACTAATTAGACCTAATTTTTAGGTCTTTTATGCCCTTGCAAACTTTTCCAATGTGCCTTCTTGAGTCGCCATCTGTCATTGAGGCTGAGATGTGATGATAGTGGTCCTCCTTTTCTACAATGCCATTTCCAAATTATTTCTCTTTCCTCCTTGTTTGGAAACCCCTACCCCCAAAGTTCTTTATCCTTACCATAATCCATACTACTGAACTGAGTGCATTTCCATTAATCATTACCCCTACTCTCACTGCATATCCAGCTGTATTTCCATGATCTTTCACAATGAACACTTCTTTGCATCCAGCCTCAATCTCCTTGCCCTGTTCTCCCTGTCCTATACTCCCTGGATTCATCTACTTGATATCTGCACCTATGCAGCTGCCGTAAGTTAGACAGAAACTTACAAGTGTGTTGACTGGTCTCATTTTAAATAATTGCCATCAATCTCAAATAGGCATCCAACAGCCTCCTATATGCCCATTAAATTTCTCTGTATTTGCACTTTCACCCCACAAAGTGATCATTTCAGATATTCTCAGTCATTAAATCTCTATCCACCTCAATCATACACACACCACTCACACATACCAATATACTTGAGCACACACACACTTGCAGCCAATGAATTGGTTTTCATTTTTCCTCAAGAAAGAGAAGTATTATTACATAAATTCCCTTAACTTTCCATTTTCAAATCTACAATTTCCCAATATCCTTATTCATATTCTTTCCATTCCCTCCAATTATGTTGGATAAAATATTCCTAATCCTATAAAAATGTCTCATCTTTTCAAGGTCTTCCTTCATTCTTACAAACTTCAACAGCATTACAGGTTGATAACCTCAATTTTATCTCCAGGCCTGGCCAATGCTGCGTGAGTAGTTCACCTCTTTTGGGTGGCTTTGCCCCTGATAGGTCCTGTCACAGCCTAATGCATATAACTACAACTGCCTGATGGAAGGACCTTCCTTCAGGGGCAGGGGTGGCTTCATTCTAAGTACGCAGTCATACGGAGCCTTGTACTTAGGAAGGTCTCATACTTGATTTAATGCTCTGCTGTCATCATTTTGAAATTCTTAATAATTTATGAACAAAGGCCTCATATTTTTATTTTACACTGGGCCCTACACGGTAACTGACCAGTCCTACCAACAGGTACTTCAAATTTAATATGGCAAAAATAGAAGACTTGATTTTCACCCGCCAAACCAATTACTCCTCTATTTATTCTATTTCTACAACTGCCAACAATACCAATTTAGCTGCTCAGGTGAAAATCTAGAAGTCATACCGGATGTTTTCCTCTTTTCACCATTCAATATGTCAAAATGTTCTATCTGTTCTGCATCCACATTTTATCCTATTGTTCTGTACAATATACCCAATTTCTCCATTACTGCACTCAACGGAGAAAATTGGTTGTACTGGATATTGCAATAGCCTTCTAACTTGACTCCCTTTTCTGCTCTTAAATTTCTATACTTCATTCACCACAAAGCAGCCAGAAACATCCATACAAATTGTAAATCAGATAATATCATTCCCCTGCTTATTCTCCTGTGTTTTCCCATTGTACTTAAAACAAAAAGAGAATTACTTTTTATTGCCCTGCATGATTTGTCATTGCCTACCTTTTTGCCCTCATTATTTTCTTATTTTCTCTCACTGCGCACCAGCCACAAAGGTCATCTTTCTCTTTTGTGTATAGCAAACTTGTTTTTGGCTCAAGGCATTTTTATTTGCTGGTTTGTTTGTATGAAATGTTCTGTCTCTGATATGTGCATGTCTGTCTTTACCTCGTCCTTCACATCTCAACTCATACAGTACTTATTCAAAGAGATGTTCCCTGACAACATTGTCTAAATTAGCACCTGTTCCACCACTCAGGATACTTTTGTTCCTTTTAAAAATATTATTGACTATATTCCAATTTATCTTGCTCATGTATGTACTTATTTATTTTACTCTCTCCTCAAGAATGTAAACTACATGAGAGAAGAGATCATGTACGTGCAATGTCTGCATGCCTAGGATAAGATATTTGTTGAATGTATTGGAATTATGGCACTTAGAACAATGTCTACCATATATTAAGTGTTCAATAAATGTCATGTATTATTATATTAATTGTTTTTTTATGTGTAGAAGAATTTTTTAACTTGAAAACATTATAAAAGTTATGTTCAATAAATGTCATGTATTATTATATTAATCGTTTTTATTACGTGTAGAAGAGTTTTTTAACTTGAAACCATTATAAAAATTATATTAGAGGGGCTGGCCCTGTGGCTTAGTGGTTAAGTGAGTGTGCTCCACTACTGGCAGCCCGGCTTCGGATCCCGGGTGCACACCGACGCACCGCTTCTCCGGCCATGCTGATGCCACATCCCACATACAGCAACTAGAAAGATGTGCAACTATGACGTACAACTATCTACTGGGGCTTTGGGGAAAAAAAAAGGAGAGGTATTGGCAATAAATGTTAGCTCAGAGCTGGTCTTCCTCAGCAAAAAGAGGAGGATTAGCAAGGATGTTAGCTCAGGGCTGATCTTCCTCATAAAAAAACAAAACAAAACAAAAACAAACAAAAAATTATATTAGAATTGATTTTTATATGTAAAATTATAGGAGTACTAAGGGTTCTCAAATTGGTATTTATTAGTAGTATGTAATATGTGTTTCTTAATCTTTAGGCACCTATACTCTAATTTTTTCATAACAAATTTTGCTCTTATTTGTTGTAAGATCTCATTTGTTTAATGAAGTAAAAAATTAAAATAGCAACCAAACATTAATGTGGAGAAGCACTTTCAGAATAATAGAGTAAGGACTTCCAAAACTGTGCTACTACATTAAAATAACAGTATCACTGGCAAAATATGTCAAAATCAACTTTTTTTTAGAACTCTGGAAATTAACGAATGGCTTATAAATGTCCAAGGAGTGTTTATTCAAGGAAGGTAGCTGAATCCTGAAAAGAGCAATGAATTTTGTGGGGTTTAACTTGCACTGTTCCCATAACCCACTTTCCAGCACCACGTACCCCTGAAAACCGAAAGGTTCACAAAAGTAGTTGTGGAGGGTGAAAACTGTGATTGGAGCTCCCATGGGTTTTCCCACGCAAAACCCAGGGATTCTCAATACTTGACCTTTGTGGCAGCTCCTTGGAGTTTTATTTGACATGACTTAGAGCTCAATTTGTGAGAACAGATGATCTACAAGATAATTGTGAAAAAAAAAATCAGTGAAAATTACTTATATTTGCAGTTGTCTATGGCAGCAGACCCATTGGGGCAAATAAGAGGCTGACCAAAAAACTTAAAAGGAAAAGATGTATACTAAGATGTTATAGGGGACTTTGAAAAAGCTTGACATATTCCTGAGAATATAGAAGACTACATCCATATGCAGGGCTGTGCACATGGCCAGGAATGTTCTGAGAAGGCCATAATGTCTCAATAATGACAGCTCTTGATGCATTACACAATCAGGAAGTGAAGGCTAAGCAGAATTGTAAACTTCTGGAACACTGAACTCATGCCATAATACAAATGCACAGAACCCCTGGGCAAAGGCTGAGAGACTTATCGGTTCAAGGAATTTAAGGAAATTTGTGACCAATCACTAGCTGACCATTGAGCTAACCAAGCCAAGACTTTACTCACCACATATGAGAAAGAATATAGGCTTTACCGAATTAGATCAGAGTGTCACTAAACAAACAGTGAAAACAATCCACCCAGGAGGGGCAGATCTGATTTCTAGAGTTGCTACATTATATTATTTAAAATGTTCAGTTTTTGACCAAAAAATATGAGACACCCAAAGAAACAGAAAAATTGGTATTTTTCATACCCAGGAAAATTGGTATAATTCATACAAAGGAAAAACAAGCAGTCAATAGTAACTGTCCCTGAAGAAGTCCAGACATTGGACTTACTAGACAAAGACTTTAAATAAATTATTATAAATGTATTCAAAGAACTAATGGAAACTACCTTTAAATAATTAAAGGAAAGTATAAGAATGATATGTCAGAAAAGACAGAATACCAATAAAAAGATTGAAATTACGAATAAAGAGGAATTTTGCAATTAAAAATTACAATAAGTGAAATAAAAAATTCACTGTAGGAACTAAACAACAGATTTAAACCAGCAGAAGAAAGAATCAGCAAACTTTTAGATTTGATATTATACAATCTGAGGAACAGAGAGAAAAAAGAATGAAGAAAAATGAACAGAGCTGCAGACCCATGGGACTCCATTAACCATACAAACATATACATAATGGGATTACCAGGGGAGGAAAAAGAGAAAGGGGCAGAAACAATATTTGAAGAAATAATGTCTTAGAACTTCCCAAATTTGCTGAAAAACATTAATCTACACATCCAAGAAGTTCAATGAACTCAAAGTAGGATAAACTTAAAGGGATTCACATCCAGATATAGCACAACTAAACCATCGAAAGTCAAAGACAAAGACACAGTTGTGAAAGAAGCAAAAGGGAATTAATTATTCACATGCAAGTGATCCTCAATAAGATTAACAGTTAACTTCTCATTAAAAACCATAGAGTCCATGGAGCCAGCCTGGTGGAGTAGGGGTTAAGTGTGCATGCTTCCCTGTAGCTGCCCAGGGTTCAGATCTCGGGCGCACACTGCCGCACCACTTATCAAGCCATGCTGTGGTGGCGTCCCATATAAAGTAGAGGAAGATGGGCATGGGTGTTAGCCCAGGGCCAGTCTTCCTCAGCAAAAAGAGGAACATTGGTGACAGATGTTAGCTCAGGGCTAATCTTTCTCACAAAAAAACCCCGAAAAAACAAAAAACCATGGAGTCCAGAAACATGACCTTTGCTGCCCTTGTCTCCACTTGCACACCTTTGTCTTCCACCCCAACCCGCACCTGTGATGTGGTGCTGTATTGGGGCCCCTGCCTGCTCAGCCTGTTCATCACAAGCTCCCCACTGCTGGGTCTCCCCACAGCCTGTGCCTGCAGCAATGCCCCCAACCCATCCTCTTCCTCCAGGAACCCGCTCATGTACCTAGACATGGATGTGATGAAAGAAAAATTGTCAACAAAGATTCCTATAACTAGAAAAACTATCTTTGAACAAAGAAGGAGAAATAAATACATTCCTAGATAAACAAAAACTGGGAGAAATCATATCTAGCAGACCTGCCGTATGAGAATACTAAAGGATGTACTTCTGCCTGAAATGAGTATATTAGATAATAACTCAAACGCACAAAAGAAATAAAGATACTGGTAAAGGTAACTACATAGGTAAATGCAAAGACAGTATAAATACATATTTGGTGGTAGGTTCTTTTTTTTTCAGTCTAACTTAAAAAGTAATTACATAAAATAATAATTATAAAACTCCACTGATGGGCTTACAATGTATAATGGCATAATTTGTATGACAACTATAGCATAAAGGAGATGGAAAGGAATGGAGCTATAATGGAGCAAAGTTTCTAGATACTATTGCAAGTAAATTAATATTAACCAGAAATAATGTTTTAAGTTAAGGAGTTAATTGAAGTCTTCAGGGGAAATATTAAGAATCAAGAGAATTAAATGCCACACTAAAAAAAAATTTATTTAACAAAAAAGAAGGCAGTAATGGAAGAAATGAGGGAGAAAATATACCTGAGACATAAAGTAAACAACTAGAAAAAGGGAAGAGGTAAATTCTAATTCATTATTAATTACATTAAATGTAAATAATCTAAACACTCCAATCAAAAGGCAGAGGTTGGCAGAATGAATGAAAAGCCATGATCTCACTCTTTGGTGTCTACAATGGATATACAGAAGATTAAAGACACAAACAGTTTGAAAGATGTAGAGAAATATACCTAAAGAGAGAGACAATTGCAGTACTAACACAGGTGGAAATCACTTTAAGGCAAAAATTGTTACTGGACACACACAAAAAAAATTTAAAAGGATAAAAGAGTCAATCCATCAAAAGTCATAAGAAAAAGTAATAAAAATCATCCAGATTGGAAAGGAAGAAGAAAAACATGCCACAGATGGCATGATATTATATATAGGAAATCCTAACGAATTCACCGCCAAACTCTTACCACTAATAAACGAGTTCAGCAAGTTTGCAGAATACAAGATCAATACACAAAAATCAATTGTATATGTATTCACTAGCAATGAATAATGTGAAAAAGAAATTTTTAAAATTGCATACAATAGCATCAAAAAGAATAAAATATTTAGGAATAAATTTAAACAAAAGAAATTTAAGATTTGTACTCTGAAAACTGCAAAATGTTGTTGAATGGAATTAAAGAAGACTTAAATAAGTAGAAAGACATCTCATGTTCATCATATTTTCCAAATTGATCTACTGGTTCAATCTAGTCCCTCTCAAAATGCCAGCTGCCTTTTTTTTTTTTTTTTTTTTGCAGAATTAAAAAGCTGATCCTAAAATTCATATGGAAATGCAAGGGGACCAAAGTAGTCACAATAATACTGAAAAATAACAAATTTGGAGCACTCACACATCCTAAATTCAAAACTTACTGAAAGCTATAATAATCAAGACAATGTGGCACTGAAATAAAGATGAATATTTAGATCAATGGAATAGAATTGAGAGTTCACATATCAACCCTTACATTTATGGTCAATTGATTTTCCACAAAGGTGTCAAGACAATTCAATGAGAAAAGAATAGTATTTTGGGGGCCGGTCCCCTGGCTTAGCGGTTAAGTACACGCACTCCGCTACTGGCGGCAGGGTTTGGATCCCAGGCGCACACCGACCCACCGCTTGTCTGGCCATGCTGAGGCGCGTCCCACACACAGCAACTAGAAAGATGTGCAACTATGACATACAACTATCTAGTGCGACTTTGGGGAGAAAAAAGGGAAAAAAAAAAGGAGAAGGATTGGCAATAGATGTTAGCTCACGGCCGGTCTTCCTCAGCAAAAAGAAGAGGATTGGCATGGATGTTAGCTCAGGGCTGATCTTCCTCACAAAAAAAAAAAAAATAAAGAATAGTATTTTAAACAATTGGTGCCAGGAAAACTGGATGTCCATATGAGAAAGAATGAAGCTGAGCTCTTATTTCATAACACATACAAAAATTGATTAAAAATGGGTCATAGAGGGCAAGCTCTGTGGCACAAATGGTTAGGTGCACGCGCTCTGCTGCTGCCGCCTGGGGTTCACAAGTTCAGATCCCAGGCGCACACTGACACACCGCTTGTCAAGCCATGCTGTGGCAGCATCCCATGTAGGGTGGAGGAAGATGGGCATGGATGTTAGCTCAGGGACAATCTTCCCCAGCAAAGAGAAGAGGATTGGCAGATGTTAGCTCAGGGTCAATTTTCCTCATAAAAAAATAAAAATGGATCATAGATCTAAATGTAAGAGCTACAACTACGCAACTCTTAGAAGAAAACATAGGAATAAATCTGTATTGCCTTGGGTCTAGTAATGGTTCTTTTAGAGATGACATCAAATGCCCAAGCAACTAAAGAAAAAAATAGGTAAGCTGGACTTTATTAAAATTAAAAACTTTTACACTTCAAAGACCATCTTTAAGAAAATGAAAAGTCAACCTACAGAGTGGGAGAAAATATTTGCACATTATTTATATAATAAGGGATTTGCATTCAGGATATATAAATAACATTTACAACTCAAATTAAAAAGTCAAATAACCCAGTTAAAACATGGGCAAAGGATTTGGATAAATATTTTTCTAAAGATAGTATAAAAATCGTCAAAAAGCACATTAAAAGATGCTCAGCATCATTATTCATTAGAAAAGTGCAAATCAAAACCAAAATGCTTTTGATTTTGGGTTCATACACTCTATGACGGATAACATGTAAAAGACAGACAATAACAACTGTTGTCAAGGATGTAGAATAACTCGAATCCTCATACATTGGTAGTGGGATTGTTGAATAGTACAGCCACTTTGGAACATTGTTTGGCAGTTCTCAGTAAGTTAAACATAGAGTTGCCATATAAGCTAGCAATTATACTCCTAGATGTATACCCAAAAGAACTGAAAACAAGTAATTGAACAAAAACTGGTACATGCATTTTCGTAGTAGCACTATTCACAATCAGCAAAAGGTGGAAACAATACAAATATCCATTAACTTATAAGTGGATAAACAAAATGTCTATGTCTATACAATGGAACATTTTTGACAATAAAAAAGACTGAAATACTGATACACAAAACGACATGTATGAACATTGAAAACATTATGCTAAGTGAAGAAAAGTAGTCACATACTGTATGATTCCATTTATATAAAATGTCTAGAATAGGCAGTTCCAGAGAGACAAAGTAGATTAGTAGTTGGCAAGGCTTGGAGGAGATGGAAGGAATAATAACTGATAATGGGTTTGGGATTTCTTTTTGGGGTGATAATGATGTTCTAAAGTTAGATAGTTGTGATGGTTGCACGACTCTGTGAATATACTGAAAATCATTGATGTGTGTGCTCAACCTCATTGCTCTCGAAACTGGATCATAACTTCTGAAAGTGTGGTGAAAATCAAAGTTTGAAACAGTTTTGATTATATAATTATCTGAAGGAAGATCAGTCAAAATAATTATATCTTCTTTCATTGGCAAACTATACGCTAAAACAGTTAATTCATTTTTTGACTATTCAGATACCATGTATTTAAAATCTGAATCAAAAGAAATTATTTTACCTTCTAATGCATTAAAATATTTCTAGGTTCAGTATGAATTACTACATAGTGGATTTTAGGCAGTGGTGTGCAGGAGCCTGTTCATATAGGCTTGCAAGAGCCATCAAATTCTTAGGAGTGTTGTGAGCCAGTTGTTATCATTCCAGTAGCTTACAATTGGCCATGGTGGCAGTATTTATTCCAGGGAAACCAGTAAAGGCTACAAATAAAGGATGCCTTGCTCAGGGAGCTGGTAGTGAACCATTTACCTGTACAACACTGATTTTAGTTTCTAAAGACAAGGTTAAGAAAATGAAAAAGCAAACCTTAGACTGGGACAAAATACTTGCAAAAATATATGTCTAATAAAGACCTTTATCCACAACATACACAGAACTCACTAACAATACGAAAATAACCCAATGAAATGTTCTAAGAATTGGTTCATTTATAACCATATACAGATTTGACAGCAATTTCATGAACACATATTATTTACATGCATTATGCTAAAGACTTTTACGCATATTATCACATGAATCCTGAAGAAAAAATAATGAAAAGACCAGAAAGGAGCGAGAAAGAGAGAAGGACAGAAGGGAGGGAGGAAAGGAGGAAGAAAGGAAGGAAAGAAAGACAAATCCTTATGACATAGATGTTTTTGTTTGTTCCTTTGTTACAGTTAAGGAAAGCATGGCTCAGAAGTGTTAAGTAACCTGCCCATCCAATCTCTGAAATTTCTGCCTCCTTGACTTCTTGCTATAAAAGCATAGATTTAAAGTAATTGCGAAATAGTATTTTTTTTTGAATTTTGAAATTAGTGTTCATTATATTTGTACACCTGAATTGAAGACCAAGAGAAGAAAGATATGTTGAAAATTTGGAGATAGTCTCTAAGGAAATCTGTAAAACATCTTTGAAGGCTTACTCTTAACATTCTTCACTTATAGTCTGTACAGAGAGGTTATGGAATATTTTGCTTGGTGCATTACTTACATTGAAAGAGATAATTTTAAGGTTGGTAGGAATACTGAACTGAAGAACAGGTTGGTGATGCACTTTCTTTTTCTTTCCTAGTTTTGATAGTACTTTCTCAGTTTAATTTTAAAATCCAAGATTCTGAACAAATCAAACTTCAGAATGGAATTTTCATCAAAAAGTGAACAGTAGTTGTTTTTTTTTTTGTGAGGAAGACCAGCCCTGAGCTAACATCCAATGCCAATCCTCCTCTTTTTAGATGAAGAAGACTGGCCCTGGGCTACCATCCGTGCCCATCTTCCTCTACTTTATATGGGATGCTGCCACAGCATGGCTTAACAAGCGGTGCCTCGGTGCACGCCTGGGATCCGAACCAGTGAACCCGGGCCTCCGCAGTGGAGTGCCCACACTACTAACCGCTTGTGCCATTGGGCCTGCCCCAAAAAGTGAATAGTCTTTGAATAACTTTTAGATTTAAATTTCCTAACCTTGAGCAGATTTCCAAATTTGCTTTTCAGCCAAGAAAGTCTTCTAAAATAGGACAGGACAGCAAGGGCGTTATCAACTGCAAATTCAGTCTTGATGTAGTTTAGCTATTCTGTTCTTCACTGGTCATCTCGCCATGGGAAATGATTGCCAAAGTGGATTCCTGACACTTTTCTTACTTTTTGAAAACTCTCAAGCCATTCTGATTAAAATATATAAAACAGTGTTCCACCCTCTCTTTCACTTCATTTTAATGAAAATCATGACGAGCAGCAGTCAGTACATAAGAAATATAGAGAAGTATAGGTATTAAAAAGAAACATTTAGGGGCTGGCCTGGTGGTGTAGTGGTTAAGTTCACAGGCTCCGGTTCAGTGGCCTGGGGTTCGTGGGTTCAGATTCCGGGCGTGGACCTACGCACCGCTCATCAAGCCATGCTTCATCAAGCTGTGCTGTGGTGGTATCCCATAGACAAAATGGAGGAAGCTGCACGGAGATGTTAGCTCAGGGCTTATCTTTCTCAGCAAAAAGAGGAAGATTGGCAATGGATGTTAGCTCAGGGCCAATCTTCCTAACCAAAAAAAAAACACAAAGAAACATTTAATGTTTTGAATAATTTTGTTTGCGCCAATTTTACAATTGTTGCTATAAAAACTTCCAACAATAAAGTATGTGTCTACTCTGAAAAGATGGAACAATTCAAATAATCAGCCATTTATCTTTCAAATTTTGGTAGCAACCTACTTTATTTTACCTCTTGTAGTTATCACAAAAATACATGATATAAAATTAGCTATCTTGCTTTTTTAATCTAATTAAAAAATACGCTTGGCAATATATATTCCTCATAATGCTGTCACTATCTTCTTTTCACTTTGCTCAGTATTATCATCTGAATATCTTTTAAAATTGGAATAATAATTATGACACTGTTTATTTCAAACCATGCATTGTCTGTTAATACAAAGTGAAGATGATGCAGGATATAAGGTAGTAGCTACAAAGGGCATGGGGCATGGTATTGGAATAGCCTGTGTCCATAACCTACTGGCTGCGTGGGCCTCCTTTTCCTCATTGTTAAAATGGGGATAGGTGAGATGACACATCTGAAAGTGGCATAGTCAGATGTGATATCAAATGTGATGCACTTAGTAAACAATAAAGCACTGCAACTGCCAATTGTTATCATTACTAATTATATTGTTGCAGGAAAAATAAAGCAGAAAAATCAGACATGTCCTGGATCTTTATAATGACCCGTCAACATAATTACTATCCTCAGAGACCATTTCTTCCCCAAATTTTGATTTTTGTTGCTAAAGAACTCATGTGTCTTGATTCCAACCCACATTTTATAATAAACAGGTAAGTGTTTAGCCATTTCTAATTACGTAGATGCTTTTGAAATAATATCTGCACCAACTGGTTTTTATAAGAAATAATTTTGGTTAATATTATCAGTATGTCCTTTTATCTTTCCATTTTCATTATCTATATTCTTTACAATTTCTGAAATCAAGCATCTATCTAAAACTTTTTGGCATTTATTTTTGGTTGAACTGAAGGTACTTGTTTAATTTTGTGTATAAAACATCAGTGGGGGCCAGGCCAGTGGTGCAGCGGTTAAGTTCGTGTGCTCTGCTTCAGTGGCCCGGGGTTCGTGAGTTCAGATCCTGGGCATGGAGCAACACACTGCTTGTCAAGCCATGCTGTGATGGCATCCCATATAAAGTAGAGGAAGATGGGCACAAATGTTAGCCCAGGGCCAATCTTCCTTAGCAAAAAGAGGCTGATTGGCAATAGATGTTAGCTCAGGGCTAGTCCTCCTCACAAAAAAAAAACAAAAACAAAACCCATCAGTGAAGGAGTCACATAATACCTTCATAGGAAATAAACAGTTCTGAAAATTGGGTGCATAAATAAGTTACCTTCATCATCCAGGTTTTTTTTTTTTTTTTCTCTCTCAAATTTACTTTCTTGTAGACAGACAAAAAGAAAATCTCCTTACCAATCTGGATTTATATGGTGCTTGTCATTTTCTCTGTTTCCATATAGAAAATAAGAAAAACCTTACATAGGAGCAAATTTTTAAAATAGTCAACTGATATAGACCCAGTTGAAATTAATATTCACAATCTTTATAATCAGCCTGACATAATCACCAGGAAGCAGAATTCAAATTTTACTTTCACATACCTACTTTTCTTTGGTGTGTGTATTATTCTCAGTCTGGTCAATGCTTTAAGATAGTATTTCATTTTTGATAATTTATTTAGTGGTCTTTTACCTTTTCATTTCCACTTTTCTGCCTTATGTGAGACTATACTAAAAACCAGGAGCATATTATCTATCTAAAATGCATTTATATCATCAAGCTTTTAAATTATGCATTCTCAACAGACATGAGAATCCACTGGTGCATATGTAACATAAATGACTCTAAACTGATATAAAAATCAGACTGTAAATAACAAAAGGTCAAGGGTCTGATCACTCTTTTAAAAAGACACATACAACTAGGTTCATCTGTGTTAAACCCTCTAGGCAAGGACCTTGTTGTTGTTTTTGAATGACACTTGCCCAGTCAGAAATGAAATCAGTACCAACAAGATCAGAATAAAGCAACAGGAGATCATTGACCTAGAACTTGGCTCATATTCCAAAGGCTGGAAGGCCTGAGGTTGTTCATGATAAGGAGTTGGTCACCATGTGGTGCTATTGTAACACAGCAGGCCTGGGTCTTTTTGCAAAATGAACAATAATATTACACTTGCAGAAAGCACTGGTAGAAATATGAAATCCTTTTTTTTAAATCATCCGTAATAGCCAAGGAAATAAAACAAGTCAATGGAAATATTATCAATAATAAATCAAATTAATCTTCTAATGTTAATGTTCCTGAATTCTTTAAGATTTAACTCAACATCTTTAAAAATTCAGATAAATAAAAAACACTAATTTTGCAAACCTTTTCTCTCCATCTTTTTCTTTCTTTCTCAGACACACACACACAGATATACAAATACAAGCACATGCACACACATATGCAGACACACCTATACAACCAATTAATTGCTAGAATATATTGCCTTGCTAAGATTTCTCAAGACAGACTCAGTAGAGTCCCATGAACTCTAAAGATGAATACAACCATATCAATGGAAATGAGAGTACATAAGTAGTAAATTGGGAGTGCAAGTAAAATAAAGAACTACCTCTGATATAAGATTGAACACAATATTTACTAGTAATCAGATAGAGTTACTTTTGACAATTTGGATATTGCTTTTCAGGAATGTGCAGCCTACTTACTGCCACACGTGACTTCACAGTCTAATCTAGTGTTAATCAAACAATTTTTGTATTACCAACAATGGACTTCAGTTATTGGACTAAAATATTTAGTAGCAAATGGCAAACTGGTGGCTACAATTTTTAATCTCTCATTATATTATCATAAATAGCCAATTTTCAGAAGTTTTCAAAGTTTTCTTGTAATTTCCTAAAGACTAATATTTTGTACATATGATAACAAAAATGATACATCACTGAATATGTAATTTTTGGTAAAGAAAACAAATACTTTTGTGTTTTGGCCACTTTTTTGTGACTTGAGGGGAAAATGGCCAGAAATAATACAAAGAAACAGACACACAAAATATTTTGTGTTCAGGCTCATTTGAACATCCTGACCATTTTTTTCTTCTTTCAGTACATCAGTTTCTTTTGATAATAATTCTTGCCTACCTGTGCAAAACAGGAAATCATTTTGTTTAGCACTAGTTTCCATATTTAATAAATGCAGGTGTGTATCGTTAAAGTACAGCATCTGATTGCACTCAGGATAAAGCAACCAACAATTGTAGCACAAGGCTAAGGTGTAGAGAAAATTCTCCACTTTCTTACGTGAAATGAACATATGAAAAGGAGTCAGGTGACCCTCCACAGTCATTTCTGTGTCCCAGAGTCCACGATGGAGGACATATAATGTCTATGAGAAGTTCTAAATTAAATTGTTTTAAAAGAAGGAGATATACAGGAGATAGCTGCAAGGGGAAAAATAATGACCTTGTGGGGGAGTACATGACATTTATTTTTTTATTTAATCCAAAGATTGAAGATGGTTTCCTTTCAAATGCAGCCAAGCCATCCAGACTGAATTAATGACAAGGACAAAATAAGGCATGGATGTGAACTATAAAAGCAGACTTAGCAGCTCTGTCAAAACAGCCTTTCTCCCGTTTCTGTTAGTGATGCAATAGTTTCTAGCGGGAAAGGAGAGAAAAGAGCCAGAGGAAAGGCTTTTTTCCTGGCTTCTGGAGTGGGAAATGTGTGACTCTTCCAATAAGGTAGGATTAGGCACCATATGTATGCCTACTTCCAGGTGTTTTGAGCTTAATTAGAAACACAAACAGAAAAAAATACAAATACTCTATTTTACATCATATATAACATTTATCTGAACTTTGTAAAAACCTCCAGAAAGGAGGAAATTTACTGTTAAGGTATAAATAAAACTTACTAACTGCAGATCCTTCCCCACCAAATGATATATTGATTCAACATTTTGTCAATCAAGGCAGATATTGGAAATACAGGTGAGTGAGCCAAAGCCCGATCCAAAGTGAGACTGAATGTTGGAAGCTGTGATGCAGCACCTTCCTCAAACGGCTAGAGACACATTTCAAATGTCTCTTTAGTCTTTGCGTGTGTTTTTGTGTGCATTTCGACAATGGAAATAGCTCAACCACTGGAAGGAGGACACTGAAAGATATCGAATATAAGAAATGTGAATAAGAATAATTCATCAAGGATTGCAGGGTCACCATGTATAGCTACACAGAATGTGTATGTGCAGGGTCACTGTGAATATTTTCAGTAAACAACTTGCACACCTGCAGCAGTGCTGAGTCCTTTAGGATGGGATAACAAATGGGAGAGTAAGAGTAAGAAAGAATTGTTTCTTTTCCTGCTTTAATAGTTAACAGTATTTGATATACATTACCCTTCCAGAAGTTTTCTGTCTATCACTTGACTCTGCATGATCCAAGCTGATATGCTGTAATTATTTCCAGTGTTAAGCAAAAGGACCCATGGGGCCAGCCTAGTGGCATAGTGGTTAAGTTCAGCGTGCTCGGCTTCAGCGGCCTGGATTCACAGTTTTTGATCCTGGGTGTGGACCTTCACTACTCACCACCCATGCGGTGGCGGCGACCCACATACAAAATAGAGGAAGACTGGCGACAGATGTTAGCTCAGGGCAAATCTTCCTCAAGCGAAAAGAGGAAGATTGGTGACAGATGTTAGCTCAGGGTGAGTCTTCCTCAGCAAAAAAAAAAGTATCCATGGGTTATGAGATAGAATCTTTTTTTTTCAAATCCTTGCTCCTCATTTGCAAACTCACCAATCTTGGACATATTACTTAAACTCTGTCTTTTCCTCTTAAATGAAACAGTAATGCTTAACTGTGTTACAAGATTTCTCTGAGAATCACTTCAGATTTTAAGCAATTACTTAAACCCTAGTTTTCAATAAATGTTAATTCCAGAGGTATCTCACATTGAAAACTATATTGTTTTCACATTAAATTCTATATTGATGAACAAATGTTAAGTAAATACTAAGTTTGCTTATGACTCCTATTGCCTGGTGAAACAGGAATCTACGCAAAGTATTCCTGACCCAAGGTTAGAATTCCTCCCTACATGCAACCCAGTTAGGTTTAACCCGACTTTCTTAAGGTCCTCAACCAATTAACAGACAACTTGTGACACAAACTGATGGAGGCTTAGATTTAGCCAATTCAAAATGATTAGTCTTTGCTTAAACCACCAAATAGTTTCTAGTTATTTAGCTGATTCAAATGATTATCTTTACTTTATAGATAATGCGAATAGATAAAAACTTATAAGAACTTTAGTATATTTTAAAATAAAATATATAACTAATATTTTTAGTGAGAGAATTTCAAAACCCAAATTCTTTTTTCACACTATCATAGAGATATGAAAGACCCTCAACATTATATCTGTAATATCAAGAGTATGATTTATTGCTATTTCATATATGTTTTGTAAAACTTTACATATATATTTATAATGTTTACGAAACCACTCAACAGAAAGCCATTGCTTCCCTAAAACCATGAAAGTATAACTGTTTTGAAAGCTGACAGCTTGTGATGATAATTGTGCAAGCTCCAGTTGTATGAGTTTTATAGTAAAATAACAGGCTATTGGTGTCTGTTTATGTTGGATTTTATGTTTCTATCTGGAACACTAAACTCTCACTTGAGGATACACAAAATGAAACAGCATTTCAAAAGAGGGCCTATGGCAAAACTTTTCAGATGTTATATCATTTTGGAGGATTAGAATTTGCTCACCAGTATATCTATGCTCCTGCCAAATAAAGGTGTATTTGTTAATTTGAAACACAACACTGTCAGATACTTTATTTCAGTGGAAACGGAAGATGAATGTTGCATAATGTTATGAAACCTTTGCCATGACATGGAAGTAGTCTCTCTTTCTCTCTCCATATATTTATGTATATATGTATATCTCCATCTTATATGGGCGCAGTTCATGATGTGTCCCCAAAATTACAATAGTAGCATCAAAGATCACTGATCACAGACCACCATAACAAATATAATAATAATAAAAAGTTTGGAATATTGCGAGAATTACCAAAGTGTGACAGAGAGACATGAAGTGAGAAAACGCTATTGGAACAATGGTGCCAACAGACTTTCTTGACGCAGAGTTGCCACAAACCTTCAGTTTGCAAAAAAATGCAATATCTGCAAAGCACCATAAAATGAGGTATGCCTGTACTAACTAGAACATTGTTAAGTATGGTATCTAGTGAGTGAAGATAAGTAGTCAGTTTGAGAAATGTTTTTACTCTATAGAAAGCTGGTGTTTTTACACTCAACTGATTATATTTTAGGTCTGAAGAGATAATGTAAAAACTCTAACATTGAAATTATAATAAAATTGAAAAATTCAGACAAAGGGAACCCTCAACATTATATATGTAATGTTTTGTTTATATTCTACTTGTTTTAGAAAATAATATATACTTTATGTTATTCTGAAACTTGTTTTTCACTTTCTGTCATATCACTTTCTTTTTGGGGGAAATACTTACAGATTGCACTCATTATCTTGAATATCTTTCATAGCGTGTGAGGACATGTGTGTAGCATAAATCACTCAACTACTGCCCTATTGATTTTCACTGTAGTGTTTACAAAATTTCTACTTTTCAAGCACAACTTAACTAAATATCTTTTTATTCACATTTTTATGCTTAAGGTACCCAAAACTTTACGATCTTATGTATTGCCAATATTTTCCCTAGTCTTTGATTTTTTGCCTGGGATGAATTTTGCCATATAGAATTTTTATTTTATGTGGTGAACTTTTTAGTATTTTCTTTTATAGCATCTGAGTTTCTATACTTGCTTAAGACAATGGCTGATGCTTGTGAGATTCCACAAATATTCTCCTATATATTTTATTATCATTTATTTTCTTTTTACTTATTTTATAAAACATCTATTATCTATTATTATATATCTATTATTACATCTCCACTAGATATCTAATAAATATCTAAAATATATATTATTAATAATAGATATATAATTTCTTCCATCTAAAATTTATTTTTGTATGGTATTTTACGTAATTTGATATGTTTTCTTCTGAATTAACATCAGATTATGTCAGCACCATTTAAAATAAACCATCCTTTGGTTTAAATTGTACGTCTCTCATATATGAATTCTTTGTATTAACTTTGATGAATTTCTATACTCTCTATTTTATTCTACTGAATAGTTTTTATATTACTGTGTCCATAACATACAGTTTGATCAATGAGCATTATAATGAGTTGTAATATCTGGTAGGGCAAGTCCTTTTGAATTGTTATTCTTAATTTTATATATTTTTATTTTTTTGTGAGGAAGACTAGCCCTGAGCTAACATCGATACCAATCCTCCTCTTTTTTTCTGAGAAACATTGGCCCTGGGCTAACATCCGTGCCCATCTTCCTCTACTTTATGTGGGACGCCACCACAGCATGGCTTGACAAGCAGTGTGTTGGTGCGCGCCCGGGATCCAAACCCCGGGCTGCCGCAGTGGAGGGCGCGTGCTTAACTGCTACACCACCGGGCCGGCCCCTCATTATTCCTATTTTTTAAGAACAACATGACATTCTATTATATAGTTATAGCATAGTCACATTTGACGGACATTTATGTTGTTTCCGATTTTTCTTTCTTCTTGTGAATTCCCTTTCTTTCGTTCTTTCTTCATTTCTGATGTTCTAAGTTTCCTTTTGTCTTATTTCCTTAGTGTGAAAACTTTATTTAGCCTTTCTTTTAGAGAAGGCTGCTGGCAACAGACTCTCATAGTTTTCCTTCTGTTGAGAATGTTTTTATTCAACCTTCATTCCTGATGGACATTTTCACTAGTTATAGAATTCTAGGTTGACAGTTATTTTCTTTTAGCACTTGAAAAATGTGCTATATCCTCCTGACCTCCATAGTTCCTTATGAGAAATCCACTGTCATTCAAGTTTTCATTCTCCTTTAGCTAATGCATTGCTTTTCTGAATGCTTTAAAGATGTTCTCCTTTGCCCTTAGGTTTCAGAAATGTGATCGTGATGTGTCTGGGCATGGATCTCTCTTGATTTATCCTGTTTGGAGTTTGTTGAGCTTCCTGAATCTGTAGGTTTATATCTGTTACCAATTAGAAGTTTTCAGCCATTATTTTTCAAATACTAGTTTTGTGTATCAATTTCTTTCTCCTCTCCTACTGAGAGTCTGATGACATATATGTTAGATCTATATTATTGCCCTACTGGTCCCTGGAGCTCAGTTTATTTTCTCTCTGTTGTTTAATTTGGATAATTCTATCGTTTCATTTTTTAGTTCACTGATTGTTTCATCCATCATCTACATTCTGCTGCAGAGTCTATCAAATGCAATTTTTATTTTGGTTGTTGTATTTTAGTTCTAAAAATTTCCACTTACTTCTCCTTTATATACATGTGTGTATGTGTGTGTGTGTTCCTATACATCTTATACATATATATTATACTCACACACAACAGCTGGTTTCATAAATGGGCCTGTCAAGGAGGTGGCCAGGAGTTCATAAGCAGACTTAATGGATTTGTTTCTGCAGCTCCCTCCTCTCCATTTTCCTTTCCTTACTCTATAATTGGGAGAGGGAGATGTTTTTATGTGCATTTATATGCCTAATGCAGAGTAAAAATCATCAACATGGCTCCATCCACAGTTTCTGTCCCACCCAGGTGGACAGGGAGAGGAGCACGACCACTACTTGAGTTAGAAAGGGCAGTGATGGTTTAATATTTCATTAAAACTAGACCTGAAGAAAATCTGTCAAAATAGGATTTATTAAATACGAATGTTGAGGTAATTCAACAACAAATTTTTATTAAGCAACCATCCTTGGGTGGGAAATGTTCTAGGCACTGGGAATATTGCATTAGGCAAAATAGAAATGTGCCAGTATCAATGATCATGTATACTAATTGAGGAATCAGAAAATAAACATAAATATACCAATGTCTAACATTTAATTGGTGCAAAGGATTGGAAAAACAATAAGGCATAATCAGAGAGATTAAGGAGTTTCCAGGAAAGGGGGAATGTTCATTTTTAGAGTGGACAGTGAAAACCACTTTAATGTTAGCATTTTAGCAGAAGCCTGAAGGAAGTAGGAGAATAAACTTCAAAGACTTTTGGGGGAAGCATGTTCTAAAAGGTGGCAGGGGGGCTGGCCCGGTGGCATAGCGATTAAATGTGCACACTCCATTTTGGTGGCCTAGGGTTCGCAGGTTCGGATCCCGGGCATGCACTGATGCACCGTTTGTCAAGCCATGCTGTGGTGGCATCCCATATAAAGTAGAGGAAGATGGGCATGGATGTTAGCCCAGGGCCAGTCTTCCTCTGCAAAAAGAGGAGGATTGGCATCGGATGTTAGCTCAGGGCTGATCTTCCTCACAAAAAATAAATAAATAAAAATAAAAGGTGGCAGAACAAGTACAAAGTTCTAGAAATGGAAGCATACTTCACGTATCTAACTACACTAGGTGGCCAATGTGGCTGAAACATAGTGAGTAAAGGAACATGTGTTAGAAGATGAAGTCAAAGAGGCAGGAGGGAGCCAGGTCATCTAGGAATGTGTAGATGCTAAGTCTTTGGGTTTTTAACTGAATAAGCTGGAAAATACTGGAGTGTTTAAGGCAGAGGAGTGGATTACCTAGCTTAACTTGTAAAAGAAACATAATATTTGTATTGATGGGGTACTTTTGAGTATAAGAGTATCTTCAGTTTTACCCAGGGATTGGAGGTGGAGGTGGGTAGAAATGATCACATTTTGGCTATAATTTGGATATAGAACCAACAAAATATGTTAATGGAGTATATGCAGAACAGGAAGAAAAATAAAGAGAGAGAAGTCAAGGATGACCTTAAGTTAATCTAGATGAACAAGTCAAAGCATGGAATTGATATTTACTGAGAGAGGGTAGACTGCAGGAGCTGATCTGTTGACAGAAGACCAGGAGATCTTTTTGGAGGTAGTTAATTGGGTATACAAGAGTCGAAATAAGGGGGAAAACTAAAGCTGAAGATTTAGGGTTGTCAGTATAATAAAGCTATTTAAAGCCACGAGATTGGATACATTTACTTTAGGAAGTAGTAGGTTAAGAAAATGTCAACTCTCAAGATTGATTTTCAGAGCACCCAAACATTCAGAACTCAGAAAAATAAAGAAGAACAAGCAAAGAAGTCTTAGAAGAGGCAGCCTATAAAACAAGGACAGAAACCCAGACAGGTAATATGGTGTCCTGCAAGCCAAGTTGAAGAAAGTATTTTAGGAAGGAGGGAGTGATCAGCCATGTCAAGTGAGTTATTAGCCAAGTCAGAAGAGGTCTAAGAGTTGAGCATTTTATTTGGCAAAATAGAAAGCAGTGTTTACCCTGACAGTGATCTATTTCAATGGTGGAGATGAAAGCCTAATTAGACTAGGATCAAGAAAAAACAAGAATACATTCTGCTTGGGCCAAGATGATGGCAGTAACATAGTATTTGAATATCCCTAATCCTTCTGAAGGGAACTAGAAGAGCAGAATCTAACAGTCAAATAAAATTTCAAGGAGAACATCTTCAAAAGGTAGGGAGACCAATTAGATAACTATTCAAATAATTCAGGTTAATAGATTTTGGTGGTTGAAATCTGAATGATAGCAAAGGAGATGATGAGAAATGTTTTGATCCTTGATATATTGTTTAAGAGGAACCAACCAGATTTCCTGAAAGATTGGATGTAGAGTTTGAGAGAAAGAGAGGAGTCTGAGATGACTCTGAATTTCTTAATAGAGTATCTGGAATGGTGCAGTTGCCTTAATTGAAATGACAGTGAATTTTTTTAAAAAAGAGCAGGTCAAACCATGGCACACAGCTGCTTAAAATCCTTCAGTAGTTTTCTCAATTCATTCAGAGTAAAATCTGAAGTTCTTATTATGGTGTATACCATCAGACTACACTAACCTCCTCTCTGGCAATATTAACAGCCTAAAATTCTTATCTGGCAATTAATTTTGTGTAACCATGTGATATTACTTATAATTATCATACATTAGTTTTTTCTATTTGCATGTCTTTCTCTACATAAACAAATTATAAGCTGCCTAAAATTAAAGATGCTACCTTTCCTAGGACTTATCAATACTCTATGTATATACGTATATACATAGATGTTGACATAGATCTTATTAGTAAATAAAAAGAAGTAACAAAAATTATTGCTTTGTATATATCTGGCATAAGTATAATATGGAAATAATTGAAGTTCTGAGTGTCCTGGAAATGTGGAGAAGTCTCTCTGGATATCTAATGATAGCCGAGAGACTAGAAAGGTTCTCAGGAGTGTACTAGCTAGTATATCATTTTTTTCTGACTAAAAAATTTACAGTTTAGATTTTACTTGCCATACAAAGTAGATGCCATACTAAATGATAACAATATTGGATTTTAGATAACATTTTAGATTTTACTTGCCATATTAAAATGATAATAATAATAATAATAATATATTTCCAGTGTTATGAGTCACTTATAGCATAAATAGCAGCACTATAGAAGATTTCAATGCAAAATGGCATGAACTGAAAGAGATTTCAGAAATATTTCCACAAGGAATCTAAACCATTTGCACTCTATGGGACAAAAGCTAATTGAAGGAGATTGCTGATATAGAAAAAAGCAAGTTCTTGATTCACCATTCATTCCAAATTACTTACAGATTTATATTTTTATAAAAGAGTTGGAAACAAAGGGAAGATAGATGGGACAGTTTCAGCAGTAATAACAAAGGCTCAAAAATATTATATAGAATTGTCAGATGTTTTAAGCATAAAATCTTGAAGGATTCAGCTAAGAGTTATAAAAAGCAGATGTTTGTTCTAAAACTGGCATATCAGAACAATGAAAACTCCCAAGATAAAAAGTAATGAAAGGAAAACTCATAAATGTGTCACAAAAAGCTAATTATTATCTCAGATATAAGCCAGATGCTCTCTTGGGAATTACATATTAATAGCCACAGATAGAAGGTTCTGTTTAGACAGAAAGGTTCTATTTGATGGGTTATATATGCGGTAGGTAGAGAAGCCAGTTTATGAATGATGATACTTGGACAATAACAGAATCATGAGTTTTGGATTTGGAGATTTATTTGGATGTTGTCAGTCCTATCTGGTTGTAGAACTTGCTTTCCATCTTCAAGCATTAAAGGTCAATCACAGATTTGTGACTTTTGTAAATTATATTTCCGTTGAAGTCATTTTCTCCAGTAAAGTTTCTGTTTTTTAAATGAATTATGACATGAATAACATATATGTGTGTTTTATATGGCCTTGCAATGTTATCTGGTTAAAGGATAATTAATATGTGATCCAAATTTTGTGATTAAAGGTAAATAAACTTAATTATTTGAAATTAGGTAAATTCTTTAGGAAACTAAATTCCATTCAATTATATAGCTCTTTAAGTTTCTTAGTATGTAGCCTGAAAAAATGTTGAATAACAGCTCTACATCAAGGTAACTGATCAGTGATCCTAGGTAAATTAACCCATCAAAAACGAACAAGCTCCCAAATACTGACCAACCAAATGAACATGACTCAATCAACATCAAAATCAATGAGGTGAAAACAGTCTGCCCTCAGTGAAAATCAATGGTGGTGAAAATGGACTTCCTTGAACTTGACTTGTACAGATTTGGAGGCTGCCTTGAATAACACAATGGTATTTCAGTCATAACAGACTCCTGCTTCTTTCTAGACCCTTATAATCTCCCAGAATTTAACAATAATTCCATGTTATAGTACCTGGAATCTCTCACTTCAAAAGTCAACTAAAGCCAAAAATTTCAAGTAAAGGAAGAAGAGAATCACTTACCAGCCCTGGAGGAGAATATCCTCTAAACAGACACATCATTAAAGAATCCTTAAGTGAATAGCTTACCTATCATTTAATCTTCCCAGTCACTTCCACCTTCTTCTTTAGCTCTGGGAAAATACAGCAAAATATATTCTTGCAACATAGCTCAAAATCGAGTTGTTAGATGACAAGTCTGTGTAGTTCTGTTCTGGTACCCTATCTTTGCCCCAAAATAAAACAATTCTGTCCTGTTTCATTATGGTCTTAATTTTTAATCTGGACTATTGAAGAAGGCTTGTGATGGGAAGGCGGCTAGAGGCTGTGTGCCCATTACTCAGTCTTACAGCCTGATCTGACAGCAACTTCTGTACCATTCTCTCAACCTTCTCACTTTCTCCCCTAAGGCCAAACAACATAGCCCCTAAATTCCTAGTACTAAAACTCTGTCATTTGCATACCATGAGAACTACGCTTCTTTCTAAAGATACATACTTCCAGATGAGATTTTTAACTGTCTTAAAATGCAGTCTTGCATAATGTTAGGGTCAAAATACAGTAGACCCCAAATAATGTACCTCTTTATTGAAGTTCTTTGAAAATTGTGGGTTGTAATTTATATTTCTCCAAAGTAAGAATTGGGAAATTTTTTCTCTATAAGGATCGTGAATATTTTAGGCTTCGTGGTTTATATGGTCTCTGACGAACTCCTCAAATTTGCCATAGAAGCACGAAGATAGCCATAGACAATACATAAAAGAATGAGCATGGCTGTGTACTAATAAAAATTTAAATTTCATGTGATTTTCATGTGTCACAAATTATTATTCATATTTTATTTTTTCAACTATGTGAAACTCTAGAATTTATTAGTTGTGGGCTGTGCAAAAACAAGTGGCAGACCAGATTAGTCCAGCAGGCCATAGTTTATCGACTCTAGCTATAAGGTAAACATATGAGGTATATCTGTATATTAATAGGCCTACACGTTTTAACTTCATGTTACAAATGAGTGAAAAATTCAAAACCGTTAAATATTTTCTGCTTATATCATATTTTCCTGACTATTAAAATGTTTAGAGCTCAATATGACATATTATTATTCCATAATTAACTAGCACCGCAGGTTTAATTTTCTTCAGTGGAAACACTGATTACGTTTTACCATATATTAATCACAACACATATTGAGTATCTAGGATAAAGCAAAATAAATAGCCACTGTACTCTAGGATTTCTCATATTAAGCTTCAATATTTCACAATAGATTTATTTTAGATAGATTTTCAATTCATTCATTATAAGGTAACATTAGTTAAACAACTGTAAGCCAGCATGAATTCATTGTCATAAAGGTTATCAATCTCTTTTTTAACATACACTTGTGGTTTTACGGTCTGTTGAATTTTAAACAAACTCATCTTCTAATTAAATGTACGATATATAACTATCAATAATTAGTGTACATTTATATTCATTTATTACAAATATCACAAATTTTATAAACCTCATTTCTTTACTAACAAGTCGTTATTATTATCTCTTTTGTTTAATTTAAAATACTTTTTTGGAATTAGTACCCTAAATTAAAAACCTCAGCCATAATTCTGTTCATTTCACTTATAGTTAGTGAGTCATTCATTCACCAAATGTTTTCTTGGTTTCTACAAATAGCTAGGCACTATACTAAGAACTTAATATCGATTCATAAAAATGGCTCTCTGCTCTTGTGATGGTTACCACTTTCACTCTAGCAACAAAATAAAGGCGGATGAATATTCACAGATACAGCACCAAGGGAAACTTGGGAAAGCACACTTTTGTGCACAGTGCTAGGACAGGCGAAGAGTCCATTGTGATGATCAGTATGGGCATTTTTAGAGCTTTCCCAGAAGGCATGACTTTTCACCTGGAAATTTTCAGCTAGATAAGGTGTGTTAGGGCCTAGAGCAGTGTGAGAGTAAGTGTTTATTAAGAACAGTAAATCATTAACCAGGGTAGAATTAGACATTAGTGGTTGAGAGTAGCCAGAGGACTACAAAAACAAGTTGGGACTAAACCTTCGCTTTTAGATGAATGTAAAAAGCAAGTGAACTCACACATGTGTAAATCATTAAAGGGATTTATTTCCTACAACAGCTGGGAAAAAAATCCCGAATCAGGTGTGATCCAATCAGTCCTCTTACTCTCTATGATTTTCTAGACTCTGCTTTCCTTTCTATGTTATTAAAATCACTATGCTCCTGGGACAATATTTAAAGGCTTTTCAAGTGACTTTCTCTGAAGAGAAAGAAAAATTATTTCCTGTAATTCCCCAAGGAGACTCTCCTGTGATTTGCCAACACAAACTGGATTAGATGTCTATTTCTCTATCAATCCCTGCAGCCCCAGGACACTATACAGTGACTGGCTTAGGCTTGGGCTTCTTGAGCCAACTGCTGGCAAGGACTGACCCACTGTTGGAGGCGGGACCTGCATCCTCCTAAGAAAATGGACTGTGTGGTAACTGGGTGGTTACCTGAAGCCAATTCGGAATATATATGGTAATGGGTAAATGGATGTTGAGGAGTCAGCAAGTGGTAGCCATACTAGAGTGTCCAGACTTTGTGAAGCGAGCAAGAGTGACATCAAAGGATATTTATTAAACATCAAGGGATTTATTACATATAATTTCTTTTTGTATTTTTATCTTAATTCCTTTCTTTGCTAGTGGTATGCAGATATATTTAAAATGACCTGATTTCCTTTTTTTCTTTATTTTAACAGCTTTATTAAGAGATAATTCACATGGCATACAATTCATCCATTTAAAGTGTACAATTCAATAGTTTTTAGTATATCGCACAGGTATGTACAATAATTACCACAGTCAATTTTAGAATGTTTTCATCAACTCAGAAGGAATCCCCTACACCTTAGTTCTCCCTCCTCCCTTCACCTCTTTCCTCTAAGCCCTAAGCAACCACTAATCTACTTTGTGTCTCTATTGATTTCCCAATTCTCAACATTTTATATGAATAGCATCATATAATATGTGGTCTTTTGTGATTGGCTTTTTTCACTATGGGTGATATGTTCCAAGTTCATCTAAACTGCAGCATGTATCAGTACTTCATTTCTTTTTATGATCAAATAATATTTCATTGTATGGATGTACCTCATTTTGTTTATCCTTTCGTTCCTTGATGGACATTTGTGTTGGTTGCACTTTTGGCAATTGTGAATAATGCTGCTCTAAACATTCATGCTCAAGTTTTGTTAGAATTGACTACCTGTTTTTAGTCCTATTAGGTATATACCTAGGTGTGCAATTGCTGGATCATATGGTACCTCTATGTTTAATCATTTGAGGAACTGCCCAACTGTTTCCCAAAGTGGTTGCACCATTTTACATTCCCACCAACAGTGAGTGTGAGAGTTCTGATTTCGCCACATCCTCTCCAATGCTTGTTATTGTCTGACTTTTTGGTTCTAACCATCCTGATGGGTATGAAGTGGTATCTCATTGTGGTTTTGATTTTTATTTCCCTGATGACTGGTGATGTTGAGCATCTTTTCCTGTGCTTATTAGTTCTTTTTTATATCTTCCTTGGAGAAATGTTTAATCAGGTATTTTGCTCATTTTATAATTGAGTTGTCTTTTTAACATTAAACTGTAAGAACTCTTCAGATAGTCCAGATACAAGTACAAGTCCCTAATCAGATATATAATTTGTAATATTTTCTTCTCACTTTCTTGATGTTTTATTTTAAATCACAAATGTTTTTAATTTTGATGAAGCCCAAATTATCTTTTTCTTTTGTATCTCATGCTCTTGATGTCATATTTTATGTTTGTATTTTATAAAAATAAATTCTATATCCATGTTTACCATGTTCGATGTCTTTTGTCCATCGTACTTGTTACTGAACTGTAGCCAAGAGTACATTATTAAACTCAGTGTATATAATAGGCATAAGAAACATTTTTGAAGTAACAAACTTATGCATCTGGGTGTAGACATTACTTCACAACCATATCAGTGAGCTTATCCTACAAAACATTTAAAAATAAGCTAAGCAGATGTTAGTAACCCAATAGAGGGTATGCTAGCCAAAAGACTTATTAGGGGCTAATCAAGATATCCATCTGCAATTATTACACAGACAGATGCCACGCCTAGTTTAAGACAATTAAGTATATAATAAGTGTTAATCACAACCTGTTCACCCTGTCACTCCTGCTCACATAACTTGCTTTATATTTTTAATTTCCCTATGAGGAAAATAATAGGAAACAGGAAGAAATCTGGGTAAGAAAATATAGCAATGTTGAAATTGAGGGTTTTTTTTTTTTTAAATCTGAATTCAGAGAATTGAGTATCGTTACATTTTTGATGGGTTAAATATTGGATACCATCCTGATAAACAGACCATAGTACTCTACACATAGGAGGGACTTAACCAACATTTGTCTAAGAATCATTTTTCAAAATTGCTATATGGTAGATTTCTATGGATCTAGACAGATGAAGTTGACAACCTGACTGACTAAATATACCAATTCATCCATATCTTAGGCCAATGGCTGCAGAAATGAGGTAGTATATTGAGATAACTTAATGTAAGCAAGGATAATACTTTAAAAACTGTGCAATTTTCAAATTTCAATCAATATAAATCAAAGCCACTTAAATCGTCAACACACTGCAGCCAAAGTTGTTTAATGTTTACACAACCACCACAACATCTATTCAAAATTCTAGAATGATGTAATGCTGGAATACAGTGAAGTTTGCTGTGATCACCCTGCAGACACAACATAGACTCCCCAGGCCAAATTTGGTTCTGACATCAAGACTGCTGATGTCACACACACACACCAAGAGAGTACAAAAGTGCTTGTTATTTACATAACTGACATCTCTAGGGAGGTCAGGGCAGGCCTCCCAATCAGATTCAAAATGATTTGAGAGAGCAAAGAAAGGAAACTGGCTTGGGGTTTTTATTGTGGCTGCAGATGGGGTTGGATTCTGCGTTTCCACGCAGGGGCAGGGGCTTGAGTGTTTAGAATCTCCTGCTGGCACCTATGGAGAAAGCATCCAGGCTTTCTCATCAGTTTGCCCAGGTGTAGGGCAGAAAGTGGAGAGGGAGGACTGGGGATTTTTTAAAAAGCTGCTAGCAGTCAAACATCAAAGATGGAGTCAGCCTTGTCGGAGAATTCGGGTTAAATTAAAGAGGAGCACATAGAAGTTAGGAATGTGCAGATGCTGAATCAAACGTCCTCAGTTCCATTCCCTTCTCTGCTCTGTGCTAGATGTCGGACTTTGGGAAAATTACATGATATTTTTGTATCTCAGGATCCTCATCTGTATAGTTTTTATATTTATGGTATCTATCAGAATTTTGTGAGGAGTATATGGTTAATACTTGTAATTTGCTTGGAAGAATGCCTAAGTCATAGTAGGTGTTTAGTAAATGTTATTCTTTTCTGAAGCCCAGAAGGATTAAGTGACTTGCTCAGGGAATGTAGTGGCAGAGCTGGGCTGAAAATCAAATGTACTGAATTCCAGTCTTTGCTATTTTCACTTTGTGAATACCAGTTTCCATTACCCATTATCAGTCTCAAACTTACTACTCTCCTCAGAGTCACGCACCACATAACAACGTTTCAGCCAACGACGGACGGCATATATAACAGTGGTCCTGTAGATTTTAATAGAGCTGAAAAATTCCTATTCCCTAATGACATTGTAGCCCTCATAGCATTGTATACAGAGCACTCATGTGTTTGTGGTGATGCTGGTATGAACAAACCTATTGTGATGCCAGTCATATAAAAGTATAGCACATATCATTATGCACAATACATAATACAGTAAAGAAGACTGTCCATGGCACATTATCTGCTTATAAGAAAATTTATGATGAAAAAAGAAACAAAACAAGCAAACCACCATGGACATATTTCTAAAAAGAATGACACCTCCTCAAGCAGAGCCTCAGGCAGGTCCTTCAGGAGACATTGCAGAAGAAGGCGTTATTATCATTGGAGATGACAGCTTCATGTGTGTTATTACCCCTGAAGACCTTCCCAGTGGGACAAGATGTGGAGGCGGAAGCCAGTGATATTGATGATACTGACCCTGTGTAGGCCTAGGCAAATGCGTGTGTTTGTGCCTCAGTTTTTAACAAAAAAGTTTTAAAAGTAAAAAATTAAAAAATTTTAGAAGCCGGCCCCATAGCATAGTGGTTAAGTTCACACGCTCCACTTCGGTGGCCCGGGTTCGCGGGTTCGTATCCCAGGTGCAGACCTGCACCACTTGTCCATGCTAAGGCAGTGACCCACATACAAAATAGAGGAAGATTGGCACAGATGTTAGCTCAGGGCTAATCTTCAGAAAAAAGAAAAAAAATTTTTTT
This sequence comes from Diceros bicornis minor, assembly GCF_020826845.1. Lineage (NCBI taxonomy): Eukaryota > Metazoa > Chordata > Mammalia > Perissodactyla > Rhinocerotidae > Diceros > Diceros bicornis. The sequence goes on from NC_080742.1 coordinate 36,587,010, forward strand.
TACATAGAATAGAATATAATAGAATCTTATAGAATAAAGATATAAAAGAAAATGTTTTTGTACAGCTATATAGTGTGTTTGTGTTTTAAGCTAAGTGTTATTACAAGAGTCAAAAAGTTTTTTAAAACATTTTAAAGTCTATAATGTAAAAAAGTTATAGTAAGCTAAGATTAATTTATTACTGAAGATAAAAAGTATTTTTTATAAATTTAATGTAGCCTGAGTGTACAGTGTTTATAAAGTCTACAGTGGTGTACAGTAATGTCCTAGGCCTTCACAGTCACTCACCACTCGCTCACTGACTCACCCAGAGCAACTTCTAGTCCTGCAAGCTCCATTCATGGTAAGCGACCTATACAGGTGTACCACTTTTTATCTTTTATATCATATTTTTACTGTACCTTTTCTATGTTTGGATATAGTTAGATACACAAATACCTACTATTGTTTTACAATGCCTATGTATTCAGTCCAGTAACATGCCGCACAGGTTTGTAGCCTGGGAGCAATAGGCTGTACCATATAGCCTAGGTGTGTAGTAGGATATACCACCTAGGTTTGTGTAAGTACACTCTATGAGGTTCGTACAATGATGAAATCACCTAACGATGCATTTCTCAGAACGTAGTCCCATCGTTAAGTGACACATGACTGTATCATATATCTGTGAATAGAAATCTTTGTACCTGGACTACCTCACTCACTTTTGTGGCTTTAATTAACACCCTCTGCTGAAGAAACCCAAATTTGTATTTCTACCTCAGATCTCTCTGCTAAGCTGCTAAACGATATATGAAATTATCTACCTTAATCATCACCTTCATATTCTGTCCACCTCACCGGCTTCAAACTTAATAGGTCCAAAACTGAATATATTATCTTTATTCCTCAGCCATTGCTTCTAAATCTGTATTTCTGCCTTATCTTTCAGGTCAGAAATCTGGGATTTCTCCTAGAGAACTCTCACTCTCTGTCAACAGTTCGTGTTTTATGTGTAGATCATTTCCTCACAAACTTTGATTTACTTTTAAAAATTATATTCTAATTCAACTCTCAGACCCCAGTCTGACTTCTTTTTAAAAACATAATCAAAATGTTAATAGCTATAATTTACTAAGATTAATTATATGCCCTTGTTAAGGTAAGTTTTTTTAATACTTTACCTCCCTTAAACCTCATAATATCTCCATAATGTGGGTATTACAAATGCCTACATGTGATATAAGAAAACCGACCCAACACGAACTGTTCTGTCATGTGACCAGAACGATAGAGAAGCCAGATTATAGAGCTAAGATTTGAAACCAGCTCCATCTAATTTCTAAAACAGTCCATATACTATTCTGCTTCTCCTTATATGTTCCTCCACTTACCTTTCTTCAAAATTTCACAGTTCCTATGGGATCAAGCAGAACTCTCTTGGTATGATTTCCATTTAAGGCTCTCTAAGATGTGACGTATGTCTGGACTTGAGGCTTATTTTTAGCCCACACACCCTCACAGGCTATGCTTCTGTTACATTGCTCTCTTTCCTATCTCCATTTCTTGGCCTTTGCTTTCCTATCTCCAACCTGATGGCTGCCTGTATGGCCAGTTACACAATCTGTGGGGCCCAGTTAAAATATGGAAATGCAGGGGCCCTTGTTCAAAAAGCAAGAAAAAAGTGTTGTTAATAATACTAAAATATAAAGCTTTTTTGCTTTCTTCCATGGTCTTTCTCTAGACTCGTCAGGTTGCTTTTATTTCTATTTGATGTCATTCTAAGCAAAGAAAAATGAAAATGGAAATTATTAGCAAGAATTTTACCATTCATCTTTACATTGTGCTATACCAGTTTTAAAGGCAAAGATAGGAACAGTATGTGGAATCCCCAATTCGTATTTTATAGCTCATATATGCATATGCATTTTGTTCTTACCAGAACAGTGGAAATGATGCACAAAATTAACTCAGCTGTTTTTATTTCAGTTCTTGAGATGTGAAAATTCTACCAATGCTCTACCTTCAGCCTATTGATGAGTAAGGAAAGACAGAAAGGAAGAGGCATTATGGGTTGCCTTATCTTTCCCTTTCATTCATGTCATCATTTCAGCATAAGTAGCTGGCTAACATAGGAAAATAACACACGTAATAAAGGATATAAGGCTCTTAGGTTGTTTGTGTTTTTTGGAACAACGCTGCTTTCTCTCTGCATTTGAATCAAGTTCTTATTCAGAGGGAAAGCGGGGACTTCAACATGATACATTTACCCTTACTTGCTGAGTCTTGCTGAATTCCCACTCATCACAGCTTTACTACAATCCTGTGTTCACAGGGCACTTGAACACTATGAGCAAATATACGGTGGTGAAAGGGGCCAGCCCAGTGGCATGGTGGTTAAGTTCGCACCCTCTGCTTTGGTAGCCTGGTGTTTGCAGGTTCAGATTCCGGTAGCAGACCTACACACTGCTCACCAAGCCATGCTGTGGCAGCATCTCACATACAAAATAGAGGAAGATTGGTACAGATGTTAGCTCGGGGCCAATCTTTCTCACCACAAAAAATAAAAAAAGGAAAAAAATACAAAGTGGCAAGGAACAGTGGACACACCTACTTTGTATGTCTCCTTTGTTGATGCACGTGCTCCATTGCCCATTTGGACTTCACTTACAAAACACAAGTTCAAAGATATAGTTATTAAAGATTTAAAGATGGTGACAACAAGATCATCAAACCAAGCACAGGGGCCTTGAAATTGACCCTGGCTGTAGGGTTAAGATTTACTTCCCTTTAGAGACTCAGCTTAGCTCAAGCTTTACTTTGTCTGTGGAGCTGTCCTGATACTCAGGGACCTAGTCGTGCCCATCTGGGCCGCTGGTAACATGACCATTAGTAAAATTAACCACAATCTCTCGGAACCCCATCGCTACCCTAGATAGTCATCTGTCTTTGCATCCATCATTTTTTTTTTAGGTTTACTTTTTAGGTTTTCTAGTCTCTTTTTCTACAAAATTTTAAGCTCTTGATAGCAGAAACCTTGCTTTATTTGCATTTGTATCTTTCCTCCCATCAGAGTATTTGTTGAATAAATGAACGAATAAACTGATAGCTAATTGTAGTCATAATGATTCATGTCTCAAGTCCAAATTCTTAGACCTATAACATTTTTCCTATATTCATCTTTAATGACCTTTATTATACTTCCAAATTAATAATTAGAACTTCACAAAATGTTATGAAGAATTTATGATACATGCTATCGGTTGAATGTTTGTCTTCTTCCAAAATTCATATGTTGAAACCCTAAACCCTGATGTGATGGTATATGGAGACAGAAAGTTTTGGAGGTAATTAGGTTTAGATGAGGTCATGAGAGTGGGGCCTCCATGATTAGTGTCTTTATAACAAGAGAAAGAAATCAGAGCTCGCTTGCTCACTCTCTCTCTCTCCCCCATGTGAAGACACAGCGAGAAAGCAGCTATGTGCAAGCCAGGAAGAGAATTCTCACCAGGAACTGAATCTGTTGACACCTTAATCTTGGACTTTCCAACCTCCAGACCTATGAGAAACAAATTCCTGTTGTTTAAGCCACTCACTTGATGGTATTTTGTTATGGCAGCCTATGCAAGCTAATGAAATATATACTCTTCAATTATATAATGAGTTGGAAAACTTATAAGTAAATATCATTAAATTACTATCTTTGATTCTTACCTCATTGTCTTAACATACTTAAATACCAAGTTTTTCTGGTCATGTTTAACAATAAGTGTCTGGTGTTTTCCCATTTTGCCAATCAATGGATTCATAGAGATTATAGAGAAAAGAAGCCAGTTTGAAAGTGCCATAAAATTTGTTAAGATTTTATACACATTCACATTCACCCCTCTCACACATATATATTTAAATCCTATGGGATTTAACATTGATCAATATGATAAATAGATACTTGTGGGTTTTAAAAAATATCTTCAAATATTTAAATAACCAAATATGTTTATTTAATTATAAAGAAGATTTTAAGAATTTAAATTATCTTTAGTTAGGTTCATAGCACAAACGTTTATGTATATGTAAGTCATTATATAAATATATGTATGTAAGCATACACCCAAATTTTTCTATTTATCTATCATCTATGTATCTATCAGATCCCATAGAATGTGCTACTGCTAAATTTAATTATTTTAGTGTAATTATTGATTTTTTAATTAATTAAGAACATGCTCAGTAAGATCTTTTTGGACATGTCAAATATAGAATGGTTCAAAGAGTATATTTTAAAAAGAGACTCTGTTTTACCCTTGTCCCTAGAACTTTAGGTTTACTGGTGTTTTATTATCTTGTTATTTATTTAGCATCATAGATACAGCAAATAACATAATAATAATATTATTTGCAAATAATAAAATATACATATGTACAATAATATATATAGTATACAAATAATATACATGGGTGAAGATAAATATGGAGATAAATAGCTTGCTAAGTTGATATTTCTCTCTATAGACATGGAGATGAATGATTTTAAAATAGCTCACTCATTCTGCCTAAAATCCTGGTCCATAATGATGCTTATTTTCCACAGTTATGCATTTACAAACTAAGTGTAAATCTGCAATCTCTTAACAGATTGGATATATTTTTCATCTAAAATATTTCTTTTAGCAGGAAACTCTATTCAGAGGAAAAGAAAATCTCACCATATTGTGGGAACACATTTTTAAAGACTGTGTCATACAAATATTTTCAAAACACATCAGGCTGTTAATTTAAAATTAGGCCTGGCCTGCAAGACTGTAAGAAAGTATAGCTCTCATCATTGAGCTCAGTGAAAGTTCAGCCGTGAGATGAGCTGCAGTTAGGCCTGCCACCTCACCACTCCAACCAAAGCCTCATCACCTACCATTTCTGACATGGGACAAGTCTCTCTGCTCAAATGGAACTCATGTCTGGGTTCTTTTAAAGCCAAGTTAAAACTCTGATAAAAAATCAAGTAAATACTCCTTTAACCAGGTTGATCAGTAACTGAAGTCATTTTCTCAAGGACTTGCTACGAAGTTACTAATAGGAATAGATACTTAAGAGTTGTTTGCTGACTTCCCTTTCACCTGAAAAATAACTAGCTCTGACCTAGAAAGAAAGTTAGAGATTGATTTACTTATTTTTCATAAGACAGAAAAATAAGTTCTTCTGATGGAGGGGGAAGAATGATAAAGACATATACCTTCCTATCAGCATCATAGAGATATGTAGAAGTGTTGTTGGCATTTTTCTACCAACATAGTGAAATAAAGCAGGAGCTTAAAATCAAGTAGCTGAAAAGAATGACAAAGAAATTGGGTATGGCAAGCTGGAATAGACTCTAGGCAAGTGAAATGAGTATCCCATGACATAAGCAGAGAGATGTCAGGGGCTATAAGTCATGGACTCTGACACTCCTGATGCTTTCTCCAATCTTCCTTTGGTGATAGAGCAGTAGAAGACCCTCCCTAAGGCAGCATCTTCGCTTGGGTATTCAGATCCTAGTAGTGACTTTAGTATGTTGTCAAGTGTCCTCAGTGGTGTAACCTCACACAGTTGAGTGACTGCACATGCCGAACTGCAGTGAAAGCTTGTTGAATGAATCCATTCAGGTTTGGCAAAACAAACAATCCCAGGTTATATCTTAACACTAGCTGAGAGACCCATCAAGCTATACTCAAACATAATGGTACGTTTATATTGTCCTATAAATAATTAATACAAAAGATGAAAAACAATGAATCAATTGGAAATCCTAAATAAAATTTTGACTATTTCTGGAAGTAAGATTAAATTTTATTCAGTGTAGTTTTAGTGTTAAGTTTATTTTTTCTAATTTATTGCTGGATGAATACAGGAAATTACCAAAGACAATATTGCGTCAAGGTGGATATTTTCTTACATCTTTCTGCTTAAGGAAGGATGTTTGTGGTGCATACAACAGCAGCAATATTCTAAACATTATACCAGTTGAAACCTAACAATGTTAAATATTAAGACTGCCCAAGTACACTGAAACATAATGTTTACATACGTGGGAAAAAAAACTAGCTTGGTAAGATGATGATATATATTATTAGGATGAAATGCCAAATCTTTCTGTGATTACTATTCAAAGCCTTTGGAAAATTATAGATCTCCAAAGGTATTTTTAGTTCATTTTCAGGAGAAATATATCTTCACACCCACACATCATTTTTCTTGTATCTAAATGTTTCTTGAAATTATATGGTGCAATGAAATTATAACAGTAAAATCTCAGATTCATGTTTTAATGGAAATAAAACCACAATATAAACCATATTTGAGAAAAAATGTTAATTTTATATAAAATGCTGAAAATTATGAGTCAGAGTTCAAGAAAGTTGATGGGTTTAAAGTATTTATATATGTGTCATACATGTATTCAATCAGATTTAAACTCATTTGAAAATTAATATTCACTAAACTACCATCAGATATTTTTTCTTCAACAGAACAGATTAATAGCCTTGATTGGAATAATTATCTGATAAAGTAGTATAGAATGGTCTTAATGTACTATATAAAAATTTGCATCTCAAAGAATACTGTAATAGTATTGCAGAATTTGCATGATATTTATCTTTTAATATGAGGTTTCAACTGGTGAACAAGAGAAAGCTTCTTAAAAAACATTTCTTAAGATAACATTCATGGAAAATATTATTTGTCTCTAACACATTTAAGCCACCTGCTTTGCACCATGGTTTTCTTCTTTTAGGAATGAAATCATTTTGCATTTGCTTTAAATTATTCTGAGGGCAAAAGCTCTTTTCATGAAAACCAGCTGTGCTGAGTAAATGCAAATATGTGTCATATCACAATTTACTGAAGGGACAGAGCCAAAAGCAAAACCTTTTGCTGTACTAATTAATTGTGAATCAAAGCTTCATCAGAGACTATTGTCTGTTGCTATATGAAAATCTTCTAGGTACAAGGAATAGTTTAACAACATGCCAATTATATGAATCCAGAGATATGTAAGAGTTAATAAAGCACTAGTAAACTACAACCAACTTAAAAAATGGTCATTTTTAATAACTGAAAATATTTCAGATCAACAGCTTGCATCGCGGTGAATTACAGATTAGTTGTACATCAGTCCTTATGGCCCTGAGTGGTGACATCATTAGGAGTACATATTCACTAAAGTGGCTGGTAAACACACTTCCTTGTATTCAGTATGTCATTTCAGTAAAAATTGGGTTCCAGGTAGTTTATTATAGGCAAATTCTACTAATGGACAAGACACAATTTCTTTCCATGGTGGTTTCGCATTTGTGGGAAAATACAATATCAAGGGTGTCATGTTGAAAAGATTCACCATTTATATAAGTTATGATTACCACTCTATTAATCATAACATAGACTCTTATGTAAATGGAATCCCTGAAGCTGTTCAGTGCACACTTTGTGTAGCCATATGTGGCGGCCTTTTGCAACAGAAACAAATAACTGCTTAAAGAAGGCACTAGGAGAATGTGGGGGTAGGGAATAGGACTTAACTTTTTGTGGGAAAAGTCAGAGAAAACTTTACAAAGGAGATTATCTTTTTGCTGGTTCTTGAACTATAAGGAGGAGTTTTTCCAGGGTGAGATGGGAAAGGCTTTTCAGCCAGAAAGTACATTTTGAGCAAAGGCAAGAGAGCTGAATTTGTCATATGTTTAAATAGTGACAGGATATTAGGCATGATTGTACTAGAGAAGAGTAGGGACAGATATTGGAATAAGATAGACGGGTTAATTTTGAGGAACTCTTGTGGAATATTTTTGGGAGAATGAAGTCATTATTTTTGTCTGGAAAAAAATCAATCTGGCCACAGCATTCAAACGGAAGGAAGACACTAGATACAGTGAAACAAATCAGACAGTTTGACATAGTTGAAGCAAGAAATGATAGGGACAGGAACCCTGTCTGTCTTTTTCATCATTATGTTTCCAATGACAAGAGTAGTACTTGGGACATAAAGTTGAATTAATGAGCAGACAGGAGGAGGGGTCCAATATGTATTTAAAATAGAGCTGACAGGACTTGAAGTTCCAAAGGATAGGATCAGAACATTTCAAACTACATTTTCTATCAAGCAATATGAAGTATAACTGAGATGTTGCCCAGAGTTCAATTACAATATTGTTGGTCAAATTGCAATGGCTTGAACACCCAAACTGCTCAAATGTGTTCACTTTACACAGATATTTACAATGTATGTCTGAGAGTAATCAAAAAGAGTACTCCTGGTTCATCTGGAATTATTGCGTGCATCTCTGTGGTTGGAGCCAGCTTGTATTGATTCACCTGCTCTGTCTGTAAGCATCTCTTCCAAACTCAGTGTTAAACTACTTCATGTTGGTGATTCAAAATCACCCATGGTGGAAATGTTTACACCATGGGAATTGGCAAATGCTACAAATCAGTTTTTTTTTTTTTCCGAAAATCATCTGTTAAACATTAATTAGCACACCACTGACTCTGTGGAATCTCCTATGTTTTTCTTTTCCTGCCCCTCCTTCTACTTGTTTTCAGCAATTTTCGCAGATTATATAGTCTCAGTAACCATACATCCAAAGGTGCTATCACTCAGTGTTCCAATGCTTCCAGCCTTCGAGTTATCACGACAGTGCTGGAATCTAGGTCAAGACGACACACCTTTCCTTGATTCTGTACTGCACCTACATTCCCAAGTTATGCTTGCTCCAGGATCTTCAAAATATCTCCTATTAAGAATTTCATGAGTCTTTATCCCTCAAACCATAAAGACATACACCCTATCCTGGTGGCCCAGACACAGGCAGGCATTTAAGGCTCCCATTGTCCTTCTTTCTCAGACTCTCTGACCCAACATTTACACTCAACCACCACGACCACCTCCACTACCACCTTCCACAGGAGCAATAGCAAAGCATATCACACAAACATACAAAAAATCTAAGCATGTTTTATGAATACAGCTGATGTAATAGGAGGGTAGTAGCTCCATTTCAGGCAGCTAAACGCCTTGAAGGATGTGGGGGAAATGGGAAGCATGTTTTAGACTAGAGAGAGAATCACAATACAGACTCATACATACCCAGAATTTAACATGGCATCACATACTCTAAACCTTAAAAAGACTGACTTGAACACTATCCATGTGCAGGTAAGCTTTTTTCTGGACCTGATAACGTAACCCCTACTCCTCTCAGGTGGCTGAAATACAAAATAAAATTTTAAAAAATAGCGATAATGCAAACTTTGGGAAATTAAACCTTGGTACAGTGTAGATGGTGTACTTGGAGGAAGAGCGAAAACTTGGAATAAAAGTATGTCAATTTTATTTCCGGATGCCTTTCAATGTCTTGAGACCTCCTCTTGCTTAACTATGAAAAGGTGAGAAGAATTTCCCTTTCTTTCGTCACAGAGATTTTGTGATCTTTATGAATAAATGCATGTTAAAGAATGCCATAAACTATAAACCCAAGCATATTTTATTATATATTCATTGTAAAAGTTGTCAAAGAAAAATACGTATTATTTTAGAAAACAAAATGTATATCATTAGCACATCACCTTAAGCTTACAATATATTTGACTTTTTTTTCAATTATACCATCCTCTAATACGCTCATTTTGCATCAAATGGAAAAAGTACCTTTTTGATAAAAATGGATATTCGTGTCAGCATATACACGACATCCAAGATTTACCAGTTGTCTGGATAATTTGATCAATTCAAAGAGCCATTAAAAGAACCCAGTGTGTGTGAAATTTATAGTAATTGCTTTAGTAATACAAATAGCTGGATATGCAAAATCCCCAAATACTTACACATTTAAAAATGTTTAAAACTACTACACAGATTTGCAATCACAACAGACCAGAGTGGAATGACTCTCTCATTTATTAGTTTATGATCCTGGGGAAACTCCCAAACAAGCTGCAGATCCCTCTTCTTGAAGTACAGATGGTATTACTCTTCTCAAGTATTTCTTGGAGGATTGGGGGGAAAAATTTTAGATACTTATAGTGTTTCACACGTACCAGTTGTATATATCTAACTAACTTTTTACCAAAGGCTCATCTAAAAAATCAAATCTATGTGCACATCCTGCAAATGCTTATAATCTATATTCTGTTGCAACAGGCCTCCAGTGTGAATTTCTGAATTACTAAATAAGGATCACTAACAACTGGATTTTTTTGCTTGTTCTTTTTATTACCATAGTTCAACAGAAGAAATATGATCATTTTATGAATGTGAGAGATGTTGAATGAATATAAACTTTAATCTGGGAACATTCATATAAACTTTATTACTTTTTTGTTGGTTGAATAATCTTATGCTAATTAGGTTTATGCCAATACTATCTGAATATTTGTATTGAATGTTTTCACATTTTACATGGGAAATAAAACTATGTCTGGGAAAGAGACATAAAAAATCTCCAGATCATGCCCCGGGTATTTGTATTTACATTGAATTTTTACTAATGTGTTTTTTTTTGAGGTAAAACACAATACCTGAGTTGAGATTTTGGCAAGTTAAAATATGAAAAATGGTACAACTCAATGACTAATGTAAGTAGTATCTTTCCTCGTTGGGATCTATATTTTTTCTCAGAACCATACACAATTTATTTAATTTTGGAGTGATATAATTTAATAGAGCAGTACAAATAGCTTTCTTTTATTTAATTGTCTGGACTGGTACCAGACCTAGATTATGAAAATCAAAGATTGAGGCCAGAAACTAATATAATTAAAGATTTTGTTAATTGTATAACTCATTCAATGTATTAAGATTTTGTAGAATCATTTTATAACTTGTATTCATCTCTATTACTTTCAAAATGGTTAACTCCTACATAAGTTTAACTTGCCAACAATTTAGAACACAAAAAATTTAAAAAGAAATAGAAAGCACTTAATTTTGTCATAAGGAGATGAAAGTATTTATATTTGATATATTTCTTTCTAATGCTTTTTCCATTTAATTTAAAAAAATTAGTTAAGATTGTATAGCGCATTCATATTTTAAGATAAACTTTTGTTGTATTATATCGTCCATAAAAATGTAGTTCATTTTATAATAATAAAGTTTTATTATTATAAAATGAACTCCTCCATGTTACTATCACCTATGTCAAGAAAAAAAATATCTCCAGCACTAGAAATTACTCTTATATCTCCACCTAATCACTAGTCTCTCCTTCTCCACAAAGTTAATCACTATTCCAACGTCTAATACCATACATTTTTAGCTTTATGAAAATGGAGCCATATAGTATATTTCCTTTTGTATGTGGCTCTTTAGGTAAACGTTATTTTTGAGAGATTCATCCAATTTGATCTGAGTAACAGTTCATTAATTTTCATCGTGTTCTTCCATTACATTAAGAATCTAGCTCAACTTATTTATGCATTATTGTTTTGATGGACAACTGGGTTGTTTTCCAACTTTTCACTGTTAACAATAACACTGAATGAACGTTTTGCAAGGTCTTTTGAGACACGCGAGTATTTCTCTTAGTATAGACCTAGCGTGGAATTGTTGGGTCATAGGGAATGCATTAATTCACTTTAGTAGGTAACTGGCTGTTTCCAAGGTGTCTGAATCAACTTACAATTCCCATCAGCCATAGTATATGGAAATTCCAGCCAATCCAAATCTTTGTCCATCTCCTTTATTTTCGACGTTCTGCTCTAGTAGTACCTAATTGTGTTTTTTTATTAGCATTTCTCTAATGACTAATGGGAACGAACCTCTATTTATATTCTTATTGACCAATTGTTCAACCTATTTTTGAATGGCCTATCCAAGTCCCTTGCTCATTTTTCTATTGGTCGTTTCTCTTTTGGTTACTGATACATATCTTTTTGTTATATATTACTTTTTATATATTGTAATAATCATCTTTTCTCACTCATTCCAGAATTTTCTATACTTACTACAGTCCAATTTTTCTTATGGTTAGTGCTTTCTGGGGTCTGACTGTCTCATAGTTGAGGAGATGTTTTATCAAGGAGATATTGTCTGTTTTAGCAACTTGATTATTCAACTTTTCATTTTCTGGTCAACAATTCCTTTGAAATGGATATTGAAAATTGTGTAAAGAAGAGGTTAAGTTTCATTTCTTCTCCATTTGTCTAATCAATTGACACAAGACCAATTACAGAAAAAACTATCCTTTCACAACTGCTCTAAGTATCATATCATCTATCTGTCATCTATCTATCATCTATCTATCTGTCTACTTATTGTCTATCTATTAGTTTTTGGACCCTCTATCCCGCTCCACTGGTCTCTTTTTTTTTCCCTACACTACTTATACTAATGCCACACTGTCATAATTACTGCTGATTTACTCTTTTTTTTTAATTGTGATATAAGATTTTATATCACTTACACTGTTTCTTTCAGATTGCTTGCTTTTATTTTTCCAGGTAAAGGTAAAAATCAGGTTTTTAATATTTCCATGAAAAAAAGCTACTCTCATGTAATTGAATCTCTAAGTCAATTTAGAAAAATTTTATATCTTTATAATATTGAGTCTTCACAAATATTGAGATGGTATATCATGTCTTTATTAAGGTGTTTAATATCTTTAAAAAATATTCTACAACTCTGTGTAAAGGTCTTAAGCCCTTCGTTAGATTTATTCTTAGGTTTTTAAATTTTTTTTACTGTAGTGTAAAAGCTATTTTTTAAAAAAACGTCATTTATCAATGAGTGTGCCTAGTATATTAATAGATTTTGATATATTGATCTTACATCTAGTAAACTTGTTATAGTCAATTATTAATTCTAATAGTTTACCCATGTAGTCATTTAAATTTTCTACATAGACTCTCAAACTGTCTGCTTATTATGACAGTTAAATCTCTTTATTTCCTGTCTATATACTGTTTGTTTGTTTTGACTGCCTGATCACACTGTTGACAATCTCCAGTAAAGTATAAGATACAAAAGATGATAGCAGACATTCTTTTTCACTTTTGTTATGCAGGGGAAAACTTGTATATTTTACCTTTAAATATCAAGTTTGCTGTAGGTCTTTTCTTTTTCTTTTATTATTTTTTTTCCTCAGGAAGATTTGCCCTGAGCTAACATCTGTGCCTGTCTTCCTCTATTTTGTATGTGGGTCACTGCCACAGCATGGCCTACAAGTGGTGTAGGTCCGCGCCTGGGATCCAAACCTGAGGACCTAGGCCACCAAAGCAGACTGTGCCAAACTTAACCATTATGCCACGGGGCTGGCCCCTATAGATTTTTTTTTTAATGCACTTTATTGGATTAAGTTCCTTGTAGTCCCAATTTTATGATACATAAGAGTTCATTGAATGCTTTCCTGAATTTGATGATATAGTTATATGTGTTTTCTTTTTTATTCTGTTAACATGATTGATTTTTAAATCTAAACCAACTACATCTTCCTAAAAAAGTAAATTTGTCAAAACTGACACAAGAAAGTTTTAAACATATTGATAGACTAAAATATTCATATTCAATATTAAGTATGAGTACTCAGTTATGCTAATAGCATTAAATATTCTAGTATAAATGAAATTAAGAAATAAGTCAATAGTCCAATGCAAGTATTACAAGTATCTGGCAAAACATATTTCAGAATGAAAAATATATTGGATGACTCTACTCTTCACTTTTCTGCATCAAAGGCAATGCTAATAGACTGCACCATTCCAGGTCTAGGCATTGAGAGATGTTAAATAAATGTAAGATATTTAGATGTTAGTATCTATAGAAATTATTGATTAAATGCTAAGAATGAGTGGAAATGAGGAATTTGGGATATTTCCTAGGCTTCTGCTTTCAGTAGCTGTGAGGAGATTGAAAACATGGGTTGTGTAGAAGGGAAAAAGGGAAGAAATATAATAAGTTCTAGTTTGGATATTTTGAAATTAAGATGGATCTGAGATATTAAAGAAGTTATCTTTTGGTAGCAGACATACAGTTAATTTTTTGTTATTTTATATTTTCCACTACTTTTCAGAATTCTGCAATGAGCATATATTATTTTTACAATCAGAAAAAAATTACAAAATCAGTATCATTAATAGATTGCTTGTGGAAAATCTGTGAAATTATAATTCATTTATAATTACTGAAATAATAACTTTGTTAGGATAGTTATTTAAGTAGACAAGTAAATAGCACATAAAAATATTACTATGTAAGAGAGAAAATTCTGCCTCCATTACTTACTAGCCATGTTGTCTTGGAAAACTTCACAAACTTCTTGAAGCATTCTCAACTTTAATATTAGAGAAAATAATAATTATACTGCCTGTGTCTGATGGCGATTATGCAAGCCAAATATGGTGAGCCCATAATGGTAAGTAATTTTTTAATTGTTATTGCGTATTTAGTATTTAATTAGAACTATAGAGAAAATAATATAAAATATAATCAAAACGTAAGTTTCCACTTTCTTAAGAGGTTCTGAAAGCTGTAAAAATAATTGCTTAAATGATTTTTAAATCCTGGACATTTTCTTTTCTTAGTAGCATCTAGGCTGCTGATTTTCTATTGAAGTGTTTTTTTCTCTTTTATTTAACTTTTATTTTTATTTATTTATTTTTTTGGTGAGGAGATCAGCCCTGAGCTAACATCCACCAATCCTCCTCTTTTTTTTTTTTTTTTGCTGAGGAAGACGGCCCTGGGCTAACATCGGTGTCCATCTTCCTCCACTTTATATGGGACGCTACCACAGCATGGCTTACCAAGCAGTGCGTCGGTGCGCACCCGGGATCCGAACCAGCGAACCCCGGGCCGCCGCAGCGGAGCGCACGCACTTAACTGCTTGCGCCACCGGGCCAGCCCCTAACTTTTATTTTTATATCCATCTAATCTAATAGTGATTAAGGAGCGAGGGAATGCTCAGTTTCCATGGTATAAGAAAAGCTGCATCTCAACTTTGGGCTATTGTACACACTCTCATGGTGATTTCGAATCCCATGAGGTATTCCTCAGCCCCAAAGTTTAAAACATGAGGGGCAGGATTTCAAGATAGCAATATGTACTATCCTTCTAATTGTCACATTGAAACAAAATGTTTCCATGTTTCCTAAGCTACAGATGCATATAAAACATATTCAAGAAATGTGTGTTCTATTTAAGTAGATATTATAAATAATGGAAAATTATTTTACTTCAAATATGGATTAATAATTTTCAGAGAATTAGAATATTAAAAAATTTAGCCCCATAACTAGACTGAATACTTTTTAATTTTTTTGACTACTCAGAAGGTACTTCCAGACTGGACCTTGGGGTTATCAAAATAATTATTTTGCTACAACCAAAAGAAAATACTAAGAACATTTTATAGAATACCATATAACCTAGGTTTACCCTATTTTGTGATTTGGGGGATATATTTCATCTTAATTTTAGAATCCTATAGAACGTAAATGGTAGCAGCAAGTTTTGGGAAAAGCAAAATGTAGTGGTTCAGATGGTAGGCTTTGGACTTATATTGTCTGGGCTTCAATTCTAGCTACTTTGTTCACCAGCTTTATGGCAAAGATATTTAATGTCTTTCTCAAATATTTTCATTTGCAAAACGTTAATTAGTCCAAGATATGTGCTTGGCACATTTCGTGGCACAGAATTAAAATTGATGTTTGTTGAACAGATGAATGAAGTATATCCTAACTTCTGTGTCTCCCCTTAATCTTCTTCCCTAAAATGAAGAAAGTATTAGGATAAGAGCTTCCAAAGACAGTTTTTTAAAATGTTTTTTGTGATACGATTAAAAATGTTTTTATTAGAATTTTAAAAATTTATAAATTTTACCAGAATAGCACTGTACTGAAACATACATGTATTTTACTCTTCAAAAGATCCCTAACATAAAGTGTGTTTAGATGGAAGATTGCAGTAGTGAGAGGATGTTGGGAGCCAAATTAGCTATAAAGTTAAAAGAGACCTCCAAAACCTACAGCAATATTGAAATTCGGAAGTGGAAAAATCAAAGCTCTGTTCATGCATCCCATGGAACTACAACACATATTGATAGAATCTGTGTGGATACTAATATTTAAGTTTACACTACATTTATTGACTAAACCTAATGCCAGTGTCATAGTGTTGTTATTTTGAGCAGTAAATGCTTCAAAAGCAAATGCTTCATATTCATACTTGGTTATGATTGGAAGAAGGTAATACTGTATGAAGGTAATAATCTATACTGCATTGTGAAATCTCAGTTATAATAGACCACTTTGGTCCACTATCTGAGATCATTATACTTGGAAATGTGAAAAATAGCAGCAATTTGATAATTTTGCCATATAAAGTGGGATGTATTAATTAGAAAATATTTTATGAATTTTAACGCTGTGTACGTTTTGTTGCTATTTTGCTAGATATAATTTTTACAGCAGTTTTCAGCTTTATTCTTTATTATTGTTGGTTCACAATCTCCTCGGTAGCTTCCTGGGTGTAATCTGAAACAAGCCCCCATACATGGAAGGCAGGGAGAGACCGAGGAAAGAGGCAGACCACTCTAGATTGGTAGGTGGCAGGTTTAATAAGCAAGGGGACTTACATATGAGGCTTGTCTTGGGTGGCCGCAAGATGAGTAGATTTCCACACTCACTTGCCGAAATCTTAAAGTTTATATAGAGGCCTTAACGGAGCTCAGTCACATATACTGTTCAGATGGTCTCAACACCACATTACTATCTCAAAACTGTGTCCTTGGGGCAGCTTCTGGGAACAGGGAAGAGGAGCAGAATGCACATTCTAAGGACAGAGGAGGAGCCTCCAATTGCCTGGATCCAGCTCATGGGTCAGTCGAGGTCATGTCCTCTTGACGAATTCCCCCAACAATTATCAGTGACATTAAATTTTCAGTGTACGGTGTGGATTAAACTTGTGTATTCCTGTCATTAAATGTTGTTTGAAAACAGTTTCATATTCTTTTGTTTATGGAGTAGAATTAAAGAATCAATAAAAATTCTATAAAGCCGCTAGTAGATAATATTATTTCTCCTTACATATATACACATACATTTATTTTTTATTCTTAGTTATAGGGATTATTTGGCCAATGAAAGATAAAAATAATACCAGATATTATTTATTTGATGCCTACCATGTCCCAAGTGCTTTATGTGTACCTTTCTTCTTACAACATCTTCATAGGTAGGGTTATTATCATAGATGAAGAAACAGGCTAAAAGATATTAAGCAAATTGACCAGATCACATAGCTTCTAAATGGCAGGGTCTGTATTCTTTTCAGGTCGCATGTTCTCTATCTAAGAAGGTGCATCAGTTGAGGTCATGACAAGAAACTTATGACATTCAATTACGTAATTTGAGGACAGTTTAATGAAGGGATTTTTTCAAATATGTGGATGGGTTTAGGAAAATTAATAGCCTTGGGCTCATAACACAAGAGAGAGCTGTATAGTTACAGCCATTAGACAGGAGCTATAGTCATTAAAAAAGGGGTGTTGTAAACCCATGGTCATCTGATTGGGAGGCAGTTGAGAAAATAAATACCCTGAACTCCCTCTTCTGTTGGCCTCAGCATCTCCTTCTGGTGCCTCATATTTGCCAAGCCAGAGTATAAGTCAACCCACTGATGCAATCCTAGAGTGGAGAGTGGATCTGGAGGGACAAATGACAGCTATTCAGTGTAGACAGACAAAGGACAGCTATTCAGTAGTATCATTAACTAATGATCCCTAGAGGATGAGAAATTTTTAATGAGAAGAAACTCTATTGTTATATCTTATGCAAATTATCAACCATGCCTATTTTGGTTCTTCATATTATGAATAAAAGAGCTAATTAAATCTAAATATCATACAAAGTAGTGGGCTTACCAGTTAATAAATACAACTAACAACGCATTAATATGGTTGGAAAGAAAAAAGACAATAGAAATCAACAGATTTCAAATCATACTCTGAGGAAATCAAGAGCTGTGCCTTCTACTTCTCTCCCCTGGCTGCCCTCTCCATTCATTTCTCACTTTCTTCATTTCTTCAAAAATTATAAATCCCAGAATGCATCATTATGTTGGGATGAGGTAGTGTAGTTACAAACATTACATTCTGAATGTGTTTTTATTTCAGGAAAATTTATAAACCTAGTCAGATCGGGGGGGTCAATCATGCCAGAATGTGCGTTCTTTCATGTACTATGTTTCACAATGAAGACCCTCATACTTAATCTGACTTTCAAGAGTTGTTAAAGAATCTAACAGATTAGAGCACGGTCTTATCACAGTCCTACAGCGGCACACTATGTGACTGTATCTATGAGAGGCTAACAGCGTGTAAGCATACACTGACGAACTACCTGAGCGATCCAGCTGCACCAATATTTGCTAGAAAAAGGTGAATACAAAATATATCATTTTTTGTTTTAAAACTAGAAAATCGTATGGTCTATGAAAAGATTCTGCAAGAAACAAAAAGTTGGAGTACTTTCTTGAATACTGAGAAAAATAGCTTTGAAAATATTTTTGTCATGAAAAGAGTAAAAGTTCAGAAAAAACATAATTGTTATCCTAAAAGTCCAAGTAGCTGTACCTGCTGTAAACTGGCACCAAAAAACAAAACAAAAAAAAGATGAGGTGTATAATAAATGGACAACTAAAACAAAACAAAGAGAATTAAATAGTAGTATAATTTAATAGAATAATTCAAGTATACATTTGAGGGAGTACAAGGAGACATCATAAGAATAAAACAAGTCTATGATGAGGAGGATGTATATGAGGAGTTCTCATGTAATAGATGAAAAGAGAAGGAGATTTTAAAAACTAAGACAAGAATTTTTAAGAATGAAACTAAACTAGGAAAAAGACATCCAGGTTAAAAATATGAAAAAATATGGATATATATATGAATATGCTGATTCATAGGTATAGGTGTGCCTATGAATGTCATTACATAATATAAAAAAAATCTTCAAGACATATTGAAGAAAATATTACTAAGGTTAAAGAAAAGAGCCTAAGACAACAACCCTAAGCAGAATAACAGCTTCAATGAATAAAAATTGTTTAAGGGGCCAGCCTGGTGGTATAGTGGTTAAGTTCGCATGCTCCGCTTCGGCGGCCCGGGGTTCACGGGTTCACATCCCAGGCGCAGACTTATGCACTGCTTATCAAGCCATGCTGTGGCAGGTGTCCCACATACAAAGTAGAGGAAGATGGGCACAGATGTTAGCACAGAGCCAATCTTCCTCAAGAAAAAGATGAAGATTGGCAACGGGTGTTAGCTCAGGGCTAATCTTCCTCACCAAAAAAACCCCAAAAATTGTTTAAATAGATGCAGATTTAGTTATAGTCTCAAAGTTAATGTTAAAGATACAGTGTGTAAATATCCAGAAAGAAAACATTCATATTGACTACAAAAGAAATATTGGCATTCAGTTCTCCTGTACCGTAATAAAAAATAAGAAGACAGACTCTACAAATTTTTAAGGGACACAGGTTTTGACTAAAGAATTCTGAAGTCAGACAAGTTTTCAGAAATGAAAACACAGTAATGAACAATTATACTTTGAAAGAATTCAGAAAATTAGTATCATTCTCTTTATAAAATACATTCGTTTGTCATAAGATATAAATAACAATCCAGAACTCAAAAATATAAAAGCCATGCTTTAAGTGCAGCTTTAAGATTTGAAATCAATTAGGTACGTGTTTAAACATTTACAATATTTATGAATTGACTAAAATTAAGTATGCATTTAAAATATCATAAAAATCTATAAAATAAGTATAACAGATAAAGAATTGAAGAAAATATTTGTAAGATTAAATATAATAGTTATATAATAAAAATCTAGTTCATATCCCAAATTAAAATTCCAAATACTAGAGATTTTAATAGGTGTTAAATAGAAAAATATTTAATTTCTTTTCAGCTTAGATAAGTGTAAAAATCATCATTTCATTCTAAAATTATACATTTAGACATATATTCAATAAACATAAGAAAACCATTAGAAACTAATAAAAGTAAGTTTAGTTCCCTAATAATTACAGAATATGAAAAAAGAAACAATACATAACGTATATAACTAACAAAATAAAAGCACAGGAAACAATAAATAGCATAAAAATAAAGGCATGAACAAGAAAAAAAATTGAATAATTTAAAACATAAAAGCTGTTCAAACTGTTTTAACTTCCTCTATTTAAAGAAAAAAATATTCTGATTGCATTAAAGATAAAGTTTAAATTGAAGGTCCTTAAAAATGAAGTTTGAAACTAAATAGTAAAGGAATAGTATACAGCCATTAAAATGATGGATCACAGTGGTGGCCACAAAATGTCATGGAGAACAAATGCAAGCCTCATACAAGCATGCTTTCTATGATCCCATCATCCTTATTATTTTAACTAAAGCAATGACAAAAATATTGACATATATATATGTTTAAAATTTATGAAAAATTAAAAAATAGCCAAGTACAAAAATAGGAAGCAAAATGGACAATAAATACTGGAAAAAGGTGTTTATTAAGGCAAATGAGGTAATTTTTTTTTTGAGGAAGATTAGCCCTGAGCTAACATTTGTTGCCAATCCTCTCTTTTGTTGAGGAATATTGGCCCTGGGCTAACATCTGGGCCCATCTTCCTCTACTTTGTAGGGGATGCTGCCACAGCATGGCTTGATAAGTGGTGCGTAGGTTCACGCCCAGGATCTGAACCTGTGAACCTCAGGCCACCAAAGCAGAGCGCACGCTATGCTACCAGGCCAGCTCCAGCAACTGAGGTGATTTTTAATGGACAAAATATTAATCTATAGCAAAGTAGACATAGTGATCAATCTCCACTTATCTGAGATTATATGTATATATTCAGAGATTATATGTACACATTCATAATATAATCTCAGAATATGATCTGAAGTTTTATTAGGACAAATTCATAAAAGCATACTTTTTTTTTTCAGTGAGAATGATTGGCCCTGAGCTAACATCTGTGCCCATCTTCCTGTATTTTGTATGTGAGATGCTGCCACAGCATGGTTTGATGAGCAGTGTGTAGGTCTGCGCCCAGGATCTGAACCTGTAAACTCCAGGCTGCTGAAGTGGAGGGGTGAACTTAACCACTATGCCACCAGGCCAGCCCGAAAACATACTTTTTTGACATTTAAACATATGGCCATTAATCTATGTGTTTGTATAGTAGTTCATAGTTGGTGAATAAGTAATTTCAAAGTAGATAGGTATAATAAATTTTAGAAGATAAACATAATAGAATGAGAAGAAATGAGTCTGTTTCCCATGGCATTGCTTCTTCTTATGCTTAGAAGACTGCTCAGCCAAAATATTTCCCTTTATTAAATAATTTTAAATCTAGGTACATATACAAAGGTAATCACTAAAAATGTAGAAAACAATTTACACATAGAGTTGTCTGTTCCAGCATTATTCACATGACAGAAATTAGAAGCCACACAAAATCTCAACATTAGAGGAATGAATTATGGTATAAATGCACAATATAATGTTATTTATTAAAGTTATACATAGAAACAAAAAATGTTTTATGGTCTGATACCACATTAAAAATATATAAAATGGACATCATCATCATGGTGGCATAGGACGCTCCTTTTGTCTCTCTCCTTCAATTTATAATGAGTAAAACATCTATAGCTAAACAAAGGCTACATTTCCCAAAGCAGCAGGACACCAGTGAGATCTATACATCAGTACATATGAAGGTGCGTTGATTGGAGCACACAGCGGAGGGGAACCAGAGGAACAGTGGAAGTGATGCACGCAATCCTGGCCCCCCAGCTGTGGCGGCTAACCTAGTTGTCCTCAACCACAGAGAACCCAGTAGCAGCAGTGGAGGTATGCACACAACTCTGGTCTCCCAGCAACAGTGGTGCCTGTGGCCACAAGGAACAGGACAACAGTGGAGGTGAAACCCTATGATCTTAGCCCCCCAGCCGTTACCCAGAACCTGGTAGCAGCAGTGAAGGTGCATATGACTCTAGCCTCCTGACTAGCAGCAATGCCTGTGGCTACAGGGAATCAGGCAACAGTGGAGGTGGTGCCCATGAACCTGGCTCCCTCCCTACCCCATGGTGGCAGTACTTGTGGTTTAGGGGATACTGGATGTGACAGAGGCACCCCCAATCCCTGTGTCCTCAGCAGAGAAGCCAGTGACAGTAGCAACACTGGCAAAAGCAAGGCATCAGTGACCCCTGGAGGCACAGGTGGCAATGATGAGGGTACTGGTGACACCCCAATAGAGATGGTGGAGGTTGGAAAGTGCAGATCCTCAAATATAACCAGAGGTAGCTCATGTAAGAAAAACCAAAAACTGATGCTATAGCACCACCTATTGAAAAACAAAATAAAGGCTACTAATCATCAATTGGTTGAATAGTTAGAATCAAAGCAAACAAAACTCTACCTAAACAAGAAAAGTGTTTGCTACAACAAATGTGCCAGCAGAGGAATAACTCATCAAGCACCACAAAAAGTCACAGTAACACAGCATCACAAAAAGTAAATAATAATTCCCCACAATCCACACATGAAGTCATGGAAGACTGTGATCTAACCAATAAAGAATTCAAAATAGCTGTCATAAAGAAACTCAACAAGCTGCAAGAAAACTCAGAAAAGCAGTTCAATGACTCAGGCATAAAATTAATGTAGAGAAGAAATACTTTCCCAAAGAGATTGAAAAAAGAACCAAACCAAATCTGGAGCTGAATAATTCAATAAATGAGATGAAGAATGTATTAGAAAGCATTGGAAATAGAGCAGACCACATGGAAGAGAGAATTAATGAGCTTGAAGACAGAAAAAAAATGATGAGGTAGAAAAAGAAAGAGAACTAAGATTTTTTAAAATTGTGGAAATTCTATGAGGACTATCCAGCCTCATTAGAAAGGGCAATATAAGGATAATGGGTATCCCAGAAGGAGAAGAGAGAGAGAAAGGAGCAGAGAGCTTATTTAAAGAAATAATAGCTGAGAACTTTCCAAACCTGGGGAAGGAACTGAATATACAAATCCTTGAAGCTAATATAACACTCAATTATCTCAATGAAAAAAGATCTTTTCCAAGACACATGATAAATAAACTGTCAAAAGTCAATGACAAAGAAAGAAAATCAAAGGCAGCCAGGAAAAAGAAAACAAGAACCTACATGGGAACCCCATTAGGCTATCAGCAGATTCCTCAGCAGAAACTCTACAGGCCAAGAGAGAGTGGAAAGATATATTCAAAATATTGAAAGATAAAAACTGTCAGCCAAGAATTCTCTATTCAGCAGAGTTATCTTTCAGATATGAAGAAGAAATCAAGTTTTTCCCAGACAAACAAAAACTGAGGGAGTGCATTGCAACTAGACCTCCCTTACAAGAAATGTTGAAAGGAGCTCTCTTACCTGAAACAATAAAGGGCAAAGGTACGCAAAACTTTGAGCAAGGTGATAAATAGACAGACAGAATCAGAAAATTGCAACTCTACATCAGAATATGTTGATAAACACAATTATAACCATGTTTAAAGGGAAAGGAAGCATTAAAAATAACTGTAACCACTTCAATTTGGTAACCAATTCATACTATAAAAAAGGATAATTTGTGACAACAAAACCTTAGAAGAGGAAGAGGAAAAGAACAAAACCTGTATAGGCAAATAAAGATAAGATACTATCAGGAGAAAAAGGATTATCTTATCTATGGAAGCTTTTATACGAACCTCATGGTAACCTCATGGTAACCAGAAAACAAAAATCCAGAGCAGAGACAAAAAACATAAAAAAAGAGAGAAAACAGAGAAACATCACAGGAAATGACCAAGCTGAGATGGCAGACAAAAAACACAAAGAAAAAAAATGATGGAATATAGAGCAACCAGAAAACAAAAGATAAAATAGTTGTACTAACTCCTCATATGTCAAAATCACCCCAAGTGAAAATGGATTGAATTCACCAATCAAAAGACACAAAGTGGCTAGATGGATTAAAAAACAAGACCCAACTATATGCTGCTTCCAGCAGACCCATATCAGCTCTAAAGACAAACATAGGTTCCAAGTGAAGGAATGGAAGATGATATTCCATGCAAATGGCAACCAAAAGAAGGCAGGTGTAGCTATACTTGTATGAGATAAAATAGACTTCAAGCCAAAACAGAATACAAGAGACAAAGATGGACATTATATAATGATGATGGGGATAATCAATCAAGAAAACCTAATGATTATTAATACATATACACCTAAGATAGGAGCACCAAAATATATAAAGCAATTGTTAACAAACCTAAAGGGAGAAATTGACAACAACACAATAATAGTAGGAGACTTTAATACTCCAGTTACACCAATGGATAGATCATCCAGACAGAGTCAACAGGTAAACATTGATCTTAAATGAAACATTAGACCAGATGGACTTTATATATAGAGAACATTCCATCCAAAAGCAACAGAACACACATTCTTCTCAAGTGCACATGGAACATTTTCAAGGATAGATTATATGTAGAGAAAAAAAACAAGTCTCAATAAACTTTAAAAGATTGAAATCATATCAAGCAACTTTTCCAAACACAGCTGTATGATACTAGAAATCAACTAAAATAAGATAGCTGGAAAAGTCACAAATATGTGGAGACTATGTGGCCACTAAACAACTATTGGATCAATAAAAAAATCAAAGGAGAAATAAAAAAAATACCTGGAGACAAATGAAAATGAAAATACAACATACCAAAATCTGTGATGCAGCAAATGCAGTACCAAGTTTAAAGCAATATAGGCTTATTTCAAAAAATAGTAAAAATTTAAAATAAACAATCTAACATTACACCTAAAGGAACTAGAAAAAAGAACTAACAAAACCCAAAGTCAGTAGAAGGAAAGAAATAAAAACCAGAATGGAAATTAATGAAATAAAGACTAAAAAGCCAATAGAAAAGATCAATGAAACTAAGAGCTGGTTCTTTGAAAAGATAAAGAAAATTGACAAACCTTTTGTTAGACTCACTAAGGAAAAAAAGAGAGAAGCCTCAAATTAAATCAAAAACAAAAGAGGAGAAATTACAACAGATACCACAGAAATATAAAGAATTATGAGACTACTGTGAAAACCTATACACCAAAAAATTGGATAACCTAGAACTGGATAAATTCTTAGAATAATACAACCTTCCAAAACTGAATCAAGAAGAAATAGAGAATCTGAATAGGCCAATCACAAGTAAAGAGATTGAAACAGTAATCAAAACCTCCCAAACACAAAAGTCCAGGGCCAGGAGGTTTCTCTGGAGAATTCCACCAAACATTCAAAGAAGATTTAATATCTATCCTTCTCAAACTCTTTCAAAAAATAAAAGAGAAGGAGAGGCTTCCAAACTCATTTTACAGGGCCAACATTATCCTTATACCAAAACCAGGCAAAGATAATAAAATAAAATAAAAATAAAAAAAGAAAATTAAAGACCAATATTATTGGTGAACATAGAGCAAAAATCCTCAACAAAAACATTAGCAAACCAAATAAAACAATACATTAAAATGTTCATACACCAAGATCAAGTGAGATCTATTTCAGGGATGCAAGGATGGTTCAACAATACACCATATTAACAAAATGGAAAGTAAAAGTCATATGAGCATCATAATAGATATAGAGAAAACATTTGACAGGATCCAACATCTATTTATGATAAAAACTCTCAATAAAATGGGTAGAGAATGAAAGTACCTCAACATAATAAAGGCAGTATTTGACAATTCAGAGCTAACCTCATACTTAATGGTGAAAACTGAAAATTATACCTATAAGAACAGGAACAAGACAGGGACACCCACTCTCACCACTCTGATTCAACATAGTATTGGAAGTCCAAGCCAGAACAATTAGGCAAGAAAAAGAAATAAAAGGCATCCAAATTGGAAAGGAAAAAGTAAAACTGTCACTAGTTGTGGATGAAAAGATTTTATATATAGAAAGCCCAAAAAACTATCAGAAATAATTTTTAAAAATGCAATAAATTGGGGCCGGCCCGGTGGCGCAAGCGGTTAAGTGCGCGCGCTCTGCTGCGGTGGCCCGGGGTTCGCTGGTTCGGATCCCGGGCGCGCACCGAAGCACTGCTTGGCAAGCCATGCTGTGGCGGCGTCCCATATAAAGTGGAGGAAGATGGGCACAGATGTTAGCCCAGGGCCGTCTTCCTCAGCAAAAAAAGAGGAGGATTGGTGGATGTTAGCACAGGGCTGATCGCCTCACAAAAAAAAAAAAAAAAAATGCAATAAATTTCAGGGTACAAAATCAACTTACAAAAGTCAGTTGTGTTTCTATACACTAAAAACAAACTAGCAGAAAGAGAAATCAAGAATATAATCCCATTTAAATCACAACAAAAAGAATAAAATACCTAAAAATAAATTTAACCAAAGAGATAAAAGACCTGTACATTGAAAACTATAAGACATTGTTGAAAGAAATCAAAGAAAGGGAAAGATATTCCAGGCTCGTTGATTGAAATATTTAATATAGTTAAAAAGTCCCTAGTTCCTAATGCAATCTATAGATTCAATGCAATCCTCATCAAAATCCTGATGGAATATTTCACAGAAATAGAACAAAGAATCCTAAAATTTGTATGAAACAACAAAAGACACCAAATAGTCAAAGCAATTCTGAGAAAAGAGAACAAAGCTAAAGGTGTTATATTTCCTGATTTCAAAGTACAGGCATACTTCATTTTATTGTGATTCACTGTATTGTGCTTCATAGATATTGCGTTTTTTACAAGATCCTCCACCAGCAAAGAGATGATGACTCACTGATGGTTCAGATGATGATTAGCAGTTTTTAGAGATACAGTACTTTTAAATTAAGGTAGGAACATTGTTTTCTTAGACATAACGCTATTTCACACTTAGTAGACTACAGTATAGTGTAAACATAACTTTTATGTGCACTGGGAAACCAAAAAATTAATTTGACTCACTTTATTGCAATGTTTGTTTGACTGCAGTAGTCTAGCACCAAACTCACAATATCTCCAATTATGCCTCATACTGCAAAGCTGTAGTAATCAAAACAGCATGGCATAGGCAGGAAAAAAAAAGGCCTACAAATCAATGAAACAGAATTGGGAGCCCAGAAATAAACCCACACATCTAAGGATAGCTAATTTTTGACAAACTAGCCAAGAATGTACAATAGAGAAAGGAAAATCTCTTCAATTAATGGTGTCTGGAAAACTGAACAGCCACGTACAAAAGAATGCAAGTAGACCATTATCTTACACCATACATAAAAATTAACTCAAAACGAATTAAAGATGTGAGATGTAAGACCTGAAACCATAAAAGTCTAGAAGAAAATGTAAGCAGTACACTCTTTGACATCGGTCTTAGCAGTATCTTTTCAAATACTATATCTACTCTGGCAAGGGAAACAAAAGCAAAAAGCAAAAATAAACAATTGGGACTACATCAAATTAAAAAGCTTCTGCACAGTAAAGGAAACCATCAACAAAGTGAAATGACAACCTACCAATTAGGAGATTATATTTTCAAATCATACATCTGATAAGGAATTAATATGTAAAATATATAAAGAACTCATACAACTCAACAACAAAAATCAAATAACCCAATCAAAAAATTGGCAGAGGATCTGAACAGACATTTTTCCAAAGAAGATATACAGATGGCCAACAGGCACATGAAAAGATATTCAACATCACTAATTATTAGGGAAATGCAAATCAAAGTCACAATGAGATATCATCTCACACCCCTAGAATGGTTATTAAGATAAGAAATAACGTGTTGAAGAGGATGCTGAGAAAAGGGAAACCTGGTGCACTGTTGGTGGGAATTTAAATTGGTGCAGCCATTATGGAAAACAATATGAAGATTCCTGAAAAAATTAAGAATAGAACTACCATGTGATCTAGCTATTCTACTTCTGCGTATATATCCAAAGAATACAAAAAACCTAATTCAAAAAGATATATGCACCCCTATGTTCATTGCAGTATTATTTACTATAGCCAAGACATGGAAACAACCTAACTGCCTATTGATGGATGAACAAATCATGTAGAGATGGTATATATACACAATGGAATACTACTCAGCCATAAAAAAGATGAAATCTTGCCATTTGTGACAATATGGATGGATCTTGAGAGTATTATGCTAAGTGAAACAAGTCAAATGGAGAAAGACAAATATTGTATAACTTCACTCACATGTGGAAGATTAAAAAAATCTAATTAACACACAGATACAGAGAACAGATTCATGGTTACCAGAGCAGAGGTCTGGGGGAGGGTGAAATGGGTAAAGGGGGTCAGAGTTTATTGAGGAGATATCATATATATTTATATATATGCATACTTATATATTTATTATAATGTGTATATACATATATATATAGTTATTCCACATCTTATCCTTAGTTTGATACCCTTTTTTACCTCATATTTTAAATTAAATACAGGTATACATTGGAAATATTGCAGATTTGGTTGAGACCACCATAATAAAGCGAATATCGCAATAAAATGATTCACACAAATTATTCGGTTTCCCAGTGCACATAAAAGTTATGTTTACACTATACTGTAGTCTATTGGGAATGCAATAGCATTTGGTCTAAAAAAGCATTGAATATACCTTAATTAAAAAATACTTTTTTGCTAAAAAATGCTAACCATTATCTGAGTCTTCATTGAGTTATAATCTTTTTGCTGGTGGAGGGTCTTGCCTTGAGGTTGATGACTGCTGACTGATCGGGGTGGTGGTTGCTAAGGGCTTGGTTCACTGTGGCAATTTCTTAAAATAAGAAAACACATGAAGTTTGCTGCGTCGATTCACTCTTCTTTCATGAATGATTTCTCTGTAGCACGCAATATTGTTTAATAGCATTTTACCCACAGTGGAACTTTGAAAATGAAGTCAGTCCTCTTAAATCCTTCCACTGCCTTAACAGCTAAGTTTATGCAATCTTCTAAATCCTCTGTTGTCATTTCAATGATCTTTACAGCATCTTCACCAGGAGTAGATTCCACCTCAAGAAACTACTTTATTTAAGAAGAACTTAGGCAGATAAGATAAGAAGCAACTCCTCATCTGCTGAAGTTTCATCATAAGATTTCAGCAATTCAGTTACATCTCTAGGCTCCATTTCTTTTTTTTTTTTTTTATAATTTTATTTATTTATTTATTTTCCCCCAAAGCCCCAGTAGATAGTTATATGTCATAGCTGCACATCGTTCTAGTTGCTGTATGTGGGACGCGGCCTCAGCATGGCCGGAGAAGCGGTGCATCGGTGTGCGCCCGGGATCCGAACCCAGGTCGCCAGCAGTGAAGCGCGAGCACCTAACTGCTAAGCCACAGGGCCAGCCCAAGGCTCCATTTCTAATTCTAGTTCTCTTGCTCTTTCTATCACATCTACAGTTACTTCCTCCATTGAAGCCTGGGATCTGTCAAAATCATCTATGAGGAGTGGAACAAATTCTTTCAAACTCCTGTTAATATCGAAATTTTGACCTCTTTCCGTGAATCACGAATGTTCTTAACGGCATCTAGAATGGTGAATCCTTTCCAGAACGTTTTCAATTGGCTTTGCCCAGACCCATCAGAGGAATCACTATCTATGGCAGCTATCGTCTTACTGAATGTATTTCTTAAATAATAAGACTTGAAAATTGAAGTTACTCCTTGATCCATGGGTTGCAGAATGGATGTTGTTTTAGCAGGTATGAAAATAACATTAATCTCATTGTACATCTCCATCAGAGCTCTAGGGTGGCCAGGTGTATTATCAATGAGCAGAAATATTTTGGAAGGAATCTTTTTTTCTGAGCAGTAGATCTCAACAGTGGGCTTAAAATATTCAGTAAACCATGTTGTAAACAGATGTGCTGTCATCCAGGCTTTGTTGTTCCATTTGCAGAGCACAAGCAGAATAGATTTAGCATAATTCTTAAGAGTTCTAGGATTTTTGGAGTGGTAAATAAGCATTGGCTTCAACTTAATGTCACCAGCTGCATTAGCCCCTAACAAGGGAGTCAACCTGTCCTTTGAAGATTTGAAGCCAGGCATCGATTTCTCCTCTTTAGCTATGCAAGTCCTAGAGGGCATATTCTTCCAGTGTAAGTCTATTTTGTCTACACTGAAAAATCTGTTGTTTAGTGGAGCCACCTTCATGAATTATCTTAGCTAGATCTTCTGGATGACTCACTGCAGCTTCTACATCAGCACTTGCTGCTTCACCTTGCACTTTAATGTTACGGAGGTGACTTCTTTCCTTAAACCTCATGAATAAACCTCTGCTGACTTCAAACTTTTCTTCTGCAGCTTCTGCACCATCTCAGCTTTCGTAGAATTGAGGAGAGTAGGGTCTTCTTCTGGATCAGGCTTTGACTTCAATGAATATTGTGGCTGGTTGAATCTTCTATCCAGACCACTAAAACTTTCTCCATATCAGCAATAAGGCCTGTCTCACTTTCTTATCATTCACGTGTTCACTGGAGTAGCACTTTTAATTTCCTTCAAGAACTTTTGCTTTGCATTCACAACTTGGCTAACTGTTTGAGGCAAGAGGCATAGCTTTTGGCCTATCTTGGCTTTTGACATGCCTTTCTCACTAAGCTTTATCATTTCTAGCTTTTGATTTAATGTGAAAGACACGCAACTCTTCCTTTCACTTGAAAATTTAGAGGTCATTGTATGGTTATTAATTGGCCTAATTTGAATATTGTTGTGTGTCAGGGAATAGAGAGGCTTGAGGAGAGGGAGACAGACAGGAGAACTGCCGGTTGGTGGAGCAGTCAGAACACACACAACATTTATCGATTAAGTTTGCTGTCTTATATGGGCACAGATCGTGGTGACCTAGAACAATTACAATAGTAACATCAAAGATCACTGTTCACAGATTACCATAACAAATATAATAATGAAAAAGTTTGAAATATTATGAAAATTACCAAAATGTGACACAGAGGCACGAAATGAGCAAATGCTGTTGGATAAATGGCGCCGATAGGTTCGCTCAATGCAGGGTTGCCACAAACCTTCAATTTGTAGAAAGCACAATATCTGTGAAGTACAATAAAGCAAAGTGCAATAAAATAGGGTATGCTTGTACAAATAAGTTCTTAATAAATGTTGGACCAATCACTTCTGTTTGTTTTAAGAACCATAAATAGTAAGTATAATTTTGTTTGTTCTTGAGATTAGGGATAGTCTTTTTTTACTCTTCAATTTTCACAGTAACTATCAGTTTCACAGTTATGATTCAATAAAATTTATGAATAAATGATTTAGTAAATTTAATATATTTATATATTAGCATTATCCATTATTTAATAACAGTTATAAATATTTGAAAAATACTCTCAGTTATAATTGTTAAATAGAATAGCATTATGTATGTGATGGAGGCAGAGTGTATAAATGTATTTTATTGTATGTTTCCCTGAGTAGGTCTGAAACAGAAAATAAGTTGATTACCTATTACTTTCAATTTCTAAATATAAAGTGCCACACACATTTTTAAATTTCAATAGAGAATTTAAGATTATATATGACTATTGTCCTAATTTATCTTTTCAATTTCTTTCTGTCTTCTCTGTAACTAACAATATGAACTGTGTTTACAATTGGTAATTCTGTTTGAATCTCACTTTTCCTAACTAAAGCTATAAAAGAAACATCATATAAAATGTTACATAATACTCAAGACATTTTGATTGCATATCCTCTTCAAATTCCATATGCATATGCACTTCCTATTACCACTAATGACAGCTTTGCATGTGTTTTGAGGGGAACTAGCATCCAGTAATTTTATGAAAATGCACAATTGTTAAGTTCTTCTTTTCCTTTCTTTTTTGGTCCTTTGTTGGTTGTTGAGGAAACAAATTCCTGGGGTATTACAATCTGTAGCCTTCCTAAGGAATTCTCTCAGTGCTCTCAAAATCTAATTATGTGACACATGATGGGCCAAAATCACCTCCTCTGGTAATGTAATCCATTAAAAAACAGTTGGTTTAGTAGCTTATTTTTATTGTGTGATGATGAGCAATAGCATCTCATTATCTGTTTCAAATTTGGAATCTCATTAAAGACATCAGCAGCACTCTTAATGAAAACTTCTTAAGAATTACTTTTAATATCTGTTTTTTACCGGTACTGTGAAATTTTTTATAAGAAAAGAAAAGAAAGTTTTCAAGTGTGGCATCAAATTAATTAAAATAAAACTTTATGAAAATCTTTATCAAGTTCTCAGCACTGACTGCTCATTAGAATCATATGTTCAGGGAGGAAATATTCTTCTCTACCCTTCTAGGTTCTTCAGGCTGGTCTAAGAATTAAATTGACATGTGACAAATTAACATGAGAAAATCAAATTTAATTTTGTACATACAGGGGCCCCATAAGGAAAATGGGATCCCCAGGCAGTCAGGCAATTGAGGCTTCTAAGGAGAAGCCTCTCTAAGCTAAGGAGAATGGGGTTGGGGCCTGAGTCTTCAAAGGGAAGAAAGATAATTCACAGGAAGATGGGAAAAGCAAATGTTTGGTAAACAAATGTTTGCCATGTTATGCAGAGACAATGGGACACAGAGAGGACTTGGATCAAACAGGTCTTGCTAAGTTTCCCCCAGTCTACCACATCAAGCTCATATTCTTTGTAGATATCTCTGGTTATAGCTCTTCATCTTGGAACAAGCCCTTTATCTAATTTTTTTTAGGCAGTTAAGGGGGAGGTAAAACCTCTTTCTGAATCTTTCATTTCTTAAAAATAATCAACCTAAAATAATCCTCATGCCAAAGAGACACATTTTGGGGTGGCAAATTTGGCTTCCTTACACATGTGATAAGCTTAAATAAAATATTAATAACTAATCCATGTACTTGGCCAATTAAATCTATGTCTCAGTCAATTTTGCATGGACAAACTCTCAGCTCATGAGCTCTTAGCAATCTAGCTCACACAGTGTGCAGTGAAAAATTATGTATTGATTTACCCCATTACGAGATAAAATTATGAAAACTGCCTACTTGATAATCAAATATCTCTGTACATGACTGTTGCATTCTTGCAATTCACAGATTACACACACGGACCGAAAACAAGTAACCAACTCTTGTTTTTCCACTTTAACTAGAATTCAAGTTAGCAGCAATGCAGATATCTAACAAAAGAAAAACACATTTTATCTAGATAGAACCATAGGCTGATTCCATCAGGCAATAAAGATAAAATAAATAAAATAGAATAATAAAATAAAATGGCAAAGAAGCTTCCTTTCCTTCTACTATTCTAAACCTAGAATGGAGAATCTGGAAAATTGTTTATTCAAATTCTTGTGATTCTCACTCCTCTTTCCAAGTCTTTCCTTAGCCATTTTATTATTTTTTTCAAAGAAGTTTTGCAATTTTCAGTTTATCCTTTTCATTCACAAGAAAAAGTTGCTAGTCATCAATCACATTTTAAAGCTAAAATTGCATATATTAGAATCAGTTAAATTCATTATGATTGGTAAAATGTTTCCTTTCTCCTTTCTATGGTATTTTCAGCTGACATGTCAGGCATAAAACTCACATTTTCTGCTTTTAAGAACAAATAAAGATTAGAAATGTTAGCATTGATGGAAGCTGTCAGTCTGTGCTCGTAAGTGCTTCACTGACCTTTAATTTTGATATGAATAAAGTTTGTTGTCATGTTCATGAAGACTAAGAGGTTTGTGCTGTTGGAAATGGAAGTTTTGTATTATCTATAACATTTGGCTTTCTCACACTGTTAAATTTAACCCTTTTTTATTTAGAACTTAATCTATATCCCTATAATAGAAGATGACTGATCCTTATTTCTAACTACTCATGATCTATATCAAATTTTACTAAGACTGAAATATCTTAACTATTACTTGATTTCCTGATAAAAATTTTCAGGCAAATATTAAAAGTTTTCAAGAGTTCAACAGGAAAACTGAGGATATCTTAAAATAACTACTGTTATTAATACTTCATTCTGGAAAAGTTGAGGACTGTTAGGAGGTCTGTTCATGAAACAGTCCTAAGTGAAGGAAGCATCATTCATGGTGCCTCAGGAAATTTGCTTTCTCTTTGTGATCTTTTCCATCTTTACTGTAACTTATACTATGACATCGAATAGCATTTCCTCTCCAACCCACTCTTGATTGACACCTCGAGTGGGAAACGTTCCTTTCATGCTCTAATTTCTGGCTCTGACTCCTGATTCCACTTCTTGTATATTACATTTGATCCCAGATCCAACCCTACATCCATTATTGAGCCTTGGCATTACCCTGGTTGGTTAACATCGCTCTTTCATTTGAAACTTAAAGAAAGCTTCTATTTTTCAATTTAATTATTCTGCATAAACATTAGAAAATAATACTATAATATTGCCCATTGGCAACTAACTGCATTGGCCTGTACTGTTGGAAAACCTAGATAGCATTTTCATTTCATTGTTAAAACCAGAATGTTTGTAATACAGTTAACACTAGTACTTAGTGTATGGCCTAAGTACACTTAGTGCAGAGCTGCATATCATTGGTGGATTAAAATATCCCCCCATTTTATCCTCCAGAAGCTCCAAAGAAAAGATATTTATGGCATATGTATGTGAAGTCATTTTTTATTTTTAGTTTTACTCATCAAGATCTGGAGTAAGAGAAAGTAGATAAGCGAATAAGCCACGGAGAAGCATTACAGTACTATCCTACGTGCTAACACCTGAAAATTACTTTAATGAATATCTGAAACCCAGTAACAGCAACAAAGACACACAAATTACTTTCTGGAATAAATAAAACTGAAAAAACAGTTAATAGTGAAAGCAGATACTTCAGCAGAGTAGAAAAAGGTAAACCAAAGAATAGTCCACCATTCATAGCTCTAAATCTAAATGTAGGACATAGAAGATTAGCCTGGATAATAATATCATCTGGAATCTTTAAGTATGTGTTTGTGGACTTCAATGAAAATAAATGGGAATGCATACGAAGCCCTTCTACCCCTCTCAGAAAGTCCTGTTCATGAATGAAGGTACTGTTATCATATAAGCATGCAACTCCTGGGAATTTATTTTTGTAACTGTTACTAATACTATTTACACAAATAATTACTCATACTTTATTAAGAGGGTGCTATCATCATATGTTTTTACCTTTTAATTTGATTGTGCTAATCATATAAAATTAGAGAATAAATCCGTTAATGATAACAGGTGTGCTTGTTAGCATACTCAATGGGTATTTTGATTAGTTCATATCCAAAGTATGCAAACATTTTTGATTACCTGTATACAGTACAGCATTATAGCAAAACTCCAAGATGAAGTCATAAAGAATTTCTGAATTGTAATCTGCAAAATATCCTTCAGGTTAAAGCAATGCCTCTAAGGAAAAGGGAAAAATACGATCTGCAGTCTCTGTCATATAGAGTTTAAATTAGAAGACTGATTACTTATTTACAAAACTTGTCAATGAGTTCAACCAGCAGCCGTAGATGGAAGTCTGAAATTTTGTTTTATCTTGTTTTGTAATAAAAGTATTCACAGTACTCTATATATTTAATTTCAAATTGAATGATGAATTCAACAGTATTTTCATAGTCACATAATTAGGTAATACCATTAATCCTTGTTGAGAGTCAAAATTCTACAATGATCAGCTTTTCACTATGTTATATGGATAAATGCTACAGGATAATAAATACTTATTTTTGAATTTATTTCTATTTTACTTAAATACACACAGAAGTTAATGTTTCTAAGTAATTTTCATTCTTTAGAAATATTTGTTTTTATGGCATATGTGGTTATGAAATAGTCTCTAGAGAGAAGTGACAGATTCACTGTTATTATAACGCTCTGCATTTATTGCTACGTTAAGCAACAATAGCCTTGCTTTTTCTAAAACATCAATCCATCAAACTCAGAAGCAAATTTTTGGTGAAAGGTTACTTTTTCCTTTTTTCTTCTTTCTGAAAAGTAACATAACTTAAAGAAGGCTATAAGAATATACCGCAAATGCTAAAATTTGCTATACTGAACTTGATCATAAAGGAGAAATTTTTAATTCTACAAATAACTACCCTTGACTGAACTTTTACTTTGTGCTAGGGAATGCCTGAAGCTTTAAATCTTTATGGAAATCATATGAGATTGATTGTTATGAGACTTAGTTTTAGATTTGATTTAACGGTTTGAAAATTGAGGTCCAGAGAGATTGCCCAATGAAACAACGCTAATAAAGAGAAAAACTGTGTTTTGAAATCCTAGTTATATCATTACTTGCTTTGTGACATAACACTTCTCTCCCACATACCTTCCTTCACATAAACTTGCTCATATGTAAAATAGGTACAAATCCACTTATCTCATACATACAAGGATTAGCAAATACGTGGGGCTAAAAATACCTGGCATGATCAGTGAGTTGAAGTCATCATTACTATTATTATCTTCCCCAGTAGAATTTCCATGTTAACAGAGATATGAAGCCCCCAAAATGTCAAAACTGTCATGGTGAAATTTTGGGATTTGGTTAGCTAGGGTAAAGGAATGCGTTTATTAGCCTTGCCATATCCCTGAAATCATGCCAGGTAGGAAGTCATTTCTTGGCTTTTGTAAGCATGCTATCAGATCTGCTTCTAAATTAAAAGTGTGAAGTTCTTTGCCAAGAAGCCATGGTCGTCATGCATCCACATATAAGTTTGAACTGAAAATGTATATTCTTATCATTGAGATTTTTTTTGTCCCCTGATAAGATCAGTTATCAAAATATGAACATGTGCTTACCAATATCAACACATAGTTGAATTCCGCTAATGTAATCTGCTAATGTAATCTTGCTAAGAAATCCTCTTTCAAAAAAGAATATTTTAAAATAATTAAGCAAACATGCACATAAAATTTGCCTGCATCTGTTGGTCACATGTAGCAAAGCTCTAAACTATTTGAAAAACCAGCTGGGATTGGGATTTCCAGTAGGCAGAGTTTTCCACTCCTTGCCATTACTTAGAATTTCTTTCCTTCTCTTCCTTTCAGCTTCTCAGGCCCAGAGTACCCTATAACCCAGGATCCTTTCCTAGAAATTCTAGGACCTGCTTCTCACGTCACCTACCTGCTGACTGGCCTCTGAAGGAGCCTGTAGTAGAAACAATCTCCAGACCCATCCCAATCTCTCATCCTCAAAGAAATTCAATCAGGTTCTAATAAGGGAATGCTCCTCAAATGTGTTTTCCTGATTATATTACATGAGACTTTCGTGTCTAGAAGTCATTACCATTGTCCCAAATTGTGTGTTTTTTTTTCTTTTCTTGAAAGATTTAAGTGAGTAACAAAAGATAAGGGAGATCTATTTTAGGAAAGCGCTCCACATACACAACCTTGTGTAATTTTGATGGTTTTATGGGAAGATGAATGGTAGGAAATAAGACTTCAAAAGCCAGTTGTGTAGTAGAATGTTGAGGAAGGAAACATTTTGCCCTTTTCAAGATTGTTGTCTGGGGATGACCTCATGTGGTTCTTAGCCCTTCTTCCCTTTGCTCATAATTCCTTCCCATACCCTACCCACCCACTTGTAACTCCCATGCCAAGTAGAGCCCATAATCCCAGAAAATAGAATTTGTCACTAGTATCTTCTCACTAGCAGAGCATAGAGTGCTCAACTACTCTGCTGTAGCAACAGGTTGAACAAACATGAGGTCAATTCTCGACCTCCTCGGCAGGAGTGCTGCAGACTTTCATCAGAGAATCACTACTATTTGCGGAGCTTCGATTTTGTAATTGTGTTAGTGGGGTGCTGCATTTTACTTATTCATTTTTCCTATAAAAATTATAGTGTATACAATGATGTTTTAGGGATATGTGTCATCAAAGAGTTTACGTTTAGTAAGCAGATGACAGTGACCTGCATAGCACATGGCTGAATATAATAGTCCATAGTAATAATGCTAGAGATAATGTACTATGTCCAGTTTAGGAAACTTACAATAGAAACATGTGGGCTGGCTTTTAAAATTAAACTCTATTGACAGCATTTTCTATAAGAAAAGTTAGTACAATTTCAAACAACAGACTAGAAAATTAACACTTTAAAAATAATTAGTTTGTATATTGGAAACTGAGTCCTGATTTCTGCCCAACTATTATTCTTTTCAATTGCATTAAGTAAATTAAATTAAGAACCACTGCAAATCTATTTTCATTATTGTTTTTAACTTTTTAATTACCAAACCTTTGTTCCTCAATTAGTTAATTTAAAAAACCCGCTATGTAGATATACTGAGATAGAAAAAAAATGAGAACAATGAAAGTATTATGGTCTGCCATTTATCCACACAACAGAAAAAGAGGAAAAATAAATGAAGTAAGATTTTCAAATGATTAATTCATATACCAGGAGTAACTTTTTAAAAAATTTTAAATAAATGCAAATCTTGGATGTTGAAAGTCACTTAAAAATGAATATGGAATTTGAAGACCTCAAAATTGTCACTTATACTGTTTCCTTTCCTTTTCATGTTAACATCTGCCTCTATTATTATCCGTAGACATGTTATTCAAAGCCATTTTCGCTATACCAATCATTACACATATTCATTAACATACATAGTGTAGTTTAAAAACTCACTAAATTTTCATAAATAATAAAACATTATGAAAATAAGGGTGTTTGGTTTATCTGAAATTACTATTTCCATTTTAAGAGGAAAGGCATATTGGATATACATAAATGCATATACTGCATATATGTGTGTTTACATGAATGCTTATAATCTGCTTATAATATGTGCAGATTTACAATGCTGTTATTACTTGTTTCTCACTGTAGCTTATTGACATTTCACCATATG
Organism: Diceros bicornis minor; assembly: GCF_020826845.1. Taxonomy (NCBI): domain Eukaryota; kingdom Metazoa; phylum Chordata; class Mammalia; order Perissodactyla; family Rhinocerotidae; genus Diceros; species Diceros bicornis. The sequence goes on from NC_080742.1 coordinate 36,625,909, forward strand.
TGAAAAAATAATAATCTAGATACAAAAAGCAAAGTGTAGTGAAGTGAGAGCCTTCCCTGGGTAAGATTATATCATTGTGGCCATTTTTGTTTTTCCTTGAAACAATCTTCTTTAAATAAGACATATAATGAGTTATTTTGAGACACTGTAAACGGCTTATCTACTCTTCTAATATGCAATTTTTGTTGTTGTTGTTGTTACAGATATGAAATGGTTAATATCAGTCTGAATAACTTCTGTAATGTTTCCACTGTAAAAGTATAAACTCTTTCTTTGGCTGACAGTTATCATGGCAGCATTTTCTAAATGTACTGGAAACATTTTGGGGAGAAAAGGACAGATGATTCTTGGATATGAATACAGCATTAGATTCATTTTTGTTGATATGCATCTAATCATTGTAAGTAAATTATATATATAATTTATATATAATAATTCTATATAATATATAGAATTGTTATTAATTATATATAATATTATGTAAATATATAATTTATAATATAGAATAATATATATAATACATGATTTATAACACTATATGACAAATTACAAAGTTATTATATATTAAATAACTATTAATATATTATATTAACATGCCAATATAATTTTTAAATATTTATGCATAATGTTTACTTATATATAAATATATGTAATTATATACTATCTTAAATTTTAGCAAATATTATAATGCAATATGATATATCAATGATATACTTTTATAATATATTACACAATTTAACACAATATAAAATCAATAGGCATCGTATTATGAAAACAGGCGTCAAAACCTTTGTTTTGATAGGTGTATTTCCACACATTTTTTTTTTTTTTTTTTTTTTTTGTGAGGAGATCAGCCCTGAGCTAACATCCGCCAATCCTCCTCTTTTTTTGCTGAGGAAGACGGCCCTGGGCTAACATCAGTGCCTATCTTCCTCCACTTTATATGGGACGCCGCCACAGCATGGCTTACCAAGCAGTGCGTCGGTGCGCGCCCAGGATCCGAACCAGCGAACCCCGGGCCGCCGCAGCGGAGCCCGCGCACTTAACCGCTTGCGCCACCGGGCCGGCCCCTTTCCACACATATTTTTAACAATAAGTATTGGGATTAGATTAATCAAAGAACACTCAGATGCTGAGTCAGCCACTTTGCTCCCTGTTTGGCTCAACTGTCTTCCCAGGAGGACTTCACTCTCTGCTTCCATTAGTACAGGCATGGTTTTCAAGTGAGCACTGGATGCTCGCACATTCATACATTCACTGGCTGAAGTAATCACATGGAAACTACACCTCACTGAGCCATGGGAAAACACTCCTCAGGATTTTAGGTCAATAAATAAAGTGGTATTTAAATGAATAAACTAATGAAACATTGGATCTCATTAATCTGGTTAAGGCACGCTGGTCCACTAAAATATCAAAGTCCTTATCACATGTGCAGTGTGATATTTTGTGGCCTTAAAACAATAACTGTTTTCTATACCCATACCTTTTACCTTAGAAGACTCCTTTTTTCGTTCCTGGTTACAAAAACAATTTGGTCCACTTGTATCACTCCTTAACCTCCTAGTTCCATGCTATTCCTAAATTTGGTCAACAAGTTATTAACATCTTCTGCCAAATCATTGACAAAAACATATATTAAGAAGAGACCACAGATACAGTCCCTTTAAGTTGAAAATGATACATAAATTAACAAGGAAAAGTAATAGCATTTTGAGTGATTATGTGCCAAACTTTATACTAAGTTCTCTAGACGCAGTTGCAAATTCTCACAACGACCCCTCTGGTTAATATTATTGGAATTCTCTTCTATAAATGAGGAAACTGAGGCATAGGAAGGTGAGGTACGTTGCCTGAGATTATTATTTAGGTGGTGGCAGAGATACGATTCAACTCCCAGTAGCTGGGTTCCAAAGTTGGTACGCTTAATTTTATGCTGCATTGACATGACCATCACTAATACTTTTCATTACTCCATCATTTATAGCACATTTCTACTTCTTGTCTGAAAGAATATTACGAGAAATTTGTCAGAGCATGTGCTGAAATGTAGGAAAAATATATACACATGGCCAAGTATGTCTTATTGACAGTATCTTGCATATGGTGTAAATTTAGAATTGCTCAGTAATCACTTTTGAAAAAAAATAGTGAATGAATGAGTAAGGAAACCAATGAATCCAAAGTATGGTGGTTTAATGCATGACTCTGGATTCAGATTCCCTGGTTTAGAAGCTAATCTGACATGTTTAAGAGACTTATGGTGGTTCCTTTTCCTCTGTTCCTCCTCTTAAACCATGCTTTTATTATCCTGGCCATGAATACTCACTGACTTTGATATCTATCATTTAAATCTGTAGTTTCCTTGATGTTTTTCTTAACACCAGGGCATTTAACTATCTCCAGTTTTGCAGCAACTCTTCCTTTCTCTGTTACTCTTCAAATATCATGAAAAACAGTTTAATAACCTTAGCTTGAGTTTTCTCAGTACTCTGGGAAATAACTCATTTGGGCCAGGAGACAAACTCATTTAGAGCAGTTACCTGGCCTCTTATTATCTCCTCACTTTCGCGGGCTTCAATTCCCTCTTTGGAAAGTTAGATCTACGCTTTTAGCCAGATGCTCATTCTCTCTGACAGAGAAGACAGAGGCAAAATAGGAGCTCAGTAATTCTACTTTCTGTCGTCTGCTAACCTTACAGCATGAGCTCTGAATAGCAGACCTGATCTTTCCATTATCTTTTTCTTTTTGTATTCTAAATATCACTTTTAAAATCTTTTATCATGTCACTAATTCATTCAATAATATATAGTAAATATCAGGCATTGGATGTTATAGATCAGAAGTTTTCATGCCTGACTGTGACATCACAGATCGTATCTAGAGTAAATACAGTGCAACTAGAAAAGTTCCATTAAAAAAGAATGAATGAGGGCTGGCCCCATGGCTTAGCGGTTAAGTGCGCGTGCTCCACTACTGGCGGCCCGGGGTTCGATCCCGGGCGCGCACCGCTGCACTGCTTCTCCGGCCATGCTGAGGCCACGTCCCACATACAGCAACTAGAAGGATGTGCAGCTATGACATACAACTATCTACTGGGGCTTTGGGGAAAAAAAGGAGGATTGGCAATAGATGTTATCTTAGGGCTGGTCTTCCTCAGCAAAAAGAGGAGGATTAGCATGGATGTTAGCTCAGGGCTAATCTTCCTCACGAAAAAAAAAAAAAAGAATGAATGGAATTTGAGGACATATATAGGAGGGAATGACTGACTCTGCTAAAGGAATCAGGAAGTCTTTAAAGGGGAGGTGACTTTTGAATTGGATTTGAAGAGTTTTTCCATGTTTTCCTTTCTTTATATGCGCTTTGACCTTTCAGACATTATTCTTTTTTTTTTTTCCTCCAATTTTTATATTCACACTTGTCTGTGACTTGTAATCATAATCTCTCTTTGTACAATGGTTCTTTTGACCTCATTAGGACTTACTGTCTCCATATATTTCAAGGACTGTTGACTCTACTTTTCTTCCTTTTCAGTTTAGATCTACGATTCAAACACTTATGATACTTATAATAACTTACCATTAACAATACTCTCAATGATCTTGTCTTTTTGTCAATTTGCTGCAACCTATTAGCAAAACCCACACTCTGGAGGAATCCAAAATATGCACCTCTTCGTGTCCTGTGAAAAAAATCTCACCATTGGGCAGGTTGGTGACAATAAATTCATGCACATCAACTGTATTAGTTTGTTAGGGCTGCCTTAACAAAGTAACACAGACTAGGTGGCTTAAACAAAAGAAATTTATTGTGTCACATTTCTGGAATCTAGAAGTCCAAAATCAAAGTGTCGACAGGATTGGTTCCTTCTCAGAGCTCTGAAGTAAGGATCGGGTCCAGGGCTCTCTACTTGGCTTTTAGGTGGTCATCTTCTGAGGTCTCTTCACATCTTTCCTCTACACGTGTTTGTCTTTTTGTCCAAATTTTCCCTTTTTGTAAGAAGACCAGTCATATTAGACTAAAGCCCAGCCTAATGACCCCATTTTAATGTGATTACCTCTGCAAAGACCCTATCTCCAAATAAGGTCACATTCTGAGGTATTGAGGATAAAGACTACAACGTGTCTTTTTTGAGGGGACAAAATTCAATCCATTACACTAACCTTAATATTTTCCCTGTTAATTATGTTTATTTGTATTCAGATTGTTCCCCTACTCTATCAAACGTATTTCAAATATTTCTACTCTTCCCTAAATTCAAAGCCCTGTCTGAATCAGTACATTATTTTAGCAGATCCTCTTACTCATGCTTCCCAAAAAAATAATAATGATAATATAAAGAAGGAACAAAAATGACCAAATAGGCACACCTATCTATATTTATCACCAATCTCTTTCTCCTATATTTTATATTAAAAATAAAGGATATATTTCTTCTCTCTACAAATAACCTGCCCATCTAGGCTATAAATGATATTTCTTTCCACTTTTCAAAAACTCAGCGCCATGATTAGGTTCTCTCTTCTTTATTTTCAACTTCCCCGTTCTACTGGCCTTTCCCTATTAGCTGGTAAACACGCTCTGGTCTCTCTCTTATGAAAACAAACTCTGCTAGTTAACGAGTTGTTTGTGACCATTTTTTTTATTTCATTATCTCTCATTTATTATCCAGACAATTTCAATCTGGATTACATACTCACCACTCCTTACAATTCCCTAAAAGTTTCAGTGACCGCTGTTATTAAAATCCCGCTCTCAATTTACTTAATCTTTGAACTGAATTTGGCACAACTTAACACCCTCACTTTTCTTTTTCTCTCTGATCAGACATAGCTACGGTTTTCTTCCAACCTTCCATTCATTTCTATTTTCAAATTCTTTTTTCTAACTAACCATAACTATTGGATTTTTTTCAGTGTGTCTTCCTTGGTCTTTGGCTTTTTACTTTAGACCCTCTTATTAAGAGTGAGGATGTGTAGAACCTAACACTCTCAAGGCTTCGATTACCAATAATATATCAACTCAATTCTGAACTTTCAACCTTCTTAATCCCTCCTCTTCATATCCACTAGAGTGTTATTCACCTATTTCATAGGTATGTCAAACTCCACATGTGTAGAACTTTGATTAGCTACTCCCCAAAACATAAAACTCTCCCCTTATTCTTTATCACAGTAAATAGTATCATCATTTTCCCCACTGGTCAAATAGAATTTATTGATTAAGGCTGTATTAGTCATAACTATTTGCATCTCTTCATATTCCCCTTGGTATTGCAAGGGAATTAACTCCATGTTGAGAGGATTTTGACCATTGTGAAACAAAAACTGGGATAAAATCAGGCAGATAAATTCCCCTTCTTGCCCACTCTTATGGAATACCTTGAAGCAGATTCTCTTTGTAACTCAATCAGAGAAGTTTTACTAGGCAAGTGGTCTATAGAACAAATTCCTGTGTCTCTTCAGAAATAGTGCATCCACTTCACAGTATCTCATAGCTTTCCTCATCTCATTCCCTTTTTCATTATCTTCATTGTCCCGCAGTTGTACTTCTGAAATAAAACATCAGCACTTTAATCCTCCCCAGATTCTGTTTTCTAAAGAACCTGAGATAAGACATCTTCCTATCCCTAAATGTTAAATTTTGGTCTTTGGGCTCCTAAATAACTGCATCCATCTATTTCTCTTTCTTCCCACTAACATTACTCTAGTTGAAACCATCACCTTTGCTTACAAGGGATAGTACAATGGCTTTCTAATTGTTCTCCTTTCAACATGCTTTCAACATTCTCTTCTTTCAATTATTTCCCAGAATCTGGTTAGAATGATCTTAGTAAACTTCAGATTTGATCTTGCCATTTTGCTGTCTAAAATTTGTCAAATGTTTCCATTGCACTTCGAATAAAGTTCAAACATCTTTAGAACTGCCTACTCCAAGGCTCTACTAAATCTTGCCTCTGCTAGCCTTGTTTCCCCCCTTTTGTACCATTCTTTCTTTTTTCAACTACATTCTAGCCATATTAGTCCCCTGTAGTTTCCTCCAAGACAGTATGTTCTTGTGCTGTTTTCTATTTCAAGACTTTTTTGCTGGAAGATCTCTCCCTCCTCATCTCCCTGATCATGCCACAGCTGACTCTTACTCATCCTTCATATTTTAGTTCACATGTAATTTCCATAGGGTTGCCTTCCCTAATATCCCATTATAATTTCTGATGGTGTTCTAAAAGAATTGTTAAACCTCAAGCTTGTTCAAGCTCATTAGAGAGTTTTCTGGGTAGCTATATCAACATCTCTTTCTTATGAGACCATTTATTCTTTATAAGTTTGATTTTGATATTGTCTTGACTATCTATCAAATGTAGCTTTAGAAAAGTATCTTCATTCACCAATGCCCAAAGTTCCCTTCTCTGATTTTCACAAGCTCTAAGATGACATAATCATCTGAATTGTTCTTACTTCCACCTAATCAAGAAATTCTTCCTTACTATTAATAATTCGTCAACAGAATATCTCAGTTTAGTGCCTTCTCTGCCATCCGAGAAATTAAATGACCTATTGTTAAATATCTTATATTCATTTAAAAAAGTCTTCTAATCTTCTTTCATCAGTTAGAATACAGCATCTATAAAATCCATTTTATAGTGATTTTAAAAACACTGTGTTACATGTCGATGTGATGGCATCAGGAAACACTGAAACATTTATTAGAATGCTTCACACTTTATAGATCTTAAAAAGTCAGATAAAGTAAGTGCATATAAGATAAGTTAACATGTTATGAAGCTGACAAAGGAGTACAGAAGCAAGCCAGTGAAAGATTTAAAACAGCTTTGGTTTGGAACTGCAATCTCTAGGTGGTCTAATTCGAGCAGAATATTGCCACAAGGCACAGGACCCCAGCATTGTTAGAAACCACTCAAGTCATCTGCCATTTTGTCAGATGGAGGAGCTTCCCCACCTCGTAGATGAAGCTCATCACTGCCTTGACAACGTTGGGTTCCACATCATTAGTTTCCATTTGATTCTATAGCAACAAAATAAGAGAAAATTAATTATAGTAGATGCTGGAAACCAAATAGTGGAATTAAAATCCCAGCATTCTCATTTAATGGCCAAGAAACAAATTACACAATAACAGCAGCACAGCTTTTTTAACCTCCTGTGCTGCTTTCTGTATTTTGCACAAATGTGGAGCTTATACTCTGAAATAAACAACTTTATTAAAAATGAATCCTGAAACATTGCTATGGAGAGTACAGTCAGTGATTCTTTTCAATATGTGAACTCTTATGAAGAAACCACCTCTATATTTCTGGGAAAAACTACTTACCTCCTTCTGTTTTCTGAGTAAATGGAATAACCCTTTTACTTCAAAATCATCTCTTAGATGGACTCAAGCTGGTGAGACAGACTGGCAAACATTGGCACCATCAAATGACTATACATTCTATTCCAATTCCACTCTAAGGCTGAGTAAAACAAAAAAGTGTAAACAGATCCCATTTTAAATGGAGCTGATCCAAATTGCTGGCTCAGACTAAGGTCAAAATTAGAAAGGGCTTGAAGAGAAAGACTGTAGGTACATAATGTGTCTAAAGAATCTCTTTCAGTAGAGATGAGTCCTAATTCTTCCACCTTAAATATGAAACTGCAAAAGGACAACTCTTTCAAGAAAATACTTTATATAAATGACTTCTTGTTTTCATTTCCTACTCTTCATTCTCTAACAACACTATACGTTAAGAAACTGCATTATAAGCTGTATTAGCGATTTGAACACAAAGATGTGCTAAATGGCAAACAATATGCTCAAAAGGCTTTCAAGCCTGCCACATTCTTTTCTACTTGTATATTTAACAGAAAATGTAACACTTTCCAAGTGACTGAAATCAACAATATTTTTGTTATTCTTATTATCCATTGTATATGTATATACTGTTTGGCTTATAGACAGGCAGATAGATAGGAAGATGTGGCCCTCAGATGCTTAATGTAAAGTACTGCATGATAGCCTGGAAAAAAATATATTTAATTTCTACATAGTCTCTTTTATTTTGTCATTTCCTATCATCTTTGTACTTGTCTTTTTATTTCTTTCCTTTTTCCATGTTTCTGTTATACCACTTACCTCCCAGATGTGTATCTATTTGTATACAACTTACATAGTTTCGTTGTATTGGGGGTTAATGAATCTACTGCTCTGTGACTTCCTGAAGAGTTATTTCTTTTGAAGATCAATTGTCAAGTGTTTCTTTCTCTTTCTTTACCTTCAGCCATGTAATAAAAATGTGCTATTTTCTTTGCTTAGTGTTGTGCAGACAAAAGTAGAAGCATCACCTCATGCATTCCTTACGATTATTGTATTAATTACTTATTTTCATTAATAATGAAAATTATTATTAATTAATTCATGAATGATTCTAAGATGTATGTTTTAACTGAGCTCAAGGCACACATGACCTAACTCACACAAATACATATTCAAAGCCAAACACTTTCAGATTAGCTAACCTGAAAACAAAGGTATTAATCACGAATTTGTTAATAACAATATTAACAAATGTATTAATATTGTAATGATAATAGTCTGGAATAAAAGACTCAAAAATATGTAAATCTAATAAATCATGCTTAGGTTACCAATGAGCAAAAAGCAGAGAGCATACAGTTTAAGGGAAATGGTTTTGGGAGGGTGTGAAAATAGGAATCAAATGTTCAAACTATTATGGAACAGGTACTGTATTCATAATGTCATATACATTAAACAATTTAATCTTCACAATCACCCTGCAAAACAGGTATAATTATTCCCATATTCAAGTCAGAGACGTTGAGTAACCTGTCAATGTCAATCATTAGTCATTCATATATTACCATATCAACACTAGACGATGATATTCTTGGCAAATTGTTTTATAGGAGAATTCTCTCAACGTTTCCCTTTTAAGAATCTTTTTGGACTCATTTTTCCCCAAAGACATACAGAAATGTTAGTGAGCTATGGCTAATAAACAGCATTGTAAACATTCAAATTCACGTGTGGTCCAATGCCCTTGGTGCTTTTTCCTGACCCTCTACTTCTAAGCAAGAAAGCAATTTAGGCAGAATAAACTGAGTAGAGCACTCGGAAGACTTAAATATTAGATAAACTTCTTAGGAACTCCATAATTTGTGGCTAGCTACATGTTTATTTAGTGAAACAATAAACTTATAATGTGATGTTTAAATGCTATTTCTCTTTCTAAGTTTCTGACGTTTAAGAATTGCCATACACTAAGTTTATTTTAGAATATCTGTTTTTGTGGATTCTCCATTAATTTGAGCCTCCTTAGTTGTATAGCTATATACTCTTCATTATTCTAATTCTCCGATTATTGTTGCCATAGATCCTTTTGGTGATAAACACTCACAAGATTTCTCTAATGAAACTATCCATTTGGACACAACATAATTAATTTTGAGCACGGACCATAGTGATTAGTCTTTGGAAGATCCCTCCCCCCAGGTAACAGCATAATAAAATGCTATGTAATCACAAAATTTTTACTTTGATGAGAGCTTTAGATAACACAAGGAATTGTCCTGCAATAAACACTAATGTTCTCATGTACCTTTCTGTTTTGATTAAAAATGCCTCCAATAAATGCTTAACTTTGCCTATATTAACCACATAAACTTAACATATTCAAATGAAAGTTTTGTAATAAATTCCCCGAGCAAGTTATTCTAGTGCAAAGTAATGACAAATTTTTATGCATGACCTATGGGTCCAACCCATTACTTTCTAGCCATATTTTGTATTTTGCTACACTTTTTCCTGGATGTGATTAATTGAATATTATCATTGCCCCTACCCACTGTTAGTTTCAGTATGGAATGGTAAATGACGTTAAAATTGCTGAAGTATTTCAAGAAGTTTCCTGGTAGTGAACAACGTTTCCAGTAAAATGGACTAGTATTTAGGAGGAAGAGATTGCTTCAAGGCAGAAAGTTAAAAATAAATAGCCTAACATAAGGCGAACTTCAGAAGATGTGTCTGCAATTATACTTTTTCTCTTAAAGCAAGATGATTGAGAGAGATTGGGAGCAAAGGATTGACACATTAAACTCATAGAGGAACTCTTCACTAAAAACAAGTGAAGACAGAATCTTGAACATAGAACAGAAGAGTGAGTGTCTCTTCACTTCCGGCTTCACCTTAATCCTTGAGACATAATGGGAGATCCATCAACAGAACTGCCTCTCCCAGGGCTGAAAATAGGACCGTGGAATCAGCTAGAGCCACAGAAGAATGAGAAGCAGCTTAGATTTTCGAACCCAGGAATCAGTAGAAGGAATTAGTGGCAGCGGCATTTCAGAAGACGCAAAGATCTCTTGTAGACATTACCTCTCCATGTTAAAAGACCAGGATGACTAATGGGGCCACTTTTCTTGCCACAAGGGCTAAATTAACTTTCAATGTAGTTTGATAAGAAATTCTTGATCACATAGAAATGGAAATCACGGCTACAAGTCTTAGTTAGGACTGTCTACATAATTTGTGAGATCCAATGCAAAATGAAAACCCAGGGTCCCTTACTCAAAAAGCAGGAAAAAAGTGCTATTAAAGGCACTAAAATACAATACTTTTTCCTTTCTTTTAAGGTTCTTCTCTCAACTTGCCATGGTGTTTTTTATCTGCTAACTAATATTCTAAGTAAATAAAACATAGAATGTGAAATTTATTGTTCATCTTTGTATTGTACAATGCCAGTTTTAAATGCAAATATAAGAGCATTTAACTTGTACATGGAATCACCAGAATTACACAATTTGTATTCCATAGCTTAAATATGCATGTGTATTTTGTCTTAATTGAGTAGTGGAAACACTGTGCAAAACTAAACTGTTTTCATTTTACTTCTTGATAATGCACACATTTTACAACACTCTACATTTAGCTTACTGAAAAAAAATGGACCTGTGGGTTGCCCTATTTTTCTCTTTCTTTCTATGTCATCATTTTCAGCACAAGTGGTTAGATGATAAGTGGTTAGATAAGTATCATGAGTAAGAAAGGATATTGTAGAGTCTCTTGAACATTCATGTTTCTTAGTGTGCCATTTCCTTATCTGCCTTCAAAGCAAGTTCAGGTTCAAATGGAAAGCATGGCCTATCAGGTTTGCAGTCCTCTCACTTATGCAGTCATAGACACAACACACCTTGTACTTGCTTTAGGTCTTGTTGAACCTCCATGCATTGTGATCCACTGAAATTCACAGGACATCATAAATGCTACTTGTGAATGGATCAACAAGGAATGGTGGGGAGCACACACATTGTGCATATCTCCTCTCCTCTGGCTTCATTGTCCATTGGACCTCATTTGTATAACTCAAGTTCTATGGTAAAACTATTAAGAATTTTGAGATGGTAACAGCAGAGCATTAAACCAAATATGGGGCCTTTTTGAGCACAGAGCCCTAAACAATTGCACAGGATACGAGCCCATGGAGTTACCTCTGCTTGTAGCTGTCACATCCATTTACCTCCGTGTGGTCTGGTATAAACATCAATGCTACCTGGGGCCTCCAAAACTCATCTGCCAGGAAATTCTCGCCATATTGGCCAAGCTGGTGTATGCCAACCTGTTTAAACTTATCCCTGGAACAGGCATTACTTTGCAATTCCAAAAAGACATTTTGAAAGGGGATTCTCTTTTGTCCTGAAATATTGAGAGGACAATAAATTTCTTATTTGCGAGTTAGTTTAGTGCTAAGTATGAGCATTGTAGTCTCACAAAACCAATTCAAATCTTGTGAAATTGGACACATTACTCAACTTCCTTAATTTCTACAAAACATAGACAATTGTATTAAGTTTAGCTGGCTCCTGTGAGCATTAATTCAAATAACGTATATAAATTACTTATCATAGTGTTTAGAATAGAGCAAAAATTAAATAATCACTAATGATGTCATTATTATTTAAAAGTCAACCTGAGAATTTCTCAATTCAAGTGAATCATTGTCTCCTCTTGATAATATGAAGAGTTAAGACTTTGGAATCAGAGTTCTTGGGTTTCAGTGTTGGATTCTCTACTCACCAGTTGTGGGTCAGTTAACCTCTCTGAATTATAACTTCTTCATTTGTAAAATGGCTGTAATAATAATACCTACTCATAAGATTGTCGTTAGAATAAAATTAACACATATTAAACATTCAATAATTAACTATTATTATTACTTTAATCTTATTCCTTATAATAGTCAATATGATTAGTATTGTTTTTTAACACCTGTAGGAGTAGGGGGATGATTTTATCTACCCACCATTGAATGGATATCAGGATCTTTTTATTAGCGTCTAGATATTTGCCAAAATACAGCCAAAGACTCCAGCTAAAGCAAAGAGCTTAACATCTAGAGTAGTCTTGAGTTAAATTAGAATATTATTAGTCCTATATTAGGAAAAACTCTTAGGAAAACCCATAATGGCTTCAATAAAGCAAATGTAGAGATTTAAGAAAATACAACTATATCTTAAGAAGACAGTATGGAAATACAAGACTCTCTAGTTTTTAAATATTAAATAGTCCAGATAGCCTCTATTGAAAAATTGTATGATGGCTACAAATTCTTACTTTTTGAGAGGATTTTAATTATCTTAACCAATTCTTCTTCACTATAATTAATATCAAAAGGATTCTAATAATCATATTGTATTTCATGGATTGTAAAGTGCTATCTTACACATTAATAGATCTTATTTTCATAAAATTCTGGAGATGGTTTGCATGTACGTATGTGTGTGTGCACTATAGATGAGGCTACTAAGGCACTATGGGAGAAAAGGATACATCCAAGTCCAAAAACGCAGAGTAATAAATAGCACAGCTGACAATCTCACTCATCTTCCCAGATTTCCAGTTCACAGTTCTTCATGTTAGAATACTTTGAGTTTATTTTTTAATCATTGATGTTTGGAGACTACAAAATAGTACAAAGACCAAAATGGAAATCACTCAAAATATCACTTGCACCTACCTTTAAAATTAAATATGTATATTTTAAGTTTTCTACACATAATTCTAAGGAAATATTAAGAGCTTCAGATAAAATTTAAGGATACAGCTTTCATTGGGAAATAACCTAAATATCTAATAACAGCAGATTGGCAAATTAGGTAATGTTATAATCAGTAAGTTGATACACTCTGAAGATACTGTTATGCTTTTGTATTTTGGAAATACATACAATTTCATTTGCAATTATAGAAATAAAAATTAAACTATCTTTTCACCAACCAGATGTTCACGATAAAAAATTTTGACATACAGAGTGTTGGTGCATGAGAGTTCAGTACTTTCATACATTTCTGGTAAATGTAAAGGTAGGGACGCCTTCTCTGGACAAAAATTTGTGAGTATCCATTAAAATTAATTTGCTTTTAACCTACGAATTCCCTTTCTAGGAATTTGTCCCATAGATCCACTCATACATGAGCAAAATATCACAGGTGCAAAGTATGCACTGAGGCATTGTTTGTAATTGCAAAACCCTGGAAATAACCTAAATGTCCATTAAGAGGACCTTGTTAAATAGATGGAGGAATATCATGAAATAAATATTTTTGACATTTCAAATAACATGGAGAATGTTTGTTATTTTGGAGAAAAAGTGTATTATAAATAGAATTTTCAATATCAGCCTAATATGTGTGTAAATATATCAAAGATTTAATAGCCAACTATGGTTCTACTATGGGCAACTTGTATTTTCTTTAGTATTGCAAATTTTGTCAGATGAATGTGCAATTACTTTTAAAGTTTAAAAAGTTTATTCAATTTATATTTAAAAATCTCTCAAGGAAGTGGAAGTATAATTTTTTTAATAAAAATTGTATATATTTAAGGTGCACAACATGATAATTTGGTATACATATACATAGTGAAATTATTACTATAGTCAAGTAGTTAACATATCTCCTCAAATACTTACCATTTTTTGTGTGATGAAAGCATCTGAAATCTACTCTCTTAGCAAATTTCCAGTACTCAATATAGTATTATTAACTACAGTCATGCTGTAAATTAGATTTCTAGGCTTATTCATCATATATACCTCAATTTTGTACGCTTTGACCAACATCTCCCCATTTCCCCCACCTCCCCACCACTGATAAGTACCATTCTATTTTCTGCTTCTACATATTTGAATCTTTTAGATTCCACAGCTAAGTGAGATCATGCAGTTTTTTTCTTTCTGTGTCTGACATTTCACTTATCATAATCTTTTATAAAATTTCTGCCAAAAATAATTACGAAAAATTTGAATATGGCATTTTAAAAGCTAGCCATAATTTGCATTGGAATGCAGAATTCCTCTTTGGGAAAGACCTACTGAATGTTTAGGAAAATGCTGACTGGGTTGATGGACATTTTTCTCTTTCTCTCTCAACACTCCTTCCTCTTTTTCTTGTGCAGTGAAAAATGGGGCTTGAAGAAGGGTGAATGTCCTCTGGGAACTCGAGACCATGGAGCTTCCAGGATTGTAGCCAGTCAGGAAGAGAGGGAGAGGAAGATGGTAGTATCTGAGATGAGCATGGACCAAACAATCTGATGATTGATTCATATTTATGTAAAAAGATATCAAATAAGATGTTTTCAGACTACTATGCTCCAGTTAGTACTAATCTTCAGACTAGTCTTCAAATGCTTCTTCAGATCACTATGACCAAGGACTCTGGGAAAATGAAGTCTAAAAATGAATTTTAAGTACCATCATTCAACAAAAAATTAATGACTATCTAATATGTATGAATACTCTACCAGGCAGCAATCAATATAGGAAGGTTCCCTACTCTCATGAAGTTTACATTCCAGTGGGTTAAGAATAAATTCTATTTACTAATAAATAAACAAATTACAAATGTTGATCGGGACAGTGAAGTCAATAAGCAGGGCATCACTAGGGGGAAAGACCCTTTAGATAGGACAGTCAAGGATGTCTCTCAGAAGAGGGACTATGTATTTGAGCTGAGCACTGGATAATCTTAAGTGACAAACAATGCAATATTTTGGGAGAAGGGCGTTTCAAGTGAGATAACATCAAATGGAAAACCCCCGAGTCAGGAAAGAATTTTCTGTGTTATAGAGAATAAAATAAGACCTGTGTTTAATGACTTAGGGAGAAAAGAGAGCAAAATAAAATTGAGAAATTAGGAACCAGATAATACAGAGCATGTAAAGTGGACATTTGTCCATTTTGGCTACCTAGATTCTATTTCTGCTTTCTAATAGCATCTTAATTTTTTGTGTGAAACCTTGGAGGTGATGGTAAATCTGGCATCCACTCTATCAGTGAAAGCTGAGGAACCCTAGGTGACTTTTCATCACATGGGTACATCAAAGATGAGCACGTGAACAAAATTCAGAAAATTACACTTGTTTCCCCACAGTATTTTAACTCATTTTGGTTGTTTGCAGTCATGTCTCTAAATTATATAGCATAATAAGGAATATCAATTTCATTCAAAATGTGATATGAAGGAGTCTTTCACTTCTAGGAGAATGGCACTGCAATACAATTAGTAAGTATGAAGAACACACATGTTTTTAGGATTGTAAGAAAGTAAAGGAAAGATTCTCTAAGAGTCAAAAAGTTTAAAAATAAAAGTGGAAAATGACCATTAATTGAAGCCAACGAGTGATCAGCAGTACGTGAACCTGAAAGCTGAGGAAACTTGAATATTTAATGGCTATGTAAGTGTCGTGATTGTGTGACTATTGTCCAACTACATCGTGGGAAATCCAAACCAGACACTGTCATTAAACAGAAATTTCTAGAGGGCCTCAAAATAAACCCAGTATCCAAGCAGAAACAAATGCAAATCCTCTCTGAAGGAAAGCATCCACAATTTAGACCATTGGCTTGTCTACAAGTTCAACTAAATTGGAGCTAAAAAAAAATTCAGTAAACTCAAAGGAAAAAACACCACAAAGGAGTTTTAGCGTGAGAAAATCAGATTAATAGCTAAAAAGTTTCAGATTTTAGAAAATATTCAGATACAGTACATAAAATAATTATGTAGGAAATATTTTAAGAAGTACATAGAAAATTTTTAAATGAGCAAGGAACTGTCAAAAATGATCAGGTATATCTGAAAAAACAGAACTTGTGGAAATGTAAACGAAATCACTGAAATCAAATTCTCAAAAGATTAAACAGTAGATTCAACACAGCTAAAAAGAATATTAGTAAAGTGGAAGATAGAGTTAAATATATCATACAGAATATACACAGAGACCACAGTTAGACACATTTTCTGTCAAGCCACATTGGTCTTGCAGTCTGCTTACTTCCCTTACATCTACCCAGTTTTCCCTTACTGCTGACTCCCCCTTATGATATAAAAAAAGATATTAAAAATCTTTTTCTGTTGTATTTTTAGGTGCTTACAGATTACTGAGATCGGCGTTTTCCTCCTATTGCAGTAGCTGCCCTTCCCCTATTGCAATAGTCCCTTGCAATAGTGCTTTTGAATGAGTCTTTGCTTACTAAGTCCTGATTTGTTTCTCTTTGGCGCTGTTTTATACCTGTATCCCTGACTTTGCCTCTAAGCTCCAGACCCATATGTTTCTGTTTGCTCGACACAGCTACTTAAATGATATGGAGGCAATTGGAGTTCAACATGAAAATCCAAGCGGATGCTCTTGTCCCTCAAATCTGTTTCTCTTCCACTGATTCTTAGCTAATTTAATAACACTAACTTCCTCCCAGTGATACAAGCTAGAAAACAGGGAGGTCCTATGAAATGTGCGCATTCTCAACACCCACACGTGCACTCTATCTCCAAATTGTGCTGATATTTCTCTTAAATATCCCTGGAATCCAGTCACTTTTCTTCACATTAACTGTCACCTTCTGGTTCATGCCACCGTCACCTCTTAACCTGGACCACTTCAGTGGCACCCTCCTAATATTTGCATTTTGATCATTTCACCCCTTGCTTCAAGTCTTCTAATGAGTCAGTTACGTCGCTCACAGAGTAAAGATCAATGTATTAATAAGAACAAGATTTGACATAATCTGGCCACCATTCTTCTCTCTAGTCTCACCTCGTACACTCTCACTTCTTGTCTGACTTCAGTTCACTTGTTGCAAAAGGCCACTGCACATTGACTCAGGGGCTTCACATAAGTTTTTGCCTCTATCGAGAGTATTTGTGTTCCTCTCTTTTCATCTAAGTAATTCCTCCTCAATCATCAGATCTCAGTTCAAATGTAATTTCCTTAGGAAATTTTTTTTACACTTCAAACTAGATCAGGTTCCCCTGTTGTGAGCTTCCATAGCAAACAAATTATACGTTTCTGTTATAAATCTTATAATCTTATTTTTAATGTATGACTAGTTTATTAATGTCACTCATCTCCAAAAACCACTACCATTGTCATTAACTAGTACCTCTATGAGGGCAAAGATGTTTGTTATCTATTTTACACCTGGTAACTATCCCATTGCTTTAGAATAGATTCTCAACAAATGGATTGATTGAATGAAGAAAAGAAAGAGTAAGGAGAAAATCAGAGGAATAAAGAAAAGTTGCTAAATTTGGACATTTAAGAAAATAAACTGTTTTATAAATGATGACAACAAATGAAAAAAATGTCCAATACAAATTAAAGGATCAATACCCAGAGAAAAGGAAAAAAAATCCATTTCCTATGTAGCAAAAAATTACTCTTAAAAGTAAATGTATAGAGAGTTTACTCCCAGAATATACTGAGACAATATTTTATTCATGTACAAGGATGTAGTTTGCATTATTTCAAAATCCTGGAGAAGCAGAGTGTCACTGCAATATACCTTATTAATATGGCTGAGTAGTCTAATGCATTTTTGATACTCTTAAAGAACATCATCATATATCATTTTTGCCCTTGAGATATAGCTAAATATGTTAAGTCCAAGACATACATAATATAAGACTACTAGAGTTTTATAGCATAAAAACACAGTTATAGCATAGTATTAAAAATCTACATTATATAAAGCACCAAAATAAAATTGCCTAAGGAATAACATATCAAGTATATTTTCAATAGAAAGATCTCAGAGAACAGAAACAACTGAAATCAAGTATGTATCCATTTGAAAACTCTATTAAAATAAAACAATATAAAATTGTATCTTCCACTGTGGAGTTGCAAAGTGAGAGTGTCTTTCACTACACCTGAAGAGCATTAAAAAATCCCATGTAGTAATGGGAATTTTAAAAAATGGAAGATTTCTGTGCATCTATTATAATATTTATAAATGTTTATATAATTTTTTGAATTAAAAAATACAGCCCAATATGAATATTCTCCCACTATAGGTTGACAGGAGTATTAAGTACAAGCATTCTTTAATTTGGAACTTTTATATTGCCCTTGATAAAGAGTTTCATAAAAGTCAATCAGAATGATTTTTGCTTTTTACATATTATTTCTGGCTCTGTATTACTTTTGTAAATATTTTTTTAAATCCCTCTATCTTTACTTAGTCTCTTATAAAATTCTTGGTATTAGACAAAATTATAAACTTATTGTAAAATAATATATTTTTAAATTTCATTTCTAAAATTAAGTAAGATAATATTGAGGCTCTTTGGCAGCAGAGTTTACAGTTATATGAAATTTTACTGAATGTATAGATACGTGTAACTACAGCCACAAGCAGAATACAGAACCCTTCCATCACTCTAAAAATCTTACTTGTGTTGCCCCCTGAAGTCACATGCTCTGTAGAGATCAGTGTTCAAAGTTTCAGTATGCTGCTTGACTAAAATATTTGAGCCTCTAGGGTCTCAAAAAGTGGTTGTAAATCTTGCCAAGAGTGGATTACACTACTTCAGTTCTTAACTGTATTAGTTCTTTTTGGAACATAGAAGTGCAAAGGCAAGCACAATTTTTTAATTAAAAAGTCTACTGGACATTTTCAAACCTTCAAAAAGGTTCATGTCAGCTTCTGCACTATAAATGAGCAAGCCTATTTTTTTTTTCCTTTGGTGGCAGCTGTTCCTTCACCTGTAATTCAGCACATAATTTCAGAAGCATCTGGGATCCTATAAATCTATATGAAGAATCACAGTGTGTGTAAACAGATGTCTATATGAGCGTATTCCCTGATGAATGGGTATTATGGAGAGGTTTTTTGTTTTTGTTTTTCTGGTTTTTCATAAGTTTGTCCTAAGCACCATTATGGATAAACAGATGTGATTGGAATAGGCATATGAATACCACCAACACTCTTTTCCGTACTACATCTTAAACATATGGATTAACATACCATTACATCTGATAGGAATAAAAGGAATTCACATACATCTAGTAAATGTGTTATCATGTAAGAAAATCCCTTTTTATCTAATAGCAAGCTCCAATTTTCATAATTTAGGTTGATTTTAGACTGACTTTTCATCTTGTTGGAAGATCCAATAGTAACTAAAACTATATTCAACGTTCTCACTAGTGTGATTGACTTGTGGAAATCTCTCCATTATTCTTTTTTTTTTCCTTGCTCAATATTTTTATCACACAGTGAATACCAAAATACCACTGAATAAGTAAAAAAACAGAACATTGACAGAACCCCAAAGGGTCCTTCGCATAACATCTTGATCACTGTATATTCCTACCTTCCCCCAAATGTAGTCATTATCTTGACTTTTAGGGTAATCACTTTCTTGCTTTCCCTTACTTGATTTACCATATAAACCTGAATTCCTAAACACTATGAATCAATTTTGTCTTTTTGAAAAAGTTTTATATAACAAAATCATACATCATGTGCTCTTTGTGTGTGTGTGTGTGAGGAAGATTGGCCCTGAGCTAACATCTGTTGCCAATCTTTCTCTTTTTGTTGGAGGAAGATTGTCCCTGGGCTAACATCTGTGCAATCGTGAGGAAGATTGTCCCTGAGCTAACATCTGTGCCAGTCTTTCTCTATTTTGTATATGGGATGCTGCCACAGCATGGCTTGATGAGCGGTGTGCAGGTCAGCACCGGGATCCGAACCTGCGAACCTCAGGCCACCGAACTGGAGTGCACAAACCTAACAACTATGCCTCCGGGCCAGCCCTCATCATGTGCTCTTTCACATACATTTTATTCACTCATCATTACATTGGTAAGATCTATCAATGTTGTTGTATGTAGGTGCATTTCCTTCATTTTTATTGATCTTTGGTATTCTATTAATTGAATAAACCACAATTTAGTTATCCATTCTCCTCTTTTCCACTATTCTTGAAGCCACAGTTTACCATATTTGAGTGTATGCTAGAAAGCTAACAGATAATGGCATTCAAAGTAATGTCACTTCTGTAAGCCTGGCTATAGTTAGCATGCTCAGCTGCCCTATCTCTTTATTTTCAAAAACCTGTCACTCCTCCCATCCCAGACTAACTCTAGTCTCCCTACACATTGGTTTATTAGGAATTCATTATGAATTTGTTTTTAAACACCACGTTCTCAGATGTACTGAAGCAGTAAAATTCAGGTAGGACCAAGAAACCTATCAGTTTTACAAACACACAATATGATTCTGACATTAAAGGATATTAAAGTTTGGGAAACAACTCATGATAAAAGAACTTTGAATTTAGAATTTCTTGAGGTGATTAAATCTTAATTGATGAAGCAACTAATTCTCAAAGCAATAGATTACTCTTGTACTTTTTTTTCTAAGTCTAAGAGTTTTACTCTATTTTAGAACAATCACCACCCTATCATCTCTCCTTTCCACAATATCCAATAGTCTATGGAACCCATCCCTTTTATATTGCCTATTAGGTCTCTTGGATATTGGACTCCTGCCTCTCTAACAGAAACCCATCTTTCCCCAACAGCATCACTTCTCTTACATCCATCTCAAGTAAATACTATTTTTTCAACCACTTTCTCTGATTCCTGTGTATGGAAGATCAAAAAGAGGTCAATATTTTTGTCTATTTCCACTGCCAATCTCAGACCATTGTTCATCTACTACTATTCTTGAAAAAATTGCTGTATGTCATTGACTGATACTAGTCATAGACTAAAAAGTCAACATGTTGAGACATCAGTTAATATGCCTTTCACCATTAGTACACATCTTCCACCAATTTTCTAATAACAACCCTCTAAGTATACTTGGGCCAGATATGCACTTACATAAACATGTTATGTTCCATGGCTGGTTACTCATCACTGTGCCCTGTTAATTACAGAAAGACCAAATTTGTCTAGCATGATTTACTTTTCACAAAGCCAAGTTGGTTTTCTACCCAGTAACTTGTGTTCATCTAGATTATTGCAATCTGATTGTTTCAATCACTTTACAGGTATCAAAATAAGATGACTGGCTTTTAATTACTGTTAAAAAACAAGACAACAGGCCCCAAATGGAGTCACTTACGATAAGCCCCACATCACCAAACCGAGACTTAACGTAATTACGCTTTTGGCTCTCCCAGAAATGAAATCTTAAACCAGCCAATCAGGAATTGTCTGCCAGTACTAGTTAGGTAATCTGCCTGATAGACCCCCTCCATCCTTAAAGGAAAGTCATCTAGTAATAACCAACCCACTTTTTTGCATAGTATAACTTCCTTGTTCCCACTCTCTTCTGCTTGTAAAAGTCTTTCATTTTGTACAGCTTCTCAGAGATCCTTTTTATCTGCTAGATTGGATACTGCCTGATTTGAATTGACTTTTCCTCAAATCAACTCAAAATTTTTAATATGCTTCAGTTTATCTTTTAACATTACCCAAGTCAACTTTTTCTCCCCTTTAAAAATATCAGCAGAAATTATGTCTTTCTCTGCTTTTCAAATACGTTGTCCCCTATATTCTCTCTATATTTCAACTAGAGCTGATAGTTCAATAAAGTCATCTAGGAATTCAGCAGATGCTTTAGGGTGAATGCTGTTTGCTCACCTGGTTTAAATGAATCTTGTTTTCTTTAGGCAAGAATCCCTTTCTTCCTCTTCTTAATTTGGATTCTGCCTCTCCTTATTGGCAGCATTCTCTCTGCACACATGATCACAATTGGATTTATTTATATATACACTTATTTACATAGGTGTTAGTCCAAAATATTAAATGACTACTGGTGGAACAAGAGAGAAAAGCAGGAGCTGGAAGAGTGAGGGGAGGGGAGCAGAGGCAGAAAATAGGGGAGAGGAGAAGTGAGGTAGGCGACACCTGGACGCGGTAGCACCTAATTAAATATCTTAGTAATCTCAAGGGAACTATAGAGGAAAGAACTATTGTTTTCATAATGTACTGCTGGTATAAACTATTATAAACCAAAGTGTGTTCTTCCGGGATGTACTTTATACTCACTGAGATATATAAGATTAATTGTGGACAGTGAGTGGCTGAATCTGCTATACGACGGCACTTCGCTACGTTACTCACGCAGTCCTCACAACATCGTTCCCACTCTATGACAAGAACTCTAAGGTCCAGAAAGGTATTGCAACTTGACCCAACAATCCTTGGGTTTGAAACCAGATAGAGGCAGCCTCCTTATTTCATTTCGCCACACTGTCTCTCCTGCTAGCCAACTTTGTCCTGAGTTTTGTGTGTATTTATTTATTGAAGCATAATTTATAAATAAAAAACACAAATCTAACGTGTTCAGTTTGATAAATTATGAACTTTTACACATTTGAGTAATCACCACTCTAAAACAAGATATACACCATTTTTACATCAGAAAGTTTCCTGGTGTTCTTTTCCAGCCAATGCCCCACAGGACGGTTCAGGACGCAACCACATTTGCATTTCTGTGTTCATGGCTTAATTCTGTCTGTTCTTGTACTTAATTTATATAGCAAAGAAATAATATGTATTCTTTTCTGTCTAACTTCTTTTGCTGAACATAATGTTCTTGAGCTTCATCAGTGTTATTTTGTGTATTAGTAGTTTCTTTCGTTGCTGAGTTGTAACTCATTGTGTAAATATGACATTCGCCTATTGATGGATATTTGGTTTGTTTCCAGCTTAGAGGTAAATATACTGATGTGGAATTGCTGGGCCATATAGTGGGTCTATGTTTAGCTTAATAATAAACTATCGAACAGCTATCCAAAATGCTTATACCGTCTTACACTTTCACTCACAAATTATAATAGGTCCAGATTGTTTCACATCTTCAAAAAATTTGCTACTGTCAGTTTTAATTTCTTTCTATTATTTTAGCCATTCTGGTGAGTGGAAAATATCTCTCAGTATTGTTTTAATTTGCATGTTCCTGAGGACTAAATATGTCAATAAAATTTTTGTGTGATGATGATTTGCCTTTTTCTACTTTGTTTTGAAGTGTCTATACTAATTTTATGTCATTATTAAATGTTTATGTTCACTTTTATTATTGATTTATAGGAGTTATTTATATGCTCTGGATGTGAGTCCTTTGTCAGATATATGTCTAGAGATAATTTTATACCATTTGTTGACACATATGTATATCTAGATGTATTTAATATGGTATATCAGATATATGATTTTCTTAATTGTGCCTTTTGATGAGCAGAAATGTTTAATTTTTATGAAGTCCAAAATTATTATGTTTTAATTTTATTATTAGCGAGTTATTTTTATCTTTTTCTAAAAAGTATTTGGTTATTCCACCAAAACAAAATTTTTTCTTTGTTTTATACTAAGGATTTTATAAATTTAGCTTTTACTTTTTAGCACTCTGATTTATCACAAATTAATTTTTGCAAATAAAATGAAATAGAAGTTAAGGTTCTCTTTGTTTCATATGGACATCCAGTTTTTCAGCATGCTTTGTTAAAAAGTTTTTCCTTTACTCATAAAATTGTCTTGGTACATAGGTCAAAAGTTATTCGTTCATATATGCATTTGTCTATTTCAGGACAATATTTAGTTACATTGATCTGATGTTTGTCTATCCTTATGACAATGCCAATCTCTTTTTACTACTGTAGCTTTACAGTAAGTTTTGAAATCAGGTAAATTCTACTTTGTTCTTTTTCAAGAGTGTTTTGACTATTCTAGATCCTTTGCATTTTCATATAAATTCTAATCAACTTGAAGTTGGTCAGTTTCCAGATACACACACAAAAGCCTGCTGGTATTTTGGTTGGATTTCATCGAATCAGAAATGAAATCTTAAAGATTTTGAGTCAGTGTACTCCGCATATCTTTTTATTTAGATCTTTTTTAAAAATGTTTTTATTTATTTTTTATTGAAGTATAATTGACACATAACATTATATTAGTTTCAAATGTATAACGTAATGATTTGATATTTGTATATATCTTGAAATGGTTACTACAATAGGTCTAGTTAATATCCATCACCATACATAGTTATAAATTTTTTTTCTAGTGAGGAGAACTTTTAAGACCTACTCTCTTAGCAACTTTCAAAATATATTCTTAATATATGCTCCATTATTCTTTAATACAGTCACCTTAAAATAAAGATTCTAGTTATTTTATTATTATTTAATATTCTATTTAAATATTTCTATTTTTTCCCGCTTTTTAAAATATACTCATGACATGGTTTTTCAACATAATTATGAAAATATTTATGTGTGTGCGTGTGTGTATATATATGTATAAAATGATGCACAGAGAAAGTAGAATATATACTTACTTCCTAGAAGTTGAGTTTGTCAGTGTAAAAACTAAAATTGAAACAAAGTCTTCTGGTAATAATTTTACAACAATTTCATAATTCTAATATTTATTTATTTATAATATTTATTAAATATATAATTTAATATTCTAATATTTTTACAGTGAGGAAATTGGAAAAGGGAATTGTGATAGCCTAAAAAGCATATAAGAAATTTTAGACAGCTTTCAAAAGCACACCATAAATACTTTCTATAACTTTTATTCCAGATAGCTTTTATATATATGGATCATGCCCATTGGTTTTAATATCATCATGCACACATTTTTAAAAAACAGAATAAAATTCTTGTGCATTTACTCTTATAACCTATTTTTGCTTCAAAATATAAAATAGTAATCATTCAAAAGCAATAAAATGCTTTCAAACTAAGTAATATTGAATGGACTTCAGAGTATTTATTCCACTTACCTCTATTAGATGTGAATAATTAAGTTTTAGCCTTAAATATGGGCAAGGAAAGACTTCTTTAAATGAACGAAATCAAAACTAGCAACCTGGATCATCACCCTCATAGCTTTTGAAGCTCTAGTAATTAGTTGACTGTCGCTGCCTGATTTCAAAATTTCAAAGGCAAAGGCACTGATAACAGTTGAAAAATTTTCACAACTTAAATTAATTAATTACTGGAATGTGATTGACAGAATGAGGAAAGAGTATTGTCTATACTGGTTTTTGTTGCCAGGCAAAAAGCCAGGAATCCTGGGCCTAAACAGAAGGAGAAGGAGTCAAGACAAATGAGGTAAAATGATTTTAATTAGGTTGTGGATATATTCTGCTTCTAATAAGTTCTGTCATTAAAAAAAAAGAAACCATCTAATTGAAGAAAGTACAAGCACAGTGGGGAACACATAGGGATTCTCAGGGACTTCAGAAAACTGTTCAGGATGTGATATCTCTCTCTGTCCCTTATAAGCTCATGCCTACATTGATGTAATATCTATCAATGGGATATAATATTTAGACCTTTTCATAAAGATGCTGCTTGAAGCAGATTTGGGAGGTAAGAAGTGGTGGAAGTAAGAAAGTTAGGAAGAAAAAAATTCCCATTTAAAATTTTGTTTTTTGGGTAATAATGAGATATTTTATTCAAATTAATCATGAAGAATAGAGTAGATTTTTATTGTTGAAAATTTTTATAGAAGCTATATATTTAATGTTTTCTTGGTGCCTTGTGGGTATGATATTCTTTAAGGGCTTTGGTGATTTTCAGAATATCCGGTTCCTGTGCAACAAAGCAAACCTCTTTCTGATTTTCCCTCGAGCTCACAACAGTCCCCTGGTCCAGGAGGACATGTCCTTTCCTCGGTGCACGTGCACAAAGAGAGAGATTAAGCTTTCTGGTGTCTCTTCTTATATAGGGCACTAATCCCATCATGAGGACCCCACCTTCATGACTTCATCTAAATCTAATTATCTCCCAAAGGCCTCATCTCCAAACACCATCATCTTATTGTGGTTTAGGGCTTCAACATATGAATTTGAGGAGACAAAATTCAGTCCATAGCTCAATAGCTCTATTTCATGAGCGTGTATTTATTTTAGAACCGAATCATCAGTAGTATATATTGAAAATGTTAAAATTCCTAAAATTACTTAGAACTGTGTCTTCTAGCCAATAAAGAATACTATAGTGTAGCAGTGCAAAGAGACCAACCTCTTTCAGTTCTGGCAAAAGTCAAATTAACACTTTGGAATTCCAGTGAATATTCTTTCTCTGCATTAGTGGATATACACAGGGTTTACACCTTTCTTAAATGGATTTTGCATGGCAGCCACAAAATTTCTGATTCTTACTGTCTATTAACTTAGACATATCTAGATTAGGGTTTTCATGCCAGCGTATCTCATGATGATAAGTTAGTAGAGTTACCCTGAGCTTCTCAGGATACGTCTATCAGAGAGTAAAATAATCAAGATGGAGCAGAGGAAGAAGTTGAACTGCGTGACAGGGACCTCAGCCAATTCCTTGAGAAGATTTGGATCTGGAAAGTCCTTTCAGAGTTTTCCCAAATGAGTAAGGGGTCCTAGACTATGGGGCTGTGGGGCTCCCACACTGACCAGCTGTGAGATGTAGGCTTCCCTTAGGGAGGAGACATAACTTTAAGCAAACCATTTCTCTTCAGTGGAGGCTAGCTCCTGGAGAGTAATTCAGCTGTGTGTTTTCAGCAGCCCACACTTGCAGTAGGTGGGAGAATGAATGACTACACTTGATGGGGGGAATGGACTGTTGAACCACAGCACCCACTGCAGATGCCCTTTGAGTACCAGCTAAGGTCTCTTATGAGCTGCAATATTGAACTTTATCTTTTACAGCTCCAGCAAGACTAGCTTTTCCTTGCACAGAAACTGGCTTTTCCTTGGTTTAGAAACTATTTTAACAGAAGGAAATGATTTTAAACCAATTTCTCCTGCTAAGAGACAGAATTTTGCTATGAAAAGAGCTTTTTTGTGGAGCCAGAAAACTAGTCTAAGTTATATGGCTTATTATTTGACAAGGGTGTTGATCTGCTGATGGGATGATTATTATTTGCCAATACTATTGAAGTGTAAGGAAATGAGTTTTTAAAAATCCAGAGGTGATAAAATAACTAAGACAAAAATGTAGGGTAGCTGAACATAAAGTCACCAACCAACCACACAAACAAACGAAATGCGAATACAAATTTTCCAATACAACAAAAATGATCTCTTCTGAAAACAAAGGGACAGAAAGGATCTATTCACAACAGCAGCAAAAAACATACCATATCTAAGAAAAGCTAACAAGAAATGTGCAAGACCTATATGAGGATAACTTAAAACTTTACTGAAAGACATAAAAGAAAACCTGAATAAATGGAGAGGCATCTCATGTTCCTGGACACAGTGTGTTGTAAAGATGCCAATACTTTGTGAAACTACATAAATAAACAAGTTTCTATCTCTTTATTTGATTGTATGACAAGAAAATATCCAGTCAGACTTTAATCAAATATGGAGGTTAAATTTGAGGCCATCTTATAGAAAGTATAGGCATGCGTGCATGTGTGCTTGAAGGGAGGGACCATTGGAGAGTTATTCCAAAGACGCATCTAAAACAGAGGTGAAAGATACTCTTCTAAAGCAAATTGATTGAGAAACGCCATATATGTATTTTGACACATCGGACAGAGAAAATACATAGTGGTTTCAAGTGTGTACCCTGAAGAAAACATTGTCAGGAGAGAAAATTACGAATTTTAGACCTGAATTCCAATAGGCTGTTTCTTACATAAGCAACTTGATGTGATCTACTCCAGTGTGAATAGTTGCAAGCATTTATTTGTTTATATAATCCAGATTAATAATTTTGGAGCAATGTCAGTATTGACCAGCAGTTAATTTATACATTCTGTACAATCTCAATGAAAACCTTATCAGAAATTTTAGAGAAATCAACAGGACACTTTGCTGGATGACAATGTCTCTTTTTGAGTTGCCAGACAATGAGTTAACTGGGGCTGTGGCTTTCTATCCTCGCAACTGAAAGGGCTTCCCATTGTCTCTTTCTCTGGATGTTATCACCCTTGCATCTTGCATGCTGCATGTCTAAGGTTCTTCTCTTATTTATTTAACATTCAATTTCGGACAATTTTTAGCCCTTGTACAATACCACTCTTATGAGAGCCATAGGAAACGAGAGAATAAGAGTAGTTTCCCATTCCTGGAACACAGACCACTGCATATACAGCTACATCCGGGCCCAGACGCCCTTCTGTAGGATGGCAGATGCACGTCTTGCTTCTATGACCCTCTGCTTGTAAATTTTCCAATAATACCTCCCTTTTCTATAATAGATACCACCTGTAGAATGAAAAATCCATGAATCTCTGCAGAGTCTACTCTTCTGAGCAGTGAAGAGAATTTGATTCCTTCCTGAGGGGTATGACAAATCTTATTTCTAGAACATGAACAAGTTCAATCTTGTAAACAAATGGGAGCATGAATAATCTGTCTTCTTTTCTAGTCCACATATGGAAAAGCCAGTTAATTCATGCCCCTGGTGGAAGGCTTATCATGATGATCCCCTATTATGAGAAGACAAGCAGGACTGTTTTCTGAATGACTCATGTGGTTTTCTCCTGACTTCTAGCACCAGTGATTTTTCTCCCCCTACCCACCCAGGGAGAGAAACTGCAAGATTTCAGTGTTCTTCTAAAGTTTCCAGATGCTATCACTACTGATGCCCAGCTGCATGGTGTGTTCATGACTCCACTAAACAGCTAATATTTAACATGTATATAATCACTATCACAAGACAGACCAGTGAAAATGGAAAGCAGAGGGCAGGGTTCTTTGCTGGAGTACAGAATCCCAGTATTTCCAGTTGCATGAAGCCTCAGGCATACCTCTCCACATATGCCCAAACCATAAAGGACTTTATACTACTTCTTTCTGAAACTTCTACTTGAACGTTTCCCTTACTAAGTTGATTTTATCTTACATACATGTCATTGTAGAATTTGCATTCCCTCATGACTATATAACACTTTATTATTCTAAAATTTATTTTGGAGAATGTTAGTTTTCCACTGCTGTGTAGCGAATTACAACAAATAATGGCCTAAAACAAGACAAATTTATTACCTTGCGGTTTCTTTAGGTTAGAAATTTGGGCATAGCTTAATTATAGTTTAGCTGGATCCTCTGTTCTGAGTCTCAAAAGATTGAAATCAAAATGTTGGCTGGGCTGCATTTTTATCTGGAGGCTTGCCTGGGGAAGAATTCGCTTCAAGACCATGTGAATTGTTGGCAGAATTCACCTGCTATTGGTGTTTCCTTGCTGACTATTGGACAGGTGGCACTCAGTTTCTGGAGGCAGACACAGTTCCTTACCACCTGACCAATTCCCATGCCCTTTCACAGCGTGGTGGATTATTTCTTCAAAGCCAGTAATGGAGAGTCGTTCAATCCATTCTGCTGAGATGGAGTTGTATATATCATGAAGTAATCATAGGAGTGATGTCCCATGACCTTTGCCATATTCTCTTGGGTAAAGGCAAGACATAGCTTCCACCCTCACTCAAATGGAGGGAGTTATACAAGGTCACGAGTCACCGGGGTCAACTTAGGATGTGTCTGCCACAGAGAATAAATATGAACAAATAGTCAATAGATTTTTGAAAAAAACACAACAATGAGGTAGGTATATTGTCCTACCAGACATCAAAATATGCCATAGGATTTTATCAATTAATCTATTATGATTTAGCAGCAGAAATAGAATTGAGAACCCGTAAGTAGATTTACATTTATCTTGGTATATGGAACTTGGTATAAGATAGTATTGAAAAAAATAACCATTAATGAAATGATGTTGAGACAATAGGATACTGCACTGGAGAAAACAGAAAATTAAAGGTTACCTTAAAAGTGAAAAGAATATGTCACTGCTTATAATAAAACGAATAAGCTAATTCGAATTAAAAGACAGACTTATTTGAAAATAAACTTTCGGAATCAAATATGGAGTAGCAGTTTAACATGAGCTGTCATGAATTGTACGAATATTTCCATGTGGACCTATGACTCATTTTCCCTCTTGATTTTCTAATCTGAGAGTCCACATCTACTCCATTCAGAGGATTTTATCCACAATGCACAGAAGAATATACCTCATTTTATAATGTTATTTAATACAAAGCTTCTTGTTAATTGGTGTATTTATTTGTGGACGACTTTATTTCTATCCCTTTAATATCATGCCTTACTTAAATATAGTTACTTCTTTCCTATTTTATGACACTGAATTACGTGAATTAAGGATATTTTTTCTATAACATTTTAAATGTTCCAAAGAGTTACTTGAGTACAAAGCAATAGACAAAAACAGATATTTTGTCAAACATTTTTGGTACATTGTAGAGTTAGTCTTAGAAGGAATTGGTCAATCAATTGACAACCTCGTGAACATTTATTCTCTGCTCTTATCACTGATTCTTTATGAACGCCATTTATTCTCAATTAATTATTAAACTATAATTAAACTATAATTTGTCCAAATACAAGGCCTGATAGAGTACTATTTTTTCTTTAAACATGATGGACTTTATTATTCAGTGGAAAATACTTCCTGCAGAAGATCAAGAAAGTCTCATTGAGCATCCTTGAAAAAAAAGATATCCTATAAATATAAAATTTTTCATTAGTTTTGTGAGTTCATTAGGCACATATTAGTCCCTCTGTTCACTACATCCCAGCCAATCTAACACGAACACACACTCTCTCCTCCCAACTCGCACACATTCACACCCACTCACTCTCTCAAACATACTCCTTCACTTACACACAAAATCACACATACAAGCATGCATACACACACATACTCAAAAACTCTCATTTCTTTTGAATGTAGTTGAAAGGGAGCAAAGATATGCAAAAACTCTGAGGCAAGGATATTCTTTGCAACTAAAAGCCCAGCTGTAAACGGCTCTGTTACTAACAGAAGAAATCAAGTTTTTTAAAGGGCACATAAGTAATGAGGTTGCTCTCTTTTACAAAACACACTGGCTTCATCTCTGTGCATCCAATTATCTGTTTGTCTTTCAAACTTCACAAACTGAAAATAAAGAAAAACAAAGTCACCAAGGGTAAAACCTTGCTTATCATCCATGGACTATACAAATTAGATGCAAAAGATCATTTCAAAAATATCAGAGCTCTCAAAAGCACTCCATCACAAAAATATTTAGAAATCAGCAGTGAATTAAATCAATCGTCCTCCCCTGTCACACTGATGAAGGAATTGTATGCTCTGTTTTCTTGACAAACACATCATTAGTGTACATACATTTAAACTGATTATTTCATTCAGCACAAGGGACATTAGGGTTAGAGTTATATAAAAACTCAAATCACACTTGATGTTTCCCAAATATCATGCTTTGTGCAGCCTAATCAAGATTTCATCAAATGTTTTATTAAGCTCTGTCACAGGAACCCAGCTGAAGCCAGATGATCCTTTATTATTAAGCAAAAGTAAATTGCATTCATTTTTGGTCTGAATTTCAATGAAATGGTTCCTAAAATATGCAGGTCACTTGTAATACCACCAAAATACTATGGTGTATTCATGTAGCAGGAGAGTAGAAAGAAATGATGAAGTGTAAAAATGGGATTTTAGCAGAAGAAACCAGAACTATTATGTATATGCAAACATCAGCACATCACCAACATGAGAATTATTAGGCAAAGATGGGTGAACACTTATTATTTTTACTATAGTTCTGTATTCATCACATTTCTGATGCAACCACAAAATCAAAGAAATAGTGCGCCAATTATCATTAAATATAAGCGTATGTTTTTTAAGGTAAATTCAACTATTGTTTTTGATATGAAATAGCTTGAAAATTAAAAATACCTTCCAATATCAAAATATATCCTAATGATGTCAAACAGACAATATTTTAACAGAATCATTCTAAATTCTAGAGAATGGTCAGAATTGAAAAGAAGTTCCATACAAAATCTTGTAAGTCAGGATTGTGTGTATCCACGTAAACCAGTTTGCCTCGGACAGTTCCATTTTATGCCTGGTGCTCTGCTGTTGTTACTAACAGTTCTCCCTTTCACTCTAAGTGTTCTTATTTAGCTTACAAGAAATTATGTGGCCATTTTTTCCCAATTCTTATTAGTACAGATATGCCAGACCAGTGTTCTTTCAATTGACCATGAGAGCAACAGGTCTTCATTTTCTTGCCTCAAGACTGCGTCTCCTCCCTTCTTTCCCACATAGCCCAGAGCAAACATAAATGTCTTGATATCCCCAGGACATTATGATAGTCCCTGAAATAGATGGAATTATGCTAATAATACCCGATGAGCAAGAAGTTACATGTCCCTAGATACTTTTAGAAGAAGCACACATGCCATGTGGTACAGTATAAGCACCCCTACCATAGCCTTCTACATTGATGAAGTTTCTAGGATATCAATCATCTAGGCCATGTTGCAATATTCCCTCCTGAAATGAAATACAAGTTTCTGTACCTTGTTTCTCACACTATGAAAAAGAGATGCACAATGCTTGGCGGACCTCTTTGGATTCTGGAGGCAACATTTGTCACATATAGATGTGAGTCACTGATCAATTTATTGAGTAACATGAAAGCCTTTTTGGGAGAGGCACAGAGGAAGAAAGGGCCCTCCTGAAGATCCATATTGTCTTATAAGCAACCCCACCAGTTGCTCATAATGACACAGTGTACCCAGTGTTGCTTACAGTATGTGTAGTAGACAGAGTGCCTCATGACACCTCTGTCAAGTCTCAATTAGAGAAACACTTGGAAACCACTAGAGTTTTGGAGTAAAGCAGGGCCCTCTTCTGATAATTATTCTTCTACTGAGAATCATCTCCAAGCTCACTATTTGATAGAAAATAAGTGTCTTTGAAACACAAAGTAAGTACGTGATCTGATTTCGCTGTCATAAACAGGAGGCTATTTAAACTAAATCACCAAATCTAAAGTGGATCATGGTCAGAAGAATTCTATCATTAAATGGAAATGATATCTATAAAACTGGCCAAAAACAGGTCCAGAAAGCACAAGTAAATCACATGTCTGCGTGGCTTAGACTACTATTGTACAATTACTTTTGCTTTGCTACCTTTCCCTCAACCCACACCAATGGATCATGAGAAGAAGAAAAAATGCAGGCCTACTTTGTCTATGGTTCTTCATGATATCCTAAGACAAGCTGGAAGGGGAAGGCTGCAGCAGCACAGTTTTACTAAGGAGTATGTCTGAAAGATAGTAATAAAAGAAATCTCAGTGGACAGAAATATGAACAGCATTATCGACATTAACTTATGGAGAATGGCTAATGTGTTGGATAAGGAGTTTGGAAAAACCAAGATGGGAAGATTATCAACAAAGAGGTCTGTGTAAGACAAATGGGCAAAACTTATAGTGAATATAAGTGTGTCCCATATGCATGTCCATGAGGGAGCATCTACTGCAGAAGCATGCTCAATAATCAGATGGAAAGATGACCCATTGTGTAAATGTTAGCCTTTTTCCACTGCCACCCCAATGTTTGATCAAGGGGCTCATGATCGAAGTGCCATGGCTGCAGAGATAGAGGCTATACATGGGCTCAATAGTTTGGAATTCCCCTCATCATGGCTTACCTTTATATATCTATTGCTAAGTGCTTAGCCTGCCATATTAGAGGCCAAAATCGAGCTCTCATATGACACCATTCTCCAGGAAGATTAATCAATCTGGTGGCAAATCAATACTCTGGATGCTTTCTATTATGGAGAGGGCAGTTATGTTTATTTTTGTTTATGTTTTTCTCATCGGAATAGGGACATACTACAAATATGGATTTGCCTTTCTTATCTATAACACTGTGTCAAAAATCCCATCTTCAGACTTTTAGAGTGCCTCAGATAACACTGTGATATTTGTCATAGCATTATTTCTGATCAAGAAACTCATTTTACAGCAAAATAACCATGGCAATAGACTCAGTCCAATACAATTGATTGGTTGTATGAGATATCCCAGAACTCAGAAACAATTGGCTTTACAGAATCATGTCCTGAAGGCTTATTTACAGTGACTCCTTGGAGCTAACACCTTGTGAAGTGGGTACTGGTCTAAGAGAGATAATATATACTTTAAACGAGTGATCTCTATGTTGTACAATTTCTCCAAGACCCAGAACTTATATCTAAGAACCAAAGGGATAGAAGTGGAAAATGTTCTCTCACTAATACATATAATAGCTCATAATTAGAAAATTTTTTCTCCCCATTCCTCTGTCATTGGATTCAATGGTCCCAGTTCCCAAGGAAGAAAGACTTCCTTCAAGGAACAAAGCAAAAATTTTACTAAACTGAAAGAGGAGATATCCTACTGGCCTATTAAGTCTTCCTATACCGGTGAACCAAAAGGCATAGAAAGGGACTAATCTACCATGTATGGTGATTAATCCTGATTACTAAGGGGAAATTTGGTTGACATGACATAATGAATTCAGTAGAACCATGCCCAAGGTACTTCTTAGAACTCATGTGTTCAATAATAAACATCAATGGAAAAAATTAGCAATATGATAAAGGCAGAATCTTTAAGGACTCAAATCGTTACAGAATGAAAGTTTAGGTCAACTCACCAGATAAAGAATTTCAACCAAATGAAGTGCTGGAAGAGGGTAAAGATACACTGAATGGAGATCAAAAAAACCTCTTGCCTAGATACAGAGGTGATGAGTAGAGCTACTGCGCATATTTTATGTTAGACAATTTTATCTTCTTGCTAGCTTGTGTCAAGAATGGTAAGTTACAGGGCCAGCCTGGTGGTGTGGTGGTTAAGTTCACGTGCTCCACCTCAGCAGTGGCCCAGGGTTTGCAGGTTTGGATCCTGGGTGCAGACCTATTCACCGCTCACCAAGCCATGCTGTGGCAGACGTCCCACATATAAAGTAGAGGAAGATGGACACAGGTGGCAGCCCAGGGCCAACCTTCCTCAGCGAGAAAAAAAAGAATGCTAAGTTACAATTAGGGTTTCACTTGTGTGTATTACTGAACTGATATTACCTCTGTTGAAAGGGGTTGACCTCAATGTGTGTGGCCTTTAGGTCCCCTGTACTAGAATTTGAGAGCTTCTTCTTCTGAGCAAAGGGTAAGAATGGAGACTGAGTGATAAAAGGCATAAACTCTGCTGAGTATTCTTCTTTTACTGTCCATCTCCATCATTTCCTCACCCTTCTCTGTCTTGCTCTGAGTCCCTAGAGGCTAACCTCTTTTGACTGTGTCACCCAGGTTCAGCTGATGGCAGATGGTTGGACTTGGCTAATGGGAGGTACCAAAAGGAGAGTAACAGTTGAGAGAAGAAAGAATGTTGAGGTATTTCTTTTCTGCTCCTGACTTCCCCTCTCAACCCCAGCTATGTGCGTTAAATCCTGCCACCACTAACTCCCGCTACGTGATCCTCCTCTGGATGGTTCCAGTTCTCACTGATTTATATTTGTTCTATTCCCCCCACCTTGTTCTTCCAGCCTTATGGGTAAAAAGAGCTTTTACCATTCCTCATTTATTTGCTTAACCTTGGCCACATCTTTATAAACAGGGCCCTTTTAAAAGTTTCTTCATCTTAACTATTTGGAGTGAATTCTGTTTTCTACCCTCACTGACACCGATCCAGATGAATTCTCAATTTCTTTTATGCAAGAACCATAACTATTTTCTTTTAATTCTCGTTGAACTTAGCACAATGACTGGCCTTCTGCAAAAAAACTGTATTACCATTGAATGAGTGAGTGAGTGAATGAATGAATGAATGGATGACTGTATTAGGATTGTCTAATATAATGAGAGACGTCACCTTGCTATAACACCAGGAATATGCATAAGGGGATATGCTGTTTCAAGAGCTTTTCAAATTTCCTCACAGGAATATCCCTTTGTCCATAAGGGAAAACCAGATAATTGGTACATTAGCAATTGCAAATCCCTACGTGACTTCTACTGAGGATGGCTACCGGAAAAGCCTAGATTACTGAGATATTTGATGGTCTGAGAAACATGAGACAGGGAATTATCAGGATATTTTGAATATTTTTTATTAATATAACTATCTTTTTCAATGTGTGAGGAATATAATATATGTATCAAGGTCATTTTACAGATTAAAATTAAATTGAATTGCTCTATATAACACTCCTAGTATGCTGTAGGACTAAGATTAACATGTAGGTCTTTTGTCAATTATTCTGTGCCATTCCATGAAAAAAATTGATACTACTTGACATACATAGTAGCCCATTCATTTTATGTTATGTTGATTAATTATATCAAAAACAATTGCTATACAATGAGATTTATAAGTAAGTGAAAAATGTATACAGATTCCTTATTTTTGTATGATAAGAGTCCAGAAGAGATGAATTGGATCTAAATTGGGAATGCATCAGAAAGTAATGGTAAGAACACCAATCAGGCCAGACCCATATCTCTGAATTATTGTCTGTCCTACAACTTTATTCTTTGGGACTCTGAAAGTCATAGCACCTCATGGTTTAATTATGAGTATCCCAAGGTAAAGTAATATACTCCCTTTTATAACAGTGCAGAATAAAGGTTTTAGATGTTTTATGATGAGATGTTTTAGGAAATATTTTACTAGCCATGCTGGCAAAGAATATGCTGGTGCTTTCAACAAAGAGGAATCAATTGGGCCCATTAGTTTTAAAATATCAGGGAAACTGGATTTCTGACTCATCTAATAGTGACATAAACCCTAATTAGTCATGTCTGATCACTGTCACTGGCTATCAACTGGTTTTATCATAGTAACATAATTATGTAACATAATTGCATCAGTGATTTTAAATTTTAATAATTATTCATATACAAAATTTAAGAAAATTAAAAGAAACTAAAAAATCTGTGGTGTATAAACTAAAGTCTAACAATATACTCCATTGTAATTAAATTTCTTTTCAAATTTTCTTTATTCTTTCCATTCTGATACCTTTAAAGTCATAGAAATTGTTTGTCTCATGCAATTGTCTGTCTGAGACACTATGAAGCATAATGCTTTGCCTGTAATGTTTTCAATATTTAGCCCACTATGTTCAGCTGGATGTATATAATTCATTATACTTTTATGGCAGTTATACATTCATTCATGTAGTGAACTTCATCAAAAAGAGAGAATAAAATTATAGTATCAGATTAATCACTAGCACCACTCCACTGGAATCGGCCTTATGCAAAAGATTTGTGCCCAAAATAAAAAAACACCATGAGGTAGACTGTGTATTCTGAATTACATCTAGAACTACACTCATTATTTCATTAAAAAACATCTTACAATCACATTGTAATTCTTTTTCCTATATTTAAATATTAGACTTAAAATGGAAAATATTAGATGTTATATAACAATCAAAAGCAGATACATTTTACTTTTAATAGCAGCACTGTTCAATAAATCACTTTACCATCTCTTATTAAACTGAAGAGTTTCTAAATGAACTGTTCGTGTATATTTTTAGGAATCATTCAATCAGTGGGAGGAAATGCTGACAAAATAAAATTGTAGTAACAAATTACAGAATTACTAAAAATTTTCCAATATCTCAGTCAATTTTTTTAAACTCTCTTGTAAACATCCATAAGTCTATTGCATTTGTTTTAAAAGATAAAGCTGCACAACTCCTTGCTTTTGCCTCTTCTTTAAATGACCTTTATTTCTAATGACTTCCAGAATGTGATAAATTGGGTCACTGCAGGCACTATCTAGAGAAGAAGAACTACCTTATTCTTTTCGTTCTCTTAAGGTTCATCTTCTGGTACCTAAGATCTTTCTTGAGAGTCATCCATTTATTGAATAGGATGTATCTATCTATCAAAATGATGGGATAGCATTGTTTATGAATAAGTACAGTTTCCATGGCTACCTTATACCTTATATCTTCATCAGGTAGCGATAACATAAATATTCTCATTTCTTAAAGTGGTATTATTTACAAAGAGTAAGTCACCATGTAGGCATATTTTCAAGTTTTGTCATATTTATGGTGTTTAATTTTTACTTATTAAAAATACCACAGCAAATACTTGAAAATGTATTTTAGATATGATTTAATTATGAGTTCCTTTCTTTCTAAAATAGGTGTTAGATTGATCTTAAAGCATAATCTTCTGAGTAGAGCTTCCTGAATCAAGAACCTACACCCATATGTAAAGTTTATTAGATCAAATCCAAAATCTTTAATTTACTATTTTATTCCCTGACTCCTTATATATTCAACCTTATCTCTCATTATTTACCAAGATAGGTTCTTTTCTCTAGTCAGATGATTCTTCTCAAAAAAATGGTTATTCCAGTCTCAATGAATTTTCTCCTTATTCTTTTCTCTTAGCTAAAATGGCTTACAATCTCACCTCCAACATTGCAAATTTCACCAGTGAGCCTGTCTTATAAAATCACCTTTTCAGCAAAGCTTCCTACAGCATAAGTCCTGAAAGTGTCACAAAAATGACTGCTGTCAGACCGTTGACTTACAATTGACTTTTGGCCAAGCATTGCAACTTCCACGTGTTGACTGCAGTAGCAGCTGCACTAACAGCCTCCAAATGCAATATTAGGTTCATATGCTACAACTGATTGCCCACCTCTCTGGAATAAGAAGAAAGCTGTGGTGTTTATCTACCAACTACTGCTGGACTGAGCCCAGGTACGTTAACACTCTGGCATTTCTCACCTTCCTCAGTCTGAGCATGCTCCTTAAGTAAGGCAAAGCCCTCAGGAAAAGAACTGCAGGTGCTTGGAACAGGATGCTGCAAGTAGGTGTGAAAACTTGACGTGAGGTGGCTCCTCATATGGACCTACTCAGAAGCATGGTTTATGCACTCTCCCAAAGTCCCCG
Source organism: Diceros bicornis minor (assembly GCF_020826845.1). Classification (NCBI taxonomy): domain Eukaryota; kingdom Metazoa; phylum Chordata; class Mammalia; order Perissodactyla; family Rhinocerotidae; genus Diceros; species Diceros bicornis. Next base: position 36,664,997 of record NC_080742.1, read on the forward strand.
GGGGGACTGAGTCAAATTGTTGAAAAACGACTTTTGAAGTCAAATAAATCAGAGTTTCCATTTTGGTTCTAATACTTGTAAGCTGCATTCTAATTGTCATTAATAGTAATATAAATATTTATCATATTATAGGAATGTTGTTGGGATGAAATGCAGGTGTAAACTTTGATTTATGATACTCGATTCATGATTTGGCCAATATGTCAACTGTCATGTGTCTTCAGTCTGGTCCCTGAGACTGTTCTTCCTCTTCTCCATCTGATTTCTCTGGACAGGGAACTAGTAAACTGAAAGCATAACTTGTAGTGCTTTTTTTAGCTGAAATGTGATCATGATCTGAGCCTTTACAGGAGGAATACGTAACACAAATTGAGTCTCAATCAATCACCTGAGGTCGGGGGGAGAGAGTCCAGATCTCCTTCTAGCTGAGCTGCTGCCAGAGTGACCTTCAGTAAGCTAGTCAACCTTCTTACTCATTAACTTCTTCCTTGTCAAAGTAAGTGGCTAAGAATATATGGCTACCAGTCATGCATGGCCACAGTGAAGAGAAATGGAAAAATTGGAACCCTAAGATATGGAGATTTGCTGTGGAAATGTTTGATGCATGTAGAAATTTTAATTGTCTACAATGTTTACTTTGTGATTGAGCTTGAATGGGTGATGCTCAAGTATTTTGTCGATTTTAGATTGTTGCTTATTTTAGTCTCATGCAAGACAGTTTCACAAAATAGATTAGATTTTAGGATATCTTTCCACTTAAAGGAAGCGGATAGTTACATGGCTGGTTTCACCTAACGGAGAGATTTATTGTCATGCTGAAGTGAAAATGTGATAAATGTATTTCCTAATTTAACCTTTTTGCAATCTGCATATTTCACATTTCAATCAAATACAAATGACTGCCAAGCAATGATATTATGCACTTGAATTACATCAAAATGGTAGAAATATAAATATTACGAAGATCAAACTCTATGTAAAATGTCTTATTAATTCTGGGAACTAACTACTTGACTTTTGCATTATTACACTGAAATTAAAAAAAAAAAGATAAGAAACTGCCAATTCTTTCAGAGATGAAATCTAACATGTATTATCCCTAAATGAGTAAGGAAAATTTAACACAAGTTTCGAAAGTAAGCAAGAGATTACATAGGTTCAAATATCATGAAATTACTGTATTATTTCATTACTATTTTTGTATTTTCTTCCTTACCTTCATCTATTGTTCATTAATTAAACTATTAGCGTTGTTTAAAACTCAGGTTATTGATTCTCTACGAAAAATTTGTTCTTTTGATCGGGGTCTGGACGAGAAGTAAGATGGTGTCAATTGTATAACAAGGAAGGACGAAGCTAACATACCTCCTATAAAAAAGAGGAAGGGTCTATGTATGAAATTATTGATTAACATGCATTTAAAATCAATAATACTATAGAATACGTTATTTAAAGAAAAATGAATTAACTAGGAAACTAGGAAGTTAGGTAATTGCCTGAGTCCTGTTAATAGAGGGTTCCCTGGTTTCACTTCCTTATCCTAAAAATGAAGTTTGGAATTAGATAATCTGTAAGGTTCCTTCTAGCACTAAGATTCCATGATTCTTCTATATTGTCATTCATTTGCTGTAGCAAATTCATGAACATAATCCTGGTAATGTAGCTTTGAGAAGGGGCCACCAATCTGTCCAGATTTACAGACAGGCTAGAGTTAGTGAAAATCAGCTCCTTTTGTGGGCCTCTCAAGGTCTGACTATTTAAATCTTATACGTAAGGGACATTGCTGTTTTCCTCATGGGGAAAGTAGATAGTCACAAAGTCATTGTCTCCTGGAATTTTATCATGTTACTGCTCATTGTTGCAAATCCTCAAAAAACTTAGAAAAAGCCTTCATCCCGAGAAGCTTGTGGCCAAAGGGGATCCCTTTCAATCAAATCTGACAATTTGTAGCTCCTGTTCTGAGTTACTTCTAGTTGACCGCTTACTAACACTGCCTCTAGTAGATCTATTTCAGTGTTTACTTTTAGAAAAAAAATCTAGACTATGTCATGTATAAAGTTATTAATATAAATATTTCAAAATAGTTTCAAATGATAACCAGAATTATTTTCTTTTATTTGACTTACTTCTTAATACTTCAATAAATTCATCAGGTAATTGTGAAATTTTCAACTATACTTCAACTGTATAAACACTGAAATAAATGAAATTTGATTTAGTAACACCCTGGATATTAAGCTTTTAAGTCTCTTAACAATCAAGATTCCAAAATAATCCAAATGAGATTAACACAAGCTTAGCATTGTTTAATGCTCCACATAAAATCAATAATTAGGACACCCTGTGATTTTCATTTTCAATAAACCAATGAGACCAACTAAATTTTGTCCAAGTATATCTAAAAAAAGATGACCATACTTGTTCACAGATTAAGAAAAAAGGTGAGTCAAAAGGTATTAGATAAAGCATAGTGTACTTTTACAAGTTCCCACAAAAATGAGCATTAGATTATATTTTTAAAACCTAAAATGAACAAGGACAAAGCAAAATAAGAAACAGCTAGTTGGAAAAAAGTGCGTAATAAAGTATACAGCATCGATTCTTTGTCCTCCTATTTCATTCATTTCAGTATAAACACTGAGGAATCCTGAGATGTGTACAAAATGAGAAATACTGATTTTTGGTAAAGTTGCTGCGAGTTTTCAGTCACTTTATAAGCAGGTCCCTATGTCTCTCCCTAGTTTATTATTTACTTATCATTTGTACAACTGGGCACTTAGGTACACTAACATATGAGTATAATCAACTGAAAAAAAAATTAAGGTCTTTCTAATGTGGCTTTAAACAAAAGTTTGTGCAAACTGTTAAGTATGTGAGTGTAAAAGTGTAGGAATCCTGAGATTATAAATTAAAAGATAAAAGGATACAATTTCACATTTTACTGTAGGATTAACAAAACATAAATTACTAAACAACTCTTAAGAGAAACTGAATTTCTCTGTTTAAAATCCAAAAGTACTCAGAATGAGGTGCTAAGAATTTTAAACTTAAAAATACTTTCATTTTTATAATGATTCCTTATGTATAAGAACGTCTACACATAGATCTCACTCTGTCATCGGTGTATATACCTTGGAGTTTGATACTGCTATTAATTTAGTCAACAGTAATTATTAGAGTGCATATTATCCTAAACTTTAGACAGGACTACCTTACTTTAAAATATGAATTTAGAAGGTGCACAATTTTCCTAATGCCAAAGTTTTTCTCCACCAAATTCTGACTTTTCAAGCAAAAAGTACATCTTATCATTAACGAATGAGTGTAGAAAAAAACAACATATAAAGGCTGCTCAAAACCTCAGATAATTGGACTATTATATTTATCACATTTTAACATGTCTGAAATTAGGATGATTCTGATGACTGATGTCATCTTATAGCAACTAATAGAATGATAAGGAAGCATAGAAAAAACAAAATGAACATAAAGCACAGTATAAGAAGACTAAGCTAGTTAATGAATATGTATATATGCATTTATATATTCATATATAAGGAATATAATTTAAGATATATATTTTTATTTTCTGAGGAAGTTTCACCCTGAGCTAACATCTGTTGCCAATCTTCCTCTTTCTTTGGCGTGTGAGCTGCTACCACAGCATGGCAACTGATGAGTGGTGTAGGTCTGCACCCAGGAACCTAACCCCAGCCGCTAACGCGAAGTGCACTGAACTTAACCACTATGCCACTGGGACAGGCCCAAGATAGATTTTAAGGTATAAAAGAAGTATAAGGGATAAATATATAATGTTAAATGTTCAATATATTCAAGATATTATCATAATCTTAGAGATGTGTATACTGAAAATATTATCTCAAAATGTATAAATCAAAATGATCATACTTACAAAAAGAAGCAGAGAAATCAGCAATCACAATGGGAGGAATTAAACATAATTCCTTCTACAATTACCTATTAAAGAGAATATTAGTAAGGGTATCGAAGATTTAAGCAGGAAAATGAACAAGCTTGAACTAAGGTATCTTATATAAAACATCGCATCAACAATTATAGAATTCAGGTTCTCCTTGAGCACACAGAACATTTATAAAAATTTATATCATAGGGTCTGTATTATATAGACCATATTTTCTGAATATGAATAAATCAAATTAAAAAAATTGAAACTTTAAATAACAAACATCTAAATATCTCATAGGTAAAAGAGTAGAAAGAAGAAAAAATCATAGTAGAAATTTTAAAATAAAACTGAAAGCAAATGAGAATAATACATATCAAATTATCAGAAACTCAATTAAATTAGAATTTTGAGAAGTATAGCCTTAATGCTAATATTTGGAAAGAAAGAGTAATAATTACTATTAAGCTAAATGTACAACATGAGAAGTTAGAGAGAGAACAATAGGGTAAACCTTAAGAATCAGGAAAAAATCAATATGATAAAAAGAGAGGGGTCCAGCCTGGTGGCGTAGTGATTAAGTTCATGTACTCCACTTTGTTGGCCCAGGGTTCGCAGGTGCTGATCCCGGGCCTGGACCTACAGCACCGCTCATCAAGCCATACCTTCTTGGCATCCCATATTCAAAATAGAGGAAGATGGGCACAGATGTTAGTTCAGGGCTAATCTTCCTCAGCAAAAAGAGGAAGATTGGCAACGGATTGTTAGCTTAGGGCCAGTCTTCCTCAGCAAAAGGAGGAGGATTGGCATGGATGTTAGCTCAGAGCTGATCTTCCTCGCACACATGAAAAAAAACAACAAAAAACCCCACATCTAGTATGTGGTAATGTAAAGGAATATATTTGATTTTTATAAATTGTGTGTTCTGTGACCTCATTAGTTCCCTTACCAATTGTGAAAGGTGTCTATACTTTTTTTTGTTAATTCTGTTTTTTTTTACTGTGATAACACTGTTTTATAACATTATATAAATTTTGGGTGTACATTATTATATTCCAATTTCTGTGTAGATTACATCATTTTCACCACCCAAAAACTAATTATAATCCATCACCATACACATGTGCCTAATCACCACTTTTGTCTTACTCCCTTCCCCTTTCCTTTCTGGTAACCACTCCAATCTCTGTTTCTCTGTGTTGTCGTTGTTTTTATCTTCTACTTATGAGTGTGGTCATATGATATTTGACTTTCTCCCTCTGACTTATTTCACTTAGCATAATACCCTCAAAGTCCATCCATGTTGTCACATATGACCAGATTTCATTGTTTTTTAAGGCTGAGTAGTATCCCATTGTGTATATATACCACATCTTCTTTATCCATTTGTCTCTTGATGGGCACTTAGGTTGCTTCCAAGTCTTGGCTATTGTAAATAATGCTGCAATGAACATAAGAGTGCATGTATCTTTACGCATTCTTGTTTTCATGTTCTTTGGATAAATACCCAACGGTGGAATAGCTGGATCATGTGATAGTTCTATTCTTAATTTTTTGAGGAATCTGCATACTGTTTTCCACAGTGGCTGCACCAGTTTGCACTCCCACCAGCAGTGTATGAGAGTTCTCTTTTCTCAACATCCTCTCCAATGCTTGTTATTTCCTGTCTTGTTAATTATAGCCATTCTGACAGGCATGAGGCGATATCTCGTAGTTTTGATTTGCATTTCCCTTAGCATTAGTGATGTTGAACATGTTTTCATGTGCCTGTTGACCATCTGTATATCTTCTTTGGAAAAATCTCTGTTCATATCCTCTGCCCATTTTTTAATTGAGTTGTTAGTTTTTTTGTTGTTGAGATGTATGAGTTCTTTATATGTTTTGAATATTAACCCCTTATCAGATACATGGTTTGCAAATATCTTCTCCCAGCGGTTAGGTTGTCTTTTTGCTTTGTTGATGGTTTCCTTTCCTGTGCAGAAGTTTTTGAGTTTTATGTAGTCCCACTTGTTTATTTTTTCTTTTGTTTCCCTTGCCTGGTCAGACATGGTACTTGAAAATATGCTGCTAAGACTGATGTCGAAGAGCATACTGCTTATATTTTCTTCTAGAAGTTCCATGTCTTACATTCAAGTTTTCATCCATTTTGAGTTAATTTTTGTGTATGGTGTAAGCTAATGGTCTACTTTCATTCTTTTGTATGTGGCTGTCCAATTTTCCCAGCACCATTTATTGAAGAGACTTTCCTTTCTCCATTGTATTTCCTTGGCTTCCTTGTCGAAAATTAACTGTCCATAGATGTGTGGGTTTATTTCTGGGGTCTCAATTTTGTTCCGTTGATCTGTGTGTCTGTTTTTGTGTCAGTATCATGGAGTTTTGGTTACTATAGATTTGTAGTTTATTTTGAAATCAAGGAGTGTAATATCCCCAGCTTTGTTCCTTTTTCTCAGGAGTTCTTTGGCTATTCGGGGTCTTTTGTTGTTCCATGTGACTTTTAGGATTCTTTGTTCTATGTCTGTGAAAAATGTCATTGGAATTTTGATAGGGATTGCATTGAATCTGTAGATTGCTTTAGGAAGTATTGACATTTTAACTATGTTAATTCTTCCAATCCAAGAACATGGAATATCTTTCCATTTCTTTGTATCTTCTTCAATTTCTTTCAACAATGTTTTATAGTTTTTGGTGTACAGGTCTTTACCTCTTGGGTTAAATTTATTCCTAGGTATTATATATATATATATTTTTTTTTGTAATTGTAAATGGGATTGTATTCTTAATTTCTCTTCTTGCTACTTTGTTGTTAGTGTATAGAAATGGAACTGATTTTTCTATGTTTTTGTATCTTGCAACTTTACCACATTCATTTATTATTTTGAAAAGTTTTTTGGTGGATTCTTTAGTGTTTTCTATATACAAAATCATGTCATCTGCTAATAGTGACAGTTTCACTTTTTCCTTTCCAATTTGGATCCCTTTTATTTCTTTTTCTTGCCTGATTGCTGTGGCTAGGACTTCCAATACTAAGTTAAATAAGAGTGGTGAAAGTGGGCATCCTTATCTGGTTCCTGTTCTTAGAGGGATACTCTTCAGTTTTTCTCCATTGAGAATGATATTAGCTGTGGGTTTGTCATATACGAGCTTTGTTCTGTTGAGGTACTTTCCTTCTACACTCATTCTATTCAGAGTTTTTTATCATAAATCGTTGCTCTATCTTGTCAAATGCTTTATCTGCATCTATTGAAATGAGCACGTGATTTTTATTCTTCATTTTGTTAATGTGGTGTATCACGTTGATTGATTTGTGGATGTTGAACCATTCCTGCATCCCTGGAATAAATGCCACTTGACCATGGTGTATGATCTTTTGATTTGCTAGTATTTTGTTAAGGATTTTTGCATCAATGTTCGTCAGTGATAGTGGCCTGTAATTTTCTTTTTTTATGTTGTCCTTGTCTGGTTTTGGTATCAGGGTAATATAGTCTTCATAGAAAGTTTGGAAGCTTCCTGTCTTCAAATTTTGGAATAGCTTGAAGGATTAGTGGTGTCTTCTTTGAATGTTTGGTAGAATTCACCAGGGAAGCCCTCTGGTCCTGGACTTTTATTTTGGGGTGATGTTTTTGATTATTGTTTCAATCTCCTTACTGGTGACTGGTCTATTCAAATTCTCTGTTTCTTCTTGATTCAGTTTTCGGAGGTTGTATGATTCTAAGAATTTATCCATTTCTTCTAGATTATCCAATTTGTTGGCGTATAACTTTTCGTAGTGTTCTTTTATAATCTTTTGTATTTCTGAAGAATCTGTTGCAATTGCTCCTTTTTCATTTCTGATTTTAAATATTTGAGCCTTTTCTCTTTTTCTCTTGGTGAGTCTAGCTAACGGTTTGTCAATTTTGTTTACCTTTTCAAAGAACCAGCTCTTAGTTTCACTGATTTTTTCTATTCTGTTTTTTAGTCTCTGTTTCATTTATTTCTGCTCTGACTTTTATTATTTCCTTTTTTGGCTGTTTTTTTGTTCTTCTTTTTCCAGTTCCTTTATGTGCACTCTTAGATTGTTTAGATGAGATTTTTCTTGTTTGTTGAGATAGGCCTGTATTGCTATAAACTTCCCTCTTAGAACCGCTTTTGCTATATCTCATAAATTGTGGCATGTCATATTTTCATTTTCATTTGTGTCCAGGTATTTTTTTATTTATTTATTTTTTTTGTGAGGAAGATCAGCTCTGAGCCATCATCCATGCTAATCCTCCTCTTTATTTTGCTGAGGAAGACCGGCTCAGAGCTAACATCCATTGCCAATCCTCCTCCTTTTTTTTTCCCCACAGCCCCAGTAGTTAGTTGTACGTCATAGTTGCACGTCCTTCTAGTTGCTTTATGTGGGACGCGGCCTCTGCATGGCCGGGGAAATGGTGCATCGGTGCGCGCCCGGGATCCGAACCTGGGCCACCAGCAGCGGAGCTCATGCACCCAACAGCTAAGCCACAGGGGTGGCCCCTCTCCAGGTATTTTTTGATTTCTCCTTTGATTTCTTCATTGTCCTAATCATTGTTCAGTAGCATTTTGTTTAATCTCCACATATTTGTGGCTTTTCTGATTTTCTTCCTGTAGTTGATTTCTAGTTTCATACTGTTGCTTGGTATTATTTCAATCTTCTTAAATTTGTGGAGACTCCTTTTGTGGCCTAATATGTGATCTATCCTGGAGAATATTCCATGTGCATTTGAAAAGAATGCGTACTCTGCAGTTTTGGGGTGGAATGTTCTGTATATATCTACTAAGTCCATCTGGCCTAATGTGTCATTAAGGCCAATGTTTCCTTATTGATCTTCTGTTTGGATGGTCTATCCATCAGTGTAAGTGGACTGTTAAAATCCCTTATTATTATTGTGTTAGTATTTCTCCTTTTATGTCTGTTAATAATTGTTTTATATTTTTAGGTGCTCCTATGTTGGGTGCATAGATATTTACATGTGTTACATCCTCTTCTTGGATTGTTCTCTTTATCATTTTTTGGTGCTCTTCTTTGTCTCTTCTTACAGATTTTGTTTGAAAGTCTATTCTGTCTGATATAAGTATTGCTACCCCAGCTTTCTTTTCATTGCCATTTGCATGAAGTATCTTTTTCCATTCCTTCACTTTCAGTTTGTGATGTCTTTAGGTCTGAAGTGAGTCTCTCATATGCAGCATATATATGGGTGCTGTTTTTTCATCCAATCAGCCACCCTATGACTTTTGATTGGAGCATTTAGTCCATTGAGGTTTAAAGTAGCTATTAATAAGTATGCACTTATTGCCATTTTGTTACTTTTCTTCTGAGTGTTTTAGCAGTTCTTCTCTGTTCCTTTCTTCTTCTCTTGCTCTCCTCCCTTGTGGTTTGACAGCTTTCTTTAGCATTATGTTTGGGTTCCTTTCTCTTAATTTTTTGTGTATTTATTAAAGGTTTCTGGTTTGTGATTACCGTGAGGTTCATATATAATGATCTACTTATATAGCAATGTATATTAAGTTGATGGTTTCTTTAGTTTGACCTCTTTCTTAAAGCTCTACTCTTTTACTCCCCTCATCCCACATTTTATGTTTTTGATATCATACCTAACCTCTTTTTTGTGTGTGTCTGTTACCCTCTTATCATGGAAATAGATAATTTTAGTATTTTTGTTATTTGACCTTCATATTATCTTCATAGGTGGTTGATCTGCTACCTTTACTGTATATTTGTCTTTACCAGTGATTTTATTGCTATTTTTTTTTTTGGATAATTTTCTTATTCCTATTTGTGATCTCTTTTCCACTTAAATAAGCCCCTTTAGCATTTCTTATAAGGCTGGTTTCTTGGTGATAAACTCCTTTAGTTTTTGCTTGTCTAGAAAACTCTTTATTTCTCCTTCCATTCTGAATGATAGCCTTGCCAAGTAGAGAACTCTCGGCTGTAGATATTTTCTTTTCAGCCCTTTAAATATATCGTGCCACTCCCTTCTAGCCTGTAAGGTTTATGCTGAGAAGTCAGCTGATAGCCTTATGGGGTTTCCTTTGTATGTAACTTGTTGCCTTTCTCTTTAATCTTTAGGATTATCTATCTTTAATTCTTGACATTTTAATTATAATATGTCTTGGTGTGGACCTCTTTGGGTTTACCCTGTTTGGTGTTGTCTTTGCTTCTTGTACCTGGATGTCTGTTTCCTTCCTTAGGTCAGGAAATTTTTCAGCTATTATTTCTTCAAGTAGATCCTCTGCCCCTTCGTCTCTGTCTTCTCTTTCTGGGACACATATGACACAGATGTTAGTGTGCTTGATGTTGTCCCTTAGACTGTCTTCATTCTTTTTAATTCTTTTTTCTTTTATCTGTTCAGCTTGAGTGATTTCCTCTAATCTTTTGTCCAGCTCACTCATCCATTCTTCTGTATCATCTACTCTGCTTTTGAGTCCCTCTAGTGAATTTTTCATTTCCTGTATTGTATTCTTCAGTTCTGATTGGTTCATTTTTATATTTTCCAATTCTTTGTTAAGTTCCCACTATGTTCATTTATTCTTCTCCCAAGATCACTGAGCATCCTTATGACTCTTAGTTTGTACTCTTTGTCAGGTAGATTGTTTATCTCTGTTTCATTTACTTCTTTTTCTGGGGTTTTGTCCTGTTCCCTTACTTGGAATATATTCCTTTGTCTCCTCATTTTTCCTCTTTCTCTGTGCTTATGTCTATGTATTAGGTAGAGCAGCTATGTCTCTTGATCTTGGAGAGGTGCCCTTATTAAGAGATGCCTTATGAGGCCCAGCAGTGTGCTTGCCTTTCATCACCAGTTCCAAATGTTCCAGGAGTGTCCCCTGTGTGGCCTCTGTGTGTCCTTCTATTGTGGCAGGGTTGCTCTTGATGCAAGTGTCTGGGGAGGCTAGGCTGTCCCCCTGGCTTGCTGGTTGTAATGCTCAGCTGCTTGTGGCTGCTATGGACACTTCACTCACTTTATCAGACATGAGGAGCTCCAGCACAGTTGACTGCAAGGTCTAATAGCACTTTCTTATTGTAGTTTTTCTATTAAGTGAGTAGGCCCCTAGTGCGGCTGGTTGCTAGGTTCAGGGGCTTATAATTGTTGTAAGCCTCCAGCCTGCAAGGCTGTTATCAGCTCTCTCAGGATTGCAGCTGAGTGGAGTTGGCACCAGGCATGGAAGTACCCAATTGTTTCAGGCTTTGGAATGTGAGGCCGATCCCCTATGTGGCTGTTTGAGAACACATGTCTGCTACAGCTGACAAGCCCCACCTCCTGCAGGGCCACACACCCTGTCAACACAGTCCTGCCCCAACCCACTGAAGCAGGTCCACTTGCCCTAGTGCAGAGGCCCTGCACACTCCACCAATGCAGGCCCACCCATCGTGCATGCCCTGCCCCACAGAGATGGATCCACTCACCCAGCTGCAGAGGTTCCAGGCACCCTGCCTATGCAGCCCAGAAGTTACCTGAGAGCTTGCTGTTGGGTGGGACCAGTCGCTAGAGTGGGCTGCCTGCCTGGCTGAGCTGGATTAAATCAATGCTCTAGTGAGTGGGGCAGACCCCTAGGCTGAAAGGCCAGGGGAAGAACTCCAATGGCATCTGCCAGCATCTGTGTCAGCATGCCTGTACTAGGTCACAATAATGACTGCTGCCAATGTCTCAATCCCTGGGGAGGTCTCACCTCGCACGGAGATGTACATCGAACCTATCAAATAAGTCTCTTTGCACCAAAGGGACTGTGCACTTTTCTTTCTGGTGATTTCAGGTTGTTTTCCAAAACGGATGAATTTGTGTGGGGGCCCTTTAAGAGCTGGATTTTTTTCCCTTATGTCCAATAACCTTTCTGAGGGTACTCCCCCTTATAGTTAGTAGCCCGCAAAGCCAATTATTATGACCCTTGTCTCAGTTGTGCTGAGTCCAAAAGCTGCTTATTGTGGTAACACTCCCCTGCCGAGATCCCTTGTTCCTTCAGGGAAGGTTTCATACCTTAGGATTGCTACCAGCCAGCTATGAAGCACTGTGGCTCAAAGATGGCTTTTTTCGCTCTGGAAAGGAATTTCTGCCTCTTCCACCTCAGTCATCACCATCCCTTGTGGGGGTTCTTTTAGTCCAGTTTTCAGTTCTCTCTCAGGGGTAATTGTTCCAAGAGTAGTTGTAAATTTGTTGTGTCCTTGGGAGGAGGTGAGTTCAGAGTCTGCCTACGCCACCATCTTGACACCATCTCCTATACAGTCTATTTGAATTTCTTTGTACACCATCATAATGTATGCAAACAATGGCAGTTTTACATCTTCCTTTAAATACTTATACCTTTTAATATATTATTGAACAGACTGGGATATGCAGTAGCCATGGTGAACAAAATTGGTGATACAGGGTATTTTTGTATCATTCTTGTTAATAGGGAAAATATTTTCAATAGTTCAAAATTAAGTATGATATTTTATGCAGAATTTTTATAAACATCCTTTGTGAGATCAAGAAAGAGACATCATCTTTACAGTATTTTATGTGCTTTTATCATGAATGTGTGTTGAATTTCATCAAAGCTTTTTCATAATCCATTAACATAATCATATTTTTCTTCTTTATTGTATTAATTTATAATTATCATCCTTTATAATCTCTTTAACAGAGTGGCTAGGATTGGAAATGATGACTCCTTGTTCATTCCTGATATTGTATGTTGTACATTGTCTCATATATCTTCGTAGACTTTTATTGATTTTATTAATCTTTCCAAAGAATTAAATTTAGTCTTTGTAATTTCTTCTATTGAACATTTTAAAAATTTTATTTCTTTTTTATCTTTCTAATTCGATTATCTCTGCTCTTTTGTTTAACTTTCTGAGATTATTTTTCCTAGTTTCTTGTGATGGACATTATTGACTTTTAGTCTTTTTCTTTTTGAATTAAAGCATTTGTCTATTAATTTGCTTTTTTTGCATGGTTTACCTGTTTCTCAACAGTTTTGATATATCATATTTTTTTATTACTAATTCAAAATATTTTCTAATCTGCATTTTCCTATCTCCTTTGACACATTAATTATGCAGGTTGTATTCTTTTTGAATTAGAGCATTTGTCTATTAATTTGCTCCTTTTCATGGTTTACCTAATTTCTCAACAGTTTTGATATATATTTTTTTATTACTAGTTCAAATTATTTTGTAATCTCCGTTTTCATATCTTCTTTGACACATTAATTACGTAGATTGTATTTCCTGAATTTTCAATATTTTAGTATATTGTGACTGTTATTTATTAATTTATTGTTTTCACTTAATTTAGTTTACATTCACTCTGATCAGAGAACACACTTCGAATAAATTAAAATATTTAAAAGTATTTACGTTTGTTGAGATTTACTTTTTAGCCAATGTTATAGTCAGTTCTGGAAAATATTTCATGAGTACTTGGCAAAAATTTATGCATTCCATAGTGTACTAATTTCCTATTGCCACTGTAACATATTATTACAAACTTAGCGGTTTAAAGCAACACAAATTTATATCTTATAATTCTGGAGATCAGGAATTGAAAATGCCAGGGGGAATGCACTTTTTTCTATACGCTGTAGGCGAGAATGTGTTTCCTTGTCTTTTCTAGCTTCTGGAGGTTGCCTACCTTCCTTGTCTCCTGGCCCCATCCTCTAGCTTCAAAGCTTAGCAGTGTGGACTCTTTCAATCTCTTCTTTCTGCTTCTGTCATCATATTGCCTTTTATTGACTCTGGTCCGTCCTGTCTTTCTCTTCTAAGGATACTTGTGATTACATTGGGCTCACTCATATAATCCAGGATAATCTCCTCTTCTCAAAATCCTTAATTTAATCACATCCACAAAATTCTTTTTTCCATGTAAACTTAGTAACATATTCACAGATTCTGAGGATTTAGGCATAATATTTTGGGGGCCATTATTCTGTCTACCACGTGTAGTTTGCAGTATAGTGTGTTAGCTGTGCTTTTCAAGTAGTGTATATTTGCTGAATTTTTGTCTCTTTTTCTATGATTTACTTAGAAAGCTAAACTAAAATCTTCCATTATGATTTTAAATTGATTTTTTAGTTCTGTCAATTTTAGCCTCACATGATTTGAGGCTATGTAATTGGTGAATACAGTTTTATTTTATGATTGGATTAACTCTTTCATTTTACGGAATGCCCCTCTTATTTCTTGTAATATTTATACCTTTACCTCTCCTGAGACAATGTGTATATCTTACAATAATTTAACTCCTACACTTGACTTTTATGCTATTATTGTCATGTATTTTAATATTAAATATATTTTTACCCACATAATACATCATAATTGTTTTAAACAGTTCTTATTCTTTTAGATCTATTTGAATATTTTCCATTTCCAGGATCCTTTAATTCTTCCTGAGATATCGTGCTTCCTTCTGGAATAATTTTCTTTCTGCTTTGAGGATTTTTCTTAGTGTATTTTTTTTTTTTTTTTTTTTTTTTTTTTTTGTGAGGAGATCAGCCCTGTGCTAACATCCGCCAATCCTCCTCTTTTTTTGCTGAGGAAGACGGCCCTGGGCTAACATCTGTGCCCATCTTCCTCCACTTCATATGGGACGCCGCCACAGCATGGCTTGCCAAGCAGTGGGTCGGTGCGCGCCCGGGATCCGAACCAGCGAACCCCGGGCCCCCGCAGCGGAGCGCGCGCACTTAACCGCTTGCGCCACCGGGCCGGCCCCTTCTTAGTGTATTTTTAAATGTTTGGTCCAATGATAATAAACTCTCTTAAGTTTGCTTGTCTGAAGATGTCTTCACTTTGACTTCATTTTCAAGGGATATTTTCAACAGGTTTAGAATTTTACATAGATGCTTTTCTTTCAAGACCTTAAAGATTTTTAATCATTGTATATAATCTTCTCTCATTCTTATAAAAATACAGGTATCACTCATTGATGCACATTAGAAGATAATGTGTATATTATAATATGTATAGTTGAAGATTTTTTTTAAATATGGTGTTTTCTTAAAGATTTTTATCTTTGATTTTCAGGTATTTTTCAATAATACTTCTATATGTGATTTTTTTTAGTAATTCTGATAGGTGTTTTATTTTCCTTTCATTAATTTTGAAATATTTTTAGCTTGCCTGTCTTCTATTATTGCCCCTGTGTTATTTTTATCTCTTTTTTCTAAGACTAATATTACTTGCATTCTGAGCTTTTCTTCTGGATTTCATATATCTCTTCTATGCTTCTATATCCTTTTTTCATCTATATGCTTCATTCTGCGTATTTTCTAATTGCATATTTTCAAATAATACTTCCCATTTTAATATTGTCTTTTATCCTATGTCTGATCTGATTTTAAAATTATCTTTTGAGTTTTTCATTTTTGTAGTATGTATGCAGTATTATGTAGTATGTATGTCTCACTTGAGCGTTTTATCTATTACGGTTTTTTTTTAAACTTTCATATTGTCAACTCTTTTATTTTGCATATTCATAGCAGTTTTATTTTATTTTCCCAGCTTTGTTGAAATGTAATTGACATATAACATTGTGCAAGTTTTAAGGTGTAACGTGATGATTTGATATACATAAATATTGCGAAATGATTACCACAGTAAGATTAGCTAACATTTCCATCACCTCATGTAATTACTTTTTTGCCTGTATGGTGAGAACATTTAAGATCTACTCTCAGTTTACTGACTTTTAATGTTTATTATTTTCTGTTTCAAGGGATAAGTTTAATAATACTGTATAATAAGAACCATGGAAGTAATCACCAGAGGACCCATTTTCAGCTCAAACAAGCTTTGTTGCTTAATTGTTACTGTTAACGGACATAATTGTGTTAAAACACTCATTCCACTCATCTTAATGCCAGAGTGAGTCACAAGTTGATTGTGTTATAAAAAAGCAGCATCAAACATAGGTATAGATTTCTTAGGTTAAAGACAAAGAGCATGAGCAGTAATGATCCTGAAGAAAAGAAAAACATCTAAGCCAATACAAATTAGTTACACAGTTAAGTATAACAAAACATAAAAGATCTCTTTTACATGAAAGTCAATATACTCTGTCCAGTAATTTGTTATAATTTTAAAATGAAAATATTATATTTTGCTATAAAAGGAAAATAAAGAAATCTACACTGATAAAAGTAAAACTTTTCCCTTACAATACAGATTGAGGAAAAGAGTGGAATAGGCAAACACAACAACAAAACTTCTTGATAGATGTGAAAATACCTTAAAAATTGCATGGATGAATTCTAAACACTTAAAATTAAAGTTGATGATGTTATTATTAATGTAAGGCATCTAAACCTTCCATAAATAAGTCAAACTTAGATACCAAAATATAAAGAGTGGTTCAAGAGAATTATTGTAGGTCATATAAATTTGGTGTGAAATTTTAATATCTAAAAAGAAAATTCAGCAACAACAGTAAAGGATTGGGGAAATGCAATTTATTTCATCATTGTATAAAATAATAAAAATTATCTCCAAGAAAATAAATATTAACTTTATATAATTCTAAAAATTTAGTATAACATTATAACAATATACTATCTAAAAATTTCACACCTTAGAGAATTTCCTCACTAATATAATTTTAAACTAGTCCTCCTTGGATATCCTTTGCTTAGTGTATATACTGAATAGTTGTTAATCAAAATTATTCAAATCAAGAATATCATACAATAAACATTCCTAGAGAGGATTATGTTGCAAAAATGTTGTGACTTTCTTCATTATTCATTTTTATAATTCATTATTCACTGATCTGCCCCTGTGTTCTAGAGAACCACTCCCAAAATATCTGCCCCACTTTTAACAATATAACATAAGCATTAATATAGACAAAGACAATCCACTTTTAACACTTTGCAAATACTTCAAATGTAACTGCACTGAGGGCAATAACTACATATTGTAATATCTATGAAGATGATAGTGGTGATAATTATGAAAGCTTAAAGTTATGGGGTGTTTATTATGTGCCAAGCACTATGCTAAATGATTTGCATTCATTATCCATTATCCACAATAGACCTATAAAAATACTGCAGCTTGAATATGTTAAGTAACTTGCTCAATATCATTTAACTAATACTTGAGAAAGTTTCGGCTTCAGGCAGCATTGTCAGAATCTAGAAGTGGCATCCTAAAGCATTTCACAATTTGATTCTGATAGTGCAATATTTACCACTAATATATTAATAAACTTAACCTTTATCAGAGAATCTTAAAAAATAGGTCCAGGGATATTTTGAAGAGAAGTCATATTGGGTTTTCTAATAACACAGAACAAAATAAAATAGATTTCTAAATATGTAATGTTATGGAATATGTTATCTTAGATATTAAAAGGAGAACAATACTAACTACACAAATTCAAAGCATGTTAAATAAGCAGATTGATCAACTGACCTATTTTTTCTATTTTCCTCAGTAGTCTGCTTCCTCAATGGGTCAATTTAGACCTTCCTAATAATTAATTTTCTATGAGTTTTATTAGTCTAGAGATGTATACAGAGTATTTTAATTAACCTCATGAGTTTCAATGAATATTTAAACGTCTCTAACTTTATTATATTTAAATTAATAAAATCACCCATATACTTCATCGGGTCATAGAAATGTATGATTGAAATTTTTTCTGGCAAGTGCTATCCCCAAAAGTACTTAATTGACTTCACTTGAGCATCCAAATATGGTGTCTCAATATGAAATCAATAGCAAAAACTGGTTCTCTGAGAAATGTCATTAACTCTTCGCACATTATTTTTGCATTCATACATTAAACAAGCCAGAATCAAAATATATATGCCTTCTCATTTTCATTGTCCAAAAGTTATTATTCTATATAACGCCAATAATGTCATTCCTTGATGAAAAGACTTATCTTCATGGATTCTCAACCTTACCCGGGTCATCTATAATCCACCTGGAGATGTACACAAAATTTTGTGACTATATGTGAGATTCTGTTGTGAAATTGTAATATATAAAAGAATATTCAACCAAAAAAAGTGACAAGGGTGGAAAGATAATATATTTGCACAACAAAATATAAATCAGTGTTTTCAAAATAATTAAATATTAAAAGAGAATAATCATTATCAATTATTTCCTTAGAGAAACAAAATACACAATGCGTATATATTTGGCTTAAATTTCTTAAAACATTGACCCTCCATTGCAGCTATTTTCCTGAAAGTTCTAAAAACAAATTAAATTTCCCCTCTGACACAATTGTCAAAACATCGAAGCTTGTAGTATCATCTACCTCTAGATGATATTTTCTTACGTACTACTTTTTAAAGACTTTATTTTTTTAGAGAAGTTTCAGGTTCACAACCTTCTCTAGGTAACTACTTTTTTCCCCTTCATTTATTCTTCTAGTGTTGTTTCTTCTGTTTTACACATGTACAATTAAATGTGAATTTGTTTTCATTTTGAAGTTATTTGAAATGTGTGTTATTTGAATTTAAAAATTGGACTAATATAATTGGAAAACAGCAGATTGCTTTTGGTCAAATTTCAGGAATCAAAGTGGCAAATGTTTGGCTAACACTGATGCTGCCTAGATTGCCATGTATTGCCAACCACCTACTCCACCTGTTATCTGCTCTTAGAAATGGTCACACAGCCTCACTACCAGGAAGGCTTTGCTCTCTCCCATATTCTGGAAAGAAATAGTCCTCAGCTTAAAGATATGAACACTATGGTTCTGAGTTATAAAGAAGTAAATGTTCTACTGACATATCAATGACTTTTATTTTTAAATGTGAATTATACCCAGAAGCAAATGCATCTATTATATATGGGGACAAAATCAGTGTTCAGAGGAAGCTACTTACAGTTTATTTCAAAGATCATGAATTACAACAAAAATATAAATGAAAAGAAAAAGAACTTATGATAAAACCGTTAGAGCTTTACGGTGTATTTTAAGAACAGAGTAAGTTTAACAGAGTAAGTTTTTCAAAAAGACCTTATATTTAATGCACAACAGTCGTATTTACTTTATAAAATACTTTTTTATTCTTTTTTATAATGAGACATTTACTCTACCTCTGGGTCAGCAGCGTTATTTTTCATCCCTAAAATTATTCTATCCCAGCTGAGTGTACGTTTAAAATTGAAGATTTAAAACATAGCATATGTCAGCTCATTACTAGTGTTTTCTTTAGAGGAAAGGAGTTGGTTTTTGTAGAGATAAGGTAAAATCTTTATGTTCTTTCCTAATATTCTTAATTGACTTTAGAAATGCATGTACACTAGATATGTACAGAGAAATGTGAGAGAAAATGACTGTATTAATGAAATGATAAACCATATCATTTTCCAGGTAATTTATAAATGGTAACAAATTCCAAAAGGTTATATATTATTTTTACCTACATTATCTAAATACTTTATCAAAGTTGGAGGAAAAGGTAGCATATTATCTATTCTTCATTTATTCAATTAACAAAATATTTATGTTTTGTTTTACATTTGAAATAATTTTGTCTGTAAAAAACGCTAGAACTGGGATTTTAATGTGATGTCGAAGAGTGATCTCCTTATGGAGGGGCCACACGAGGAAGTAGAATCAAGCACATCAGTCCCCTGACCCCTCCCCCAGCCTCACCCCAGGTCAGGTATCAAGTGTTGCCAACCTATTTACATATATTTACCTGATGGTGTCTTTTCTGTCAGAGCTCCATGATCTGACCCATCATCTCCCCTAGTCATACATTTCCCCAACACCTCTGGGCCTTTCATTCTGCTGGTATTAACAACAACAACGATGTTAAATTTTTTATCATGATGCGGTTGGAAGATATTTTGCATAGGTGTCAAAAACCTAGATCCCAGAATCTTTATAAAGGAGACTCAGTTTGGAAATGCAGACTTCCTAGAGCTGGTGGAGATTTGGCCTCAGATCCCCTTGTAGAACCCATAACCCAAGTAAGCATGGCTAACCACATGCAAGTCACAAAAAAATCTTTGTTCCTCTGGCCAGAGGCCTAGCCTAACAATGATCCAAAGTGCTTTCTTGATATCTTATTCTTTTGTCCGTATTTCTGATCACTGATGATCTAAATCTGAGAACACAAGTGGTCAAGGCAGTAGACCTCAGGCCTCTTATTGCACACCAGCAAGAAGGAGATACTCCTTAGAACCAGGCTGCAAGGCTTAGGACAACTGCCGCTACATGGAAAGAAATAATCCAAAGATGCAAACATCCAAGTGGATGTCATGCCTAAATACTAAAATATTCTCCTAGAGTTTTTATGGCATCTCTAGGAGCCTAAAGCTGCATTCTCAGGTTCACTCTCTGAGAGATTAAATGATGGCAAAAGCCTTGAGCATCCCCCAAATAGTCAGTGTGCAATTAAAAACCAAAAATGGTGCTTCTTATGTTGGTACTGATGCCAATAATATTAAAAAAAATTGATGATATCATTTACATGATTTTGTCATATGGTAGGCACTCTACTAGTCCTAAAAACACCATTATAAGAAAGATGTTCCTACATGTATATTTTCTTAATTTCTGGAAACTGGCTCAGAAATAGAATTTTCCGAAGTTCCAAAATGAGTGAAATTAGAGCCAGAATTTGAACCAATGTCCATGTGACTGCAAAATCTGTGCTTTTCTACTGTGATAAATGAAACAATGGGTATTAGGACATAAACGTTTGCCCTTCCAAAGATATACTTGGTCCTAACGTTTAACTTTGGAGGGAATGGGCATTTCTCCAGCAATAAACAGTTAAAGCAAAATGAATATCATGACTTTTTTGAAACTAACAACATTTACAGGGTCCTCATATAAGCATTGTCTCATGCTCATCAATAACCAGTGTTATTAGTTATCAAGTATACCATCTACTGACGGTATATTTGACATACACTGATGTCTATATCGTTGGTGGTTTACTAGCCTTGCATTAAATTTGAGCTTCTCATAATTTTCTCCAAATTGGCTTATCAGTTTAGGAAACATTGTGATGTGAACAGTGTGACGTTTACAAGTTAAGTTTCTTTAAAGTTGCACTTTAACATCTTTTTCAATAATCATTTATTGAGCACCTATTAATTGGCAGTCATATAATTTCTTGTGATTAGCACTTAATATTATGGAAAGGTTTACTGTCCTCCTCTCTCTTAATCAAAGAGCAATAGTTCTAACAGGGTTTTATGTTAGATAGCCATAAGACTTATACACAGCCTTAGACAGCTATACATTGAAGTTTATCTAAAGATTCAATTTGACTCAACTACACTATCAATGTTCCCCATTAAAGACTTTTTCTAGTCACGACATTAACTTTTCTGGAGTTGTATGTTTTGCCACTTCTAGAATGAGAATATAGTGAGGAGTGATGTCAAAGGCTGTTAAAAGATGTTGCAATTTTCAAATAACTCAGGAGAAAATCATTTAGGCCACACGCCATGAATTCTCATAGGAAAAATAAAAAAAATTGTTTGGGTTTGTATTTAAAATATTATGGCTGATGGATGTTTGAGGTACTGATAGTCTTTCCCTAATTACTACTGAAATTAAATGTTCTGAATTTTCTCTAAGTTAAATAGTATGGGTTTAGCAAAGCAATTGTCTTCTAGTTTTTATTTTGAATAAGGAATGGTTTGTTTCTACTTTTGACTATCTAACCGTTTTCAATTCTGCAAACAGATTTTTTTTTTTTGGTAAGGAAGATTAGCCCTGAGCTAACATCTGTGCCAATCTTCCTCTATTTTGTATGTGGGATGCCACTACAGCATGGCTGACGAGTGGTGTAGGTCCATGCCTGGGATCCGAACCTGCGAACCCAGACCGCCAAAGTGGAGCATGCCAAACTTAACCACTATACCACGAGGCCAGCCCCCAAATATTGTTTTTTTGTTATAAAATACAGTATCTTATCATTCAAATTTGGTCTCCACTACAAATAATTTCACAGATAGATTTAATTCACAGCAACACAGTTAGTCTTACTGAAGAAAGTATTTGGACCAAAATGTAATCAGCTAACCCAAAGCGCCTGCTTAGAATTTTACGAGTTTTTTTTTCAATTCTATTTGGAGGCTACATTTAGGAAATATATAAGCTGCCTGAACAACTATCTTAGGTCTCAGAAGGAACCCAGGAGCAGGACAAGTATTCCCCCAAATGACAATATATTTATTACAGTCTAGGAAATATTTTTAAAGAAAGAATTTGAAAACTCTAGCCATTATGTCTGTCTATCAGATCTTGAAAACTTAAACACATATCTGTACTCCAGCCTTTATATCAATCATGCTAAGAATGTCCTTTGTTGAGTTAGAGATTGAAATAAATCACAGAATTGCCAGGCATCCTATATGACCAGTGTAAACACAGGAATAAGCTAAAATTAAAGAGTTAAGAAGTAAGAAAATCTTGTCCTTGATGGGCCCTGATAGCTTTCTACATCATTTTTGCCACCCCGCAATAAACATCACCTGTTGTTCCTGTCTCACCTTTTGTGCTTATACCATATCCCATTTTTATAGACATTTTTCTGAATGCACACAAAAAATATGGTTCTTTCTCTCAAGGATTGGCCAGGAAAGGTCGAAGGATTGGTCAGTTGGCCTGGAAAGCTGAGGCAAAGGAGGAAGTAATTACATAATCACTGTGATAGAGGGAAACCAAAAGTCCTGTTGGAACTCGGAACTCCCACATGCGGCATGTGTGGGCTGGGGCAGGGAAGGTGAATTGAGAGCTGAGTCATGAAGAATTATTTGATGTTAGACAGATGAAGAAAGAATAAATAAGCTAAGAATATTGCTAGAGAAAGGTTCTGTTTGCAAACTCACAAGAGTTTAGGCAACTACGTGTAAATTATTATTTGAAACACGGATAATGAGTGAGAGCAAGAATGCGGAGGGCATTTTATGACTTGCTAAAAATATGATTTTATTCCAAAAATTATGCAGGAACATTGATGAGCTTCTATGCAGGAGAGGAACAAGTATTCATGTATTTCCAGATACTCCCATATTAATTTCTACTCTTCTCATTCTCTCTTAGATCCAGTTATTAGCACGTATCAGTAAGGTGTTATGTGTCCCTTTATCAACTGTTATATGTGTTTTTTGAAATGCCTTGAAATTTACAAGGCTGATTTTCTAATGGTGTAAATAATTAGATCATAAGAAATATTCAGAGACGTTTTGGAGCAACTGGATGACTCCACCACAAACGAGCTCACTCAGAGGTGAAGAAAGTCACCTATTTTGCTCACCCATGTGGCCAGCCCTACTTTTACACTTACGTGAAAGATATAGGGGTGGTGTTGGATAGACTCCTAACGTCAATTCATATTATTAGATCTTAAACATAAAGGCCCATTCAGTGTTTTGATTACCATGTAGCCAAATGAAAAGGAACAGAAAAAATAAAAAGTAGAGGTAATCGAGTTGAGAATGCTTACCTCCTGTATTCATTGCATTGGAAAGATTTCAGGATTAGACCAGAGGAGAATAATATAGCTTCTGATGATTACTAAATATACATAGCATAAACTAGGGGAAAACTCTCCAAACAAGGTAGCCTAGGGGAAGAAAAATGATTTCCTTCTATCCTTTTGAAATCTTGGCTGAGATCATTATAATAAAAGACAGATTTATAAGAGAAAAACAAACAGAAGTTTATTAACATGCATATGTCTTGTATATACAGGAAATGTCCAAGGAAAAATGACTAACTCCTTGAGGTGGGTTAGAATTCAGAATTAAATGCCCTCTTCGTTGAGAAAGAGAAGGGGGGCGGGATCTAGGCCTATTAGGGGAGAGTAAATAATTTTAGGAAAGATGAATGGGCCCTTAGAAGAATAGACGGGAGGTATGACAGTTTGTGACAAAATTTGTCTGGGACTGATGTCAACTTCTAGTTTCCTCTCCTGTAATGAGCATCAATCTTACCTGGTTGATGAAACTTCTCTAGAGGGGATTTGGGACAATTGAATTCCTTTTGGAGGATCCATTTTTAGGCAAACAAGTTGAGTTCATAGAAAACTTCGGCCTGCATTTGCTGTTTTTCAAGTACCTATAGCTCAAAATAATCCACATACCAAAGCACCGTATTTTGAGGTGGCACATCCTGAACTCCTGCAGTCATATTTTGCAGTGCAACCCCTCAGTAATTTACACTACTGGTTCTTGTGCATGAAGGGACAAAGTATTTTCAACATAGCTTTGATATGTACTGTGATTATAAAGAATAATAATTTTACATATGTTAAATTTCAAAGTGTTTTTTTTAACACTGAATAGAAATATATGGGGAAAATATAACAAAATATATAAAAATTAATAAAAATGTTTTATAACTGCTGTCAAGTACATATACAACATGGAAATACATCTAAGCTACTAGAAGAAAATACGATTTTTAATTTTAATTTGTATAGTAGAAGAACATTGGAAAACAGTTACACAAAACATTGAAAACGGATATAGTAAATAGGTTCCCTAATAGCAGAATTATAAAAGAAAACATTCAACTCACAAAAGCAATCATGACTCTTCAAAAACAATGACTCTTACTTGAACACCAGTTTGAGCCAGCATGAAGGATTTTATAAAGAATGATATGTGCATAAATAGCCTCTGATGTGAAGAAAACGTATAAATCTGTATATGTGTGTTCAGATTTGGCAATGGCTTAAAAATTATATTTTTGTGTAGAAAACTTTTATTTAGCAAAGAAAATATTCGCTTGAAATATGTCTAGTGTAATGAACTAAATTTTCAAATTTTATTTAATTTTAATTACAATATAAAAACAAGCAGTGTGTTATGGGCTGAATTGTGTCCCCTCAAAATTCATATACAGTCATATGTCACTTAACATGGGGGATCTGTTCTGAGAAAGGCATTGTTAGGCAATTTTGTCTTTGTGCAAACATCACACAGTGTACTTACACAAACCTACATGGTATAGCCTACTATGCACCTAGGCTATATGGTACTAATCTTACGGGACCACTTTCCTATATGCTGTCCAGTAGTTGACCAAAACATCATTACGTGGCACATGACTGCATTGAAATTCTAATGCCCTGTACCTCAGAATGTGACTGTATTTGGAGATAGGATCTTTAAAGAAGCAATTAAGTAAAAAGGAGGTCATATGGGTGGGTCCTAATCCAATATGACTAGTGTCCTTACGAGAAAGGAGATTAGAACATAGACACACACAGAGGGAAGATTATGTGAAGATGTAGACAGAAGACACATGTTTAGAGACAAGGAGAGAGCTCAGACTGAAACCTGACCCTGTTGACACCTTGAACTTGAACATCTAGCCTCCAGAACTGTGAGGAAACAAATTCCTGTGTTGTTTATGCTACCCAGTCCGTATTTCTTTTTCATGGCAGCCCTAGCAAACTAATATACAGTGTAAAGTATATTTCTGTTAAATGCTACTTTATCATTTTATGGGACTGCATTTTACTTTACCTATTGAAAATTTAACATCCAAACTGGGATGTGCTGTAAGTTTAAAATATACATTGGATTTCAAAGCCTTCCTTGGCGAAAAAGAATATAAAGTGCATATAATTTTTGTAGTGATTACACGTAGAAATCAAAATATTTTCTATATGTTATATATTTATTATATTGGGTTAAATATGTTGTTAAAATTAAGGTCAGGGCCGGCCCCGTGGCTTAGCAGTTAAGTAGGCGCCCGCTCCGCTGCTGGTGGCCCGGGTTCGGATCCCGGGCTCGCACCGCCGCGCTGCTTGTCCGGCCATGCTGGGGCCGCTTCCCACATACAGCAACTAGAAGGATGTGCAGCTATGACATACAACTATCTACTGGGGCTTTGGGGGAAAAAAAAAAATTAAGGTCACATTTTCTTAATGTGACCTTTTTTCTTTTTTACTTTTTTAATGTGGCTCCCAGAAAATTTAAAATCATTTATGTTGCTTAAGTTATATTTCTATTGCAAAGCTGTGTTCTAGACATTCCTGTTAGATATAATATAAGGAAAACAAGTTAGGAGAGTAAGGATGAGTTCAAATCACGTATTTTTAGGGTTAGCATGGATCTTAAAGTAATATCTCTCCATTAATTTTAAATGTTCCTGTCACACACAGATGCTAGCATAAATATGTTATTTTCTGTACGTCTTTTCCCTGATCCAGATTTATGGTCACTATTTGCATTTTTCTAGCTTCTCTTTCTTACATCCTTTGTAAAGAGCTTTTAAATATTATATTTCGGCTTTTTTAACCAAGTAATTAAGCTTGAAATATTTTCTATTCTAAGTCTACCATTGGTTTCCAAATCTAAGAGAATAAATTAATACATGAATGGAATTTTACATATCTGTATGCCAAAAAGCAAACAGTATGCCTTCTTTAATTATTTAAAACATCAAGTGTCTCTATGAAATCATTCCTTTATTATAATTATATTTTTCAAAAATGAACCCAAATAGAGTGAAACTAAACTTTTCTGCTAGCATGAAGGATTGATAGGAAATAACTATGGTTAAAGAAAATAGTCTCTTGATCTCAAACAGAGAAAAGTTAACTGCTTAAAAATAAAAGACCTAAGAACAGGGTTTAAAAGACAATATTTTAAAACAACATATTGCCCATTGTATGCCATTTTCAAGGCTTCTGAATAAAAGACAAACATTTGAAATTCTCAAAATAATTCCTATATAGTTTAATTTTTTTTTTAAAGAAAATGTCTCAATTAAAATAAGAAGAAATTTTAAGTATTAGCTCTTTCTGCAGGGTAATCTAGTAAAATATCATTAATATTAACTTTTACCCAGTCATTGTTAGATAGTAGACCCAAGCATAGTTTCCCAAGTGATTATGCCTCATAATCTCTATGACCTTCTACTCTATTAATTAGAAAGTCTGCCTTCACTCTTCTTGATAATCCTCACACACTAGTCTATTCTGGGCCCACTGAACATTTTACATTGATAAATCAGGTGTAATGAGTTCTGGTTCACAGATGCAGCCTTGGGGTCTTTTGGCACATATCCTGAAAAGATCACCAGACATTACGCAGGTAATGATGCAATAATTCATTACTCTGGTATCTTCCTCTTGGAAGCGCAGGAAATAGATCTATTTAAGGACTCTGAAAATTTACAAGTAAATACGTTATGTTTCAGGACATTTAATAGTAAAAAAATATATTTAAGGTGTAGTTGCGTTGCCATGAAATATATAAGGGGAAAACCTGGCACGGAAAGCCAGTTTGTTAAATCTCGTTAGTCCAGAAATCACTTAAGTCTATTTCTGTGAGTTACCTTACAAAATCCCAAGACCTATCTACTGTTATAGACTCAATGGTAATAGTGGGGCTCCATGAACAAAATAATGATGCATAGGCTATTTGGCAAATAATACATTTAAAATTATGAGACTTAAGAGAATATTCTCATAAAATGAATCCTTAAGGGGAATGATGTTGGCACTTACTAATCTAGCTGAACCACCTCAGATCTGGCTGTGAATAGCATTGGATTCATATTTATATTCTATTTAACTTTTCACAAATGTCTTATTTTTTAGAATGATAATTTCTAATCACAATATTTTCTATGAATGCAAAGGCTTTAAAATAAAGCTATCATCTTTCTTCTGTACTTTTACTGCCAAATGGGCATATTTATAGTTTAGGAAAAAGAGTGAATAAAGTTAATGAAATAAGTATGCTGTGACCAATGATATTTATTGATTGCAACGCAAAATTTGATAAATTTATAGATTAAGGACAATACTGTCTCAGCTTTAAGAACACACATAGCTCAAAGTGAGGTGATGAACAAAGATTTTCTACACAAGTGGAAACCAAAAGAAAGCAGGGGTAGCTATACTAACACCAGAGAAACGTAAACTTTATGCCCAAGATGATAAGAGACAAAGAAGGTCATTATATAATGATAAAAAGGACAATTCATAAAGAAGATATAACAATCATAAATAGATACACATCAAATACCAGAGCACCTAAATATATTAAGCAAATACTAACTGATCTCAAGGTAGAAATAGACAACAACAATAGTAACAGAGGACTTCAATACCCTACTTTCAACCATAGTCTCTTCAATAAACGGTGCTGGGAAAACTTAATAACTACCTGCAGAAAAATAAAATTGGATTCCTATCTTAACATCACCCACAAAAAGTAACTCAAAAGAGATTAAAGACTTAAACATAAGACCTGAAGCTGTAAAACTCCTAGAAGAACACATAGGGAAAAAGCTCTTTGACATTGGTCTTAGCAATGGTTTTTGAATATGACATCAAAAACACAAGGAACAAAAGCAAAAATAAACAAGTGGGACTAAATCAAACTAAAAAGTTTCTGTACAGCAAAAGAAACAATCAATAAAATGAAAAGGCAACCTATGGAATGGGAGAAATTATTTGCAAATCGCATGTCTGATAAGGGGTTAATATTCAAAATATATAAAGAAGTCATACAGTTCAATAACAAAAAAATAAACAATCTGATTTAAAAATGGCCAGAGGAACTGAATAGACATTTTTCCAAAAACATGCAAATGGTCCATAGGTATATGAAAAGATGTTCAATATCACTTATCATCATGGAAATGCAAATCAAAACCACAATGATGTATTATCTCACACTTGTTAGAAAGGCTATCAACAAAAAGACAAGACATAAAAATTGCTGGTGTGGGGCCTGCCCAGTGGCGCAGTGGATATGTGCGCGTGCTCTGCTGCGGCGGCCGGGGGTTCGCAGGTTCGGATCCCGGGCGTGCACCAACGCACCACTTGCTAAGCCAAGCTGTGGCAGAGTCCCATATAAAGTAGAGAAGGATGGGCATTGGTGTTAGCCCAGGGCCAATCTTCCTCAAGAAAAAAGGGGAGGATTGGCGTCGGATGTTAGCTCAGGGCTAGTCCTCCTCACAAAAAAAATAAATAAATAAATTGCTGGTGAGAATATGAAGAAAAACGAACCTTTGTACACTGTTGGTGGGAATGTAAATTGGTATAGCCACTACGAAAAACAGTAGGGAGAGTCATCAAAAAATGAAAAATACCATATGAACTAGCAATCTCACTTCTGGGTGTTTATCCAAAGGAAATGAAAACAGCATCTCAAAGAGATATTTGTACTCCCATGTTAATTGCAGCCTTATTCACAATAGCCAAGATACAAACACAACCTAAGTGTCTGTCAAAGTAAGAATGAATAAAAATGACGTGATACATATGTAACATATATAAGAGTATTATTCAACTGTGAGAAAGAAGAAAATGCTGCCATTTTTGACAACATGAATGGCATGCTTGAGGGCATTATGCTAAGTGAGATGAGTCAGACAGAGAAAGACAAATACTGTACGATATCACTTATATGTGGAATCTAAGGTAGCCGAACATGTAGAAATGGGGAGTAGAATGGTGGTTACCAATGGCTGGGGGTGGGGCAAATGGGGAGATATTGATCAAGGGTACAAACTTCCAGTTAGAAGATAAATAAGTTCTGGGGCTCTAATACACAGAATTGTGAATATAGTAAACAACACTGTATTATATACAGTAAGACAGTATATTTCAAATGTTCTCACCACAAAAAAGAAACTAAATTATGTGATTTGATGGAGGTGTTAGTTAATGCTATAGTAATAGTCGTGTTGAAATATATGTGTATCAAATCAACACATTGTACAACTAAAACTTAACGTTATGTGTCAATTATATCTCAATAAAACTGAGGAAGAAAAGAATAAAAACAAAAAAACAGAGTTTTGTGGCATTTCCTTCTTATTTTCATTCCTAACATATTCTATGTGAAAGACAAATGCAAATTATATATCTCTATCTTGCTTTTCACAATAGAAGTATTCTCAAAGTCAGGAAAAACTCATTTCACTGGTAAATTGAATTATAATTTAAATGCATTAAAAGTGCTCACTAAAGGAAGCATACTATAAATATAATGAAACTGACCATCTATTCTGAACATTTGAATTTTATATACTCTGAGTTTTTCAAAGCAGAACACATCTATTTCTTTTAATCATTCATTAAGTATAAAATGATTCCCATGCTGGTGAAAACAGGAATACCTAGGGGGTAGTTGTTTGAAGTTTCTGGCTTTCCTGACTTCTGTTTTCCATGTCCTTTAGGAAAAGAAGTCATAATTATTGAAAGGGTGACACATTCTGTCAACTTCTCATTCATTAAGGAATTGATAAATTGTAATACACAGGGCTTTTAGGCATAAGATTAAAACAGAGAAAAGATAATATTGATGATGTGTCACAAGTGAGTAGAGATTTCTTTAATCTGACTCCTAAACCAAGAAAGGTGAAATGAAGGATCCTTCAAGGTCAGAAATATACTCATTGGTTAAAGTGTTGTGGGTTAGTAGTCAGGGCAAATCATCTTGAGAGCAGGACAAGTGGTTGAGAAATTTGAGAACACTTTATCCGGGTGCAGTGGGGATGGGGACAGGTTGGCAGGAATTGTTTCCTTTGTGGGGCAAGTGCTTCAGGAGCTCCTGGGAATTTTATGTTTATCAGTTTTGAGCTACAATTTCAAGAGGGTATAACCTGTAACTGGAGAGAACAAAGAAATAATAGGAACTGATTCCTACGCTGAGCCTTCCTCTCTATCCTTTCTGTGTTTACTATTGTCGTTGCAAATGATACAAAGTTAGATCCCACACTGCACAGTTTCTCTATCTAGCAGTACTGACCATTAGGAATCCATTGCAACAATGCGTTCTTTACTTTACACCTGTTCTCCTTCCTCTTCTCTCATTCCCCTCCATTTAACTCATTACTCAATCTCTGCCAATGGTCACTGTTGATATATGAAGGCATGGTGTCTGGAGATGCCCCCTGCTTTGTGTAAAGCACCCTGGTTCAGTTCTAGGGGTGTCAGTTAGCCCTCAACCATGTATCACTAAATGCCCCATGACCTGTTCAGGTTTCCACCTCCTTCTTCTCTGAGCCTGGAATTACTCTGGAAAATTCCTACACTTATGTCTCATGGGGTTCTATCATCCATCTAGCTCAAAGTTAAAACCTGGGCCAGTCATCTTGCTCCTTCTTACAATACAATCCCTTCTACTCCATATGCAGAATCTCCTTTAACACATAGGCACTTTGATTTCACCATTTCCTATTTTTCAGGACTACACATTTCTTTGGGTCTTATTTTCACATTTCTTTAAACATTTCAACTGGATTTTGGAAAAGAGTAGAGTAAATATGTGAGCTCAAATATCCCTCATTGCTTTTAGGATATGATTCAAAATCCTTACAAAGTCCTTCATGCCTGACGCTCATCTAATCTACTCTTATGCTCTACTCTCAGGCTTTGTTTCTTTCAGTCCCTCAAATATGTCAGGATCTCTCAACCCTTTAGGTCTTTGAATCTGCAACTCTCCTTGCCAACAACCACATTAATCTTGCTCATCACTGAATACCTAAAACCTAGGACAATGTCTAGTAAAAAGAAACCACTTAATAAATGTCTATTGAATGAATCATCTTTAAATAACATAATTTAAAAAACATTTTATATTAGATTTAAAATAAAACACAAAATAGAATAGCTTCCTCAGTATGATTTTCTACTAGCACATATGCAGCCTCCACTCTTGAGTGATTTTTTTTAACCAAAATATAATGTGAACTACAATATAAAATATTTATGAAGTAAAACTTTAAATGAACGAAATGTATCTGGGAAACCATACATGAAAATCAGTTACATTACCAAATCTGCCAAAGACAGCTCCATCTTCGGTTCTCTCTCTGGGAAATTAATTACTTATCATAATATTAAATATTGTAAATTTTATACAATATGTTTATCAATATGATAGTGCTATAGTATAGCCTTAAGGCATGCATTCCTTTGAACATCTACTTATTTTGGCTTAATGACACATTGTTAATTCACTCTACAGTGTAGGCTTCCCTTTTTCACCTCAGCTGGGCCATAAATATTGACTGGTTATTTTTCTATGTGTTTTAGTACTGCTTCCAATCCAGTTCTCCGTATCTGTAATTCTAGGAAGGGAACACATTAACTGTACACGTTTTAATGATGATCAACTGTGAAAGTTGGTAAGTTGAACTCTTGAGAATTTAATTAATATACTTATTTTGGGATGAAAAATATCCAGTTATAACTGGTACATATATTTCATACTTGTATTTCTTTTTCATAAATTGCATTGGAGCAAGAGAAGAGGTTGTAAAAGTACAAGTGGTTTAGGGTTTGAAAAACATTTTCCCTATGCTAAGGAATGAGCACTTTATCACGTAATAAGTGGATATTTTTAGAGACTGAGACAAGAGCTTGTCTTAGCTGTATAAGCTTCTTTCATGAAGGATCAACCTTACAGAAATATGGTCCAAGACCTTTTTATTAGTTATATAACTTAGCACATACATAGCACAGATTAAGTTCTATTTACACTTCTAAGTTCTTCAGTGGTATTAAATCATATAATCTTCACAATGGCCATATGAGTTAGGAGTTATTTTTATCTTCATTTTACTGATGAGAAGACAGAGGCACAGATACTACA
Source organism: Diceros bicornis minor (assembly GCF_020826845.1). Taxonomy (NCBI): domain Eukaryota; kingdom Metazoa; phylum Chordata; class Mammalia; order Perissodactyla; family Rhinocerotidae; genus Diceros; species Diceros bicornis. The sequence continues at coordinate 36,697,465 of NC_080742.1, forward strand.
GCTAGTTGGATTTAAACCCAGGCAATCTGGTTCCAGAGTCCACATTCTTTGCTAACATGCTATAACGTCTCTATGGTTTTGTTGGTAATGTTTTAAATACAGAAAGAGATTTCCAATAAACTGACAGAGACAACAATACATTATATTAGTTGGAGCTGTATATATCTGATGCATTTGCGTATAGCTGTTGATTCTCAAATGACTACAAATAATGTCCATTTCTTTTACATAGGCGACCAGGCTCCCAGTCCTGGCTTTTCTCTACCTCTCCAGCTTCACCTCTCAACTTGTTTCTGTTTGCATCTCTGCTCCAATAATGCCCAAAATGGCATGTGATCCTTATCCTTACATTCAGCCTCTGCTATGTCCTGCCTGGAAAGCATGGATTTTTTAATTCGTAAACACCTCTATAAAGTATTTACTGACCTTTAAGATTGAGTTGATGCCTTTCTCTTTTATGCCCCACGTATAGAGTATTATCATAGCACCTATTACCTTTTATTGCACTCATCATTTTTCATGTATCTGTCTCTATCAATTTTACTGTGAACAAATGAGGGCTGGACCTCTGTCTTATTACATTTTGTATTTCTAACACAGTTCCTAACACAAATTGGTAGGCAACAGATTCTGGGCTAATGCGCGAACAAATGAATGAATATATGTGTGATGCATATGTCTGGGGCACTGACATTGGGACACAATACAATGCCCCAGTATGCAAACACAAAACATGGATTATTCATGATATCTGTCCTAGTTTGGCTGAAAAGTGTTGACCCCAGTGATGTTATTTATGTTAGCAGAGCTCAAGCAGTTCTACAGTCTCTTTTTGTTAAAGAGGTTCTTTTAACAGGGGAGAATAACTGTCAAGATAATAATTGTTACCTGCTTGTAACATCCTGAGCTCACAGAACGTGGACAGTCACTTCTATCACTGCTTCAGTTATCACCCTTCCTGCCTACTGGAAACCGACACTACCAGGAGAAAGGCAGAAGCTGGTTTTGTAATCCATGCCTGTTCTCATTGTTTTATAATCCTAGGCAAGAGCAGAATAGGAAAGGAATGTTTCTTAGAGTCAAGAAACTGACTTCGATCTGCTAAAAGAGTGCACTAGTCTTGCTCCAGCTAAATTCAATTAGGATCCCTGTGTGAAGTTCTATTATAGAATTTTCTTCCCATCAAATTAACTTCTGGTAGATTGTTTCTTTCTAACAAGGTGAAAATAAGTACATTGTAGTTTACTCAGTAAACTTAGGTAGTTTTTAATAAAAGCGATAGGTACTCAATAGATTCTAATATAAACTTTCTAAATAGCAAATTTCTAATTTGAAAAGTTTTGTGGAATTGTAGCCTAATGGATGTAAAATTTAGGGCCCTCCTATTTCTTGATCAAAACAAAACATAAAACTGAAGACTTAAACTTCATGGTAATTTGAAAATTCCAAAGCTATTTTCATATAAATCAAAGTATTAAGTAAAGTGTATTGGAAAAATGCCAACCTAGTTAATTATATTTTGCTTCCCTAAATTCTGGTGATTGCTAAAGTAAGGTACTTTATAAAAACTTGTTTTTACTAAATAGTGATTTGTGAGATTTTGAACTAAAATTAAACCAGCAATAATAACTTCTAAATGCCAGAATTTCCATATCTATATCAAAATACTTTCCTTTTGTTTGTGAAATGCCTGTCACTTTTCCATATGAAAATTTAGGAGTACACTTTCCATCTTTTCATCATAGAATATTAATGAATATGAGTAATATAACGATTGTAATGATATTTTCAATAACATCACTATCTACAAGTATTTTTTTTGTGTGTGTGAGAAAGATCAGCCCTGAGCTAACATCCATGCTAATCTTCCTCTTTTTGCTGAGGAAGACAGGCTCTGAGCTAACATCCATTGCCAATCCTCCTCCATTTTTTTCCCCAAAGCCCCAGTATATAGTTGTATGTCATAGTTGTACATCCTTCTAGTTGCTGTATGTGGGACGCGGCCTCAGCATGGCCGGAGAAGCAGTGGGTCGGTGTGCTCCCGGGATCCGAACCCGGGCCGCCAGTAGCGGAGTGAGCGCACTTAACCCCTAAGTCACAGGGCCGGCCCCTCTATGAGTATTTTTTAAATCCCTCCAAACTCATTTTAATTGAACAAAAATTTGAATCTAACTCACTTATTTTGCTTTACCTTCAACCATTGTTTTTTCTTCAATTTATCACCAAACATTTGAAAGAACAATTTATGATTACTTCTTCCCTTTCTTTTATTTCACAGCTGATAACTATCTGGCTTCAGCCTCTCTCTGATGGTCACAGGAAACATAGACACTAACCGCCAATTCCCATGATTGCTAACTACAATAGCCTCATATTGGATTTTATTTTGCTTGATTTATATATAATAACTCCTTTTTTTCGAAATACACTTTTTCCTGGGTGGCAGGACATTACTAGTTCCTGTCATTTTAGGCAGGATAGGATAGGCCATGTCTCAGTGACAAATCAATCCTGAAATCTCATTGGATTAATACGATCAGATTTATTTTTGCTTATACCAATTTCACTGTGGGTGGTTTGGGGAGTCTTCTCTGTCTTGACTCTACACTCTGTGGAGCATTTGGTCTCCCAGGCTGTGGTGACAAAGAAAGAGAGCAAAGGATGAGACATATTGGCTCTTGTAGTTATTATGTCACTATTGTTCATACTATTGGCCAGAATTACTCATGTGGCCCTAATCCAACCTCAAGGAATTGTGCGGTGATATATTTGGAGGGCACTAACTGTCTCTGCTACACCTGGTCTTTATCCTGGCGCACTACCCACTCCTTTTCCATCTCCTGGTCCTCCATTCACAGCAGGAATCCATTTTTAGTTGTCTTCTTTCAGATTGAAAATATTTGCTGAGTGACTCAATTCCTTTACCTGGCTTAATATCTGTACTGTAACGAATCCCAATTATTTGTTCCTGACTTTTGCCATTTTTTAAAGTTTTTGACATATTTTCCCATGTCTTTCCAATGTCAAATGGATCAAAGCTCTTTTTGTTAAACTTATGAATCGTTGTCTGCACATATATATACACATATAGAGGTATTTACGTGTATTTTGGTTTGTTTTATTTTTAGAACAACTTAGTTTAGATATAATTAATAGACAATCCAAGCTGTACTTATTTAAAATATACAATTTGATTACTTTGGACACATTTACACACACAGGAAACAATTGTCACCATCAAGATAGTGATCATATACATCTCTCCAAAAGTTTCCTTGTGCTCTTTTGTAGTCCCTCAATTCCACACCTCCCTCACTCCCACCCATCCCCAGAAAATCGCTGATCCACTTTCTGTCACTAGAAATTGAATTTTATTCAAAGTGGTTGCATCATTTTTCATTCTCACCAGGCTGCCAGTTTCTCTACATCCTCGTCAACTCTTGGTATGGTCATTTTATTTTTTTTTTAAACATTCTAATAGGCTTGTAGTGTTATCATATTTTTCTTTTAATTCCTATTTCCCTAACAACTAATAATGTTGAGCAGCTGTCATATGCTTATTTGTCATCCTTCTATCTTCTTTTCTGCAATATCTGTTCAAATACTTTGCCAATGTTATTATTGGATTGTTATTTTATTAAGTTCTGAATGTTCTTTATATATTCTGGATATAAGTCCTTCATCAGAGTTATGCTTCACAAATATTTTTTCCAGTCTATTTTTCTTTTCATTTTCTTAACAATGTCTTTAGAAGAGCAGAGTTTTAAAATTTGAGGTTCCATTTCTCTTTTTTTGTGTGTGTGTGAGGAAAGTCAGCCCTGAGCTAACGTCCAATGCCAATCTTCTTCTTTTTGCTGAGGAAGACTGGCCCTGGGCTAACATCCGTGCCCATCTTCCTCTACTTTATATGGGACGCCCCACAGCAAGGCTTGACAAGGGGTGTGTCGGTCCACACTCAGGATCCAAACCTGTGAACCCTGGGCTGCCAAAGAGGAGTGTGTGAACTTAACCACTAAGCCACCGGGCCGGCCCCTCGGTTTATCTTTTTTGTTTCACTTATGGGTCATTCTTTTGGTGTTATCTCTAAGAAATCCTCACCTAACCCAGAGTTATTACTAAAAATGTTAAAAGTAGAACTTTTATAGTTTTAGTGTTTATATTTATGTCTATGATCCATTTGAATTCATTTCTGTATGTGACTCAAAGTATGGATCAAAGCTCTTTTTTTGAGTATCCAATTATTCTGGCACCATTTGTTGAGAAGTCTGTCTTTTCTCCACTGAATTGTCTTTGAACATTTGTTGAAAATCATTTGTCTACATTTGCCTGGGCCTACTTCCGGTCTGGACTCACTTTTATGTTTATTGATCTATTTATGGATCTTGATGTCAATAAAACACTCTCTGTAAACTGTGGCATTAAAAATGTCTTGAAAGTAAGGAGTGTTATTCCTCCAATTTTGTTCTTCTTCAAAGTTATTTTGGCTATTCTATGACCCTTGAATTTCTATCTGAATTTTAGAGTCAGCTTTACAATTTGAACTGAAATGTATGCTAAGGATAGTGATTTTCATTGCAGTGAATCTACAGATCAAATTGTGAGAATTGTAATCGTAACAATATTGACTCTTCCTACCCAGGTGTTTATTCTATCTCCCTGGTTATATAGGTTTTTTAAATTTTATCTAAGTAATTTTTATGTATTTTACTGTGTACAGGTATTGAACATTTTTTGTCAGTTCTATTCTTAAATATTTCATACATTTTATGTGATAGCATAAGGGACTGTTATTTGTTTTTATGATCGTTTGTATAGAACTACAGTCAATTTTTCTATGGTTCTGATAACTTGCTAAATTCATGTATTTTTTTAGGAATATATCCCCATAGATTTTCTACACAGACAAGTGCATCATGTTTGAATAAAGACAATTTTACTTCTTTTCTAATCTCTCTTCTCTATTGTTTTTCTGATTTGTATTTCATTGATTTCCAATATGAACTTAGTATATCCTTTCTTCTGTGGCTTGGTGTTCAATTTACCCTTTAATTTTCGTTTCTGAAGGTGGAAGCTGAAGTTATTATTTTGAGAACTTTCTTCTTTTCTAATAGAGCACAGTAGTGTTATAAATATTCCCATATGCATTATTTTGTTGCCATCCCACAAAGGTTTATATGGTGTGTTTTCATTTTTGTATAATTCAAAGCACTTTCTAATTTCGGCTTTGATTTCTTTTTTGACCTATGATTGTTTGAGAATGTACTATTTAATTTCAAAATATTTGGTGATTTTCCAGAGAGTATTCAGCTAACTCATTTGTGGTCAGAAAACATACTTTCATAGATTTGAATTTATTTAAATTCATTGAGTTTAGTTTTACAGACCAAAATATCATATATTGTGTTAAATGTTCCATTGCACTTGCAGAGAATATGTAGTCTGCTGTTTTTTCGGTGAACTGATTTATATAGGTGCATGAAGTGGGTGGATAGTTTTGTTGAAGTCTTACTTGCTTTGTTTCAGATTGTTCAATAAACATTTGAGAAAGGGAGATTATAATCTTTGAATTGTGAAATTATCTATTCTCCTTTCCATTCTCTCAATTTTTGATTCATTTATTTTGAAACTCTGTTATTAGATTCATTAACGTTAAAGATCATTATGTCATCTTGATGTGTTAACCTTAACATCATGTAATAACCTTCTTGATTACTGGTAATATTCTTCACATAGTTACTTTGTCTGATATTAATATCACAATTCTGACTTTCTCTTGATTTGTGTTAGCATAATATATCTTTTTCCACTTTCTTACTAATTTTAACCAATTTTTTAAAAATTTAAAGTGTGTTTATTGTAGGCAGCAAGTAGTTGAGTCTTTCTTTTTTATCTCATCTAGAAATCTCTGCCTTTTAATTGTGGTGTTTAAAACATTTACATTTAACATGAATATTGGTAGAGTTAGGTTTAAGTCTGTCATCTCGTTATTTGTTTCTCATTCATTTTATCCTTTCTTTGTTCCCCTGTTCCTTTTTTTTGATCTTCTTTTGTATTGGTTACTTTTTATAATTATATTTATGAGTCTTTATTGACTTAGTTAAAACTCTTTGTTTTGTTATTTTAGAGTCTACTTTAGGGTTCATATTATACATCTTCAAATTATCACAGTCTTCCTCCAAGTCGTAATAAGCCACTTCATATTTAGTATAAGAATCTTAAACAGTGTACTTTAATTTCTACTCTCCCAGATATTCTATTTTTGTTAATATTTTAATCACATATATTATAATTCTCATATTGCAATATTGTTACTTTTTGTTTGAACAGCCAAATATCTTTTAAAGTTATTTAAATAATAACAATATATATTTACCTATATAGTTACTATTTCCCATGATCATATTCATTCTTTTGTATTGATCTATATTTACCTCCAGTATTGTTTTCCTTCTACTGGAAGGAGTTCTTTAACATTTCTTAGAATGGTACAGATATGCTTGTGATTAATTTCTTCAGCTTTTATGTGCCTGAAAAACATATCATAATTCAGCCCTTGTATTTTAAAAATATTTTTGCTGAGTATAGAATTCTAGGTTGACAGTTTTTTCCCAATTCTAGTACTTTAAAAATGTTGCACCATTGTCTTTCATTTTCAATTTTTGCTGTTTTTGGTGAGAAGTTTACTTATATCCTTATCTTTGTTCATTTATACATAACCCATCTTTCCCTGACTACTTTACAGATTTTTTTTTAATCACTTGATTAGCATGATGTGATTGTGAGGTACCTTTATGTGGTTTTCTTCACATTTCTGTACTTGTTGAGTTTCTTGGATTTGTGGGTTTATAGTTTCATAATTTTCATCAAAATTGGAAAAAAATTCAGTCATTATTTCTTCAAATATTTTTTCTATCACCTTCTCTCTCATACCTTTTGGTGACTAAAATTATGTGCATGTTAAGTAGTTCGAATTTGTCCCACTGTCTGCTGGTGCTATTTTTATATTTTATTATCCTCTTTTGAATTTGTATTTCATTTTGGGTAGTTTATATGGCTATACTTTCATGTTAACTAATCTTTTCTTCTCCCTGTCTAATCTTCCATTAATCTCATCCAGCATATTTTTATTTCAATTATTGTACATTTCATCTCTAACAGTTTGATTTTGTTCTTTTTAATATCTCCATATCTCTACTTTGCTTTTTGAACATATACAATACTGTTATAACAACTGTTTTAATGTGTTGTCTGCTAATTCTGTTGTCTATGTCAGTGCTAGTTTGTCTTTGATGGATCTTTCTTATGGATCATATTTTCTTTCCTCTTTGCATGCCTGATTATTTTTGATTGGATGCTAGACATTGTGTATTTAACCTGACTTTGCTGATATTTTGAATTCTTATAAATATTCTTGAGCTTTATTTGGGTTCCAGCTGTTATGGTCTTTTTCTGAAAGTAGGAACACAGCAGTGCTTAGTCTACGGCTCTTTTTTCACCCATTACTGAGGCAATACTTGGAGTACTTCTAAATATTCTTCTAAATACCAATACTCTTGTGAATACTCTCTGAATATTCAATGTCTGTGAATTATGAGGTTTTCCAGTCTGGCTGGTGGAGATACACACTAATCACAGCTCTTTGTGAGATCTGGGCATTGAACCATTTGAGTGGTTCTTTACCCAGCATTAGGTGGTTTCCTCATATGTATGATCTGATCACCACTCACCTAAAACTCACTGAAGTACTCAAGGAGGACCAACTTCAGATCTCAGGAGTTTAATATGCACCTCATTTCCTCCAGTGTTCTGTTTTGTAAACTTTAAAACCTTAATCTTTCTGGACTCTCAATTCCATCTCTTCAACTCAAGGATTCCACTGGGCTTTGTCTATGTTCCCTATCCCTGAATTTTGCCCTGGATACTATCTCTACAAGCTGGGACACATGCAGGATTCACATCATTTTCCCCCTCTATCAGTGATCATTATTCTTCGGTGCCTAGTGTCCTGTCTTGAAAACGATTGTCTCATATATTTTGTCCATCTTTTGTTTGTCTGCTTATTTGTTTTTGTTTCAGGTGCGAAGGTAAATCCAGTCTTCTTTTACTCCATTTTTGGCCGGAAGAGGAAATCCTTTATAAGATTTTTAGTTGTCATTAGGTAATCACAATATTAAAATTTTGTGCACTTTCCAAATGTCTTCTCAAACACTTAACTAAAATAAATATATCCAACAAGTCACTGATAAAGCCTCAATTTCAATGAAAATCCTGTATTCTCACTTCCCAAATTATTCTACTCAATAAAAATAAACTACTCTGATTAAAGCAAGGACTCAGGACATTCTACACTAAGACAAATATGCTAAATATAGTATTTGGTTTACCATAAACAAACAGAAAATATAGAATTTTTTTGTACTTCTTTTATTCATGAGTAAAATATAACCAGATTTTGTTTTATGTAGAACCCTTGCTAGCAGATTTTTTTAGAATGAAGTCTGGATATACTCTCTATTCTATTATCACTGAAAAGTCTAATTGGATGATTGGGGTCTTTTGTTGGAACTTTCCCTCTTTACTTTGTATAAGTTTTATAGACCACAAGGAAAGTCAAGCCAAACTATTTAACTTGATGACAAGCAGGGCTCTGGAAGAGTGGTTGGAGTTATAATCATTCCCCTACCTCAGCTGACTCTCATACCAAGGGGAGAGGCCCCTAAATTGCAACATCTCACAACTTTCACATCATCCTGCTCACTAAGGCAGAAGAAAAGCCTATGACCACACATCTGACAGTTATTTACCATCTCTTATTCCTGGGTCTTGAGCAAACTTTATCTAGAACTGCTATTTTTCTTTTGTTCTTATAATGAATGTAGAGAGTATTAAAACACTGGCCCATATAATGGCAGTCTTAAAGTTATTGTGACAGCTCTAAAAGGGAAAAGATCAATTTTATTAAAAGACAAAAACAGGTTAGAAGTCCTTCCTAACTTGAAAAATAAGTGACAGTGAAATTTTCCTGTCTTTGTATCAGTCTCATTTCTTTTACTTTTTCTAGGATTTTTTCTTCTTTTCTTTTTCTTTTGTATAAAACCTCCCTATCATTCAACTCTTGTCCATATCACATCTGTCACAGATTTCTTGAACTTTATTACGGTATATTACCACACATATTTGTTGGGTAAATTTCTATTCCATCCAATCTGATTTTAAAAACTTGTATATTGGGGCTGGCCTGGTGGTGTAGTGGTTAAGATCGTGCACTCAGCTTTAGCCGCCTGGGGTTCTCCGGTTTGTATCCTGTGTGTAGACCTACTCACTGCTCATCAAGCCGTGCTGAGGTGGTGTCACACAAAGAAGAACTAGAAGGACCTTAAACTAAGATATACAACTATGTACTGGGGCTTTGGGAAGAAAAAAAAAAAAAAAAGAAGAAGATTGGCAACACATGTTAGATCAGGGCCAATCTTCCTCAAAAAAAAAAAAAAAGCCAGTGTGGCGTGGTAAAAAACTTGTATATCATACTATTTTGGTAAAGCTGAGTCTCAAGTTTGATGGTTGAAACTAAGGGTGACCATAGCTCTTGGTTTTCCCAAGACAATCTTAGTTAATATATGTTGTCCCAATGTAAACTGCACTGCTTTCAACTCTCGAAAGTGTCTTGGTTTGGATGACATATTATATGTCAGCCTAGTTTCACCAAACAGTGAATCAAAAGTAATACAGAAACATTGAAGACTCAAAAAAATCAGGAAATCCAACATTCAGCAACTATCAAAACTTAGAGAAGGCACAGAAAAGCACAAAGAACTTTGATTTGGAGCCAAAATGGATCCTCTCTTTTCCAAAATCCAATCTCCTCCTCTTCATTGTTCTCATCACCATCTTTCTCCTCCCCTTGCTCTTCTTTTATTTCCTCATTTTTTTAATCAATTTTAAAAGTAGTTTACTATATCCTAGTTCTAAGAAGGATAAAATAATTTTTCTTAACACTTATTCACTTTTTTTAAATTAAAATTTATAACACCACAAAAATGATCTTTCAATTATATTCTGATTTAGTCCTTTGAATGAGCTTAATACTTAGTTCAAGTAAAACATTTATGCAGAACTTTAAGAAAGTGTTTGAAAAACAAGAAGAAAAAAATTCCAAGAAAACTTGATCACTAACATGCTAGTTTAACGGTAATATAGATTCTTTAGATTACTTCATTGAGCACATGTATTTCAAATAAAGCTAAATGGAATCTAATTGCATAGATTCAGAAATTCTAGAATTCCTATTAGAGAGACTTCTGAATATTAAATATATAATTACATGCATGATATTAAACTATCATACACGTATTTGGCATTTTATGAGTCATAAAAAAACAAAATAAAGTAACATATAAAAACAAATTTGTTTTAGAAAGATAAGTTTTATTTTTGTTTACTTGGAGTTGTCTGTTACCTGGCTTAAAGAAAATGTAGTTGCAAATTGTTTACAACAGTACTATCTTTGGGAATAGAAAGAAATGAATGATTTAAAAACAAATCCCTTATATTGTATATTGATTTGCACCGGTTTAAAAGTGGTATTCCGTCTAATACTTTGGAAAAACAAGTTAGTAGGAATATAATTTAAATAAATGAATACAAAATGTAAGTATTTAATTTTAAAAACCTGAAATTGCAGCTTTTGGTTTTTCTTTTCTCTTCTCTTCGTGCCTATACTTGCAAAGACCCCTGTGGTTTAAATAACCAGTGTGTGTACACTAATAAAAATCCCATTAAATTAAATGGCCAGGAGGCATGTAGAATGTCCTGTGGCAATTTCAGAAGACAGTTTGTTACCAGACACCCTGCTATGAACATTTTACTTTATCAGGGTTAAGAAAAACATTTATAAAATCTATTTATTTCTATTTTAAAAGTTAGAGGATCCTGGAAATGGCTGCTTTATAATTTTTTTCTCTTCATAGAATGAAATGGTTGGATGGATTCCACATCAGGCACTACGTAGAACACCCTATAGCAAATGTATATAATCAACACAATCGGTCAGTAATTTTCATTCCCACACTATTATTTCTTTCTTCCATTTGTGAGCAATAAAAGTGGCAATTCAGTGCATATTGTATTATAGGAAAGTGTTTACAGCACATACTGTATCTCTGTTCTGACAGAAATAATTTCAGAAATATAGAACCATTTTCTCTTGCAAATGTTCTCTGCCTTACTTTAGCTCTCTTACTTTCTAAACATGAACATGAGTTCATATTTTGTGAAGGTGGAACTTCTTATAACAGTTTAAGGTAGCGCTTCCAATCACGGTCAAAACATGAGTAATAATTAATAGAAAAAAGTTGAGCCCTGTATGGGGGATGTGAATGAGGAGTATGGGGGTTGGAAAACTGGTCGAAGAGAAAGGAAGATAGTGAGAAACTGGCAGTAATTCTCTGGTCAAAAAAGGAAAACCACAGAAAGAGAGAAACAAAAGGCACCTATAAAGCCAGAGAATCAAATCCCCTTTCTGATTGCGAAAAAACAGGGTGAGAGTTTTACACCATATAGGATGAGCAAGCAGCAAATACGTTTTGGCCTCTGTGTTCTCAGAAGACAAGAAACAAAGTAGAATCCAGATTAAGCAATCTGGAGAGATGTCAGAAGGGCAGTTCAGCTGCACTGAACAGAGAGGCTACTCCTGCTAATTCAAAGACTCCGTGCAGGCTACAGGTTGGGGTCAGCGCTAGATGGGACGTATGTGTTATTTAGTAAAGGACATTGATGTCAGCACAGACACTAGAGTCTCAGGACAGCTGAGTGGCTCTGGAGACTGAAGAGAGGAACCATTGTCTTTATGAGACTCGATGTCAGCCCGAGGGATGGAAAATGTTTTACACTTACAGGGAGGTGATGGATTCACAAACTAAGATAACCCAAGAATTCTTAATATTCGGATTAAATCTTCACAGGATAACTAATATGTGATATCATATTTTAAAATCAACCCTCTTAAAGAAATTCTGTGAACAAAGATAATTGATGGTATTTCTAGTATTTTCTCCAATACTGGTAAAGGAGAAGGAGGATATTTCAACCGAGTAGTAGTCAGTGAAATATTATCTCAGGGAATTGATGTGGAAACTACCTAAATGAGGTATTACATGCAGAAATAAAGGTTTGTTGAATGAGTCATCTGGGTTATGAACCAATTAGTAATCAAGAAAACTGAAATATGTAAGACATATTGTCAGCATTTGGATTTTGGTTTTAAAGATAGTTTTCAGTTTCACTTAGATAAAGGTTAGAAGGGTCACTTAAAAATCCCAAACACCATCTGGATGTTCTTCTTTTTCTTCCCTTGGAGGAGGGGTATTTTATTTTATTGAAATATATTTGACATAATGTTGTGTAAATTTAAGATGTACAACACTTTGATTTATTTATATACATTTATATATTTATTTATGTACATTTATATATTGTAATATAATTGCATTGTAGCGATAATTAGTACCCCTATCACATCATGTAATTGCCATTTCTTTTTTCTGGTTGAAATAATTAAGATTTAGTCTCTTAGCAAGTTTGAGTATTGTAGTACAATATTGTTGTCTATATTCACTATACTGTATATTAGATTTCTAGGACTTATTTACTACTAGTTGTAAGTTTGTACCCTTAAACAACATCTGTCCTATCTCCCACCCCCCATACCCTGGTAACTACCATTTTTCTCTGTTTTGGCTTTTTTAGATTCCACATATAAGTGGTTATCATATAATGTTTTTGTTTCTCTGTCAGACATCTCAGCGTAATGACCTCAAGGTCCATCCATGTTGTTGCAAATGGCAAGATGTTCTTCTTTCTCATGCCTTCTTTCTCATCTATATATATGTATATACATATACACCACATCTTCTTTATTCATTTATCTGTTTCCAGGCACTTAGGTTGTTTCAATGTCTTGGCTATTGTGAATAACGCTGCAATGGACATGGGAGCGCTCTTTGAGATACTGATTTCATTTCCTTTGGATATATACCCAGAAGTAGGATTGCTGGATCATATGGTAGTTCTATTTTTAATTTTTGAGGAACGTCTATACTATTTTCCAAAATGACTGTACAAATTTGCATTCCCATCAACAGTGTATAAGCGTTCCCTTTTCTCCAAATCCTCATCAACACTTGTTATCTTTGGTCTTTTGATAATAACCATTCTAACAGGTGTGAGGTAATACTATTTTTGAATTTACTGAATATTTATTGAGTTCCTAATATGTACCAATTCATATTAGGGCTAGATGCCAGTTATAAAGTAAACAAAACAGACGTGTCCCCTCATGATACTTACAGTCTGAGGATATTGAGAAGCCAAATATTTAAAATAAATATTAAGTGATGGGCAGTACAGTGTACATTTTCATCTAGACACAACCACAATGGACTATATAATTGGGGATTGAATTTTTTTTCTTTAAAAATAGAAACAAAAAAATATGAACTCTTACGTGTGTTAGAACACTGGTCTAGTAAGTTGAAGTTAGAAAACCCCAAAATGCACTTGTGGATTTTCGGGTATATTCCAGTTACATAATCTGTGCAAAATGAAACCCAAGTTTAATGGCTATACTACCACTAATTCAATGCATGGCCTTGGGCAGGAAACTTAGTGTCTCTGTGCCTCTGTCTCATTGTTTTGAAAATGAGCTTTAAAATTCCTGAAAATAACTTTGTAACTTGCTGGGAGAAAATGAAGCTCCATTGCTGTGTGGCTGAATCCAGTGGGGAATAAGTAAACTGGGCACGAAGAAATTAACCTGTGAGATTGCATTAGGTTAGAGGGGATGATACTGTCAGACACAGATGGATATCCCTAAGCAGTGGAGAGCCTCCTCTCCGGCCTTATCTAATTCCGGCTGAACTGCAGTCCATTGTTCTTCCAAAGGTTGGATTCACCTAGGAAACCTCACTCACATCTCTGCTTTACTCTGCCGCAATGACAGTTTCCTCATTTGCTTCACCCCACAGAATACCTGACCCTCATCTGCTCCCTGGCCATCGACTCCTGATTAACTTTGCCTTAGAGGCTCCGAAGTCAAGACGGAGCTATTTCCCTGATCTAGCACTTCATGTAGCTCTTATGTAGCTGGAAAAACATTACTACTAAAGCGTCACCATCTCTTCTCTAGGAACATTAATGTAAAGAGGGGAAAACTGTGTAAGTGTGTATGGTATTTGCAGTTAGTGAGATACACTGAACCAAATATCATGACCATAATTTTCTTTAGAAGAAGGAGAACATGCTATCTGAAAAGATGTCATTATGGTCATAAATAATAGTACCAATTATTTATATTCTATGCTATGTTTTTATTGAATTCATAAAGTTTACAAGACATATTTTTTATCCTTTTAAATGGGTAAGCACTTGTGGTTATGATATACTAGGAAGCATCTCACAGGTCAACTTTGTTAAGAGAACCCAGCTTAGAATAGTGGTGAGAGGAAAGGGTGTGGCTCTCATAGAACAGTGAGCCCAGAAATCTGGGTGTCATAGTTAGTTTTACAATTAGCCAGCAGTAGCACCTTGTCTAGTTCCCTTAAATTCTTTGGGCTGCCATTTCCTTAATAGAAACATGTCATGATGTTGAGTTAGATTATAACAAAAATCTCTACAGTTCTATGATTGTCACCATACCCATGCTATTGTGTAAATCTTTTCTTGTCTTTAAAGGATTTTGTTTATCAAAGCCAGATAGAGAGCCAGCAAGAGAAATTTCTGTTTGTACTGTGATTCAAAGCATGTCAAGAACTGCCAAGGAAGCTAATTTGCTCTCTAGAGACCTATTAATAAATCAAATGGATGCTTCTCACTGACGAGGCATACAAATTAATCAAGAATGATTGACCCTGTTTTAGGTAGATGGGATATATGAGCTGTTTTAAGCTGAGACTTATGCCAAAAGATATAGAGCCAGTTCTACACTTTGACAATAGTGAAAGTCCCTCTGCCAACCTAGATTTTTTTTTTAATGGAGTTAATAATGAATGCTTATACTGATGACTGATCAATAGGTACTTTGCTTTTTTTCTTTTGATTGTAGATACATAATTTCTGAAATGCATCTTGTGAAGAACTGGTTTTGCAGCTCACTATTTTTAAATTAAGCTTGCAATTTTTGTTTATTAAGAGTAGCTCCTAAAAGATGGGTTAACTTGCTAATGCTCTCCTATAGCTGTGCATTATAGAGTTGAATTGATTTTCTGTGTGCTGTAACTGAATGCGCTATTACCATCTGTTGGGTGCAGTTCCGATCACAGGTATAAGATCTCTAGAGGAAAAAAATAAAAGCCTTTTAAACTTTTTTCAACTGTATGCTTCCTTTAAGACCAGAGGAATATAAATACACAGCTTGGGGTTTGTGAGATTATTTTAAAGTGACCCATCACAAGGATTTTAACTTTCATCCTAAAAATAATATAAATATTGTATTATAAAACCCTTGCTACTCAAAGTATGATTTTGGCAGCATCAGTATCATCTGGGAACCTGTTAGAAATACAAATTTCGAGAGTATTGAATCCTAATCTGTATTTTAATAAGATCTTCAGGTGATTTGTATGCACATCAAATTTGAAAAGTACTGATAAACACCGTAATTATATTTGCTTTTAAAATAAATGTAATGTTCTAACTACTAAACTTTCAATCAAATAACACTTAAAGAAAATACACCATCTCTAGCCTGTGATTTATGAATCCCTACCCCACACCCCAGTTGCCCACTCCCTGTCACACACACAGTGAGAAGCCATGGGTACAACTGGAAAATCATAGCTAAAAGATGTAATAGTGGGACTTTGGTAAGTCACTTTAATCCTCTAACCTTAACAGGACTAAACTTATCTCCTTCCATCTCCCCACCAAACTTGCTCACTCTATTCCAGACCCACTAATCTCCCTGCTTTAGAGTTTCTGCTTTAGAGCCTTTGCACCTGCTGTTCCTCTGCCTGAATGTTCTTCCTTCCAGATATGCACATAGTAAACTCCCTTTCTCATTTCCAACAGTTCCCTTCTAAAATATGATTCAATTATAGAGGCTTGCTACATCCTACATCCATCCTACCCCTCACTCAGTTCTAAGTTCCTACAGACCAAGAAGCAAAACTTGCTTATCTTTGATCTTTATCGGTGCTTGCCAAAGAGTGGATCTCAGTAATTATTCCTTGTCATAATGCGAAGAATAATGGCTATGACGATGAGAGTCAGTGACTTGAGATATGAGATGATATTAAAGGAATCTGAGTTGTACAATCTGAAAAAGAGAATAAATGCAAATGGTAACTTACAAATGGTGAAGCTCCTGCTGGTACATGATCTAGTGTGGAAACGTGCACATTCAATTATCTAGTGTGGATAATTGAGTAACGTCATTCCGTTAAATTTGAGCTTAGGACCGGGAGCACATTAAATTACTTTCATTATGTGCCCCACCATATTATTACATTTTACCACAACATAAAATCCATTTTCACATATTTGAAAGATTCTCTCTTACACAGAGTAGCAGTCCTCCACAGCAGTAGCAAATAAAGACACACTGGAAGAGAAAGGGATGTAGTTTTAGATAATACTAGGAATATTTATGCCACAGCACATTAAAAAATCTAGTTATGCCTATGGGTCTATCTCAGACGTGTACTTCATCTGTTCAGAATGTCTCAGCAAAAACAAGCAAAGAGGGGCCGGCCTGGTGGCACAAGCGGTTAAGTGCGTGCGCTCCGCTGCAGCGGCCCGGGGTTTGCCCGTTCGGATCCCAGGCACGCACTGACACACCACTTGTCAAGCCATCCTGTAGCGGCGTCCCATATAAAGTGGAGGAAGATGGGCATGGATGTTAGCCCAGGGCCAGTCTTCCTCAGCAAAAAGAGGAGGATTGGCATGTATGTTAGCTCAGGGCCGATCTTCCTCACACACACACACACACACACACACACGCACACACACAAAAAAAAAAACAAGCAAAGAAAGGAACACAGATCTACAAGACAAATTCTACTCACAGTGTGCAGTTTTAGAAAACAGAATAAATATCAGTATATTAAAGTTATAAATAGGCATATTTTATTCATTGAAGAAGAAAACTTTAAACAGTTACAGCTCATCAATAATTGAATACGCCTCTCTAAGAAGCTGGAAACTAATTGGTTGATTTAAAAGATTTTTATTTTCAGTATGTGTTTTTCAGTATGGCATCTAAGATACTTGCTGAATTTGAGAATATATGAGTGTTCCACTTAAGTGGCTCAGAGGAATTTTGCTTATTTTTGTGCCTCCTGGTGAAATTTTAATAATTAAGACGGTCAGATCCTAGCCTTTGGATTAAGTGAGATTGTAATTGTACTCGCACATGTTTCATCACTCTAGCTCGCACCCAAAAGTATTCAATAATTTCTGTTGATTGAATAACTTATAGTCCTACAGTAATAATATAGTGGGGAATATAATGAAAGTAATGTAATGTGCTCCTGGTCCTGAGCTCAAATTTAACTGAATGGTCTTACTCAATTATAACTATGTGCACTCCTCCACCCTGGATTGTGTACCGGCATGAGCCTCACCATTTGCAAGTCGCTTTCAAGCATAGACACTGGGGCCTTTACCTCTCATTACTTTCTTCTCTTCTGGTTTCAAGGATTCCAATCTCTGTTTAAGGGCCTGAAAGTGTCCTGAGCCGTTGTAAAAAGTACTATCCCAAATGGACATTTTTCGCAGGGCTCAGCAAAGTCTGCATATGTGGATGAGTGTCACATTTCCTCTGTGATCACTATTGGCACAATGCTGTTCTCAACTTAAGGCTTTTACCAAGGTGTTACCTACCAGAGAAGAAAAGTTAATGTGATTCCTCATCACAGTTCACCTTTGCAGCTTTCTTGAATGAGTACTACTGTGGGTAAATGAGTCAGCTTATAGAAGTTCCCTTATAAGTGATGATACCATTCTACTGCCTTTCCTCGTCTGTCTTCCAAGACCTTAAGACTTTCTTTATGGTTAATATCCACCCTCTTTTCTCACCCCGTCTGGTCCAACAGAGACAAGGACACTACTCTCATGTCCCAAGTCCTTCTCTGTTCGATTCTTTTGCATTTTTTTTTGTTTGTTTCTTTCTTTTCTTAACAAAATAAGGTAAAGGCTATTGCTATTCAAATGATAGTATCTGACTGAGTTCCAAGAGCTCATTTTAGAATTTAAATTAAAAATAACCCAACTAAACTAGATATTTACTTTTTAAATTTTATATTCTCATTAAAACAAATCTAATTCCCCAAGTTCTGTGGACACTTCTGAATGAAGAATGGGTCGTGTATAAGGAATAATAGCAAAGAAAAACTTAAAGACAAATTGTTTTAATATAACTATAGATCTTAATAAAACAATAATGAAAGCATGAGCAATTCGTTTTTATCACTGTATTCTTAGGATATAGCTGAGCACATGGTTTATGGTGGAGGCTTTATAATTACATGTTGCAAAAATAAACTATTTAGTTAAGTATGGCAGATTAGTAGTAGTTAGAAGGAAGCATAGTATAAACGAAAAAATGAATAATAAAAATATTAATACTATTTTTAAGTAACATAAGCACCTCTGAAATGTTTACTCAGGAAATTTGAGTGACAGATCATGAAAAAATAAATCTAATTGACACAGTGTGTAAAAATTATAACAGGGGGCCGGCCCCATGGCTTAGCAGTTGTGTGTGCATGCTCTGCTACTGGCAGCCCGGGTTCGGATCCCGGGCGCATAGTGACACACCGCTTGTCCGGCCATGCTGAGGCGGCGTCCCACATACAGCAACTAGAAGGATGTGCAACTATGACATACAACTATCTACTGAGGCTTTGGGGAGAAAAAGGGAAAAAAAGGAGAAGGATTGGCAATAGATGTTAGCTTAGGGTCGGTCTTCCACAGCAAAAAGAGGGTTGGCATGGATGTTAGCTTAGGGCTGATCTTTTTCACAAAAAAATAAATAAATAAAATTATAACAAAAAAATTTAGTAGCTTGAGAAACATTTCAAAGTATGTTCAGAAATCATGTCTCCATATACAAGAAAAAAGAGATGTCAAATATCTTTATGTCTTAATCAATTATGCTAACATAAGTAGAATAATAATATGCAATATGGGAAAATAAAAGTATATCATTGATTTGGTTTATGAATATATTCAAATTTAGATTACGTTAAATATCTTCTCATAATGAGTCTACATATAGTCTCAAATATTTTCTAGTTTTGGCCTACCACTACTGATCCAAAGTTACAGAGAGAGGGAAAGAGAGAGAAGGAGGGAGAAAAGTTGGAATCCTAGACCATGCACCATGTTCCACACAAACATTTGATTCTTTACTGGATGTTGAGGAGCTAAATGTGTACTTGTTTATTGCAAAAGCATTTTAGTATATTTGCTATTTGGGGTATAGCTTGACATTTAAATTGTAACTTGCTCCATATCCTACTCAATATCCAGAGGCAAATTTGTCATTAAGCATAAAACTTAAGTTTCAGGTCCTCTCACTCACAGAGAGCCGTTAGAGACTGAACTTGTTTTATGGAGCCTGGCACCAGAAGTATGAGGGTGATAAAGGAGAATTGAGGTTTGAGATATATGGTGCCAGAAGATAGTCTGGAAAATTCTTCCAATCATCCAACATGTAAACCTGTAAATGAAGGCTTTGATTATCATCAAAACCCATCAAAATATCAGTGATAATAAACATATTTTGATCAACCCAGAAAAAAGACTAAATTGCTTTCATTTTTTTCCTCTATAGAAAAACTAAGTTAAAATTGTTGTAATGTGAAAAGACAACAAAGAGAACTCAGGCAAAAGTAGAAAAAACATATTATAGAGCTATGCCAGGGTATTAATTAATAAAAATATTATGATAATTTTCTGTGTTTTGTGATTTTCCTGGTATTTGTCAGTATTTTTAAATGTATAATTTTTAATTTCTTTTCACGTTCTAATTAAATATTCAGGTTTACACTTAATTTTCTATTTATAATTTTGTATCATTTTTCTAAAGGAGGGATCCCCAAATTATTTAAGCTTCAGGCTTCACAAAACTTGGATGCATTCAAGAATAGGGTCTTGAGGGATAAGTGGTAAACTCAGGAAAAATATTTTCACAGAGAATACATACAATAAGTATATGCAACTACTACAAACAAATAGTAACTCATCTTCCCACTAGAAGCAAAAAAATTTATACATATATACTTATATATATGTATAAAGTTGTTAACAAACAAATGAGTATTTGTATATATATATATCCTTAGAACAATTCACTCAATTCTTTGCTCCTTCTTTGGTTCCTAATTTCTTACATATGCTTCTCTTCTAATTCAAGGAGCTTAATGGAACTGCTACCAACTTTCACCATAACACAATCATTATAGAGGATGAATTCACTCTGATATAGACATATCATGGATCCATTCCAGGGAAGTGAGAGAAAAGGAGCAGACAGGACTGTTTTGTAATCCAGATTTTTCTGGTCATATCATTCCCCTAAGAAGGAAACAAAGGGAATTACTCTCAGTAGTTGTGTATGTCTATGTGAAAAAAAGCCAAGTCAATTAAAGCCATCACCAGGGACAATTCCATCCACCTTCCCTTCAACCTCATTTTAACTACCGCTCCTTTTAATCTCTGATTTCAACTCTATCATCACACAGCCTCGTTAAAGTGATCCTATCAGAAATGATTTTGCTTAAATTCCTTAACTGAGCAGAAGCAATTCTACCAAGCCTCAGAGGCAGTTGTATACTAATAAACTGACTAGTCCTGATCGATAGCATTTGACAGTTTCCATGGTGTAAATATTTCACCATGGGCAATTTCAAGCTACCAATGATATCACCAAACATAAAGTTGGAAGAGATGTGAGCCATGGGTTCTCATGAGCCAGTAGGAACTGGCTCCAACACAACGTAATAGATAACCTTTGAATAAACTAGGTAGCTGGTAAGCTCTTTTATAATATCACTTACAACATCACTGTGCTTTTAACACAATTATACATAGTCTGTAGGAAAATGTTTTACATATGTTCCTATCTTCATTGCTAGTAATCAACAGTTTACTCACGTTTCTGTAGTGCCACTCTCTCAAATAAGGCGAGTTGAATAGAAAGCTTTATATCATCAATTGAAAATTAATAAGCATGATTTCTAATACACCAGATTACACACCTTGCCCTACACTCTGTTCTACACATATGGGTGAACAGGCATGTCCATTTAATTGTTTTTTGTTGAATACTATGTCCCTGTGTTTTCTTTTATTCCTTATTTCTTATATGGAGCCAAATGATCTATGTTTGATATAATAAGAATTGCAAATGTCCTTCAGAGGAAAAGTCATTTTTATTTAGTAAATAGAAAGCATGAATAATGAAAAACACAAGAAAATTGTAAAATAATTAGGAAGTGGTTCAGAGGTGCTCATTTACAACTGAGGAAATTAAAAATGCAAATTTAGTATTATCATAAATGTAGTTAACAGACAAATGAGTAAAAAAAGAGCCTTCCTTCTAATTCATCATTGTTTAAAAGACACCTGTGAGTTCTAACTGGAAAAGACAAGACTGAGAAATGCAGATGGTCATATTTTGCATTATATCCATCACATTTTTTATACTCTAATTAGGGGGGGGACTTATTCTCCTTAGGAAGAAGATATGGCTTGTTTGAATATTTGAATAAAAGCCAGCTGATATGAAATTCAAAATACTGGCTGTGTGTTTTGTCTTTGTGGTGGGAGTGGGGCAATATTTATTTTCTTAGACCCAATGAAACTGCTGGCACTCTGCCCCAAAAGATCTATATTTGCACAGTGAAAATTAAATGAATTTAAATTTCTTCTTTGTTCCAAGACTGAGTTTATTGGTACTGAGTTACAGTGTGATTGCACAAGATGTTAACCTACAAGCCAAATGTTTGAAGTATCAGATTATTTTGTCTAAAATTAGTTGTTACTTAAATAGATTTTTGCAAGATTTATTTTTTAATTGTTTTCTTAAACATGTGATTATTTCAATACAGTCAACCTAAGAGTAAGATCTGGCTTAATCTTTATTTTAAATAAATATACAATATCATGTTTATGGTGACTGGAATCATAAGCATGCAGAAATATATATATAGTTGCTTGTTTTTATTTTTAAGGTTTGAATATGCAAAGAGAAATATGAATATCATAGCAGAGCACAATAAGAAACATACAAACGTAAAGGGGAAGAAGAAAATGTGCACATATATTTAAAGAATATTAAGATTTGAAAGAGTGTGTATCCATGCAGTTAGAGATGAATAAGGACAATTATACTTGTTTAAGTACAATAACTCAGCCTTTTTTTTTTTTTTTTTTTTTTGGTGAGGAAGATCAGCCCTGGGCTAATATCCATGCCAATCCTCCTCTTTTTGCTGAGGAAGACCAGCCTTGGACTAACATCTATTGCCAATCCTCCTCATTTTTTTTTCCCCTTTTTCTCCCCAAAGCCCCAGTAGATAGTTGTATGTCATAGCTGCACATCCTTCTAGTTTCTGTTTGTGGGATGTGGCCTCAGCATGGCCAGAGAAGCGGTACATCGGTGCGCGCCCAGGATCCGAACCCGGGCCGCCAGTGGCGGATTGCAACACTTAACTGCTAAGCCATGCGGCTGGCCCCAACTCAGCCATTTTTAAAACCTTTCCTTTTCCCCACTCCCATCTCATTTTAGAATCAAGCAGAAGGTAGTGCAAATTATGCAATGATTTCATATAGTCTGATAAATATAATTACACATATTTTTTCTTCTCCGCTCTTCACATGTGCTACTTATTTGATCTCTTCCATTTCTCCTTCCAGCCCACAGGAAAAATAAATCTGATCAATTATGTTGAACACATCACAGACAATGTCTTGTGCAGACTGCTTTGTACCACAGTGCCTAGTTCAGTTCCTGGCATACTTAATAAATTGCTGCTCAATTGAACTTTACTACCACCTGTAAAAGATCCAGTTTACTTGTATGCCTTTAGAGTCCTGCTTGGTTATTTGGGATATTATAATAAAGTAAGAGACCTTCCACTCCCCTAAACCAACCATATAGATGAAGGAGTGATTGTAAACAACTAATGAAATATGCTTTAATATCCTTATCCTCATAGACTCAACCATGGTACTGTCATTAAGTGTTTTTAAACTTATCATTACCCTTCTTTGCCTAGAGTTAATAGGGCATCCATAATTAATATTATTAGTAACAGAAAGTGATATATGTTAACAAAACAAAAAAAATAATTGTACAGGATCATTAGCAATGAAAATTACTCATTTGGAAGGTCTCTCTTCAGCTTGCCAGCTAACACAAAAGACAGATTGAAGACTA